>NC_048286.1:27158541-27771452 GCF_009762535.1 Notolabrus celidotus
ATAAAGGATTTTGTTACTTCGACAGATAAAGTCAAAGCTGGAATCTGATACTTTGACAATAATAAACTATTACTTTTTTTTCAGGTTGATACATTTTTGTAAAGTGCAGCTGGATCACATCTCATCTAAACTTTACTTACCTCATCTCAAGTAATCTCATCTCAGGTCATATCATCTTAACTCATCTCATGTAAACTTAATGTTATTCATATTAACTTATTCAATATTTACTCATCTCTACTTAACTCATCTCAACTAAACCTTTCTCAACTTAACTTAACTCATCTCAACTTAACTTAACTCATCTCAATTGAACTCATCTCAATTGAACTCATCTCAACTTAACTCATCTCAACTAAACCTTTCTCAACTTAACTCATCTCTGTGTAGCTTGTCTCATCTTCACTTATCTCAACTTGACTCATTTCAACTTACCTTAACTCATCTCAACTAAACCTATCTAAAATTAATACATCTCAACTCAACTCATCTGATCTTAACTCAGCTCAACTTAACTCATCTCATCTTCACTTAGCTGATCTTAACTTAACTCAGCTCACCTTAGCTCATCTCAACTTAACTCATCTCATCTAAACTAACCTCAACTTATCTCATCTCAACTTATCTCATTCTAACTCATCTCAACTTCTTAAATCTCAACTTTACTCATCTCATCTTAACTAAATTCAACTTAATTTATCTCATCTTAACTCATGACACCCTAACTCATTTTATTTCATGGATCTGATCTTTATATATCTCAACTTTAATCTTATTTCATTTAACCTCATTTTAACTCATCTCATATCATTGTATCATTAGATGTTGGGTTTGGAGTGACTGTAGCATTGTGATTTGGTTAATGTTTGCTTTTGGCATCACATGTGCATCAAAACTGAAGAATTCATAATGAAAGAAAATCAATTCAACATTCTCTTTGCACTCTTACCAAAAGACAAGAATGAACAATTTTGAATAAGACTATTTAAGACAATTCCTCCTTGGAGTGCCGTGTTTACTGATACTTGAGCTCCTCGCTTACACAAAACATTTTTCTTGTCAATTTGTTTTTTTTAACTTATCTGGCTGAAATTGCTTGATATGATCAACTGGTATTGATAATACTTTCAGACAGTGCAAAAACTGCCTGCTAATTGCTTCAAATGCTTCTTCTTCATCTGTTCTTAGGATGGTGCGAGCAGCAGCATTTTGATCAGCTGTTGTACTTCGAAGACGTTTTACCTGATCCTGAGCTGAGCTCATTAAGTCAAAAAGATTGGTCATTTCTACTCAAAACATGTCAGAAGTACATTTCAATTTCAGTTTTTCCCCAACAGAACATTAACAACAGCATGAAATATGTAATTTGGAATAGTCTGTCAGCCAAAGCACATGAGCAAATACACAGGATGACTCAGCAGCATGAAGACAAGTAGAGTAGGGTTCAAATGAAAAAATATCTACTCAAGTGGCTTATGTAAAAAACACAAAAGAAAGAAAGAACTCTGGAAAACAAAGTTCAGTATTTCCACTAGAGTTTGGTGGATTTGTGTCTGTTGTGTTCAGCCGTGTCTGAGTCACTTCCTGTCTTCTTGGTGGACACATTCCTAGAAAGAAAAGGTATTCAGATTACATGTTCATATAATTACTCTTCACCTACTTAAATTCAAGTTTTTTCATGAAGTGGTGCTTTCAATACAGCTGGAAGAACCCCCCCAAATGATTCAATACAAAACATCAAAAGCTTCTTTTCAACAAAACCTGTGACAGCATCAAATCCATCAAATATGACACTTCCACTAACAGCTGGTGAGCTCAGCTTAGAGAGCCGGACACTGTTTTAAGACCAATAAAGGAACTCTGTTGTGTCAAAGAACAGCCAGTCACAAACCCTCTGCCTGACTCCCTGATGCTGACTGACTGTTTCTTGGGCATTTAAACAGACTTCCTGGTATCTCAAATTGTTAAAACATCAAACAATTTAGAGTCAAACAAAGAGGGAACAACATATTGTGAGCTGCAGAAGTGCTTCTATGTTAATTTAGTTAATGCTAGCTTATTTCCAAAGGTCTTTTTAATAGACATCCAACTGAGTGGTGTCAGTCTTCTCATGTAACTCATGAAAGCAACTATCTTCCAAAAATAGGTTCAAACCTCTTAAGTTCACTGAAGAACGCCAAAGTTATTGTGAAAGTTTGAAAGTTAGAGACCTTTGAATTCAGTGCTCATCTTAATCATATTGATAGCTTAATTTATGTGTAATTTATGGTCTGTGGAACCCAGTGTACCATTGACCACAGAAAACCATATATATTGTATCTATTGTAGTTTTAGTGGATCCCCGGTGTGCTTAAGACTGACTCCAAATAAAATACAATATTCCTGAGTGAAGATCCTCAGTAAGTCATCCAGCTCACTCACCCTTTGCTCTGTATGTCTTTGGCTGAATCAGGAAGCTCTTTTCTGGTGGTCTCAGGGAGCAGGAAGACGAGACCTCCGCTGACCACAGCCAAGCTGCTGAAGACTATGATGGGTATGGACCAGTGGTATACAGCCAACATGTTGAGCAGTGGAGAGAGCAGACCTGCTACTCTAAAGGCGATGGAGCCAAAACCAACAGCTGTTTGCCTGAGACGGTTTTTGAGTTAATATCATTTTATAGTTAAATTTCAAAAATGATATATTGAGTGTGTTTCAAAGTGTGTGTACCTGACCGAGGTGGGAAACAACTCCTGGATGTAGACCATACACACTGACCCCGCCCAGCTCAAGAAGAATTTTCCAGTAGTGACGAGGGCTGTGATAACAACAGCACTGTCTGAGAAGGACATTATATTACACATTAAGGTTAAAGGAACTGCTGATCACAATACTAATGAAACAAGACTGTAAAAAGATGGACAACACAGCAGCTCCCCAAAAGTAAAGCCAAAATACAATGTACAGAACAACAGCTTCCCCAGTGAAACCATAACTGTTAGAGCTCCCCTTAGAGACTGGCTGCAGTATAGGTCATAAAGCCCGTCTCCTCCATGTTCACTGATGGGACCTTGGTCAAACTTCGAAAATCAAAATTCAAATCAAAATCTCCATACCTCAGTGTCTTTCTGAGCTTCTCACTGACAACAGCTCCCTCAGATCAGGTATGGGCTTGATACCTGAAGTCAAAACTAAAGCAGGTGAATGTGCCTGTAGTCACTATAGTGTGTCACTGACAAACTGCCCCCAGACCTGAGGTCTGTGGAAACTTGAGGACCTTGAGGAGCTGTTTTAAAACATTGTGCGTGTTTGCATGGTTATGTGTGTGAGATCTAGTAGGAATGTATCAGGGATCATTATGGTAATTGGTAAATGGACTTGTACTTACATAGCGCTTTTCTAATCTTTCTGACCATAAGCGCTTTTTACACTACTCGTCACATTCACCCATTCACACCCATTCACTCACTGATGGTAGAGGGTGCTACAGTAAGGGACCATCAGTATTAGCTAATCTCATTCATTCACATTCACACACCTCTGAACAACAGAGGGAGCAATTCAGGGTTCAGTGTCTTGCTCATGGACACTGAGGCATGTGACTGCCAGAGCTGGGATTGAACCGCCAACCTTCTGATTGATAGACGACCAACTCTACCCACCGAGCCACAGCCGCCCCTTATGCATGTGCATTATGCAAATATAGGCATTTACGTATAGGCTCCAAACTTCATTACATGCACCAGATGTCAGTGCCAGTCATTGAGCTTATTTTGGCTTCACTTTTGTACAACAGGAGGAGGGAGATGTTTGTCGTCCATGTTTTATCAGTGACCGAATGTGAAAGGCAGGAAATTCACCTTGGGGGAAAGCCAGAGTCAAAAAGCAAACAAAGCCACCAATCAGAAGTGTTGATATCAGGGTTTTCTTCCTCCCGACTAACTCCAGAATCCAGATGCTGAGGAGATGAGCTGGTGTGTCAGAGATCCCGAACATGAACTGAACCAGGAAGATGTTCAGACCAAACTTTCCAACATTCAGAACAAGGCAGAAGTAGCCCAGATTTAATGAAAACCTTCAAACCGCAAAAATATGAACATGACACAGCGGTCCAACCAAATATGAAAATTCATTTTAAAATATGCTTCACTTACCAGGAAAAGGATAAAATAAAGAGATATTTGATCAGGACTGCTGAGGTAAAAATTTCTTTGATTCCTCCATTTTTAACTTCATGTTCTGAAGAAACCTGGAGGGAAAATGTTTCATTATAACACAGGACAGCCCGCAAATCATCTCTGTAAGCTGTCTTTCATCATGTTCAGCCATCCTGCTATAACCGATCACTCCAAGGTCACATTTAGAGTTTTACACTACTTTCAAAACTAGACCTGATTTACCTCATTCAGCAGATTCTCTGGTATTTTCTGTTTATTGATTCCTGCGACTTTAAGTATCAGCTCCTTTGCTTCTGCAGTTCGTCCTCTCCTAAGCAACCACCGTGCAGATTCAGGAATCCACCTGAAAAGTGTAACCACAAACATCAGTGCGGCTCACAGATTGTTGGGAATGTCGGCACTTTATGGAGAAGTTGTGCAACACATACCATATGTATAAGAATACAACAGCTTGTGCTCCAGCCATGACATACTGTGCTTTTCTCCAGTCAGGAACAGCATAAACCAGACCTGCCAAGGCGCACTGTCCAAGACCGGCGAACATCTGGCTCAAACAGGACGCAATGGACCTTTTGGAGACACCAATCCACTCTGTACCTACAAACAGAATTTAAACACAACATCACCGCAGAGGTCAAAGGAAAAAGGTCAATTTAATGTTGCTCGTCTGTGGTAAATAAACCCAGAGGCTTGCTCTTGACAGCAATGGACCACAACTTGAACCACACTATACTGTATATTTGTTCATGCCTGTGGTGCCAGCCATAAAAATGAAAGGATCCTTGCTGAGGTTCAGTAAGGTTGATCTTACCTAATACAACAGAGTTAATTCTATATCCTCCCAGTGCTGCTCCAACTATGAACTGTGACACGGCGTACACATAGATGTTAGGAGACACACCGACAACTACGACGAATATCAGCAAAATGACAACAGGTATCTGAGTGGTTCTTCTTCGGCCAAACCTGAAGTAAAGAGAGAGGTTGACAGGAAAAAGGAAAGGTTAGAAACACATAACCTGATGTATCATTTAAAAGCCACTTGACTTTTTGGAATTTGGTACTTCCACTAGGCGGCAGTGTGAATTTGGGGCGCAGTTTGTACCAAAACTGCCTGCTGTGAAAATGTTGGAAAGGCAGTTTTGGAGGCCATTAAGAGATTTCACAACACTCAGAGACAGTACTGACCCATCTATGTTACAGCTAAATATTTAGGATCGCAGAGAAACATTTAACATTTAGATATAAGACTCAACATTTTGATTTAACATTTAACATTTTGATTTAACATTTATATTTTGATTTAACATTTATATTTTGATTTAACATTTATATTTTGATTTAACATTTATATTTTGATTTAACATTTTGATTTAACATTTTGATTTAACATTTTGATTTAACATTTAGATATAACACTTAACATTCTGATTTAATATTCAACATTTAGATTTAACACTTAACATTTAGATTTAACATTTGTTTAGATTTAACATTTATATTTTGATTAAACATTTTGATGAAACATTTAACATTAAGATATAACACTTAACATATTGATTTAATATTTAAAATGTATATTTAACATTTACATTTTAGATGTAACATTTATATTTAACATTTTGATTTAACATTTAGATGTAACACCTACCATTTTGATTTAATATCCAACATTTAGATTTAACACTTAACATTTAGATTTAACATTTATGTTTAGATTTAACATTTATATTTTGATTTAACATTTTGATTAAATATTTAACATTTAGATATAACACTTAACATATTGATTTAATATTTAAAATGTATATTTAACATTTACATTTTAGATTTAACATTTATATTTAACATTTTTATTTAACATTTAGATATAACACCTACCATTTTGATTTAATATTCAACATTTAGATTTAACATTTAACTTTTAGATTTAAAATTTATATTTAGCATTTTGATTTAACAATGATTGTAACTTCATTAAATTTGAAGAAGATCACGAATATTGCTCTAAATGTGATTTTAAAAAAGTGACTTAAAAATTCACACCCCGTTTTTATGTTGTTTTGGAGCTTACTGTGGAGAATGGTTGCTCTTATTTTCAGTGGGCACAACTTTACAAACGGCGCCCCATAATCATCACTAGTATAACTCCAATGTGCATCCCTCACATCACTCCTGAATGCCCCATCCCTACCTCAAAATCCCCCTCTACACAACAACATAGACATACACCCACACATTCAAAGATATAGAATTACACACAAAACTCCTCTCATGTAACTCTAACCTTTCAAGGCTAGATGTTTTCTTCCTCTTCCTCTTTTTGTTTGTTTATTCTTTCTTTTGTCTGTGTTCTTCAACTTATTTGATTTCTCCTTTTATACTGTCTAATCTTTTTGAAGCTGTCTTTAGTTTCCTTAAACTCCATGTTTGTATGTAAAACTTGCATTTGGCTTACATTTCTGCACCATCAACAAAAACCCAAACAAGAGAAGTCTTTATGCAGATGACACAATGCTTTATCCAAAGACTATAAAAGCATAAAACACTTTTCAGAATGTAATAATGTTGTGAATAAATTCTTCCATCTCCAAAATAATGTTACTTACGACTCAGCTGTAGGTCCGAAGACAAATGATCCAGTAAGTAAACCAGTCATGAAAACGGTCTGCAGGACTTCAGCCAAGTGTGACCTGTCACAGACCAGATCAAACTGCAAAAGAAGATTGGTTAAGAGTGCTGATATAATAGCAGAGGGGAAGATGGATATTTAGAGAAGCAGCCTTTATAAGATATTAAACATTGTATTGTAAAGAGCAGAAAATATGCATTTTTGTTTTATTATGAAAGTTTTTATTATCTGTAAGATGACCTTGGGTGATGTGAAAGGCGCCCCAAATAAAATGTATTATTATTATTATTATTATTATTATTATTATTATTATTATTATTATTATTATTTATTTGGAAGAATTGATGCACAGTTACACCAAAGTTGAGAACAGCAGAGTGCAGACCAAGCATCAAGGCGACATCAGTTGTTTTTTTGGTACTGGTGCAAAATCGTTAGTGTCCTGGTTAATACAATACTGATGTAGGTAATAATAAAAGTGTTGACATATGCGGTCGCATATAATTATGATAATGATAAGCTGTGGAAGAGTGTGCAGTGATATGCAATAAAATATCATATATATGAATGTGGATTGATAATATGATGTGATAGTGTCGGGTAAACAGCAGTCTAAAATAATGTCACTGATTACTCAGCCTTATAGATGTTACATAGACATATGTATATTTATGTAAATGCATTCTAGTATTCCACTGATTGACAATATTAAATATAAGAGGTTAGAAGTAAAGAAAATATATATTGCATCATTCTTGACGTACATCAGTGACTATGGTGGCCTCAAACAGCATATTGTAGTACACCCATCCACTCTGGCACCCTGTGGTCTCATTAAGTCCATTATTACTGATGGTACTGATGTTCCAGTCCACAGGTGTAAACATCTGACACCTGCTGAAGGTCCCATCCTTCCCCCGTGGCAGTCAGGTTCAGCTGCTCCTCTTTGGTCAGGTTAGAGTCCACCCGTAGGATCCAGTCTGTGTTACAGTGTCGCTCTGGATCCGAATCCACTAACAGGAAACTGGAGAATAACATGGGCAGTATGAAGTTCGGCAAGCTCAACCCGATGATGATAAGCTTCTGAAAGAAACCAAAGTCTCCGATAGTTTTCAGAATCTCCCCAAACTCCACCATTTTCACAAAGCAGACTGAGAGAAAACTGGATTTCAGTGTCTTATTAAGTCTCAGAATGAATGTTTAACTGTCTGATTTGGGTCAGTGACTGAATGTGAGGCAGGGGACGATTCTGGGCCAAATATAAACCATGTTTGCTAATGGTTCACCTGCAGAGACAAGAAAAGAAACTTGGCTTCATTTAAAGTATCTCACAAAAGTGAGTACACCCCTCACATTTCTTCTAAAGATGATGCACAAGAAAGTCCACAAACAATTTGCTAAAGACAAGCAGACTGAGGACATGGATTACTGGAACCATGTATTGTGGTCTGATGAGACCAAGATAGACTCATTTGGTTCAGATAGTGTCAAGCGTGGGTGGTGGCAACCAGGTGAGGAGTACAAAGACAAGTGTGTCTTGCCTACAGTCAAGCATGGTGGTGGGAGTGTCATGGTCTGGGGCTGCATGAGTGCTGCCGGCACTGGGGAGCTGATGAATGCCAACATGTACTGTGACATACTGAAGCAGAGCATGATCCCCTCACTTTGGAAACTGGGCCACAGGGCGGTATTCCAACTTGATAATGACCCCAAACACACCTCCAAGACGGCCACTGCCTTGCTAAAGAAGCTAAGGGTAAAGGTGATGAATGCATGTCTCCAGACCTAAACCCTCAACTCCTTAAACGGAAGGTAGAGGAGCACAAGGTCTCTAACATCCACCAGCTCTGTAACGTCGTCATGGAGGAGTGGAAGAGGATTCCAGTGGCAACCTGTGAAGCTCTGGTGAACTCCATGCCCAAGAGGGTGAAGGCAGTGCTGGAAAATAATGGTGGCCACACAAAATATTGACACTTTGGGCCCAATTTGGACATTTTCACTTAGGGGTGTACTCACTTTTGTTGCCGGTGGTTTAGACATTAATGGCAATGTGTTGAGTTATTTTGAGCGGACAGTAAATTTACACTGTTAAACAAGCTGTACACTGATAAAAACATGCTCAATCAATGCTAGGCTCCAGCTAATTCAGTTTAAAGTTGTCTATCGCTTGCACTACTCTGAGGACAAATTACATAGATTCTACTCCACTGTCTCGGCTACATGTGACAGATGCAAATCAGATGTGGGGACTTTGGCTCATCTTTTTTGGTTCTGCCCAGCACTCAAGATTTTTTGGGAAAGCATCTTCAAGCTATATAGTAGCATATACAACAAATCACTTCCTCCTGACTGCCTCAATGTCATTCTAGGCTGCTCCGATTACTCTCTCACTCTTCCATCTGTCCATCTGCAACAGGCCTTAAAGCTTGGTTTGGTTACAGCTAAGAGAGCGATCCTGCAGCAGTGGAAGTCAGCTACGCCTCCCTCCTTTAACTGTTGGTTGAGTGAAATGGTTTCCTCTCTGTACCTGGAGGAGATACGATACACTGTTTCAAACTCACACACTAAGTTTGTGAAAATTTGGGGTCCCTTTATTGAATATATCAACAGTAAAATAAACTGCTACCTGATTAATTTAGGCATTGTTTGGACTGCACTGATGGTGGGTTGTTAAACCTTAGATTGAACATATGGACTCTGCACCTGGATCTTTAATTTACCCTTGGACTTTTAGACAGTGGAATGTCATCCCTTATTTACTCTCTTCATTTTGGTCTGACATTGATTTAATATCTCACCTTACTGTTAAATGGCAGTGTGGGCATGTATGTATGCATATTTTCTTTGTTCTGTCTGTTTGTTTTGTTTTTTGTCTTTTGATAGCTTTCCATTCCAATGATGTGCGTGCCTATTACTTTCCTTCCTTTTTATTATGGTTTGTCTGTCTGTTTTCTTGTCTTGTTATAACAAAAAACTGAAAATAAAGTATTTAAAAAAAAAAAAAACAAGCTGTACACTGACTACTATACATTGTATCAAAGTGTCATTTCTCCAGTGTTGTCCCATGAAAAGATATCATTAAATATTTGCAGAAATACAAGGGGTGCACTCACTTTTGTGAGATACTGTAAATAAACAATGTCCTCACTCATTGTTTTCCATCATGTGACTTTATTCAGCTACCAAAAATCATCTGCATGTGTTGACATTTTCCAATAATCTATATGTCAAGAAATCTCTTTTTGTATATCACAAATATTCCACCTCAAATTAAGCATTTGTTGATGTACATATTTTATAATTAATCATATCTTAAAAATATATGTAATGATCTGTAAAAAAAAAAAAAAAAAAAAAAAGGTTTAAAAAAGAAAAATGTAGTTGCCAATCAAATGATTAAATTAATACTAATCATTCAGTCACCTCATAAAGAGGCAGAATGATGGTTCTCTTTGAGTAAACAATAAAAAAGGGGACAGAAATTTAGAAAACCTAAGTGAGTTTCAGCTCCAAGCCTTCGATGATCAATCATCTTTCCACCAAATCACACACACGCAGGGAGAGAGAAGTGTCACCTGTGCCACCTTTCTTATTCAAACAGCATTTCATCCATTGGACAGGTTTCAGTGAGAACAAAAGCAAACATGACATCAAAGCACAGAGTGTGTGATTACAAGCCCCCTGAAATCAAAATAAGAAAACATGTTAGCAGATCAATAAGGTGCCAATTGAACAAAATTTTTTGCAAGGTTAGTGATGCTCTGACAAAAGGCCAAACAGTGGAAAACACTACAAAACAAATTAAACTCTAATGAACATAATGAGCCTCAATCTGTTTCAATCTGTAATCAATATTTACAAGTTAAATGTTCCTTTCATCTGACATGTACACTTGAAGAGTCAATGAATCTACATCATTACATACAAACCTCATGATGTTTGTGTGACAGTGCATGGAGTTGCCATCATACGTACATTTTACAACATCTGTACATACACCATTTACACGAGTACCTGAACTAGGAGCTCTTTCGCAGCCCTTTGCACGTGGCACGAAACAACCACACAGCTACACGGGGAGTGACGACAGTGATCTGTTGGTGAGTGTTTGAAAAGCAAACAGACTACAGTACAATTAAAACAACTAACCTAGTGACAGAGAAACTAAAGACTGGCTTCTGGAGAGAGTTTAAAGGGTTAATTCACCTAATGTTGAATTACCCCCTTAGTGATATCCACACACGAGGAAGCTTTGGTTTTATTAGCTGAGGTTTGACAGATCCACATGCTGCCCTTTCACACAATGGAGGTAAATGGAGTTTAGTGATGCTTGAAGTGCTGAAACAAAACTACTTCATGCTAGCAGCACTGGGAGAATTTGATCCATATTATACTAAATGCTAACAGCATCATGATTTTATATTCACACTGGCTGTGCTAATGTTTATGTTTAGTGGGTAAAATGTTGACAGTAATCCAAATATATATTTTTTTTATCAAATCATTGTTTAGTAGTTCAGATTATCTTTAAATCTCAGAATTACTCATTAGCATGGGGGACTATTTCGTCACAGATCTAGAGTCAGGGTCTGTGGTGCTTTTCATAGTTTCAGGTATGTAAGCACCGAGTACTGAGAGTCTACGGTCATGCTTTAGAGTAGCAGTGCTTTAAGCTGTGTCCGAACATTAGCATGCAAACATGCTCACAGTGACAACTTGTTGATGAATAGCAGGTATGAAGGTACTCATGCTCACAATCTTAGTTAATTAAACATGTGAGCACACCAGTGTTTATTAACACCAAACACAAGGTCAAGCTCAAGCTTACCAAAGAGGATTAGGGCCACCAGAGAAATACAAATAAAAAGGTCAAAAAAATTTTTTTTTTTTTATTATTTTTCTGAGAAAAAATCTGAATTCTGAGATTAAAATCAGAATTCTGACTCTTTTCTCAGAATAAGAATTAAAAAAAATTGTGACCTCAATTTTTTTATCTGAGAAAAAAGTCAGAATTCTGACTTTAATCTCAGAATTCTGACTTTAATCTCAGAATTTAATCTTGGAGTTCAGACTTTAATCTCAGCATTCTGATTTTAATCTCAGAATTCTGACTTTAATCTCAGAATCCTGATTTTAATCTCAGAAATCTTACTTTAATCTCAGAATTCTGACTGTAATCTCAGAATTTAAACTCAGAATTCTCACTTTTTTTCTCATAATAATAATAATAATTTTAAAAAATTGACCTTAATTTTAGTTTTTTTTTTCCAGTGGCCCTAATCCCTCTTCCATACAAGCTGATGACAGTGAGAGACACACTGAATGTATTTGATCAAAAGAGAAGGTACAAATAACGTCAACTTCTGCTCCTTAAAGGGACCTCAAATACATACCTACATGTATGGAAATAAATCCAATGGTTTTTGAGTTACTACAGTTTGAATCCCAATTGTTGAGCTACTATCAGCACTAAGTTGGCATCACTTCAGCTTATAGCATGTCTACAAAGTTCATTTACCTCCATTGCATTAGGTGGAATCAGAAATCTCAAAACCTCCACAAATCAAACCAAAGCTCTCTGTATCGCTGAATACCACAAGATGCTGTTCAGAGTGAACTCCTCCTTTAAACTCTACTTCACTTTGGGAGACCAATCCCAGTTTTTGTGTGCACACCTCAACAGAAGTTTATTCTGCCGTCAATCTGAAACACAAGCAACCCCCCGGGCTCCACAATCACCACCAGCATTCAGGATTCTTCCCAGCTGTCTGATCTCTCACATTGAACAGGCAAACACAGCTCTTTACTTCCTGCAAGAAGTAATACGCAGAAAACAGCAATCATAACCCGTGTCAGTCTGTCGGTTTGTTAAGTTTTACTTTACTTTTGAAATGTTACATAAATTCTCACTGCAGCTTCACTGAGCTGTCTGTTTGTCAGACTGAATTCAGGAACTTTTCGTGAGGTGCGAACACAAAACTTGGTTTCATTCAACCAAAGAGAAGTAGGATCAGAAACCAGCGGTCACATATGGTGAGAAAAAAATACCTATTGCATAGTACAAGAATAATAGGCAGGTCTAAAACTGTGAAAACAATTCTGTCTTGAATACCATCGGGAAACGCCATCCAACAAAGTGTTCTAACTGCAGTTATGGGACAGAGCTGTCACTGTTGATCTGTGGATATTGGAATGATTTCAGCAGCGCAGTCAGAGCCTCAACTCTTTGGTAATGTTTCGACAAAACCACCACACCACATCTCTGGGCTGCCTTGTACAAAACTCTGGTCTTTTTGTTATATTTATCAAGTAAAAATCTCTGAATTTAAAGAGTTAGAAAACTAAAACTATGCTACAGCGTGTCTGTAAGTTCTTTGTATGGGAGTTACAGGATAATTTCTCAGATTAATGGATAGGCGTATGAATATACACCTAAAAATCACAGATAGACTCAATTCTGTAAAATCTATAATTTGACTAACTAAGGCTGAATTTACACTTTTTAATTTCAGTGTAGCATAAAGTGCCAAATAAAGGTGGCACCGTACTCTGGAGTTATGTGGCACAGTTGAATTAAAAATAAAATAAAGGCAATCACTTCCAGTACTGGCAGGACATGGTTTGGATTGTGCTTATGTATGAAGAGGAAGAAAATTAAAGAAATTAGGAGTTGATATAGTTGATTGCATCTCCTCTCCCATTTACTGTTTAAGCGCACTGTAAACATTTCAAGTGTGATTCCTGTGATGAACTCAGCCCCCTTCTCTATGTGGTCCTCATGCATCCTGCAGTAGTGTCACACTCCTGCCAGCTTCATGTCTCCTTCTCCTCCTCATCATCATCGTTGTCTTCCTCCTCCTGTCTTTGGCAGTAGTGGTTTCTTGGAATAGACTACAATGCAGCTGTGCAATACCATTATTTTCTGTCCTTTGTTTCGGGCTCTGCTCGACTTAACTGATGCTGAGCTGTGCAAAGCCAATGAGCTTAACATCGTCAGGGATTTCAGACTCCTCCACGCCGGATGCCTGGAAGATACAAAGGAAGTGTGAACTGGGATGTAACCATACACTCAACCCATGATTTGATTCAAATCCCGATTTTTGGTTCACCATACGATTCACTCGTGATTTTCAGGAAAATTGGATTGAACTAAAATTTAAATAACTATTATTTTATTTCAATTCTCAGATATGGAGAGTTGCAATATATATTTATTCTCTTATATTTATTTGTAAACAAAGTAATCCTTTTTCATTTTTAAAGAGTGTTGTAACTCAAATAAAACCACTTCATACTTTTTTTCAGTAACTTGCAAAAAAAACTAAAAATGAGCGCACAAAAATACCTTGTTGGAAAATTTCAGAACAATTATCAAGAAATAGAAGTGAGCGATTCCCAAATTAAAGTATGAAATATTAAAACAAATAAGGTAAATCTCTTTAAATTAGGGATGTAAATTTCAAGTGTTCTCCTTGATCGATCTTTGGAAATGTTAACGATCAGTTATCGTTTAATCATTAAAAAACGTGAATGTTTTCCATGTCAAAAATAATGCAGAATGTTTCCCCCTAAATCAAATTCTCCTTCATGACACAATGTATATTACTGACGGTATTAAACGGCTTATATTATGTTGAATCGATCTTAATCCACCCTTATTTGTATCGATTTTTTACAGATATGCAATATATCTTTACATCCCTAAACCTGATTGATTTTATATATGAAAGAACAAAAACTGTTAAAAAAAGGCATTTCAAATATAGAGATGTGTTTTACTGAAGTGGAAGAAATCCATTATTCAGAACATGCATTCTTCTGTCTGTGTACTACTTACCAATTTAAAAGTCACATTTTTGTTATTTTGAGGGTCATCAACAATCTTTTGCAAATTGGCAGCAACTAGACCAGAGATAAAAGAGAGACAAATGAAGACAGGTTTTCTTTAGAGATCGGTGGTGGAAACATAAAACAGCTGGTATTTGATTCAAGTGAACAAAATGAATAATAAAACAGCTCGTCTCAGTTAAACCTTCTTTCAAATAAAAACTCATTTTTTAAAACACATTTTTACTTCAGCTCAGCATTAAAAGTTAACGTGCACAGATGAGTAATCTATTCTGAGCTGCATTTTGAACTTAGCATTCGATTCTACAGTATTATTTCAGAGCAAGAACAAAAAGGGAGGGCAAAGCTTCTTGAATTGAGTCTACTCTGATGCTAACATCCAGTTTTACAGTTTTCAAGTCTTACTTACCAATGACTAAGTCCCTCCCGTCAACCAGACCGGCTGAGACCAGCTCCTGAGAAACTCCATCAGCAGAATCTGAGGACAGACACAGAGAGTTAGACCTGAGGCAGGAATCACTGGAACACGACTACAGAGAATAAAACTTCAGAAGAGTCCTACCTCTGCCGGACATGAACTCAAATCGGATGTCATTGAGTTCCTTCTTGGGATTCCTCAGTCTCAGGACGAGGCTGATGGGGACACTGGCATTGGCTGCAGCTGGATCCTACCATAATAATAATAATATAACTTTAAAAAAATAATGCAGCCCGCCAGCAGGGGAGCACTAAATGTTTTGGCTTGAGAGTCCATGAACACTTAAAGTGTCTGTTTAACATTCAGCCTATGATCAAAACTTTTGCAAAATATCTAAACTCAAAGTCATAAGAGCTCATGACCTCTGCAGAAAGAAGTTTTATGAGAGTATAACTTAAAAACTTCCCTTCTTCATGACTTCAGCTTTTCATGGAACTGAATACAAGAAGATATTGTCTTCTTCCAGCAGTAGTCCAGAGCTGCAGTTTCCCAGAGAACCTGTCCTAAACTAAACATGTCCAGAACATATTTGCTCTTGCCTGATCTAAAACACCCACCCTGCTTCTTTCCTTGAGTTTTTTACCTGAGCAGTGGGTGCATGTGAAGGGCTCGCTGTCGGAGCGGGGCCTTGTGATGGAGCGTCCTCTCCAGTCCGGCCCGCAGGGCTCTCCTGTGCCACACCGGGTGGCTGCAGATTTGCTGAGGAGCCATCTGCTGGTGGGAAGAGCTACGAGATACCAATTTGTAAAAAGAAACAAAAATCAGCAGGTGCTTTGAGTTTTTTGGTGAATGGAAAAAAGAGAGGACACACACAGGACACGTCATGCAGATCAATCTGTTCAGGCATTAAGATAAATCAAAATTTCCAGGTCATGTCCACTACAAATGGACTCACCTCCATATTCTGGGACCCATCCTTCACTCTGGGGGACTGCAGAATGGACATGACAGATTTCCAGGATTAAAAACATGCAATTCTCCTTTAATTCCCCCAACATACGGACTGATGGAGCATTACAAGATTGAATGAATTGGACACAAGTTGACTTTAAACACAGGACTGAAATCACAGTTAAGACAACAGACGATAAAATCCTTCACCAAGACCCCCAATACAAGTCTCAAACTAAGGCCGCCCCACATCCCTGAGGAGACAGAGTCATTGTACATACACAGTCACCTTGCATCCTTCAGTCCAGCAGCACCCTCTGCTGGCCATGAAGGTGCAGTCTGAGAAATACATAAGGGCCCTAAGAAGAAAAAACTGGCATGCAAAGTCTCACCCGCAGGGCCAACACTGCAGCTTTGCCCTCCTCACTCTCTTCATCCAGCTCATCATCGCTCCACTCCCAACCCCCATCCTCCGTCTTGTGGAGACGCCCGCTTGAGCCGGGAACACGACGCACCTACACATCATGTATATGTATAAAAAGAAACTCAATACTGACTCACTCCTTTCTTCTGGTTTCTACTTCTTTTATCATGCAAAACTTGTGGAAACACGACTCACAGAAGAGAAGAGAACAGAATGAAGACAAAGTCAAGCTTTTGAACGTTAAGTCCCTAAGAATGTGCATTTATAATGTATAAGGAATGACTCTGACCTTCCTGGATCGCTCTGACATTGTTGGTCCTATATTTAGGAGCCTGTCCTGCAAATACTCGTTGTTCTGTAACAGTAAAACAAACATTTATTACAGGATCTATAAGGATCTCTCTGAAACACAAGAATACAGAACAATATTCAGTGTATTTCTAATTAAGTCGTGTAAGGCTCACTTTGGCTTTCGTGAAGAATTTATGCTTCAGCAACTCGGCCGCAGTTGGCCTAAATGGGAAAAAGGGACACAAGGCTCTTCATTATGATTATTGTACGACCAGGGAGTCTCACGGAGAGCAAAACAAGCACAACTTCAGTCTAACATTAGGCAAGAAAGACTCAGAGACTAACAGACCTTTTTTCTGGATCCTTCTGTAAACACATGGACAGCATCTTCCTGAACGACTTGCCGTACTTCTTGACCATCTCCTTGTCTGTGATCCCCGTCTCCAGACAGGGCGGGTCGTTCTGCAGAGTCAGCATCAGCACCTAAACACACAGAGACCAGGTTCAGTCAGTGGAGATGTATTTAAAAAAGAGATGCAAATTCAAAACTGAGGACGCTTTGAAGGAGGCACACTCTTGGGAGTAACTCTTCACATGCTCGTTTAAAACTTAAGTTGGACTATGCCTTTGTGTGGGCGTGGATATATATTTATATGTATGCAGGCTGATGGGCGGGTATGTGTTTGGATCCGTGAATGTATCTACAATTATACCTTTTTCATTTCAACATTAGGTACACTTTTGTGTTTGTATATCATATGAATTCTCATATGTCTGTGTGTATGTATATTTATGTAAGTATACAGCTCTCTTAATGCCTCCATTATGAAAGAAGAGGACTGAGATGGGGTTCAGGTTGTTGGGGGGGGGAGAGAAAATGTTATATTTTTTTCTGACAGTGAATTTGTAATGCACCTTTCTCTTTTCTGGCAATAAAAAAGTTGATACATAAAACTTATGTTGTCTCTTTCTGCTGTTTCAAAGCATACAGTGATTTAATACGGACATGAGCTGAAGTACCAGTAAGCTCACACACACACACACACACACACACACACACACACACACACACTTACCTTCATGGGTGGGTATTTGTGATATGGTGCAGCCCCAGTGGCCAGTTCAATGGCTGTTATCCCGAAACTCCAGATGTCAGCTTTAAAGTCATATCCGCGGACCTGCCGATTGAGAACAGAGCAAGCAAAATGTTCAAGTCCTGCTTTTATAACAGAATTATGACTCATCAGAGAGGGAACAAATAACAGCCATCAACATTACAAGGCCCCCACCTGCTCCATGACCTCAGGCGCCATCCAGCATGGCGTCCCCACAAACGTCTTGCGAACTTTATTCCTCGTCATGTCTCCTCCTGCTGCTAGAAAGGCACTCACACCAAAGTCTGGGGAGGTTGTTTGTTTTGAGGGTGTGACAGAGAAAAGAGGAATACTTCAATGCTTGGACAAAGTTATTTAAAAAGGTAACACCCTGAGATTTGCTCAGTTAGAAAATGTACCAGAATGTAAAAACACACAAATCAAGAGTGTCAAAAGAAAACTGAAAAACTGTACCAGCAATCTGCACTGAGCCATCTTCCCCAAGAAGAATATTTCCAGCTTTCAGATCCCTGTGAGGAAAGAGAAGGAGCTTTTAAACAGAATGAACAATAAAGACGCCATTAGTCAAGATACTGCAGCAGCAGAGAAGAGGTTGGGCTGCACATTCATCACTCCTGCACACAAACAAGTTAAAGCTGCACCTCTGATGTGCTTCATATTAATCCACCTGATTTCTGTTTGCATACACAAAGTGCAAACACTGCACAAAGAACAGGAGTGGATCAACCTGGGCCCGACCATCTCTCTCTCTCTCTGACTCTCTCTCCCTCCTGCTCCCTTTTCTAATGAGGCATAAGTGAGTTAGCCACAGTTGGACCTCAGACAGCAGCTGCTCCCTGTCATCTGAATAATGTCCACTCATATCTGACTGTAACATCTGATAGATTATAAATACAGAGAAATTAAAAGACTTCGGACTACTTCAAATAAACAAAACATGCCAGTGTGGCAGAAGATAATAAAAACACACCATCTTTAAAAGAATGTGAGGGAGTGTTAGCTCATTTCAAACAACTGAACTTGTTGTACAACATGTAAGAGAGGATATAAAGAGGCCTTCTGCTCTGTAGTGGTTCACAGTGTTCCTGGGAGGGACTTTTATGTAAAACAAACCTCCTACATTATGCATTTTCACTGTATTAAATATTGAAGCAGCGAGGTCTAGTTGAAGCCACATGCTTGTATGCAGAGAAGGAAGGCTCAGAGTGAGCTGACACAGGAGTGAATGAAGGGATGTGTTGGTTACTAGCACTCAAAGCGCACAAACACAGAGTACAGTGATGGAAGTGTTCGCCCTGCAGTCCGTCCATGACTCACCGATGAATCTGCCCGTTTTTGTGAAGGTACTCCAGACCCTCCAAGACCTCTTTCAGGATGCTGGCGATGCTGGCCTCGTCCAACACCCCGGTCTTGTGCTCGCCACGAGAGATGATATGCTTGATGATGTCCAACACGGAGCCTGAGGGAGAGGTGGAGAGGTGGAGGCTTGTCACATGCTTGACATGCTGGCAGCACAGAGAGGGATGCTCAAATGTGGCAAGATGTCAAAGGCGCACATGCAATAATCACAGATGTGTCCTTCATCCTGAAACACCCGAGAAAATACATTCAGGAAGTCAGCGTCAAATATAAAGTTACTTTTTATTGTTAGGGAAACAATTTAGATTCCAGTTTTTGTTTTGTTTGTCCAGAGTTTTGCCCATTTAAGGACATGACTGACTTGACTGACAGGCGGGAACACTATAGCTGTTGGCGAGGAGGCTCAAAGCCCGTCTTTTTACCTGACACTAGCTCGACAGCAGTTAGGTTGCGTTTAGCATTTCCAATATGGCTGCCACCAACGATTGGCTTCAAAACAGCTCAGGAACAGATGGGTGACATCACGGATACTACGTCCATTATTAATACTGTCTATGGATGTTACAGGAACTGTGTCATTGCAGGGGTTCAGCCTCTTACTCCTTGGCCTACAATCCTCTCAGCAGTGTCTTACAGCACATCTCCTGTAAGAGAGCATCCCAGCTGAGCGGCCTACACTAGAACTGACTGACAATTTAGAGTAATGTTGATTATGTTTTAATGAAGTTAGTTTGCAGGACAGAAGCTTTTTGAGCAACTTTGCATGATCACATCAGTTTAAATAATCTATGTAAAAAAACAAAAAAAACAAAAAGTGTATTTTTATCCAGCTCAACATAGTCCAGCTGCTTCTAATGTTGCTAACCTGTGAACTTTTCTTCCCCACTACAATCTGTTTCAGTCTCAGGAATCTGACATCTTTTTGAGTCTAGTCTTCATTTCCTGCAAAGGTATAAACTTTTCACGTTAACACGAGACATTCACATGAAACTGATCTTCACTGTTTGTACTTTCAGCCCTTTGATATCTACTTCACTGTTTACAGCTTGTTTGGCTGATCTTCTGCACAATCATGATGTTGAACTTCCCCTCCACCTCATTTAAATTATGGAGCAGGCTGCATTCAGGCTGCTGAGTGACGAAGCATTTTCAGGGGATGTTGTGGACGGACTGAAACTTGTTTAGTCTTGTGTACCATAAAGCTAGTTCAGAAGAAGAAACAGCAGCTGTGAGCAAAGAGGAAAAAGTAACCATGACAAATACATCTTATATAAGCTATGAGACATTAAGGAAGTACTACATTTATGGATGTATAAATATGTTGTCTGTTGTCTCAGCGAGGAGGAAAACAGTCCGTGGAACAAAACTGCTGGTTTCAAACTCACAGGAGCTACCACTGCACCAAAGTACTGACTGGATGCCTCCAGACATTATTTCAGGCTTCAAAAAAACAAGTACACAAACAAAAGTCAAGCCAAATTCAGGTTCCATCTATGCCCAGAGAAGTCGGAAGTGTGAGTTAATACTTCAGCACTTACCACCGAGCAGCTTCATCACCAGCCACAGCTCATCCTTCACCACAAAGGAGGTATAGTAAGACACGATGTTCGGATGGTGGCACTGGCTCATGGCCTGAATCTCTTTCTGCAGAGAGGATGAAAGAAAAAACACAAGGTCACACAAGGCGCAGGAAAAGTGCAGTACTACGCAAAGCATCAACTAAATATTTAAAATACACTTCAAGTTACAAACTCAAGCTCAGTCACGTTGGATTTGGAGTACGTTTTGACCTTTTGATATGAAGCAGATCTAATAAAATCATAGTCTGAGTGCAGTTTGAATGAGACAGGCTCTTCCTTACAGAAAACCCATCCTGTTAAATCGGCACAATCCTAAACCACGAGCATGAAGTGTCTGTCCGTCTCCAGACAGAGTCCAAATCTGGATTACATCACCACTGAGCCGCCAAGCCAAGACATCTTAAACCTCGATGGCAAACAAAGGTGAATTAAGGCCCTTAATGTATTACATAAGGACTGGATAGGTGGACGAGACACAACAAACGACGGTGACTTTGCTCTACAGATTAAAGAGGATTGAGTCGTCTCGAATGTCTCAGGTCAAAACAGAACTTGTGGGAAAATGTCCTGACAGCATTAGAGCTTTATTATGTTTGAAGTTATTGTGATTAAAAACCTTCTTTTGTCCAGAGTTTGTTGAACTTGATACAACAAAAACACACTCTGCTCTGATAATTCTGAGAACACATTTATCTTATTACAAGATTAGAGAGAAATAAGTCTCCCTCAGTATTTGGTGATATTATTTTTTGATTAATTGCAACTTGTTCCACTCTATCAAGCAAAGTGTGTCTAAGACTGTTGAGAGAAACTAACTTCTGCCTGAGCTCTGACCTGCTCACAGTGTTTGTGGTCCTTACACAAATTTATCTAGTGAGGTTGTTTATTTCTTCAATCATCTCCTGACGTAACTCTTCTTGTTTTTAATGATGTCATCAGTTCAAACAATTACCTCATTTGGTAAATACACAGCATTTGCATGTTTGTTTTAACTGAAGTGCAACAGTCTGTAATGATACTTCATAAACATCTGATCGTTTCCTATGAGGGACGCAGGGTTGCTCTTTCCCTCAGGACTGTTAGACACCTGTACGATCGTTTTCATCACAATGTTAAATAAAGTGTGGTTTATTAAGCTGATCTCAAACTGGGAGAATAACAAAATACAAACACACGATACACAGCACATTTTAGTGTCACGTAATTTTGATCAGGAGACAAAAATTAACTCCACTTAGAAAAAAGGTCTAGCAAGGTTTTTTGCAAAGCTTTACTTCTCTGTTGAACAGACTTCTTCATATTCAGGCGTTTTCAGAGCTGAGTTTTATTTAACAGCTTTATTTGACCTAACATTATTTATTAATTATCTAGTTCAAATTTTAGTCACTTTTTTATGTACAGCATCTTAGTTTCTTTTACTGGTTTAATCTTTTAGATTTTTATTGTCTTATTAATATATTTCATTTTGGTGAATTTAATTTCCTGTGTTGAGTTTTAATATCTTATTTTACCTCCAGCATTTCCTCATTATTATATCATGACAGCATTTCCTCATTTCGTTCAGCAACTTCTTTTTTTAATTTTTCATTAATTTATTCATTTTATTTTTATTAATATTATGATTATTTTTGCATATACCATGTTCTTAACCTTAGGATTGTGGGGTGGGTTTGGGGTTGGGCTGGGGGGGGCTTTTAAAAAATATCTATTTTGAATTTATTCTATTTAATTTGTTTTTATGTACAACACTTTGCGTTATAATGCCATTGTATGAACAGCGCTTTACAGATAATGTCTAATTGATTGATTGATTGATTGATTGTGTTATCATTTAGACATTTTTACTGTTAGTGTGACAAAGACTAGCTCATTCCAGCTGATAACTCGGTAATACTGAGCTGTGAACAGTGATGTGGTGTGTAGGAAACTCAACCCTCATGTCACAAGGTTTTTTGTTCCTGTCCTAAATTTGAACTTCAACATTCAAAATTAAACCAAAGTGAAAAAAAGTTATTTTAGTTCTTAACAGGAAGCTCCTGCACAAGCACACATTGTGTTCATATTTCATTTCAATAAATGTCCTATTGATTTCATCCAGCTACAGCGCTCTGTGGTTGTTGTGCCTTCATGCTTTTGATGTGTCCTGATCCAACACAACAAACCCACAACACCCCCTTCAGAACAGACACATGAAGAACATCTGGACCTGCAGAGACCGGCCTCACACATCACAATAGGTTCTTACCAGAAGCTCATCCATGCTAGTTTGACACTTTTCCAGGTTGATGCGTTTGATGGCCACCTTCTCCTTTCTGGGCTTGCAATACGCAGCCTGGACGACTGCGGTGGCTCCACTCCCTGAGGAGAAGAACATCAACGTGAGAGCAGAACACAGAGGGAACAGAGAAGCCTTTGACTTCATGGGTACTGCTGAATGAATATGACAACGTAACTTAATTTTTGTGTGCAACTTGAGGAGGAGCTACATACTTATGCTAACATTGAGTTGATATTAGTGTATTTTCAGTGTCTATATGTGACTCATACATCTCTATGAGTAAGTGTAGTTCAGTCCCCTCATGCAGAATGCTGCAGCTTGCCTTTTAACCTGGAAAACAAAGATTTCACTAAATGTGGCCTCTCTTCACCAGCTTCCTGTGGGTTTGTTTTTCCACTGCAGGAACTTTACCCCTGAACTACGTGCGTTTCGACCAGAGGAACCAGGGTCTAAATTTAGTTCAGGGGGTCAGTTCTCCCCCCTGAAAGCCCCTGCTTAGGGGGTAGTACTTTTCAAAGGTCCTGGGACTTTCAGTTGAACGTAGCGGTGTTTGTTGAGTTTACACAGTTGTTAAAACACAGAGGGAGTTCCTGGGAATGCATCCTTGTTTAGTTTTTTATTAAGATTTCAAAATATTATTTAATATAATTGTTTTTCTTCATACGTCACTGGCCTGATTTGGACAATCTACCCGGGACTTCAGCCTGCGGTCGAAATGCAGACAACAATGGGGGCACAGGAACCTTTTAGTTCCAGGGAAAGCAGTTCTGCGGGCTTAAAAGACCCCTGAACTCTTGGTGGAAATGCACCTATAGAGGGCCAAACAAGGCTGCCATCCCATATCTGATCAGACTTCCCATGACAGCATTATAGAAGGTCTGAGTCTGAGTCTAATCTGAGTCTATGTAGAAAATGCAGTCTTTGGGCCAGTTTGGCACACAAGAAATCAACATGAACATTCCACTTGAATGAGTTATCCATCTGAATAGAAGAGTCCACCTGCTCAATTAGACCATCACTAATTAAAACAGGGTCATGTGATCTGACTCTGACTGCCCTGGGGTCAATTATCATCCCTTTAGTTTTGTTTGTGGTCAGAATAAAGATGATGTTTCTCACACCAAGCCTGAAATGAGACAACCTCATTGAGATAAACAGAAGAGCAACCATCAATAGGAAGAGAGTCACTGCTGTGGAAAAGTGCAAGCAATGATTCAACTCTTGATAGATTCATTAGTCACGTTACCGAGACTACAGTGAAGTATGAATGGCTCTTCATAATCCGTGTCATACCTCAGCCAAGGAGCACCACCCAGGAGCACCTCCTCTGAGCACCACCTCTGAGCACCACCCTCTCCAACCACTGACGAATCTTCACTAAGAGCTAACATTAGCTAGCTAGCAGTTCAGCTTTGTGCTCACTTGCTATGGAGTAAGTCTCTTCAGCTTGCCGACCAGCAGACAGCATTAATTAATGTGGCCTGGACTGAGGTTTAAGTCTGCAGGGCTTCTAACCTTCCTTCCTTGTAGCTGCGGGTTGTAACTGGCCTTCTGCTAAGCTACAGACATGTATGCTAGCAGGCTCCTTTAGCACGCTAAGCTACTCACCTATCACCTCATTGAGCTCGTAGTCATCCCTGTCGATGGTCCAGGGTTGAGAGGACTGGTCGTCAGCCATGTTTTCGCCGTGTGAGCTGTGTTGTAAACAGTGCTTCTAAATAAGAGCAGGTTTTCTGTCTGGATTAATATCTTTGTGGTTACTCCATTCGGCTCCGCTGCTGCAGGCTGCCGCTGTTCCGCTGACAACTCCTGCCGCTCCTGTCAACACAACTTTACGCGCGACTGACGCTGACGCAGCGTGTGACGTACTACTGCAGAAAAAGGTCTAAAAAAGACGCCATCTTGAATGTGGCAAATTCTGACAAATGTTTGTAAAATGGCTAAATACTTTGAAAACACAAATTTAGAAGGATGGACCACAGTAATAAATGATTAATTAGTAATGAGGGTATGGTAGTTACCTGAATATTACTTTTAACACTTATCTCAAGACCAGAGGTGTCAAGTATAAATATATATATAATATCTATACTTTACTGGAGTAATTGAAGAGTTCATTTGCAAAAACAGATATCTCAGTTTTTATAAATTTTCAAAAAAATATATTTCCTTTTTGATATATATTTTTAAAAAAGTTAAATTTTGTAATGTCATTTTGACTAAGTAAAAGCCAACCAACTTCAATTGAAGTAATAGAAAATTTAAAAAAAAATTGAAACATTTAAAAAAAAAATTAAAAGTGAGTTATCTGTTTTTTCAAATGAACTCTTCAATTATTTTTCAGCCTGCTTTTTTACTTCTACTCCTTACATTTAAAAAAAACCCTTGTTACTCTTATTTCATTTCGGCTTGTTTTAATTCTGGCTTGTCATGGTTAAAAAAACCCACAAACAAACAAAAACATATCCAGATAAATCGCATCATCCGAAAAGAGGCCAAGTTTCTTACTCGTTACATTTATGTGCATGTTGTGATGGTGTTTTAATAAAGTAATCAAATATTTTGGCTTGCCTAGATTAGTTTGAAGCACTCTAGCTTTCGTGTTGAACAAGACCCTATTGGTCAATACCAGCAATTCTGGGTCTTGGATGTGTGTGGGTGCTTGATGCTTGGAAGTACATAAATCAAATAAAGGTAACGTGCCTGTGACGTTTGACTTTTTTTGCACCATAACAATACTTATAGGCAACTAGTCATCATATCTTCCGCTCCATGAAACACATTAATGCTCAGCAGTACACATATATGGTTCTTTAATGAAGTTGCCTTGTACTAAAATGCCTTCATTTTCAATGGGCATGAACGTGGCTGAAACAGGTGCAACCCAAATATTTCAATATTAACATATTAATATAACATTATAGTCATTATGGCCTTCAGAAAATTTTTTTTTTTGGGAGGTGGGGTAGTGCACTATAGGCCCCTGTGGCGCAGCCTAAGCTTTTGTCCTTAATGGCATTTTTTCCCCCTTACATTACTTTTACTTTTATACTTGAAGTAGTTTTGAAACCAGTACTTTTACACTTTTACTTGAGTAAAAAGCTCGAGTTGATACTTCAACTTCTACAGGAGTCTTTTTAAACCCTAGTATCTATACTTCTACTTGAGTAATGAATGTTAATACTTTTGACACCTCTGCTCAAGACAACAAATGCTACTAAACCCTGCACCTTTTGTGCACTTTTAACCAGATAGAGGGCGCCAATGTAACTACAAAGAGTGGGCCTTCTGAAGCCTTCTTTTTTCTTTTCATGTAATGTTCAATGGTACACTGGATTTGAAAGCCATTGGGCAGTAAGAAATACCACAAGAAGTTAATATAGTGTTGAATCTTACAATAGTATCAATTTTGCAGAATGGACCCTTATTTATTGTATTCTAATCATTGTAAAATGTGAAGTACTATAATTTGGCAACTGATTGAGGATATGATAGAGTGTAAGGTTGAACTACTTGCAGCAGTATTTGTTCAGCTGCTCATACTTACTTTTAACAATTGTTTTGTCTGCATGCAGTCTGCAGTATTTTCAAGGTTTATTTGTAGGCTGCCATAATCCTTTAGTTTCTCTAGAACTTGGCAAGAAGTTTAGTGAAAAGCAGATTGGCTGAGCACTTTGCAAAAAGCTCCACCAAATTCAGTTTTCCTAACTCCATCAGTCCAATTTCTTTGGTCTTTATCCTTCGTTGACCTGTGAATTGCGTAATCTCTGTCACTGAATCAGAGCTCTGAGACATGAGGATGTTTTGGGGGAAAGCAGCAGAACTATGGATGGTATCAGTGGTATGTGAGGAAACAGCAGGCCTGTTGTTGCTTGTTCAACAGGCTCAGACACCAAGCAAAGACACAGACTTTCATCAAAAGATCACTCACTTTTTTTTTTCCTGTAGTGTTTGTAGCAGAGGAGACGATTTATGTAATGCATTCCACCCCTCTTTAACCAAGTTCACAGACTTAAGCAGAGTCACAGGTTACTTGTTGCTTCCATGGTTTGTTAATCACACGTTCTTGTGCTCACAAACACTTGGTGAAAAGGGACTGTACTTGTCTCACTGATTTTGACAAAAACACATTCCTTAGTTAGCTATGCAGCTGGCCTGATGGCTCATACTTGATGTGTTTTCAACATTGGGAGTCTTGTTACAAACATCAGGGATGATATTAGTGTATTTTAAGACAACCTTAACAAGGTAAAATCCCAACTTCTTTATGATCTGCAAGCCTGTAAAAAATTGAAGCAATGAAACAGCTATACAACAATACACTAAAATAATAAACTTGTATCATCAAAAATGTTTTTGTGCAGAAGCTTTAAGGCAATAATGAGGTTAAGGAAGGATGGGACAAGAATAAATCAATGTCACTCTTTATCTTGTCACATAAGCTACTTCATGCCTTTGAGCAAGGAACTTGTTGCTATAGGCTGTCAGGAAGCAGATTAGCTCCCAGATGAAGAGGTGTGAAGAAGTGAAATGCAAAGTCAAGTTGAAGTGCATGTTTTAATGATCAAACCGTGTGCAGAGTCAGTTTCTTAAGTATTAAAAGGAAACAACTTCTCCTGTTCTTACACATGTATCCAGAGATATACCAAACAAATCTACAGGCAGCACTGCACTCTGTTTTCCTGCCTGTTTGCCTGACCCTTGTGCATTTTGGTAATGGTCGTCCCCTTGCCCGGAAGCCCCCCCATCTGATGTTGCATTAAAGCTCGCTCATCCTGATGCTGACAGAGCGCTGAGGGTAAGCCAGGCCTGAAAGGGAAGTGCTGAGAGCCACAAGAGCCCCAACGCACAAGTGATTGCAGTGCTATTATCCTGCCAAGGCTAAGCTGCACATGAAAAGGAAAGCAAAAAACTTTTATCTGTCCCATTCAGAGGAACCAAAATGCTCCAACTCAATGTCAACTATGTGGACGGGCAGCGAGCCAACTGTGGTGTTCAGCCTTCTTCATCATGTTTGCTTTGAGTTTGGAAGAGGAACAGGTGTGCACATGAAAATACACTTAACAAAGGCTTTAGCTGAAGTAATTCTAGACATGACGTAAAAGGAAATTTCCACATACATAAAAACTGATTACAATGTTTTGAGGCTTAAGGGTGCTTCTCAGGTGAATGTCCCCTCCCACATGTATTCACACATATTTTTCCCTCAAGTGTTTGGATTTGAGTGGATTCAAAGAATCATACTTCTAATTCTGTGCAGAGAGCAGTCAGTACTGTGGCATGCTTTAAATGCTGTGTGTTTGGTCAAACAGTGTGTTAACAAGCCCCACACTTGAAAGCATGAGTCTGTGTTAAGGTGTTGCCATACCCTGTGGTGACATCAGCAGTGCAGCTTGCATGGCAGGCTTGTCAAACCGGTGTTAGAGCCTACAGGGGAGCTGACACAGATCACACCGCCAGGAGAAACCCACCTGTGTCGCCGCCTTTCGGTGTGTAGCTCCTCACAATAGTTTTCCAACAATCCCATACTCAACTCTTTGAATATTTTGCGCACATGGAAAGCAGCCGCAACTTTAGGTGAAACGGTGCATAAAGTAAAACAAGGACAGAGAAGATCTGGCGGCGTGAAGACGAAGATATCTCACCTTTAAAAAGAAAGGATGGAAACGAACGGGATCGCTAAAGAAACAGGTAAAATACTTTTTAGAATTCAGAGTAAGATGCGCAGTCGTTTGGATTAAAGTTGATACAAACCCAGACAAGGTAGTGTTCAAATCAAAGGATTTTAAAACACATTTCTTCCTGTGTGAATGTTGCATTTACTGTCTTCACCACCTCCAAAGCTTTACCGAGTCTCTCGTTATGTGTTTGATTAAGATTACCAGAATACATTTCTTAGATTACTCTGCCAAAAGGTGTGGTCCCTTTCCATCCAGGCTAGTTTCACCTTGCTGCAACTATCAACATGTTGCCAAACCAAAACAGGGAACACTGCAGAGTAAAGCTGGGGTTAAAAACAAACCAAGCAACAAACTGGGATGTCAAAGGGCGTTCAATGTCCTCGTATTTCTCAGCATGTGTATGTTTGTTAACATGTTTGCTAGCACATTTAATCCTTATTAAAATGAGCAGGTCAGGTTGATTCAAATCACGGTATTGAGCAGTGGCGCAGAGTCACCACTAGGTGGAGCCCGTGAGTCAAAAACTGCAGAGCAACATTTAACACAGCTGGTAACAGTGTGTGCCCATTGACAGTGTGTGCCCATAGACTGTGTGCAAAAGTTAATTGTGCTTAATTTAAAAAAAAATATGAAATGAGGTGTTGCTTTGATTATTTTTCAATCTTTCATCAATTAAAAAAATCATATTTTTAAAATATTTTAAAGTTTGGGTATAAGTATGTTGGTGTTATTTTTCAGTGTCTTTAAATCATCATTTGTAGCTTAACTTTAGTTAATCAGCTATTTGCAGATAGACTAAATATGATGAGATTATCTGTATTTGTTTCTCTGCCTGGAGTGTCTTAAATCATGGTTGCATTCACGTGCTCCTTGGATGCTCGGAGATCCCAAACTCCGAAGCAGATAGAGTGTGTTCACAAGCTTTATGAGTTGTAAAATGGAAACAATTAAAAAAGCATATTGAAGACATGCAGTTTATTGATGAAAACCGAACCAAGGCACTCAATTTGGAGTGTTACAACCGATTATTATGTCAAATTTGAGCCAGATATTACATACAATAAGTCTATCAATAGTAAGTTTTTGTCCATGGTGCTAACATTTACTGTGGTCATCCATGTTTCTGCTTGACTCCACTATTTGGTTGCCAAACCTCTGTCCGTCTTGAATGTTGTTTGGACTTGAATGAATCTAAAAGTGAAACTAAAATGTCCGATTATTCCAACATCACCTGGATGCGCTGTAACGGTTCCCTGAACCTATCAACCAAAGTATTTCCAAAGTTTTTTTAAAAAGTGTCAAAATGTCACTAAGTAGCATAAATATGATATAAGTTTGGACCCACCCCCCTTCCTGAGCCATGCACACATTTTACTGTCATAAAGAGTGTAGTTAGTACGTGTCTGGCAGTCAGCTGACAGCAGACGTGAACTTCGAGTGGGGATAGTTCACGCCCTTCCACAGACACACCGTGGTCGGTCGTGACGGCTGAGGGTAGTCTGGTCGCGTTTCGGTGCCTCACCATGCATTGCCTGCAAAGACAACCTGAACTCAGCAAATCTGAGGAATTAAGGCGCCTTGCCATCAGCGAGAAGGTGATTGAAGAGAATGCAAAGCTCCTAGGTAGGCTGCACTGCTGGATACTTGCATGTAACAGATGTTACCAAAGGGTTAAGCAGGATCACGCGTGTTTGTGGTCACAGTGTGGATCTTAGATTGATTTGAATGTGTAAAAGAGAGGAATCTTTTTGGTGTTTTGTCATGCACACTTCTGATGTGATGAGTGTTACAGGAAGAAGAGTCAAATGGTCAACATATGGATTGTATGATATGAAGAAAGCTGCAGAGTTTAATTTGTTGAATGTCTGCTCCTCTTTTTTGTAGGTATTGAGAGCAGTCGGGACCTCCAGTTCCTCCTGCAGGGGGGAGACCTCCTGAAGGTCCGCTCCTCATCCTGGAAGAAGACCCGCTACTACAAACTCCAGGAGGACTGTAAGACCATGTGGCATGAGTCCAAGAAAACCTTCAGGAGGAAGCATACCTGTGAGTGCTTTCCCAGCATCCCACCCACATGTGTGTGAGACCTGCAAAAAAAAAAGAAACCCTTACACATCTGTCTGGTGTCTGATGTTGTGGTGGATATTCCTCTCATAGCACGTCTTTACTTTTGACATATATTCATGACTTAGAATCCACTTTAAAAGTTCAGATCTTACAAGAGCCAGCCTTGATATCTTTTCTCATGTGCAGTTTTAAACTTCCATGGAATATAAAAGTGAATCATAGCCATAAAAGAATACACTGGTCTGAAAGTCCTGTGTCTTATCTCACACACTTGGATTGTTTCGGCTAGCAGTGACCTGTTTTCTGGGTGTGTTATCAAGATAGTGGTTTTTTTTTTATAGTGTCTGGAGGAGTGGTTCCTAATAAACCGATCCCATCAGGTCATAGTAGGATAACAGTATGTTGATAGTTTTATTTCTGTCACCAAGTAGCTGAATTTGCAACCTTTAAAGACTATAGTATTTTTAATAATACAAATAATTTAAACAGAATCATTTGTACAACCACAGTTGTTCGAATTACTTTCAATGAAAGGAAAATCAGAACAATAAAACTACAAAAATAAAAACAAGACAAGAGCGGGAACCAAGAAATCCAATTTTAATAATCAGGGTCTAAAAAGTAAAAACAGGAATATACAGGGGAGAAAAAAACATTTCAGAGACATGAAACTGAGAAGAAAACAAACGACCACAGGAAAAAGGAAGTTTTAGATAGCTTGGTTTTTGATGGCGTTTTCAAACTCACAGTAGGTCAAACACTGCACATTATTACTGACTTCAAACTCCAATATATGGCTGCTGGAAAAAAGTCTAACTGATTTTCTGGAAACTTGTAATGTGACTTCAGTAAACTGTAAACAGGTTTGTGTTTACAGAGCAGGCCGGTCTGTGGTGCCTGAAGACACTAGAACTTCCTGTGTTGAAGCAGAACAAGATACATTTCCTGGACAATGGTGTGATAATAGAACAAAGTAACATTCTCAACTCTTCTCCTGTCCTCAAGTTTCCCTCGATGACATCTCGGCGGTGCGACTGGGCCGTCAGTCTGAGGGCCTGAGGAAGAACACAGAGGAGCAGGTGGAGGGCCGCTGCTTCTCTATCATGTTCAAAGGGCGCCGCAAGAATCTGGACCTGATTGCCAGCTCTGAGGAGGAGGCCAGGCAGTGGGTCAACAGTCTGGAGAAAATGTTGTCCAGCCTCAGCAACCTCAGCCGGCAGCAGAAGACGGAACAGTATCCTTCATATTACAGCTGGAAGGGGGTTATACTTGTTAAGGATTAAGAAGTACAGAAGGCAGAGGTTGAGGGTGTTATAAAACAAGGTATTGATTCAAGACTTTTTATGGATGGTTTTCTGTATTTGCTGATTCGTTACATTTGACCTCCATGAGCAAAGTTTGAACTCAACTCAACTTTATTTATATAGCACCTTTCATACATTAAAACATGCAGCCCAAAGTGCTTCACAGAATAACAGAGAGACAGAAAACAACAGCAATGGTAAAATTATAAAAGGCATGATTAAAAAATAAAATACTAAAAAATAAAATTAAAATAAATACAGTAAAATTAATAAAATAAGTAATAGTGGAAAGAAAGGTTAAAAATAATGTAGCGTTAACAAGATCAGATGAATACAAGAAATACATAGATAAATAAATAAATAAATAAATAAATAAGATAAATAAATGTTGAAGCAATGATTAAATAATAATGCAGTCCAGGGCTAAAAATAAATTACTCCAAATTAAAAGCTAGATTAAAAAGGTAAGTCTTAAGTCTACTTTTAAAAACACCCAGACAGCTCGCCGTTTTAATGTCCAGAAACTACAGAAAATCTCTCTCTCCTTGTGTGAGACACACGAGGAACATTTAAAAGGGAAGCATTCGAGGACCTCAGTGATCGAGTTGGAACATAAAATGACAGGAGATCTGTGATGCATGGAGGAGCAAGGCTGTTAAGAGCTTTAAAAACCAGTAAAATAACTTTAAAATCAATTCCAAAACAAGTACATTTGCACATCACACAATTCTAGCCAAGCATAATGTTCAGTTGACCATCACTGCCTGAGAATAAAAGACCATGAATGGCTATCTTAGTGTAACAGGAAGTGCATCTTTTGAAGTCCGATCACTCCATTATACAGCAAAAACGAAGATTCCACATGCTGTGAGTGATGAGGGGGACTGTCCTATTAGCGGTTCATCAGAGTTTATGATAATGCAGCGCAGCAAGGAGACAGATGTTTCATTGCAGGATTTGTGTTAATGATGCAGATCTTTTTCACAGTAAACAGACTCAAGTCTGCAGTGCACTTCTTATATTTCACTGATAACCCACTGAATGTGGATGAGCATAGAGTTTCAAAATCAAACACAGTTTTATCTCTTTGGCCCTTAATAACACTGCTCTCTGCTCATTGTTAGACCACATGTCAATGAAAAAGTAAAGTGCTGCAAAGCCTGATACGGATGTTGAAAAATGTTACGCACATCAGCCACAAATCCCCCAAACCCCTCCAAACTCTGCCCACCCAGACTACACAAAGAGTGGTGCAGTTACAGAAAATATGTCAACTTTTTCATTGTTGTTTACATGTTCTTCATCCTGTTTACATTCTCCTGAAACATGTATTGTATATGTCACACCTTCCATCATAGTTCAAATTTAAATACATGAGTGTGGTTCCCATTTTTCATATGATGAAGATTATAGTGTTGACAAGATGTCATCACTTGTGCTCCTTACATCAAACACTCTCCAGTTGGATCTACAGCTGCATGAGGAAGGCAGACAAGAACGAAGATGACAAGCTGAGTGAGTCAGAGCTCAAGAATTTCCTGCGTCTGATCAACGTCGAGGTGGATGACGACTACGCAGAGGAGCTCTTCAAGGTGATGATCCACACAAAGCTTTTTAATTTATAACAAATATTAAAATCATGACTGTGTGTCCTCGTGAGCTATGAAAAGATACACAGCACAGTTTGAGGAGGAACATTTTGGGTGATTTTTTTTTTAAATCTGAGCTGCCACCATCTTTTTAACAATGAGATCGCTCATAATTATGAAGCCTTAAATGTATGTGAAGGACTTCTCACACTGAATTTTCACCATACAGGAATGTGACACATCAAAAACTGGATACCTGTCTGGAAAGGAGATTGAACATTTTTACGAACTGCTGACCCATCGGGAGGAGATCGACGTGATCTACCAGGAGTACGCTAAAACGAAAGGCTTCATGAGTCCTGACAACCTGGTGGACTTCCTGATGAAGGAGCAGAGAGAGAAAGCACCGCTGGCTGACGCACACAGCATCATCGAGAAGTACGAGCCCGATGAAAATGGTCAGTATCCAAAATAACTCTTTTTTTGTTGTGTTCATTGTCAGAGTGATGATGCGTTTCTTTAATTTAAAGATGCTTCTGGTTTGAAAATGGCCGTTTTAAAGATTCAGTTCAGAGAGTTTTGAACCTCTGTGTGTTAACATGGGCTCTTATTGTCCATATGTCATTTTCAGCCCTTACGTTTGCATGATTGAGTCATTACACAGGTTGTCTTTCATCCATTTTTCCCATACCTATGTTGGCTCAGTCCAAAATAGAAAAACAGGCCTTGAAGAGCAGCTTGTAGTTTTAATATTTTACAACAATAATCCATAACTCTGTCTGAAAATAGCTGCTGAGAAAGATAATCATTGTTTTTGTATGTTTTACAAGATATAAGAGTACAGATCTGGAGGGAAAAGTGGTCGTTTTCAGTTATGCCACTTTAAACCCGTTATCAACATCATGTCATATTACGTCACGTCATGGACTCTCTCACTTTGTGCTAAAAGTGCGTTGTATGAGACTGAAACTATGGGCAGACTTTTCCACACAAACACCTCTAAAACAAAGTATTGGGATACTGTCATTACTCGCTCTCATTCTCTGTATCTGCATCTGTCTCTCTCTTTCTCACTTCACATTCATAAGCCATAAAATATAGCCAAAAAACACACAGGGAGAGCTGCATGAGGTGCAGCGTTGAGAATGATTATGGACTGACGTGACGAAGTAAATAAAACTTTATTCAAAGGCATGATGATTCCTCTACAGCTCTACTATATCAGTTAAATTAAGGAATAAACTGCAGACTGGAGTCTGTGATAACGATGCTAAACATTGACATAATAATAAGCATCATAAACACATAGATTCATTTTATAAAATGTCTGTATCCTCCTCAAATTGAACCTCTTACCTCACCGACCTGCTCTACCACCACACCCACTCCCATAACCTCCGATCCTCCAACGCCCACCTCCTCTACCTACCACCTGACACCAAGCACCGAACCTGGGGGGGACAGAGCTTTCTCTGTCGCCTCCCCCACCCTCTGGAACACCTTACCACTTAACATTTGAAACTGCCCCAACCTGTCCACCTTCAAATCACTCACCAAAACCCACCTATTTAGAACTGCTTTTAACGTATGATGAGCATGTGGAGATGTAAATCACATAGTGAATCATATAACGGACTGGATGTGCAAAGCAAGGACGGATTGATCTCCTTACTGAATAAGATACAAAGTATGACAAAGACAGTTGAACAGATCCATGTTTTATCTGCTCCTCTCCTCCATGAATCATCCGCATCTTCACTGCATTATTACAAACTAACAACCTGTGACACAAACACAGTGTTAAATTCAGTTAGCTAACGCCACTCACTCACCACCATGCCTGCATCATTTTCAACTGGGTCTCAATGCTCCCCAACCTCAGTGTCTCTCCTGTGGCCATTATGTCCCCTAACCCTGTCCTGTTCCTGCTCTTGACTTCTAACAGGCTCGTAGTAAAAAAAACTGGAAGTCCATCAACATTTTCTATTTATTTACTGACAAAACTGGCAGTTCGATCCATATTTATTAATGTTGAGTTTCACCGGCAGGGCTCACTTATGCTGCATCACATCAGGCTGTCTGTTATTGATGTGGAAGTAAAACTTAGGGGACTGACTCCAGCAGCTTCTGCAGTGTACTCATTCATACATTTCATTGACTACAACATTTTAAAGCCATTTCCCTTCACTGATTCACTCGGATCTTGTTTGAGGTTTAGTTGCCTGTTTTGTGAAGTACATTTTTGAAGAAACATGGCTCCAAATTAAAACATGGCTGTAATTTGGAGTAATTTCTTTTTAGCCCTAGACTGCATAGTAATACATTTATTTATAAAATTCAAAAAATTCAAAGAAAGTGCTCTAAAAAAGTTTCTCTAAGACCCTTTACAAAAAAAATAATTATACAATAGATAAGCAAAGGAAAGCAATGCACAAAACAACAACAAACAAACAAAACAATGGCATTATTATTATAATCTTTATTTAGTTATCTATTAATTTATTATATTTTTCTGTTCTTTAACTTTAACTGATTTTTAATTTTGTTTTCTACCATTACTTATTTTATTAATTTTACTGCATTGATTTTATTTAATTTTAAGTATTTTTTATGATTATGCCTTTTATTATTTTACTCATCTCCTGTTGTTTTCTGTCTCTCTGTTCTCTTGTGAAGCACTGTGGGCTGCATGCTTGTCTGTATGAAAGCTGCTTTATAGAGTTGAGTATTGTCAAAAGAAAAAAGATAATTGTTTTAGTGACTGGTTGTGAATATGCAGCTCCAAAGCAGAAAATGACTTACTGATGACAGATGTGCCATCAAAGCAATTTCCAATTCAAATATCATGCTGGAGCTCTGGCTCAACTCTAAGTCAGGCCTTTTGATAGCAAACAGAGCCTATTGATATTAACCCACAAGATAAACCTCTGAGTACAGTTTGCTGTGTTTAAAGTCTGTTTAGTGTTGGTGGTGCTTTTAGATTATAAGTAATGTGTTTCTGAAATGTTTTACACACCTGTGTCACAGCTAAGCACTTTTATGCCGGACCATTTTTACTCTGCTGTAGGTGTAGAGTATAACTCTGCTGCTCTGCTGTCAGTCTTTTCAGGAAGGGTCTTTTTGTTTAGAAGCCAGTGTGAAAGAAAGGACAGGAGAAATCAGATCCTTCAAGTGCAGAAACATTACACTTCACTGAAAGTGAACAATGGCTCCCTGCTCACTGTTCTTCTGCTTCGTCCTTCTTTTTAGCCAAGCAGAACAAGTTGCTGTCCAAAGATGGCTTCCTCATGTACCTGCACCATCCAGAAGCCCTGGTGCTCAATCCGGATCACAGAGAGGTATACCAGGACATGAGCCAGCCCCTCAGCCATTACTTCATCTCCTCCTCACACAACACTTACCTGATGGAGGATCAGCTGAAAGGGCCCAGCAGCACAGAGGCGTACATCAGGTAACACTTGCCTTCATCCAACATGTGAAAGAATCTGTCCTTCAGCTGCTAAAGCTGCAATTCAGTGATAACATCCCATCAGTCTGCAGATGTTAATCCAACTTTGGGTCTTTGGTTATCTCTCTGTTCCAAAAATAGCGAGAGCTGAGAGATATGGAGCTTCTCTAATGTGAGCAAAACTATTGTACTTTGCAGTTTTTCCCTTTACTTAATATGTCTCCAATTCTGTCAATTTAAGTCCCCTGACGATTGGAAACTAAGAAAAAATTCATGGTAAAGTTAGCCATAGCTCGCCTTACAGTCCCCAAAGATCCAGCAAGATGCATCCACAAGACAAGATTCACTTTGAAAGTGCTTTATTCTGAAAGACATTGAAGTCACACCGCAATTGATTTTCAAACTTTGTGAGCCAAATGAACCCTTTATGACCAGTGATAACCTGGTACACTGTAAGACTGTGGGCCTGATTCACAAAAGGATTACCTTCCTTTGGCAGCTGCTAAACCTGTGAAAATGAGATAAAATAGACCCTGTCTAAAGTGCACACAAAAGGTTGAATGCTCTCCTGATTGCGCTGCAGAACAAAAAGTGTCTCGGTATGCCGTCAATGTTTGCACTGATTCAAATGAGATATGCATTCATTTGTGGCCAAATGGTCCTTTTTTCTATGGAAATGAAATTGATTTAAATGTAATAATAATAATAATAATAATAATAATACCTTTTTTGTATAGCACTTTTCACAAAAATAATAAAACACAATAAAAGCAGAGAAGCAAACAGACAGTAAAAGCAGAGAGGTAAAACGTTAAAGATTAAAATAAATTCACAAAATAAAAGCTTTACGATAAAAGTGTGTCTTGAGTAGTGAAATAAAATGAGGGGCTGACTCTGAAAGTCTGGTTTCCTCTGGCAGGCCGTGCTTTAAACATGATTAAAAGTATCTTAAAATCGATCCTAAAAACAACAGGGAGCCAGTGTAGGGATGCTAAAATTGGTGTGATGTGGGAAAATCTTTTGTAAGTGTAATTTATAAACACAAGTGCTAAAAGCCACGCGCAGTCACAGTGATGTTTTTACTTTCTGCTGAGAGCTGCTGATAACGGCGATAAAAGAAAAAGTATTTCAAATGAATGTAATGCTCAAACGTTCCACTGATCAGGACAACAATTTCCTGGAAATTACCTGAAAATAAGTCTAGAAATGTGACTTCCTCCATTCATTTTTTCAGTTTTACAATAACACGTGTCACTTCTCTCTCCAAGCTCATCATCTGTGTGGCGACTGATTTGAGCTCAGTCAGGGTGAGAGCTTTCACTGCAGCTCCGTGCAGCAGAGAGTTGAGATACTGACAGTTTGTTTCTGCAGTCAGACACAAAACAAGAACAAGCTGCATGGGGCTGTAAAACTTTATGGGCTTGTTTGCATTGGGATATCATAAAGACAGTATGCTTCATGAATCGGGCTCCAAGACTGAGCAGATAGCAGGAGCAGTTTTTGAGTGCTATTCGCAGCCGCAATCCACTCATAGTGAATCACCCCCTTAGTTTGTAAAGTCCGCAGTCTGCCAGGCTGTTGCTCTTGCTTTGCTGTGTTACATTGCTGCAAAAACCAAGCTCAGATTAAACACAATTTGACTGTGGTTCATTCTGACCTGATAATTCGATTGTTGTTTATCCCTCATTTTATCACATTATTTCAATGAATGTGGGTTAATAAAAAATAACTGTCAGGCGCTTTTTTAAAGTCTCAGTTTTAGCTTGACCACTAAGCCTCTCATGCTAACTACTGGAAGAACAGTATCTGCTCTGTGACCCAGTCACAAAACTTGCTTTTGCTTTCAGTCCCCAGAGAGCGTCTTGAAATGGGTAAAAAGAGTTTATGCTGCTCCTGCAGCCTGGAACCTGTTGCAGGAGAGCCTTGGTTTGATTGAGCTTGTCTCTTTAAATGTTTTTAAAAGCAGACTGAAGGCTCTTGAGGAAGATGCTTCAGTTTGCAGATGCTTTGACTGATGACTTTTGTTCTGAAACCCATGATATGTTGTAATATTTTAGAATTCTGTGTTGTTTGTCTGTAACTTTTCTGGAATGTGCTGCTGCTGATCTTGGCCAGGACACACTTGAAAAAGAGATTTTTAATCTCAATGTGGTTTTCTCCTGGTTAACTAGAATAAAATAAAATAAAATAAATAATATCTGTGTCTCTGTCAGGGCTCTGCTGAAGGGCTGTCGCTGCGTGGAGCTCGACTGCTGGGATGGGTCAGACGATGAGCCAGTGATCTACCACGGTTACACGCTCACCTCCCAGGTCCTCTTCAAAGACGTCATAAAAGCAATCAAGGAGTACGCTTTTAAGGTGTGTTAAGTGCCTTAGATTTCAGTGACATGCCATTTATTTTTTAGAATAATTTGCAGTAACACTTTTGTCTCCCCAGACATCAGATTATCCAGTGATCCTCTCCTTGGAGAACCACTGCAGTGTGGAGCAGCAGGAAGTCATGGCCCAGCACATGAGCTCCATCCTGGGCAGCGCACTCATCACCTCCCCCCTGGATGACAGCATGCCCACAGAGTTCCCATCTCCTGAGGTTTATATCACTTCTCATTGGAACATCTTATATTTGTGCTTTGATGACTGATGGTTTCAAATACCAGGCGCTCACCCAGCAACACTGTTTGTTTTTTGTGTGTGTGCTCGCCGATCTCCAGGAGCTGAGGGGGAAGTTCCTGATCAAGGGTAAAAGGTTAAACAAACTGGAGGCCACATTTGCTCCTGAGGCAGCAGCAGCCGATGACACAGACGTGACAGAGGAGGAAGAGTCCAACGATGAAGAGAAGGAGGAGGAGGAAGAGGAGAAAAGTCAGGTGAGGATCTCAACAAGAAAAAGTAAATGAACCTCCTCAGTTAAGACATTTCAAGCGTCACCAGACATTTCTTTTGTGCTTATGTTTATTGTTTGTTTTAACACGTAGATGAAAAAGAAGCTGAAACTGGCCAAATCCCTGTCTGACATGGTGATCTACTGTAAGAGCGTCCACTTCCACGGCTTCGAAGACGCAAGGAACAACCTGAGCTTTTACGAGATGTCGTCTTTCAAGGAGGGGAAGGCAATGGGGCTGGCAGAGGAGTCGGGTGAGGAAGAGGACTTTAGGCTAGATTTAGTGTTATATTTCATCATAAGAAGTTATATGTGAGAGTAGCTTATAAATCATTCACTGGTGCTTTCCATAGAACTTATTAAACCCCTCTCTCTGATTGGTTGGAATATAAGTCATAAACCCTGCCTCTTCCATGTAAACAGATGGGACATGGGGCAAACTATAAAATCAATCAAATATTTTCTCAGAAATGTTTTCTGTCATAGCAGTTCAATCAGGAGAGACGCAATTTGAAGATTAAATGTTATTTATTACAACTTGGCGTAAGGACTCTATGGGGATAATTTTGTGAGCGTAGGATATGTGAATTTGGCAGCAGAAGAAATCCCCCTAGAGTCCAGACACTGGTGGTGGTTGATGAATCCTAGGAATTGAAGACTTTCAGAGACCAGGTGTAGATGGGGAGGTGGAGGGGTGCGCACCATCAATGCAAGAAGGAACTAGCTTGAGAGAGAGACACGTTTAAAAAGACAGCAGAAAGTGGATAGGCTGACGATAAGGGCGTGCCACTGAGCTGTTGGATGACAGCCGCCACTGATTAACCATTGACAGCTCCGGAGCATGCAGCTGGAGGCGGGGGAGCTATTGAATGAGGGAGAGGAGAGTTAAACAACTGCTGTGATTGCTTTATAGCTTTCCTGTCTGAACTTTCTCTAGAGCTACATTTAGTTCCTATCATGCTGATTGATGTTCAGATGTTCAGTTTTTTAAGAACTTAAGTTTGAATGAGTTACTTGATTCTTTAAAACAGAGTCTAATGCCATGATTGACAGCTCTGTTGACCAAAGCAGCAATGTGTGCACCAGATTAGCAGAGCAGGAAAAGAGATGTAAAAACAATAACACAAGGCTCATTGAACTTTGTTTAACCACAAGTATGACACAACTATCTGAAGACGTCAGTGCTTGTTGTGAGGGGGTGTTGGTGTTCTGGGGTTATTTCAGCTTCACTTTTGTTGAGATGGACAGGTGGAGATGGGTTGTAAGCACCATTGTGTGTGATGATTAGGGTTGCAAAGGGGTGGACAATTCTGGTAAATTTCCATGGGAAGTTAAGCTGGAGAATTTTGAAAATATTCCAAATTGGAAACTTTATGATTATGGAAAAGTATGGGAATTAATGGGAATTATGGGAATTAACTGGGAATGGAGGGTAATTTAATGGAAAGGTATCATATCCAAGCATAAATATTTGTTTCGTTTTAAGCAGACATCCATTCAAAATAATACAATTAAAACAGATTTATTTGTAAGTAGAACTTTATCATGTGTTAAATAATTTATTGAACAATCAGTTCTTTCATTGAAGAGCAAAAACATGAATATTGAGTTAAAAATTACTCACCCCCCCCCCCCCCCCCCCCCGACCCAACACATTCCAAAATTAACAAAAATGCAATCCCAACAAAGTCCCATTCAAAATGTTAAATGAAAAGAGCTGCTCTCTCTCCAAAAAAGTCCCATTCAACATGGAAATAAAAAAGCTTCTTCCCTCAAGCTTCTCAAGCCTAGCCTCTGCAGGATTCTAGAAATCATCAGTGCATGTGATGGTGGAATGCACAGTGCATGTAGGGGGCGTGGTCTCAATAGTCCTGCAGTTAGCAGTGTGCTATGTGCATGTGATTGAGGAATAGCATAGATATTCAACTGTACTTGCATGAAATCTGGTTGTTTTAGTCAGGATTATGCTAAAATATATTTTCCCCAACTATATTTAAGTTCCCTATTAAGAGCCAACCTTCAATTTATTAAATTCCTGGTTTATTCCCATAAATTCCCATGGAAACTTTCCAACTGTGATGATAGAATATCAAACATTAACTCACAGCTCTGTAGATAACTCTTCTCCTGTGTGTGGATGTTCCCTCTGCAGCTAATGCCTACATCCATCATAATGTGGAGAAACTGAGTCGCATCTATCCAGCCGGCTCCAGGACCGACTCCTCAAACTACAACCCTGTGCCCCTGTGGAACGCTGGTTGCCAGATGGGTGTGTAAAACTGACAGAGGAGGGACAAACAAAGTCCACTTTGAAAATGTAGCAAGCTCCATTGAGAGGTCTTACATTTTGCTGACTGAAGTCAGCGGCCTGTCTTTGATGTAACTATTCTTGACTTTCCAGTGGCCTTAAACTTCCAGACAAGCTGTTCAGACATGGATGTAAACCAGGGCAGATTCCTGGTTAACGGAAAGAGCGGCTACGTCCTGAAACCAGCCTACATGAGGGACGTAAACACAGAGTTCGACCCCATCACCCTGACCCGAGGGGACTGGCTGAGGCACAAGACGCTACATATCATGGTGAGAGGTTCATTGACATCAGGCTCAAGCAGCTGCTTTAGTTTCCTGTGTGGAAGTCTGTTTTCCAGGAAGTCTATGATCTGACATGATGTTCCCCCCCCCCCATCAGATCATATCGGCCCAGCAGCTTCCCAAAGTGAACAAGAAGAAGTCCTCCATCGTGGACCCGCTGGTTAAAGTGGAGGTGTTGGGAGTGCCGGCTGATGTTGCAGAGAAAGAGACTAACCCTATTGACAACAACGGTACCTGATCCTTTTCAACTACTAACAAATATGATGCTATTTTTCACTGCAGTTGAAGGAAACCTAAACTTCCTCACTGGAGCTTTAATTTAACACTTTAACAAGGTTTCCTTGCATTTTGGAGGCAAATGGACTTTCAGGAAACTGTAGTTTTTTTGTAGTTCCACATTGGGGTCATTTTTCACTGTAGGATCAAAATACAGCTGTATACAACTAGTGAATTCATGCCCTGCTGTGAGGGACATTGCAATGCTTTCTGGGACATGTAGTTCACCTATGAGGTGCAGGTGGATGAGGCAGGTTTAAAGGTGGCAGAGTAAAGTTATTAATGGAACTTATTTCTCTTCTTTTCCAGGTTTTAATCCAGCATGGAACGAAAACTTCCAGTTTGACGTGTATGTGCCAGACCTCGCTCTCGTGCGCTTCAAGGTTGAAGACCACGACTCCACGTCCGGTAATGAGTTCATTGGACAGTTCACGCTGCCGTTCAACAGCTTAAAGATGGGTAAGTTCTGCAACTGTAAAGAAGAATTCATCAGGACGTTTACAATCTTTGTAACCTCATAATTCAACCCACTGATAGTTTGTTGTGTCACACTTCATAAATACACAAAGATAGGAGCTGTCTCTGGTCTAACATAGAGGACTCGATTCACACTCTGCACAAAGAGCTCTTCATTTTCTCCTTTTTCTGAACGCTGACAGCAGACACTTTGTGCTCCCTCACAGGATACAGACATGTTCCTCTGCTCAACAAGAACGGAGACCTGCTCCCCTCAGCTGGACTCTTTGTACACATCATGGTCATCGATGCTGTGTAAGACATCCCTGACTGTCATGAGTCTCTACAGGAAACAAGGACCTCCCTTACACAGCCATGTTAAAGCTGGTTTTATCTGCTTTTTGTACTCCTTTTTGAGCTTCTATTTTTTAGCGTTAGTTGATGATTAACTTATTGGCTTCACCTCAGTAGTTTGAGGAGCTACTCTAAAACTTTCTTCTCAAGGCACATAGTCTGAAGAAATGAAAGATCTCCATCTGCAGCTGGAAATGAAATGCATTAGGTGAGTGTATGCATGTTAGTACTGCGCATGTCGTACTTTTTAATGCTCAGAACTAACTGTATGAATTTGTAAGTGTTGCTGAAGTGTAACAACATGTTCAGCTTGCGATGGCATTCATTCTTCAACATGGGTCCCTCATTTCTAGTCAGTTCATGTTTGTATATTTAAATCTTTTGATCCAAATAACCGTTTTCAGAATCTCGTAGAAACAGAAGCCAACTGAAGAATAATGTGCTCTGTCTTCATCACCAGTTTAGTCAATGAATATGATTATTTTTTATGTGACATCATCACGATTACTTCTTACCTTTTTGTAAATCAAGATGAAGATAAAAGTGTAAAACATGAACTGCTGTCTTGAGCTTGTTTCTTGTACTACGTGTGTATAAACTTTACATCTGTTGTAGGGAGAACACTTGTCTTATTAGTGGTCAGGCTTTTCTTCAAGTGGTACCAAGTGAAACAATACAGCTGTACTGTATTTGATAACACATAACAGTGTGTACAGTGCATACAATAGGCCATTAAGCACTTGTTTATGCAAACAGGAAGAAGGAAACCTGTTCAGGGCTGAGCCACTTCAGTCTTTATAAAGAGTACAGTTATTACCTGGTGACCTTTGGATGGAAACACCCTGAGCACACACACAGAGTCAGTCCAACAATCAAGAGGGAGTCAAGGAGCTGCTGCACGTGATGCACAATTCAGTGGTAAGCTTTTGTCTATTGTAACAATAGTGACTGTATCATGTATCCAATGTGGGTGTAATCAATATTTGATATAAACAATGGATCACATGACTTCCTCTGTGAATGAGGGAACTATCCTGCAGGTGACAACCACTCCCTTAAAGCGTCACTTCTAGCTCACAGTTTGGATTTATTTTGGTGGCCTCTCACAGCTCTAATAGCATTCATTGTTTTAGATACAGGAATCTTTTTAACAGCTTAGAAATTCACAAAACAAAAAACTTTACCCACTGAGCTCAGAACAAAAACATTAACAAAAGCATCAGCTGGCTGATGAATGTAGTGGAGCAGTAAGCCACTAAAATGATGAAAGTAAAGTGTGATTAACTTTGATCTAAAAAGGTTCAGGCATTTCGTATGAACACCTTTATATTTTATTCTGTTTATTTATTGATATGTACTCTTACAAGATTGCATAAGTACGGTGGCCCTGAAGTGCAAATCACAGCGGCAATTCAGAAAACACTACGACCTTAACCAAACCGTGGTTTGAAATATGAAATATTTGACATCTAATAGGCTCACAATTACCTGGTCTTTGAAGCATGTCTTTAGTTGTCTGTTTTGATACCAAAGTAAAAATTACTTACTATTTTCCGACATATCGGTTTAGTTTATTCTAACCTGTAAGATGCCCTTAAAGTAAATCTATCATAGGTGCAGCTATTTCTTTTTTATAAGACACCATTTATATCTTGTTTGGATACGATGACCTCATCGCTGCCTGCTCATAAATCAATCAATCAATCAATCAATCAATCAATCAATCAATCAATCAATCAATCAATCAATCAATCAAGCTTTATTTATATAGCACCTTTCATACAAGTCAAACGCAACTCAAAGTGGTTTACAGCGATTGAAAACAAGAAAGAAGGCGAAATAAAATAATGGCAAGACATATTAAAAAATAAAAATGGATTTTAAAATAGAGACTAATGCACACCAACAACAATAAAATGTGTGTGATTAAATGAAGTTAAAGTGTCAGATTAAAATAAGAATATAAATAGTTAAAATAAATACATTTAAAAAGGGGTAAGGATAGTGAGTGTTGTAGAAAATGTTTTTAAATGTCACAAATGTTTTGTATGTAAAATCTGTTTGTAAGTCAGTTCGTGGAGTGTCCTGTTAACTGTTTTGTGGCATCCTGTAATTTTAAAACTTGTTGTTTTATGTTTTATGTGAGTACCTGCCTTAGGACTACGGATGAAATTTAGCTATTGTGCTAACTCTGGCATATTTACAATGAGGCACACTGTTGAAATGTTGATTAATGTGCATTGTCCTAATCAAATAAACTCAAATTAAATTAAATGTCAATAAAACTGAGTAGATAAATTACAATAGATAAATGAATGAATAAATAAATACAAATAAAATAAGATAAACAGTTAAAATTAGTAAAATAATAAAGCAACATTTAAATCAATATAACAGTAAAAAGTAAGTAATACAATTGTTGAACCCTACATAAAAGCCAGACTGAATAAATATGGTTTTAGTTAATGTTTAAAAGTCTCAGAACCTCAATCAGCTCCTCTCAGATAAAGGATCATAAAAAGTTTTTTGCCATTAGTTTACTGACAAATGACGAGCAACATTTCTCCATAAAAATGTGCTTTATTGTGATATTACTTGGGGAAATTAAAGGCAGATCAATGACCTTCACTGTAAAATAGACCAACACAGTAAAAACCTCTCTCACGACTTTTGGTGTGAATCGTCCACATCAGGTACGGAGATGATAATCACACTGATCTGAAGAGATGATCTTTGGCTGTATTTCATGAACTGTTTCAGACATCTTAGTGAACAAAAAAAAAAAGAAAGTAGCCATGGTGGATTTGTTTCAATGAAGCCTTTTATTATGGAAAAAGAAAAAAAAACTGATGCTCAGGATGACACCACGCTGCCAACACACAAAGTAAGCCAACAAGAACCAACAAGTGTTAGAAAAAAAAATTATAGTGAATAATCTGAACGAAAGCACAGTGACCTGGACTCAAGTGTTGTTGAGCTTTGGTGTTAAATCAATAAAAAATGATGAATGTGTGATTATGAGTGAGGAGGAAAACACAAAGAAATACTGTAAGGAAGCACAAACTAGATGTCTGTGCACACACACACACACACACACACACACACACACTCACACACACTTCCACACACATACTGTATGTGTCCCCTGATGGGAAAGACAAGACCTGACCAACCAAAGGCAAGAGAGAGACGATGTTACAAGGGAGAAAAAACGATGGATACAATGAAGAACAGGCGAGTTTTCAAACCAAATACTGACAAACGGTAGGTAGAAAAATATCACAATGATACAAACAACATCTTCAGAGAAAGGTAAATCATTGAGAGGTCGAGAAGAGTTGACCAAACATTTTTTTTTTTATAAAAGGACATTGCACTGAAACCATCATGAGCTCAACACTCATCAGCAACACAAACACCTATGCAAAAAGAAAGAAATACTTCAAAAAGCCTGAAAGAGGAGCAGCCTGTCGATGTGGAAAACAAGATAGGAGTTATGAAGTAGTGTAGGTCTGTTCAGAATAACATCAAGACCTTTAAACAAAGCATTAAAAGCTGATGCTGCTTTTTTCCAACGTTGGTTCAAACCTCTAGTCGTACATGTTCTCCACATATGACCAAGTCGTTCCTTCACAAATAAATTCTAATGAGAAGAAGCTTAAAGGTGGCGCTGTAACCTTAACATCCATGGAGAAACATTTTTTGTGCCTCCATGGGCAGTAAGGCATCAACGCCTTGATGGGGTTCTTCATAGTCCTCATACTGTGCTCCACTACTGTTCCACTTAGAGCTGGACCCAAACGCTTCCAGGCCTGTGGGTGTGGAGGGCGTCTTTTTGAAATTCTTCCACAACAGAAGCTGATGTAAAGATGGCAGCGTTGTTCACTATACAACGTTTGATTGGCTGATGTTGCTGAAATGGATGGGCAACAATCAAGTTATGTCAGTATTTTAAATCTGAAATAAACGACCAAGAATTCAAATTTCTTTCTGGACATGACCAAATGATAAACGTGTGTCCAGTTGCAGGTCAAATAAAGAAAAAAAAGTTCAATAATAAACACAAAGAGTCATTATGATAACCAGGCCAGCCTTCACAGTCAACCAAACCTCTGCTGGCGAGCTGAGTCAAGAGCTCTGGACACCCAAAAACTCGGGGATGGAAAGTCCCTCTAAAAGGTTATTGCCATGGTAGCTAATGTTGCAGCATTCGGTTTGTGTGGCTCCTCTCAAGACGTAGGCACTGAGGTGAAGAGCAGTTAAAGAGAGTCTGGGAAGGTAAACACCACACATGGTCTCCTCCGGTTTTACACAACAGCTAACACTTTGTATAAGTCAGGAGAAATGGTGTGAATTGAACGCCGTCCAGACTCCATCACATACTAAACTATACCCCTGCACAGACACGGACCTCATGGAAAATTAAAACACATGGCACTCAACCAATTTTTTGTAAGATTCCAGAACATTTGAAAGCAACAAAAAGGGGATACCTTTGCAACTGTGTACAACTCTGGGGGACGTGACTCCTCCCAGGATGGAGCTGCATGTTGTGTGTGCGCCAAAATAAAGAAAGTAGAGCAGCAGGCTAAAAGCTAACCATACGATAAGCATGACATGACAAACAAAACATTAAAAAGATACAAATATATCTGACAGATATCTGTCAAAAGAATCAAACCTATAATGCTATACTTAGTAATAATGTTTCTGAGCTGAACCCCCGTTAAAGATATGAAGTCGGTTGAAAAATAATGTCCTTATTTGGCAAATAATAAAATGAAATAAAGGAAGGGGGGAGAAATAAATGGCACATTTTTATCTGAGATTTCAGATCAAAACTATCAAACACAGAGATCTACTGTAGTTCCAGGTGGGGCATAAGGTTCACAATTGCAAATGTACTCCTTTGCCTAAAACAAAGTAACTATTTCTACATTTCATGAAAGCAGAAAGAAACAAAGTCACATCTATATCATGGCACAAGCATACTGTCGAAATCAAAAGAATACTATGGAGACATTTACCCAGCGTCTGATGTTCAAAAATCAAAACTTGTTTATCAAAATACTTCTGTGTCCACTTTAAAGCATATCGTGTGTAAAGACTGAAGTACTCTGAAATATGCCATGTACAAAATATCTCCCTATATAAACAACATTCACACAAGGCACTTCATTCAGTAAGAAAAGAGAATCACAGTCCTTCCTACTACCAGAAACTGCCTGCATAGCAACAATACGAGGACAAAATCTTCTCAGGCTTTTGTGTGGAACCACAAAAGAAGTTTTAGGAAAAAAGTTGTTTCTTTTTTTTGGTTTTAAAACAAGCACTTCACCGAATAGTAAAACTTCTTGGTTTGAAAATAAAGACCAGAGTTCAATCCTCTTAGCTTTATGTCCCAAATATGATCAACCAAAGACGCTCTGTACACGTTCTGGTGCGTTTTATTGTGAAAACACAGTGCTCCTGGCTGGGAGATTTAGTTTATATTTTCGTTCTGATGGCACTCAGAATGCAGCCGGTCACCAGGAGCCGAGAGCAGAGACGGGGTTAACGTGAAGGTTTCCACAGTGAGACTCCAGGGCGTCCCCTTGGGGCAGAGACAAGAGGGGCGCGTTGTGGGAGGATCTGCCTGAGTCTGAGAGATGATGTGGCTGTAGAGAGGGGGGCGGAGGTGGACCAAGAGGAGGACTGCGGCATGTCCTGCTACCTTCCTCTCAGGTTCTGCAGGACTCCGTAAACCTCTTCCTCTTTGCTGAGTCCCTCGAAGAAAGGCAGCAGGTCCAGGAGCTCTGTGTCATTCATGTCGTCAAACCAGGATTGGACAGGGACCTTCAGAGAGAGACAGTGAGTTTATGTTAGACACAGATCAGGCCTACACGATATGTAAATATGAGATGTGTAATTACGTAACGCAAAATCACAATCAAAATTTGAGGAGCAATAAATAAACAAATATTACAGAGTGCAAATCAAATGTTTCATGATGTCCAAAAAGGCCAATTGGAGCCTTTCCCAGAACTTGAAATTTTTTTCAGATCGAACTGTACGGCAGGAAAATGAAGAATTGAAATAAAGTTTCAGAGTGAAATCAGAGCATCCAGTTCCCATGGTGAGTAACTGTCGCCAGTCTGCGTGCAGTCTGCAAAGAGAGGAGAAAGAGAGCTGCTCTGCTACTGCTACCTGTGTGTACTCCAATCGTTATGTATCTTAATAACAACAACAACCTGATGAGGCCATCACATCGTTATTAATTAAGAAATAATAAACAAAGTGCAGATCTCTGGCATGTCATAGCTGGCCTTTATAATTGAAACATACCAAAACACAGGACCCATCAAAATGCCCTTGTGCTTTTTTGTCCTTTACCTTTTTACTTTTACCGTCAACACATCTGTGTCTCTATCAGACGCTTATTAAGTGACTTAGACGGAGTCCTGAGGAAATGCTACATTCAAATTCATGCTAGTTTTCCGTGACTACCAACCCCAGTTTTAAGTTACTTTAGGATACTGGATGCAGAGTTATTATGCAGTCCTTAAACCTGGGGATTCATCGCAATTATTACTAACGTTTACAGAACAGAACCCAAAGCTACAAAAAAAGACTTGAATAAAGTGTTGATTGTCCATCCTCCACATTCTTTTAAAAAAGGAACAAGTAGCTTTTAGTTTATGTTAAAGCTTGATGACATTCTCAACTCAAATTTTTTTCTCTATGAGCTGATTTTCCACAAGATTTTCAGACACTGTAAGATATAAAGGCAAATCGCATTGAGTTGAAGAATTCCTGGTGGTGAGTCAAATGTTAGAACAAAAAATAATTTGAATTTGTCAAACATGTATTCGTGGTATTTAGATATTTAGACACCTACAGCGTTTTCTGGGTGGAAAATGTAAGAGGCGGGTGAATTGTCAACAATGATGACGTTGCTGAGCTCTCGTCCGAGCCGGCTGAGGTCTTTGACGTAGTTCCCTCTGTGAAAAACGCAGGACTCTCTGAAGAGCCGCGCTCGAAACACGCCCCACTGGTCCAGCAGGTCTGCCACAGGGTCTGCATACTGTCCAAGACAAACAAACACAAAGATGTTACTCTGCTCATTAAAACACTGAGCAGGTCCTGAATTGAACTGCTACTAAACTACAAAATGCACATTATATATTATACTGCATGTACTGTGATGGCTTGACTAACGGAACAGCTCTTAAGTGCTACTCTATTATGCAAAGCAGCTCAGTGTACACAGCTGTTCACCTGATGGGGAGATGCCTCAGGAAATACTACACTACAGAACAAGCACCACGGACACCTAAGGCAGCTTTAACGTCAGCATGAGGAGCATTTGCTACACATGAGGCCCTGAATATGCTTATTTCTCTGACTCATCGAACTTACCCATACGTTATTGGCTAAGATGCAAAAACACACAGAGAGTGAAGCAGAGAAGCGTGAAAGTCAGACAGCAAACACAGATTAAAAAAAAAACACAGAGAAAAAGAAGAACTAGGAAATGAAAAATGTTTGTCCATGTTGGCATTGGCTTGTTGCCAAAACTTATGTCAGGACGGGCTAAACTTACCTTGGCAAGACTGGCTGTAAAGAGCACACATTCAAAGAGCTCGCCCATCTTTTGAAGAAACTCGTCCACATGGGGTCGCTTCAGCACATAAACCTGCAGAATGAAGCAGAATTTAGGCACATGTTAGAGGAAAACACACAGCAGAGGCTGACATTTTTTCGGGAGTCCCACGGGTCATTGGATTCCCGCGGGATGGGAGTCAAATTTGTTATTAATCACAGGATTGGGACGGTACAGGATAAAAGTTAACGGGAGCAGACGGGAGCTGGAAGGTCTAAGGGACTGTTGTTAAATCTTACTTGTGGCAGCATGACGTTTTCTCTGTTCACTGTGTGTAAACTGTAAATATTAGCACACAGTTTACACACCTGCACCCTTATTTAATGTGTGAATCTTTCCTGCTCTCCACTTCAGCTCTGAAATTTCCCCTTTTTTTCCTCCAGTGCATTAACTCCATCTCATAAAGGTGTCCACGTGTGCCAGCAGTAAATGGCATGACATCGGCATGGTCAGAATCCCTCATTATTAAGTTTAGTTGTATTTTTGTCACTTTGAAGCTGCAGACCTGAACAGCTGATCAGTGCACTGCAGGCGGAGGAGCACGTCCGTGTTGTGTCCGTAAATAATGCAAAAACAAATGTGAGGTGAAAGTGAAGGGCTGACAAAAATCACAGGTGGAGTGTACACCTAACCCGAGATGAGTGCTCGGGTGAGGTTGTCCAATACTCAGGTACAGTATGTGAATTGTGAAGGTAATGCCTCTATGCACTTTTGTTCATTGAGCTATGTATTGCCTACAGACTAAAAGAAGGAAAAAAAGGGAGTGGTACAGGAGCGGGAGTCATTCTGAATGGCAGCAGGATGGGAGTGGGAGTCATTTTACCAGGACTGGGACGGGACAAGATTTTTTCTGTGGGAGTGGGTTGGAACAGGGGTGAAAATCCACTCTCCTGTCACTCTCTAGTACATGGTGAAACACAAGTGACAAACAAATGCCAAACTAACAGCACTTGATAAAATCTTTAGAGTTCATTTCATTGCTTCATAAATGCTGTTACTCAATTCTTGTCTCAACAACTCCTCTCTAAAAAGTCATCACTCACTCACTCAGTTTAGGTGCTTCCTCTTTGCCAGGCGGCTGCCACCCAGTACAAGTAATCATGAATAGGCCAACCAGGATATGCACAGCCTATCCTGGATTACTTGAATTGGATCACAGCCATTCTCTTAGGGTCCATCACATGTATGGAACAGTTGCCCCCAATGAAAAGATATGCTTACCTAACAATGACTTTTGATTGTGTGTGTGTGTTACCTGGTGAACGGTACCATCGATCTCCACTGGAACAACGAAATCAGCATTACTGATGGGCTGTGAGAGGAAACACAACAGGGCATCAGAGGCATCAGAGGCATCAAATTGGTGCTGTAGTACCTTAACTGACCAGCAGAGGTCCTGCTTGGCGCACTAACATTCTACATTCCTCAGATAGTCATCTCTTTGGCAGAAAGAAGAAAGGATCAGCTTTTCAGCCAAACAAAAACATCCTCACGTCCTTGTTGTAGCAACCTTTTTAGTAATCTAATCAAACAAACAACAAGGTGGTCATCGTCAGACTGGGGGGGGTAGAGACGGATGAAGAGGACAACAATCATCCTAAAATATGTCTGTGTGTTATGATGCTTGTTACAGCTTAAAGGGAATCTGTGTATGGCTCATCAGCTGATCCTGCTTCTACCCTAACTGCACAATCAGTGAAGTAATACTGCCGCTGTTGTTACTACAGCACACCTCCACCACCTGCTCCTCTCCTGGCTGTGTTTACTCAGTGATCTAATGGTCTGACACAGCTTTGACTTCTAGCAGGTTATTGGCTGCGGTTTGGATATAAAAAGTCAGTGAGGCAGCATGGAGCTCTCTTGTTGCTAAACAAATCAAACTGTACGCTTTAAAAAGTTACGCAAACAGCATCATAATGTAGGATTTTTTTTCCTGTTTACAAATTAATTGTATTGTTTTGATGGTGAAGACAGCTGACAGCTCACAATCACACACTGACAGCATATTTTTATGGAATTGTGCACAACAACAGCAAACTTCAAACCCTGAAGTCAAGCCTCTTCTTACCTTGAACGAGCTGTGGACGAGTGTCTCATCCAAGTCAATCACCACACACTTTTTGCCGTAGTCTGATATTATCATCTCAGGTAGGAGGTATTTGGCTGGTGGCTGGGTGGGATAAGACAAGGCAGATAATGTCAGACATTTGGAAAGAGATGGAGATGAAGAGTCGATGAGAAAGAAAGATGGAGAGATTTATTTACAACAAAAGAACATCTTAGTTTGGCAAACTTAATGTCCAAGGCTGAGCAGAAAGCAAACACTGTGTTAGAACGAGCGTCTCCATGAGTGACAATGCAGCTGGATAAAGCAGTGTCTTAGATGATGCATTAATGGACCCATCAATTAAAAATACCCCCCCCAGAAGCACATGATTCTCCCCCTTCACAGCCACTTCACTCATAGGCAGTGAGGCCGGGCTAAGACTTGAGGAGTTTGAGGTAAACTGGGGAAGTTGGAGGCTTTACAGACTCAGTCTAAAACCTCACAAACAACCAGCAGACTCATCAGGCGTTCTAATTAGATCAAATATGGTTTGTACTTGGGATGATGATTACAGAGCTAATATTACTTCAATCCAAGATGGCGCCGCAGATGGCGAACTTAGTGTGGAGCTCCTTGGTACTTTTGTTGTTTTACCTCATAACCATGTGCAATATTGTAAATTATTCCATAACATATCTTATTATTATATTCATCTACTACATGTGCACTCTGGGTAAGGCTGATTTAACTTATGTCATGTCTTTAAAAGTACTTCTTCACCTTTCTTTGTACAGATAGTGTTTTTATTTTTATTTAGAATTTTTGGATATGTGTTTAGGTTTATATATTTATTGTCCTTACTGTCTTGTTGTGTCCTTACTGTCTTGTTGTTAAGTACCAGTGTTCCATTCACCATGTCAAATTCTGTGTGTGTGCGAGCTCACTTGGCAATAAAGCTTTCTTGAACCTTGAATCTTGAATTAGCTAAATAACAGGTGCAAACACTCGTTCAGTTCTTTGTGAAGTTCTTTGGTAGTTCTTTCCTACCAAGCCAAATCTGTATCAAGACTCTTCAGCCTGTTAAAATCTGCTTTACGTGAGATCAGACACGATCACTTGACGTATGTTACTCCCTTGAATGCACACAACATTTATAATAATCGTTAAATGCTGTATTTGCTATTGCACCATTATTTTCATTCCCTGCATACTTAGTATTTGGTCAAATCTTAAGTTTCTCAAGATCATTTTAAAAACTTTTTCTAACTCCTTTAAATATCCTGAGCTTTTTCTAGAGATCTGTGGATAATACACTTTAACACATGCTCTCAGAATTAGGCCACGCAAAGGCTGCTGCTTAGTTTCATTTAAATCAGTGAAAATTAAACCCTATCAGTTTGGGAATTATTATAAACCTCAAACATGATAGGATCAAGTCATGAGAGGGAGTGTGCTTCTTACAGAGCATTATTTTAAAAACCCTTCACTTATTATTATCCAAGAGTTTACCTTCACACATTTTAATGTTCTTTTACTTGTTTTTAAAGCTTTTAACAGCCTTGCTCCTACATACATCACTGATCTCCTGTCATTTTATGTTCCAGCCCGATCACTGAGGTCCTCAAATGCTTCCCTTTTAAATGTCGTGTGTCTCACACAAGGAGAGAGAGAGGTTTCTGTTTTTATGCCCCTAAGCTCTAGAACTCTCTGCCTCTGGATATTAAAACAGTGAGCTGTTGTAAGATATACTTAATTTTAGTTCTTTAACTTTAATTGCTAATAACCTTTTAATAATTGCTATTTCATAGGCTCTTGTTTGCTTTTATACTGTTTTGCACTGTCTACTTTGCTGCTGTAACACTTAAATTTCCCTTTTGTGGGACAAATAAAGGATATTTTATCTTATCTTATAATCATGCCTTTTATAATTTGACCATTGCTGTTGTTTTCTGTCTCTGTTTTCCTGTGAAGCACTTTGAGCTATATAAACAAAGTTGACTTGAGCTGTAGGGATGTTGTGTCTGATCTGTTAATCAAACAACCAAGTAACATAAAGGTCATCCTTGACTGACAGGATAAAACTGTTAAACTTCTTAAAGGAATTAATCCCAACCACTTGAAGCGCTTTAATGTTATTCAGTTGCATGGATCAGTAGCACAGTAAGTGGCTTTACGTCTTGCTTGGAAGCACCTGATTAATAGAAAGACTTGTAAACTGAACTTGTTAGACAGTTAGTGTCACACTATTTCTGAGAGCATACCAACCACAGAGTGTCACTCATGCAGATCAGGCACTGAGGCACCTTTTAAACCCACAGGTGAAAGAACACCTTCCAAAAGCCAGTGCAACGATCAGCTGAAAATGAACCGCAGAACGATAACAGAGCGAAAGCTCTCTGAGGAGCACTGGAGCCCACACAGACAGGATGTGCCAGCACCAGCCCACTCAGCCTGCATGCAGAGGAAAAGAAATAAAAGGCGATACATACACTAGGGACAGGGATGACCTCGACCTGGTCACACTATAACACAAGAGAGACAGACACACATACAAAAACAGGGTGAGGGGTAGGAAGGACAACAACAAAAGGAGACAAAAAAGTCCACAGAGAAAAGGAAACAAAGATGAAGAGTTTATTTTGTGGGGCAGCAGCTCACCTTGGGTGGAGACCCGTTCTCCTCCACAGGTGGAGGCAGGGAGCTGGTGTTGGTGTTGTTGGCTGGCGGGTCCACATTGTAATTGCGGAAGCAGCAGAAGAATGTGCTGAAGATGCTCCGGCTCCTCTGCTTCTTTAGGCTGCTGTTCGACTGGGACGCTGTCAAAACAACAGGGAGGGGTGGGAGAGAGCGGAGGGTGAACAAGTGGTTATGCAAATGGCTGTCATAAAAATGGAGCAGACTGAAGGATGGGAAGCGTTTACATTTGGTGCTTTGAATGCTGAGCTGTGGATGCTGCTTGAATAACTGTGAACAAACAGTTAGATGTTCATTACAGTTATCCTAAGTGACCCTGGGGGTGTGAGCGGCACTGAATCTCAACAATACGTGAGACCTTGACAAAGTGATTAAATGGCATTACTGTTGGTTTTGTTGCCTGGACTTGGCAGAACCCACTGATCAGAAAATAGCTTGGCTGGCTGGATGACATCATCAGTCACACATAGCGACAGTCCAGAGTGTGCTCTGCTCTGATTGCAAATCACCTCTCATTCCAGGACTACAGAGCAGGAACTAAATCAGACTCTCAGCTTGTATTAATAGTGACAAGTTAGAGACAGCACCCCCCTCCCTCCCCCTGGATCCCGCCCTCCCGCCCGGCTGTGGGTCGGGCCACCTGATTGGTCCAGGGGTCTCCATTTAAACTGTTGCTTATGTTTCCGTCCCATGTTTCAGGAGGCAGGTGAGTGACTGAAGCAGCCTGGACATGCAGAAGAGGGGGAGGGAGGGTGGGAGGCCCTCAGACCCGAGCAGGGCCTATACAAGGCTGCATTCCTCTCCCTCCATTAGCTCCCCCTGCACACCCCTCAGCTCACACAACCAGAATGCTTTGCAACTGAAGACCAGTGAAGAGCAAAAAGCATTATGTCATGTCTTTTTTTTGAGTGCGTTTTGATGTTGTGCCACTTAATACTTCTGACCTTAAACAAAACCCAACAGGCATCTGTCAGAGGAAACACTGAGCGCAATGAAGGTACACAGAGTGACGAGCCCCACAAACGAGCTCAGAATAAACAATGAAAAAGTTTTAACTTCTTTTACAAACACCAGACATTTTTGACTATCAATTCTGCCTTGTCATGTAGTTTTTATTAAAACAAAACAAAAATTGAGTTATAATTTGGAGTAAACACTTCTGTCGTAATCAAACGACTCATATTTCACAATTCCACCACTACACGTTCTCAGGAGAGCAGGAACGGTATCCGGTTCTGACAGCAGGTCACTGTTACATAAAATACTCCATATCCCTTTCTCACTGACCGTCAAGCTAAAAAACAAACTGGGTGATATTTGGATTCTGTGAATTTCATCAGAGACGCACATTCATTCACCCTCAGATGAATACATTTGCATTCATCAGCAACTTTTAAACATTCTGTAATCATTTTTATAAACTTCAACCCAAAACAGATGATTACTCAGAGGGACCTGCATCTGGATTTGACTTATTTAGGTTTCTATTAAGGCTGTTAACCCTCCTGTTATGTTTGTTTCTCAGGAACAGCAATAATGTTCCTGGGTCAATTTGACTCAGGGTATATTCAATTATCCAAAAGTGTCAGAACCCCCAAAAATCCCAAAACACATTTTTTAAATCTCATTATTAACTCCATTACTAACCATTTAAATCAATATTTAGTCCATTGGTGTTCTTTAATTCTCACAGATCATGGTTATATGAGGATAACTCACTTGTTTTTCATTTAAATGAATGTTAAAACTTTTTTAATGTACATTGGAAAGCCCTAAATATAAATACAATAGTTTTACATGACATAGATTTTTGTTTATTTTATTTTACATTTTGATTTATTTATTTATCATGAAGTGATCTTGCTAAATTAACACAAGACACCTCTTCTGTCACATGCTGCCCAGATTTGTATGCTGCACTTAGCTGGTTTGGAAGACATATTGCCTTAAATAGACTTTTAAAAGGGTCAATTTGACCAACAACATAACAGGAGGGTTAAACAATTCATTTTTCAAACCCCAATTAATAACTCAATTTCAATGGTCAATTCCGATTCATCACATTTCTAACCAAACTTTTAAATTTACATTATTTTGCATTTCAAAACCATTTTTAAGTCCATATTACAATATGATGCAATTCTCAACAGCATCTTGATTTAGGAATCAAATGAATGCAAAGAAATGTACTTTATGATCTCAACTAGAGATTTTCCCTCACATGGGACAAACATCGTGCGGTCTCATATTACACTCAGCTATCAGGGAGGTGTTTTAAGTTTAAAGCATGTTTCAATGTGAATCAGCTGGCTAAAGGTGTTCAGCAAAGCGGAGATGCTTAGCTGGCGGCTGCAGCTGAAACCACAACCTAGAGGAAGGAGAAGGTTTTAAAGTGTCCCACTTACAGGTCTTTGGTGGTTCACAAACTCAAAAATAGTGCTCTTCCTTGTTCTTGCTTGCTCACAACAGAGTGATTAGCTGACTCAAACTCAAAGTACTTGTGTGAGGTGGATATTTTAGTTCTGTTTGAAACAAAGTGAAAGAGCTATTCACATTATTTCATATATTTGATTATTTTTACTTTAATCAATTAATTAACTTAATTTAATTTAAGGTCATTTTAGGATTAAGTTTGATGCCTTAGGTGTCGCCAATATATTTTGTTACTCACTTTAATGGGTTGATGATTTTGCACTGGGTGACGTGTATATAGATGGGCAGGACAGATCGGAGGAGCGGACACCAGGGAAGATGAATGTGAAAGAAGCCCTTTTTTGTTGTCCAATAAACCACCAAAGAAACTGCAGTCTTGGCAGGACATTGGCAATCTTTGGACCCTGTGAGCGTTCCACTCTCCCCGTGCCCCGTTTTGATTTGATTTTTGTTCTTTGTAAAGTCAAATAGCCACTACATCACTTCTGACTAGTCAATGCCATTGAAAGAGCGGTGATGTCCTTAGTTTCCATTACAGCAGCAGGTAGAAGCTACAGCACACCGGCATTAATATGGTGTGCTGAAAGGGACCGAACAACAGGCAGTAGAAAAAAAGCCGGCCTCTTTACCTCACACTACCTCGACCGCAGTTTGGTTGATTTCAGCATTTCCAATATGGCACCCGCTGACGATTGGCTTCAAAACAGCGCTTCAGAAAACAGACGGGCAACGTCACGGATACTCCTTCCATTATTTTTACCGTCTCTGGTTTTAAGGCATGCTTTGGGGCGATTGAGATTACTGTAATAGTGCAATACTCTGTCAATAACCACAGAGGACAGAGGACAGTAAACCACGATCACTTTCATCTCCTTTTCTGTATTTATTAATCAAACTTTGTCCATCTTGTCTTTAACTTTTATGAAATTCACAGTGAAAAAAACGATCAGCACTGAGCCATCTTGTACTCGACTGCTGATACAGAGTTTCTTACTTTGTTTCAAGAGAAAAAAAGTAAACCAATTTTACTTTAACAAGTTTGGGAACATTGATATTTTAAAGAGTGTAATACTCTCTTTAGCCTCGAGCACACAGCCCAGGTTGGTGCCAGCGAACAACAAGGTCTGGCTGAAGTCTTTTAATAAGTTGCCAACACAGGCGTAAATGTGAGAGACACAGTGACTGCCTAAAGCCACTTTTAAGACAGTATTGTATTTATAAAGTAATAAAATCAGGAAAGATACAGTTTGAAGACGTACTCCAACATTTATTTGATGACATGGATAAAGACTTTTGAGAAGGCAGTACATAAGTACCAAGATATTCAAAATAATTAGTGAACCGATCCATACAAAGCATGTCATCACTATTTTTTAAAGGCAAGCTATCCCTCCCGGGGAAAAGGATATACCATTATGTGTGAAATAAAAAGTCAAATGGAAATGCTAACTGAGGAATGCCCCACAGCCCATAAGGAACTACAGCTTTGGCCCACTGTGTCCAGAGAATAAAGGCCACCTTCTGACCATAGCCACTGGGAAATGCCAATCATCTACACATCACTGCATCAGCCACAAAACAGACTAATAAACTGATGTAAAGATGTATAGAGTCACTCAATACTTTCTACTAGACAATATCAAACAGCCTTAATGGAAATTTAAGAACAATAGCCCTCGGTGATCCCCTCCAAGCTTCAGTCAGAGAGGGTAGCTCAAGGATGATCATATCTGCCGTAATAAGCTGGGTTTAAATCTAAAAATAACCTAACCAGGGCCGATGACTTCCTTTGTTAAACTGGACTTTGCCTTGTCACTCCGGCTCTGCATCACTGTAAAAGTAGGACAGTTGTCAGCCTCCTGTGACTCATCAGTACAACCTACTGATTCCTGCACAAAGACCCTCAGAAAGCACAGGAAGACTGACTCATGCAGAGGGCAGAAGAGGGCCTCATCACATCAGACTCACCTGGAGAGAAATGGAGAGAAGATGTCGACCAATAGGACGATTTCAGTCATACAGTTACAAGTCAAAAGTTAAATTCCTTTATGCACATGCTCCCACAACACACTCCAGTGTTCAGCCTACTTTGCATTGAGTCTGCTCTGCAGCTACACAGTCATGGACTAAGCCATCATGAGCATGTGTACGTTGGAGTGTCCATGTCGCTCTGCAATACTCCGCCGAAACGCTGTTTGGCAGTGCGATTTCTATGCTAGGCATATCACCAGCTTCAGGTTCTGCTTGTTTGTGCACCAGAAACATTGGCGACTCAATCTGAGTTTATTAAGTTGGAGTTCATAAACGTTTACAAGCAGTGGATCATAACTCAATTATTGCAAAGAGGAAAAGAGAGGAGACGTCTGGGGAGATGGAATGTATAAACCCTGACTCAATGTAGATATGGGATACCAGGAAATATGATGCTATCAAGCAGGCCAATCACAGGGCTTTCAGTCTTCCTTGTTTTAACATTTTAGACACATTTTGAGGAGGTGCAACTTCACCACTAAGCCACAGGTGCAAGACTGCAACAAAAGTGATTGTAATTCACTTACATTCTCTTTTATTTACTGCACTCTTAGCCTGCGCCATGTGTTTGTAATTTGGGAGGACGCCCACTCATTCACATGGTGCATTTTTCAGAAAGCCACTACTGGCCATGGAATCATACTCTGGATTCACTTGCTGATATAACAGAGCTAACAGCCGTGGCATGTCAAAATCAGAATCCACAAGTGTTTTCAACAATATTAAATCTCTATTCTCTTGAATTCTTTTATATTGCTGTTCCTTGTTCTATGTTCAAATAAAGGGATTTATTTTGTTGAATTTCTAACGGGATTATAAAGAAGAACAAAGACAAGAATTAACATGGGATTCAAGATATTATCGGGACATTATCAGTATCTGCCGATATTGGCTTTAAAATGAACTATCGGATATAGGCCAACATGCTGACATCAACCGATATAATTAACTGATAAAATAATGGGCTGCTGCTGCACACATGTTGGGCTCATGTTTGAAGTCAACTTTGAATTTAAGCAGCAGTCTGTAAGGTACATGTATTTGGGTTTAATTGCTGTACAGTTGCACTTTTCACATGTTCCCTGTGAACAGAGGTTAGGTTTACTTACTATGTCAACTGTGAAATTGGCCAAATTTGCCCTGGTTGAGGGTATTGTTAAGTTTGTCTCAGGGAGAGCATCATCCAAGTTTTAAGTAGGATGTATCTTTTTGTATGAATTTTGTTTGAAAGCAATTGTCATAAATAAATATGCAGTTTTAAGTATTAAGTATTTTTCTTATTTTGCAAAAGAAATAGTTTTACTTAACAAATGTGATAAGAGTATCACCATAATACTGTACGCTAAATTCAATACAGAAAATAATTGATGATCTCGGCAATTAGGTGTGCAGAAAAAAATATCTGTATCAGTAATCGGCTAAATGAGTTGTAAAATATCGGCATTTTGGATATCGGCAAAAAATCTAATATCAAGCATCACTAGAATTAATCAACCCAATTAGCCTACAGTGCAATATGCACACTGTTTTTTTTGGTCCCAGTTTTCAGCTCGGTTTGGTTCTGACGGCCCGAACGCTTCGGTATAATATTGAGAATTGTGACATCCCTAATCATTCTGAAAAAAAAAAACTTCTGAAAAAATTACACTTTCCAGTTTATATTTGAAGTTCAATTTTTTAGAAAAAAGTCTGAATATGTTTAATATCAGAAAATTACCATTGAGGAATCCTGGGAATCATATTGTCTGGTTAGGTTGAACTTTGCAAACACCTTTAGGAAAAAGAGAAAGTCATTGAACAACAACAACGTTCAATGTAGACTCTAGGATGTAAAAGCCACCCATTCAACTCCTCACCAATGCTTTCAAGTCTTAGCACATAAATATGAGAAGTACAAACTTTAAATAGTTAAAACACTCCGTATTAAACCCCCTCACAAATCCTAACAAGAGAAAGGGCCAGAGACTACAGCCCTCCTAATCGTCATTTCAAAACTTCAACCAAATGTGACTCCAAGAATCCAAAAAACAAAAACTGATTATTGTCATCTTTGCTCGCAGTTATACTGGGCCTCGAGGTCGGTGGTGCTCTGGCCAACAGGGCAGCAAGTCTATATTTAGTCTGCAGCTTGGCAGCTAAACCAGTGTGGAAGGCAGACACATGTCCTAAGACAGTCAGCAGAGAAACACCGAGAGCAAAGGTGGTCAATTTCTGTCCAGACAGTTTGGAGCCTGTTCAAGCTGTAGAAGACTACCTGTTAAATTCCTCCAGGACAGCTGCCGGCCAAGGCTGCATGTTCAGTGATTTACAACAGATAAGAGACGGTCAAATCACCAACTACTGGTATAATAAACTCAGAGAATAATGCCACATCTAGCTGGGTGGAAGTACAAATGAAAAAAAAAGTATTATTCATGTTCATTTTGAAAACTGCAACACACTCAAATCTGCAGTTTTCAAAAAGTCTTGAACAAATGGAAGAAAGGCCGTGACTACTCCATTCCTATAATGAAGGTAATATTTGACTTTGCCCCCAGGAAAGAATCATGCGTGACTCATACTCAGGAGAAAACACAAGAGGAAAGAAACAAACAGAAACATTACTGCTCCACTTTTTACTCTAACTCAGCAGTGTCTGTATAACAGGCAACTCAGGCCAGCATTGGATGTGACTCCAGTGCAGCAGGTCGAGTTCTTGTTGTGTGGCTGACTGTGTTTAGAGCTACTCAAACAACTCTATTGGTAGAACTTCATATTAAGTGCTGCTATTGTTATTGCGGCATGAAGTATTTCAAAACCATTTACTGACTCTTGGCCTACAATAGTGTTCTAACAACTATGATGTGTCCTGATCAAGCGGCAACCTCCAGTCTCTAAATATGAAGCCCATGCGGAAGTGTTATAAACTGCAGTTCATTGAGCGTCCGCTTGAGGCTGGCTGCAGAAACACAGGAAACCACATAGACACCAATTCAAAAAAGATGATATTTGCACAGAAATAATAATCATGTTTACACCCTGGTTAAAGAAACGGCTTTGGTCTGAAGAGCTAACTTCTCTATCGGCACACACTGTATGGGGTGAATTTCTTTATTACACGACAGTTAAGAAGACATTAACATTACGAGTTTTGCCCATTTAACGACATGACTGATTTGACTGACAGGCGGGAACCAAGCGGCAACCTCCGGTCTAAAAATATGAGTCAAATGCAGAAGTGCTAAAAACTGCAGTTCATCGAGGATCCGCTTGAGGCTGGCTCTGGAAGTACCGGAAACCACATACGCACCAATTCAAAATAGACAATCTTTACAGCAGAAATCAACATGTTTACAGCCTGGTACAAAAGACGAGTGTAGTCTGGATAGCTCATTTCTCGATCAGCACACACTGTACAGGGGGTGAATTGAGATTTCGAGTCTTCCAATGAGAGGCACAGCTGACTTGATTGACAGGCGGGAACACTGTAGCTGTTGGCTAGGAGGCTCAAACCCCACCTCTTTACTCCACAATCGCTTGATAGCAGCAATACGGCTTCCGCCGACGATTGGCCTCAAAACAGCGCTTCAGAAAACAGATGGGTGACGTCACGAATACTACGTCCATATTTTATACAGTCTATGGTGAGAATACTGTAGCTGTTGCAAGGAGGCTCAAAGCCCGCCTCTTTACCTCACACTAGCTCCACAGAAGTTAGGTTGAGTTCAGCATTTCCAATATGGCTCCCGTGACAATTTGCTTTAAAACAGCACTTCAGAAACAGATGTGTGACGTCAGGGATACTACGTCCATTATTTATAGTCTATGGTCCTGATCGAGCATGAGCGCAACTGAGTAAATATTTGGCTAGACATTTACTTGGTCCAATACTGTTATCTAAGAGGGTAAAGCCATGTCATATGCCTGAAACACTTCCTTACATTTACCTGAAAACAATTAAACTTACATAGAAACAAAGCAAAGCTATAAGGTGACTCTTTGTATAGTTCCATAGGCTAACACTGTCTGGTATGTTTTACCAGACAGCTACTTGTGCGATTCATTCAGTTGAATTCCAACTCTACCACCCAACCACCTCACTGAGTAATCATTTCAGTACTACTCATACCCAGTGACCACAAATGACCCCAACCCCAGTATTCCCAGCACAATAACAGAACCTCTAAGCATCAAACAGTGACTTTCAAAAGGCAAACAAGACATCAAAAAAAATGTCTGACTGACATATTTCCAGAACATTCTTTAGACATATAAAAGCAGAGTATTTGTCAAGTATTAGTTTCTACAGCAAATTGAGCACACAGTTAATAAATGCCAGGGTCAAACCCCATCATTCTCCCAGAACTCCCACACAACTGAAATGATAATATCTCCAATAATGCACTTGTCTGTTCAAGTCACATTGAATCTGTGGTGGTTACTGAGGGATACCTTTGTTCCCTCAGGAGAAAGCATTGTCGTGCCTGAAAGACTGAAGTTCTCATATTACTAATGGTCTGACATGTGAGGTTGGAGATGTGATACCAGCATATGTCCCGTGGGCTTGTGTGACCCGGAAAGCGTTGGAGAAGTCCTGGGAGTGGGTCTGAATGAGCATTAGCAGCTACAGCTTGCCTACATCTGACATGGTAGCCGAAACAGCTGGAACTAAAATGGACTTTTAAAGTTGGTTATAAATCAATTTTGTAAAGGCATGACTTTGTAAAGTCGGGTTGGGAATCACAGTGTTACTCAAAATGTCAAAAATGCATCATTGTTAACTTCAAATATAAATATTTGGCATAACATTATGTAATTGAATTTCATGAGTAAGGGTGGCAATATAATGCAGCATCTATATTTTGTGCTACCCTTAATTCAAAGGCACTCGGGGGGCATTTACCTCAAAAATGCAATAATCATCTTTTAAAATGCATCATTATGTAGTCAGCCTACCAAGCTGTGATGCTCCACACATTGCAGACATAAATGTCCTGTCATGGATCGCATGCTTGCTGTATTGTGATATTGTCATCGTTGTTGGCAATGAATCGGGTGTTGTGAAATACCCAGGGAATCCCCATCCCTATCGACAGAAGCAAATCAGTAGATGACAATGTAAATCTGCGCATCATGCGAGGTCTCCACAGACATGGATCAAAGTCTCATCCACTCAGGAAAATCATGTGTAACGTCCCTGAAGGTTTAACATTAAACACTTTTAATCACATAAAGCTGTTCCACTCTCTCTGTCAAAACAAAACTTTTGCAACCCAAACCACCACCATCAACTTTGTGGCTTCTTGAGGTCATGATTCATGTAGTGAGTCAACCTGTCCCATCATTAGTCCCTCTATGTGGCCCAAACAGAAACACTGAGATGTAAAACAGAGACATTAAGGCAGGGGTTTCAAACATGCGGCCCGCGGGACAAAACCGGCCCGCCAGAGGATTCCAATCCAGCCCCCCGCGGGGTGGCTTCACAAATTGAAAAATGTGTAACTGCTATTTCATATTTGTCCTCTAGGGGGCGCATACAATCAAACGGCTGATGGAGCACACCTGAAAGGCGCTCCAGGACTTTTTTTTTTTTAAGTGAGGAAAAAGAATATTTGCAGTTTGCATAATCCGGTTGAATTTCATAGACTTTTTAGAGCACTTCAAGATCCGATCAACACTAAAGTTTACGTATATGTAGAAGCGGTGGATCCACTATTTTCAAAAGGAGCCTCATATCGTGCACGTGCTTACCATACATGTGGGTGCGTCATAGGTGAGCTCCTTCACTACTAACCCTAGCACTACTGCGTCAGGTGACTGGGAAACCTGTGTGCTTGGTGTGTTCACAGCAGGTTTCAGTCCTTAAAGAATATCATATTCGGCCCAACTATGAGCTGATTGAAAACTGATTGAAATTCTTAAACATGACTGGCTATTTGCCATGTCAGAGGCCTTACTTAAATTGAAATCAGCTATTATGTTGTGTTTCAACAAGCTGCAAAGACAGTAGTTTCTGTGGATTTGAATATTGTTTTTGTTGATGCTTTGACTTTGGACAATCATCTTTATTTTGAGTCCTTAAATAGTTCAGTTCAGCAGATTTAAATGTTGACACTGTCAGGTTTCATTTTTAATGTTAACGTTAGAAATTTACAAAAAAAAAGCAACATTTGTTAAATTATTTTATAAAAAAGAAGTTAAAGTAGATGTGATTATTGGAAGTAACCCTCCTAGGTTTGGGGTAAGCCCCTAATGTTTTGCACGCCTGGCCACCCCTTAACAGCCAGTGCCCCAGTTTGGCCACCCAAGTCAAAACTGTGTGGCTCGGTCACTGACTATGAGACTCATCATAGCAAAAAATACAACAGCTGTTTATGTAAAAAAGATATAATACATAAATGTGAACACTTTTAGAATGTACTTGTACTTTTTTGAACTAAAACAAAGGGGAAAATGTAGAGTTGTCGTTATGTACAGGGTTAATATGTTATAGTTTTGCTGGTCCGGCCCACTAGAGATCAACTTGGGCTGTATGTGGCCCCTAAATTTAAATTAGTTTGACACCCCTGATCTAAATGGTCACTAATGGACTTATTAATGAGGTTTTAAAAATGTTTTTGGGGGGGGTTCTGACCCTTATAGATCATTAAATATGCCTCGGGTTAAATTGACCAAGGAACATTATTGCTGTTCCTGAGAAACGAACATAAAACTTTTGCAACCCAAACCACCACCATCAACTTTATGGGTTCTTGTGGTCGTGATTCATGTAGTGAGTCAACCTGTCACATCATTAGTCCCTCTATGTAGCCCAAACAGAAACACTGAGGTGTAAAACAGAGACATTAAGAGGACTTGGTATCATAGTTAGTAGTTAATGTAAGGTGTGAACAGGTAAAAGTTCACACGGCTCATTAGTTCTTGTTAATGGGATCAGACCCCACGTCCTGCACTGGAGCGCTCTTCATGCTGCAAACAACACGTTTAACTCCACTGATAACTTATGAAGGACTTGTTGATAAACTTGTTGCGTACAAAGATAGTGTATTCTAACTCTGGCTGTATTTCTAATTTGAAGTGTGACTAACACAAGCAGGCAGTCAGTGTTTGAACTAATAACTCGGCTAACTCCAAGCTAACACCAGAGAAAGAAAAGTAACATTAGTTAGCTGACTTCTTACCTTTCTCCTGGTTGAAGGATATTATTTCCTCCTCCTTTGGGTTGGAAACTTGGGTTATTATGGACATGTGGTCCATTTAGGCGGGTGGATATTCCTGTTCCTTACTTGTACTAAGGTTGCTTGCTAGCTGCTGTTAGCTAGCTGTTTAAGAGGAGCCAGCCCACAAAGCCAGGAGACCGTCCGGGGCGAAGTGTCGTGTCAGCGGTGTGAGCCAGACAGCCAGCACGGTGTTTACAGGAAGCCGGAGGAGGGCTGTCATTTATGGCTTCACGCAAAATATCATCACTGCGAATAAGTCTTCTGTAGACGGCGAACACAGCCAGAAAAAGAGGAAAGAAACAAACCGACGTTGACTTGCTAACTAGCTGAAGTTAGCTTGTGTTAGCGGGTTAGCCTCGGAGCTCAGAGATCCAGAATCTGAGGCCGAGTCTCGAATAGATGAGGTGTAAAGACTGGGAAGAGTCGGACGATTGTTCCAGCCCAAAACAAGTTGTTGGACGTTAAAGTTAGCTAACACTTTGAGGCAGATAGTTCATATCTCCTGGCCCTTCATTCCCTGTGCAACATGGAGGCTTTATGTATTTGGAGTTGCATGTGAAGCGGGGGCTCTCGGAGTGGGAGGGGGAGGTTTGTTTCTGTGATGGATTCTCGCAGGCAGGCAGGCAGAGCACACTCAGCCCACTACATGGATCTGCTCATCACAGAGTACAGTGATGGACTAAACTTCTCCAAGCTTCCTTTCATCAGGGGCGTCATTTCAGTTCAGGGGCCACATACAGCCCAAGTTAATGTGAAGTGGGCCGGACCAGTAAAATCACAACATAATAACCTATAAATAAGGAAAACTCCAAATTTGTCCTTTTGTTTTAATGCAAAAAAGTACAAGTACATCCTAAAAAATTATATTATATATATATATTTATTTATTTTTTTTACCAAAACAGCTGTTGTATTTTTCTCCATGATGAATCTCATAGTGGGGCCAAATATGATATTTGTTAAGCTCTGAAACCTGCTGCAAACACACTGAGCACACAGGTTTCCTAATCACCTGACACAGAGTGTAATGATGACTGCAAAAGCACAGATAGATTCTAATAATGAAGAAGGTAAAGTTGACTATTATGGACCCCTAGCTCCAGCATGAACAGTTTGCTTGCTGAACAGTGTTGCATGCAGGGGTGTAGTGCTATAGTGAGCACACCCACATGTATGGTAAGCACATGCATGATATGAGGCTCCTTTCGAAAATAGTTATCCACCGCTTCTACATACGTAAACTTTTGTGTTGATTTGATCTTGAAGTGCTCTAAAAAGTCTATGAAATTCAACCAGATTATGCAAACTGCAAATATTATTTTTCCTCACTTTGTGAAAAAAAGAAAGTCCCGGAGAGCTGTTCAGGTGCACTCCCTCAAGAGGACAAATTTTAAAATAGTAGTTACTTTTATTGAAAAATTGCAGTTTAATGTTTTCTCTGCAATTTTTCACTTTGCAAAGTCATCCCGTGGGCCGGATTGGAACCTCAAGCGGACCTTTTTTGGCCCCCGGGTCGTATGTTTGACACCCCTGCAACCTCAATGTTAATTAATGATATATTACAGAAAGAGCATTATGGATAGGCCTATTTAACAATTTAATAAACTCTGAGCACACATCATACTGTTTTCAAAATTACAGTTCTTGGAGTTTACAAGGTGCAATTTTACACAGGACCTGGCCTATTTGTGTTTAAAGCAAGAATTGAATAACTTTAAAGTAATAGGCGCATTCATTGAAGAAGGGGGGGGATTTAATTTGACATGTGACACCTAGAAAAAAAACTCCATGCTTGCACAATAGTGAAGAGCAGGCCTGCTCAACAAACTGTGGGGTGGATTTGTAGAACAGGTTAAACACAGAACCAAAAAAGAAGCACAAACCTATGCAGGCTGAGGATATTGAAAAAAATTTAAATAAGAAAGAAAAATACTGAACCTATTTAAGAAAGAGAAAAACTGTGAGAGATGGATTTGGTTATTAATTTCTGCATTCATTTATTTATTTATTTGTTTTTAGATTTACAAAAAAAGGTTATGAACTAATCAATCAATCAATCAACAGAAATTTGGAAAATCCAAACAATAAGAAGACTGTAATGTAAAACTATCAAGTGTATTTTGTATGTGTTGGTAATGTTTACAAGCCGACAACGCCACCTAGTGTCCAAATTAGGAAAACGTTTTTAGGGCTTTCCTGCATTTATGATGACGAAATGCAGTAATACATTGTCTACAATTGTTTTGAATCATTTAGTTTGCAGTATTCAGAGAAGTTTAGCCGCTCCCTATACAAGTCCAGAGAGAACATGAACTTACCTGGCAGGCTCTAAGGAAAGATCAACTTTATTGTGCCACATTTGGTGGCGAAAATTCACTTTTTTTAAGCTTAAGAAAAAGGGTAATCAACTGAGGTAAAGCATAATTATGTTAAATTTATAAACTATGTATGTTTTCACGTATTCATACAGCCCAGAAATTATGTTAAATGCCCAAACAATCTATGAAAGATAAGCTGGTTAAATGCTGTGTCGTCACCTAATGTATTCAAAGAGAGACTTTATGCAGCACTATACAACAAACAAATATGGGAACAGTGAAAAATCACCGGATAGCACACCCCAGAAATGTTCACAACAAAAAATCTAGTTTAAGTTTAGCCCTCTGTAAAAAAAAATAAAAAAATAGAATAATTAATAATAATAATAATAATAATAATAATAATAATAATAATATCCAATCCAATCCAATCCACTTTATTTATATAGCACATTTAAAAAAAACAATCAAGTTTAGCAAAGTGCTGCACAGTGAGATAAAATAAGTTCAAACACACAGAACATAAAATACTGTCAGAAAATAAAATAGAATAAAATAATTATGATAAAACAAACACTTTAAAAATAATAATAACAAATAAAATAAATAAATAAATAAATAATAATAATAATAATTATAAATAGAATAAAAACACTGTAAGAGTAATTCAATTAAAAAAACAGACAGAGACCACACAACTCTCATGCTGGATTAAAAGCCAAGGAGTAAAAAAAAAGTTTTAAGACGGGATTTAATTATAAAATATATATATATATTTAACATAAATATTATTTATAATAATAATAATACAAAGAGGTGAAAAAGACTTAATCAAAACCAGTGAAGTAGGCTATGGCTTACTAACCTAGCTGTTGCTGAAAATGATAAAATTGCTGCAATGCTGCTTATGATAAATTCCAGAAATCCCTATTATTTTAATCCACACTGACATCTCTGCATGCCCTCATGTTCAAGCAACCAGACAGCTCTATATGTTGCATGTATCAGTCTGATGATGTCAGGTGTACGCTCATAATGCGCTACAGAGTGATGCTCTCCTCATGTTAACAATTGTTCCAGCGTGTTTTTTCGCTCTGGTTTGATGGACCACCCCTCACTGCGGTGCAGTAGTGGAGGATAAATATATCCCCCACCTCCTCCACCTCCTCCTCCTCCTTCTCCTTTCGTTGAGTCCGCAACATCCCGACTGGCCGTGGCTGATCGCAGGGAGCGGCAGCGGCAAAAAGCCCCCACAAGACGGATGAATTAGAAAAAAACAACGCCTCCCCCCTTTTCCTTTCTTTATTTTACACAGAGAAGAGTCGGGCTGTAAACGCTGCTGCTTGTCTTGACACTGTGAAGCGGATACAAGGTTAGTACAAAAACAAAAAAAAACAAGTGTATTTCATTTACATCGAGGGTTAAACATAAAAGTGGGCAGAGGGATCAGTGCAAAAAAGCCTGTGTGTTACCAGCTCTGTATGCATGAGCAGTGAAACAGTAATCCTCTATTTGTATGCAGGACGCTTTGCTGGGGTCCTGCTTAGCCATGGTTACATCTTGGCATGGACAAGTTGTTAGTTCAACTCCTTTAACTTCAACTCCATGAGCCTGATACACACACCCACACACACCCACCCACACACACTCATCCAGGTACAAGTGTATTATTCTCCCCTGGAAAGTAGCTGTCTATCTGTTTTGTTACTCTGATGCACCATTCTTGGTCATTCCAGTCAGGGCTAAATATTCTGTGAAGTGAGTCCCCCAGCGCCTCTCAGATCACATAGCACTGCAGCTGCCCTGCTGTACAGCAGACCAACTGCAAGAGCTATAATAGGAAGGAGAGGTAGGGTTGCGCAGCTGACGGTGCTGATTCCTCTGCAGTCCTATTTAAGTCACTGCCCTGTGGATCCTAAAGGCTTGTTAGTGAAATGCCACCTCTTTAAAACACCTCAGTATATGTCCGGCATGAACAACCTGTGCTGATTCACAATGGTGCAGAGTAAATGACCTACTAACTACCTGCTAATACCTGATTAAATTACCTACAAGGTGTTTTTAGATACATTATTTACTTAATTGATGCTCCATTTGGCTGTTTGGTAAGAGCTGCAAGTGAATCTCCACATATAAGCTTCAAAACCTTTCATGTGTTGTGGTGCAAACCAAGGTCTGTATTATGAGTCACATCTTTATATGAGAGCCCACACAGAGTCTCCAATGCACACAGCTGTCGGGGAATGCTTCATTGTAATGTTTCAGATATGACTAGAGACCATTTCCCTCAGAAAAATTAATCGAATCCGAGCATTAACCCCAAAACACACACTCAATATAGCTTGTTAAACCCTAAGACCATATTGTTGATTGTACATTGTGGGTTTGAGATATGTCTGTTTTCTCTTCATACTCTGGCTGTCGGTCTGTTGTCATGTTTGATAACATGCTGCTGAATGCTTTTTTTGAACTCGCTAGGCTTCCAGTGTGCAGATTCACCATGGGGATCAAGGCTGCCCTCCCCAAATATGAGCTGTATCTCTACAGAGCCGTTCTTGTCGGGGCCTTGATATGGGCAGGCAGTTGGATATTTGAAGCTTCAAGTGGTGAGTGCACAATATGTCAAGAGATGTCCAAAGCACATGCCAAACCGTCGATGTAACTTTGTTAAAAATCAATTACAAATGACTTAAGTGAAATCCACTTATGTGTATGAAAGTCAGGGTGAAAGACAGCTTCTCCAACATATACTGTATGAGTGTAAAAACACATTGGGAAATATGTTGACTTGAAAAACACTGAGCATGTAAAGAAGTGTCATGCAACATTGCTCTCTTTAACCTGAAAGTGCACAGACAGAGTACATTTAGCAGATAAAAAGAGAGTCACCAAACCCCACAGGAAGTCCTGCATGGTCCTATTAATATGAAGACAATTTAAAGATGCTCTAATTAGTTTCTGGATTTTCCTTCTGATAGAAACATTGAGGCTAAGACTGAGTGAAACAGAGCCAAGCAATCCCAAACCTAACCCCCTTAAAGTCAGCTAAGTGTTTACATGTCAGTGAAAACACTGAAACTGAATGGACTGAGTGTAATCTGGTGAGTGGTACAGTCTGTCACAGTCCGTGCAGTCGGATCAGCATGACCAGAGTCATGTTGTCACTCATTATTTTGTCCTGAGTGTCTTCAGGAGTTACTCTGTGGATCTTGAAATTGTCCATTTTTGGCCGGTCAGTCTGAGGGCATTAATGCAGCTCAGGTCTACACGCTACAGTAGCTCTGTAATAGAAGCCTGGCTGCATTCCCAGAAGTAAGAGGCTTTCCCTGACCGACCATCACATTTTCATATCCTTTTTCACGGCCATTAGTGTGATCAGACAAAGTGGAAGGAAGTGCTGTAAGGGCACGTGGCAAACCCTTTTGTTTCTGTGCGCTTTATGTTCAACATAATTTTGATAACGCTTATTTTGAATTTATTTTTAGCATTTCAGTTCAGTTCAGTGTTTCATTCAGCTTACACAGAGTGAAGTAATCTCCTAAAACCAGGTTAGGAAAGAAGGAGTGTAGATGTGTGAGCGTCCAAAATAGAAACACTTCATAATGAGTACCTTATGTAATATTTGATGTTATCAAATGGATTGAATGAGCTCTAGCACCTTTAATTTACTGAGCATTACCTACCAGTCACACTGTTCACAGTGTAACATTTACATTGTTCACATTTGCACATACAGGACCTTTTGAACTCAAAATGTTGTTTTCAGGAACAACCAGAACTCATAGTGACTCAAAATAAAGCTGTGTTAAGTCTGGATTCAGTCCTGCAAAACATAAAACATTACAATATAGCACCACATATTACAGCTCCTGTGATGAGTTTGTAACTGGTCATGAAACAGATTAATATCAATATTGTTATCTCTATATGACCTATAAAGCAAATAAGACCATCAGCATCAACGTTAAGTGATTCTAAATGTGTATTTTTAGGTCTGACGTCACTGCCATCAGTTAAGTGTCAGACAGAGTAATGAACTGCACACTATCTAACCAGCCTCTTTTCTTCTTTTACATGTGCCACCACTAAGGCTCTTGTCAGGGGGTATCTTTAAGTCGAAGGGGGCAGGATAATGATTTTTTGTCTAAAAGCATTGGTTACAGGTGAACAGGAAAAAATCAGCAAAGAGTTAGGCGGTACTGCTTCCTCCACTGGGGGCGCCAAATCAAAATAAACAAAAAGCTTCTCACAAGAGCTTTGAAATGTAAAACTTAGGGCGCTGGTGGCCTAGCTGTCTAAGCGCCTCGCATACAGAGGCTACAGTCCTCGTAGCAGGGGTTGGTGGTTCGATTCCCGGCCGCAACCATTTCCTGCATGTCTTCCCCTGCTCTCTACTCCCCACATTTCCTGTCTCTCTTCAGCTGTCCTTTCAAATAAAGGTGAAAAAGCCCCCAAAAATATAACTTAACAAAAAAACTGTAAAACTTGATTGACTGATATAACACCATCTCCAATTATTAATACAGACACCCTTTGTGTTTCTCTCCTGATTCAGATAATGTAAACAGAAAGGCCTTCAAAGATAATGTGAAACCAGGATGGCATTACTTTGGCAGGAAAATGGTAAGTTACATATAAACACTCCTGTAATGTATCTCACTGTGTCACATAATTACATTGTATTATGTTGAAAAAGAAGGTGCTTTGTTCTTGATGCATCTTTGTTGACCACAGGATGTTGCGGACTTCGAGTGGATGATGTGGTTCACTACATTCCGCAATCACATCCTATTTGCTCTCGTTGGTCACGTTATCTTTGCCAAGATATTCACCGTGATAGCTCCAAAGGTGCGTGCATGTGTGGGCATGTCCATGAGCTAGCACTGTAATCTGAGTGCACAAAGGTATTACTGCATGTGTCTTATTATTTGTATCCTTGTGTTGTATATATGTATGATTGTTTTGTGTATACAGTATGTATGCCCTTGTAGATAAACACAAGCTCTAGACAGAGTCATGCATTAGGTTTGATTGTATGTGTTGAAAAAGACTGATAATACAGAGCTGCATTGGACAATCCAAGTTATTATTTTCAGTCTGATTCAATGTTCTGTCCTTTTCTATTCAACAAAAAAATAAATAATCATATAATAAACAATAATGTGTCTACTGTTTATTAGTAGCCCACATTCTGTCATATAATTGTCATGATGCATGAGCATGGTTTTCATTCTGTGATGCAGTTTATAGATCGCACCAATCGTTATTTCTTGTTAATATGTTGGCATATTTAAAACTATTCAAAATGTTTTAAACATGTTTTCTGTCTTGTTCCATGCTTACAATGAAGATTGGTATAGATGGATGTAAGGTAACATTAATACACTTGTCATTTCATAACTTATTTGTCATGTGCTTTGTTTTAACTTGATACTTGGATAGTAGACCTGTCTTTAACCAACACATTTCAATGTCTTCATGCTAATGTAAGCCCATTGTGGTAGATACAACAGTGTTCTTGTACTAACACCACACTACATGTGTCATGTTATGTTTGATGAGTGCAAATATACTGCAATGAGCTCACGCTGACACTGGCTCCTCTTTCCCCACAGCACAGATCCTTGATCTTTGGTGTGTACGGCGGTTTGGCCGTCCTGGTGACGATGGGCTGGACCTTCATGGCTCTGGTTCTGTCTCACTGCATCATCATCTACAGCGTCGCTCTGGTCAAGAGCAAGTGGTTGAGCTTTGCAGCCGGCCTGGCAACATTGGCCTCCATCAAGCTGGAGCCTTATAACTCCTGGCAGGTGAGAGGGGGGTTTCATGGCTTAACACTGAGTGCTCTAAAGTCTGACTGAAGAGATGCAGGACACTGTAAGAGCCACTTTCAACATTTTTGTCATTCTGAAATTCGGAATTTAGCTGTAGTTGGAGGGCCCCAATGTATATTTCATTGAGCAAACAAACTGTGAAAAATATTCAAGAAGGAGATTGATATTGTTAAATATTATGTCTGTATTGAAAGAGCTGAAGGCCTTGCATGGCTTCTGCAGAGAGATCAAATCACCAACTGTTTCAATTAAATCTTAAAAGTAGAAAAAAATATTATTTTAAATAGATATATTACAAAGCAAAACAACAGAAACACTTAGGAAGCAATGAAAACAGTAATGGTTCAAATGTATGCAACCTAAAATGATAGTCTCATTATAAAAAAGGTTATAGTTTTATTACATATTAATAAAAGTAACTTTATTCAATGAGAAATTGTGTTTAATGTCTTTCTTCTATTAATCAATAACAGCTATAGTAAAATGTTACTAAAAACAAAGTGAACTGTGCGGTTTTTCAAGTTACAATGTTTAACACTCAAGTCAAATACTGTCTCATCTATTCTAACTAATCTGGACATATTTTCAAAATGCATCATGATGATGTTTGACATCCTCCTCAGGAATCCTTGGTGACGGGCTCCTTTGACCTGCAAGACATCCTGTTCTACGGCGGCTGTGGCTTCAGCATCATGCGCTGCATGAGCTTCGCTTTGGAGAACTGCGAGAAAAAGGATGGAAACTACACGTTCGCTGACCTGATGAGATACAACTTCTACCTCCCCTTCTTCTTCTTCGGACCCATCATGACCTTTGACAGGTATCACGCACAGGTGAGAGTTCACATTTAAAACAGTTTTGACTGACTGGAGGGAAAAGAAAAGTGAGCAGCCAGATGAACACTGACTCAATTTTAAGAACGAACTGCATACATCAAGTTCTGGTCAACATGAGGTGTATATGATTAGCTCAGATGGTCATAACATTGATGGCTTGTTAAAAAAATTATTTTATCAATATCTCAGGCGAACAACACCCAACTGACACGTAAGGAGAGAGAGATGTGGAACATCACCACCAAGGCTTTGGTGCATCTGGGAGCAATTTTGGTGGTGGACATCTTCTTCCACTATCTCTACATCCTGACAATCCCCAGTGACATGAAGCTGGTCACCAAGCTCTCCGACTGGTGTCTGGGTGAGTGTAATACACCGTATGTAATATCAAGTCTGGTCACTTATATGAAGTGCTTTCAGGGCTTTATTTAATATATTTCATTATTAGACTTAAACTAGATATTTCTGACAAATTAACTTAGGTTTAACTTCTCTTTAAGGTTATTGGCTCATATTAGAGCCCCACTATTACATGAGTTTAAAGGAGGACATTGATACCTATTTTAATGAATAAAAAAATGTAATGAATGAGAAAACGTGAATTTTAGGGATGGAATTATGTATGAACGTTTCCTCATAGATTGTGCACCGCTCGTGACAATGCAAAAGGATCTAAAGCTTTCTTAAAAGACTAATTATGTTAAACAATATTTAATATTGTATACATTGTAAATCCGTTCTCGTGTTATTGGCCATCTGCTCAGCTCTGATGCTCAGCTTCATGTGCTCAATCCGCACACGGACGAACACATTTAAGAACAGCTTCTTCCCCAAAGCGGTGGAGATACTGCAGAACCTCTGACCCAGCTCTACACCCAATAAACAGCTTTTATTGACTCTAGCCACTTTGCTGACAGCACACTGCACATAACTGTCAGTTACTAAAAGCAACAAATGCACATATTTATATTTTTATATAGGTAAATATTTATTTGTAGTACTTTTTAAATTGTATTTATTTATAGATTGAAAACTTTTTTGCAATGACAATAAAGTGCCTATCTATCCCCTATCCTCAGACACTACTGAGAGGAAGATATATCACAAAGTCAGATCGCATTTGCTAAAATAAATAAGGGATTCAACTATTTTGATTCATCCCAAAATTATTATTTGTTTTTATGAAACTTTTGTATATTTCAAACCCTGAGGTGAGTTTTTGGACCACAAGGAAAAGTTTCTGTATTTCAATCTGTGGTGTAAAAATGTGGAACAGTCTCAATATGGAGCTACAGCCATGTCAAAACATAATCCAGTTCAGGAAGAAGTATAAATAAATTATTTTCATGAGGTACAAGGAGGAAGACAAGTGTTGATAATCACGAGGGGTTTACTTTTGATTGTAGGTGTAAATATGAAGATTTGACAAGTGGGAGTGCACTAGTATAATGCCTGATAGTAGTGAACAAAGGGGTAGGATTAGATAAGTTTTAACTTCTTCCTACTGCTTTTCGCACATGTAGAGTAAAATGTTTCACTGTTTGCTAATAGAACTGATTGTTTTTGTTTCTTTTGTATAACTATTTCTTCTTTTCTACTTGTATGTTTTTTTTCTATTTTACTTTTACATGATCAAAAGAAAGACATCAAATCAAATCAAAAATCAAACCCTGAAAACCTGATACGAATCTGATCACCCTGAAATCCAGGCTTTGGATACCAAACTAGTTTTTACCAAGAAAACCCCTCTAAATTTTATAACATTTTCCAACATATATCATGTACATATTTTCATTATAATTGTTCATTGTGCAACTTCTCAGGTGGTCTGGCTTATTCCAACCTGGTGTATGACTGGGTGAAAGCAGCCATGATGTTTGGTGTCATCAACACTGTGGCTACACTGGACCATCTGGACCCTCCTCAGCCCCCCAAGTGTATCACCATGCTCTATGTCTTCGCTGAGACGTACGTATTGTCTTTAAAAACGTTGTTTGTTGTTTTTGTTTACCTCATCAAACCTTGAAATTGTGATAAATATAAACACAGAAAATGTTTTCTTTTACAGGCACTTTGACAGAGGCATCAATGACTGGCTGTGCAAGTGAGTGGACTAAATGCATGGTTTGAAATAAAACAGCCCACAATATATAGACGATGATTTTAGCTGTGTCTCCGGTTGATTCTGAGTCATGATTTTGCAGGTATGTTTATGATTATATCGGTGGGGATCATGACAAAATCTTCAAGGAGCTCCTCGCAACCATCTGCACTTTTGCCGTCACCACCCTGTGGCTGGGGCCCTGTGAGGTGGTTTATATCTGGTCCTTCTTCAACTGCTTTGGCCTCAACTTTGAGCTGTGGGTCGCCAAGTTCTTCTCCTTCCCTCCATTTTCTACTATCGAGGTAAATCAAATGATCTCTCTCTCTGCCCTCTGCCTTGTGTAATTTCTGCCATCAGTGCTGTAATGTACCTGTATCTAAATTATCCAGGGTGTGATGGGTGAAGCCATGTCCCGTAGGATCAGGGGTGTTTTCAATGCTGCCAACTTCTGGGCCATCATCCTCTACAACGTTCTCGCTCTGAACAGTTTGGAGTTTGCCAAACTGGTGGGAAGACGACTGATTTTCAAAGGTAAGGAACAACAAAAGTTTCTTGTAAGTCTCAGGCTTTTCTGTCACTTCTAGTTGAACCCAGAAAAACGCAACAGGACATCAAAAGCAGTGAATCTCAAAAGGCTCCATCCTCCAGATATCAAATAACACAACAGCCTCTTTGTTGTTTTCTTTCCCCTAGAACAAAAGAGTCTTATTGAGAGAGGCAAACGTTCCTGTTTTTCCTTTCAAGTCCTACTTTTCAGATCTTATTTCTTCTCCTTTCCCTCTCTTTTTCTTTCCCTCTTTGTGTTTTTCCTCCAGGTTTCCCTCTGTCCACCCTCTCAGTCTTGTTGGTGACCTACTGTGGTGTGCAGCTGGTGAAAGAGAGAGAGAGGCAAGAAGCCCTGCTGGAGGACGCTGAGCTGGTGAAGCCAGTAGACGGAGGCAAAGAAAAGGCAGAATAAATAGACGGAGAATCTGACTATCACAGACGTCATGGTCGACAGCCCCCCCTCACATTGCTCCATTCTTGGACTTGCGAACCGCACCGAAACCAGACTGTAACATCCAGTCACTATCTTTACCGTTCACAAGCCTGTTTTTGCTTTTGTTTGTCAGAAGCGAGGCAATGTTTTGAACTGTGAAAAAATCCTCAAGTGCACTTGCTGTAGATAATCGCCACATCCTTTGGCACAAACCCACCGACTGTGCATTTTATAGATTATCTCAACTAAAGATTATTTAAGAAAGAAAGGCCTGCCACATATTTATGAGGCTGATACTAAAAGAATATAAAGAAATGCCCTGTTGTAAAGGAACAGCGCTCTGTGTGGTTGTTTCCTGTCATCAATTTAGATCTTTCTCTGATCTTTTGACCTTTTAATAATCATATTCATATGAGTTTTCTCATGTCAGAAGGTATCTTATTTTTGCCTTACACACATCACATCCCAGTTTGACAATACTGAAAGGGTTAGAAACTTGAAGAAACTTGAAGCCAGGGTGCCACATATGAGCACAATGAAGAAACAAACATAGGGTGCTGTTAATTTGTCACTTGACAAATATATGAGTTCATTTGTGCGGTAGCATGTATTTTGAAGGTGATTAAGAATGTATAAGGTATCTATGATTGTAAAAGATTGATTGTTGTCCGTTTGTTCAGACAGCTTTACAGTATTAAAGAAGATTTACTGTTGGTGTGACATTTCGTCATATCGTCCTCCACCCTCATTACATGATCCAGTGAAAGGCGATCGGCGCAGCAGAGAATAAATAGGGTCAGTCCACTCCTGCCTGTCACTTAAACCTGCTGTGTGTCCTCTGCAGGAGGCAGAGGGAGGAGAGTCTGATGCAGAGTGAAATTCATTTTCTCAATTCTGAACTTTTTATTGGTGATGGTGTTCACTTCACATGTCAGGTTCATTAAAAAAAAGTTAAGATTATCATTAAAACTTTCAAGTTAAGCTCAAGGTTTATCATGTTGCATTGTTTTCATTACATGGTGAGGAGATGGACATGGATAATCTGCATTAAAACCTTTTTAACATTTTATTTTGTTTAATTGGATGAAAATGATTTAATAAGTTAATAAACACTATTGGATTTCATTTGTGTGATGGTGAGACTTATTTCACCACTAGAGGGCTCTGTTTGACCGGAGCTGATGACTGGCAATTAAAACCACAGACTGTACAAAACATGCACATACTCTCTGTGATCACCCATTGATTCCTGAAGAGAAGGCCCATGGGGCCCTCATGGGCACCATGTTTACGGTGGTCCTGAAGGGCAAAACACAACAACATTACAGAAAACACAAAAATAATTCATAAAACACGACGACATTCATAAAACACAATGACATTGAAGAAAACACAACAACATTTCAGAAAGCAAAACAACATTTCAGAAAGCAAAACAACATTTCAGAAAGCAAAACAACATTTCAGAAAACACAACAACATTTCACAAAACGGAAAGGAGAGGGACAACACGTCTTGTTTCTGATTGGACAGAACCCGACAGCTCAACATCATTTCCTGTTTCTATTACTACTACTCAGCTGAGTCCCTGCAGATTTTTGCACTTCTGCTGCATTGACTTCATATTTGAACACTGGAGGTTGGTACTTGTTTAAAACATGCATGTCAAACGAAAAGGGAGACAAAAAATACAGCTAATAAGATAAGATAAGATAAGATACTCATTTAATCGTCCCACAACGCAGAAATTCACGGAGTTACTTCAGCAAAGAAGGTGAACAGTACAAGAATTCCAACAAGAATATATATAGAAAAAAAATGTCCATCAGAGACAACAGCTTGGCCATAGTTCTCCTGTCAGCCACCACCTCCACAGGGTCCAGGACTGAGCTGGCCTTCTTCACCAGTTAGTTCAGTCTTGCTCTCCTGTATCCTGTCCGCCCACAGCAGATGAAATCCTTCCAATGTGGCGTTCGTGTCCGGTGTTAGCTCTGTTAGCATGATGCTACTCTGCCAGTATTCCCTCTGGTGCTGGGTTAGCTCATCCACCTTATCGTAGATAGATCTTACATTCCCCATAACGGTGGGTGGAAGGACAGGATTCCTTTTATATGCTCTGGTGTCGGGCGCTGTGAAGACTGCTTATTATTAAACTGTCATAGTTGACTTGACTTCTGAACATAGCCACTGGTAATGTTTTTACCAGGAACTTTACTTCTCCTGTCATTACAGGTCAACATTTCTGCTTTTTGGACAGTGTTATTGGTATCATTTCCTTTTTGGTGGCACCAATAAATAGTTCCCAGCATTACTCCCCTGAATCCAACAGGGCAGTGACCTGATCTGCCAGTCCACAACAATAAACCTGACACAGATGTCCCTTATTATTAATCAGCAAATACCCTCATTGCTCCTTCAATAGGTCACCAAAAAAGGTTCTCTGACAACAACAAAATCCATTCAATGAAAGAAAAGTAACAAAGCAAGTAATTTCAATGAAACTTTATGAAGACAGTTTCTCATAGGATACAACCCAAGCATTTTTAGAAGATTTTGAAAGAACTGTCACGTGGCCGTCAAAGTGGCAGTAGCTAAAGCATGCAGAAAAAAGATAACAGACAAGGATGATGACTGGAAAATAAATCCCAAAAGACGCAAATTGTTCGAAATTATTCGGATCACAATTCGACAGTAGCACTCCCTTAGTAAAAGTGTTCTCATCAGTAGACTTGCAGATAGAATAAACATAAAACTTGAGTGAGTTTTATCCACATTAAAAAGTATAAAAGTATAAAACATTAGCTTTGCTGTTATAATTTACATTTATCTTCACATTTTCATTCACAGTAAAGTCAAAACATTATCGTCTTTCCGTTGGTAAGCAGAAAGTAACAGCAGCACCTGTATGTGGTCCTCTTCTTTATACATTTTCTGTTGGCATTTTCTTTTCGCTCGTTCAGTCCCGTATTACAACCAAAGCCCATACCGTCTTGTGGTTTGTGGGTTTCTGCCCCATTTTCCACACCTCATCCTCTTTTCTCTGTTAGTAACTGGCCAGCCACTAACCACCAATCTAAACTTTTTTGCTCTCTAAATAGATCGGGAGAAATACTAAGTCCTCCTTGTTGTTTATTGATGCTATAAGTGCTGTTCTGGTTGTCAACAGGAAGAGGTGAAAACATAATAATAATAATAATTAATAGGATTTATATAGCGCTTTTCTTAATACTTAAAGTCGCTTTACATAAAATAAAACAGAACAAGGACAGAGGTGGGGCGGGGGTAGAGGTCATGTGTTGTATGCTTTTTTGAACAGGTAGGTCTTGAGGTGGTTTTTGAATGATTGAAGTGAGTCAGAGTTGCTATGTGTGGAGGGAGAGAGTTCCAGTGAGCCGGGGCAGCGATGGCAAAGGCTCTGTCCCCCAAGGTGCGGTGCTTGGACTTGGTGATAGGGGACAGGAGATTGGCATCTGATGATCTGAGGCGGCAAGATTGGGAGTGGCGTATGAAGAGGTCAGTCAGGTATGAGGGGGCGAGGTTATTGAGGGCTTTGTAGGTGATGAGCGGGATCTTGAAGTGGATTCGGTGCTGTATGGGGAGCCAGTGGAGGTGCTGAAGGAATGGTGTGATGTGGGCTCTGGAGCGGGAGTGGGTGAGTAACCGGGCAGCTGAATTCTGGACATATTGAAGTTTTTTGAGGTCAGTGGAGGGGAAATCATAAACTTTGTTAAAGTGCTGGACTCCTTTCTGTGGACTGATTTGGTATTAAGTGTGAGATCTGTTTGTCCCTGACCTTGCTCTTGCTATTTAGAGTTAATAACTGTTGCAAGGAGATTTTGACCAATCAGAATCAAGAATTTAATGATCGTAAGACAGATGGGTAATAAGTTCATTACACAGCATTGTACAACAAAATGTTTGATTCCAGTTTCATTTGTTTGAATTTAAATGTTCGACATGAGACTGTGAAGATTTAAACAGAAGGGAATTCATTTATCCTCTTTTAATTAACAACAACAAAAACACCAGCATAAAGTGATGAAGTACGTATACTGAGGTGTGTCACCTGCTCTGTTTGTAACCTGAGGAAAGGTCATGAGGACAGTGAATCAACAATGTAGTGAAGTATGACACTGCCCATATGTTTGGTGTTTCTTTCTCTAAAACATGACTTTGTGTTTATTTCTGGTGTCAGGAGAGATCAATTATGTAACATGTTTGCCTTCCAGGAGCTACAGCTACTATAAACAGTAAAAACCCTCCTTTACTGCCGCTGATGTTCTTACAATATGCTACACTGTGTCAGCGTCCTCATAGCCCATGATTCATTATTCAAGCTGATACGAGATCACACAGATAAAAACAGCACAGAGGAAGTGTGTTAACATATCAGAATAAAGTCAGGCTGCCTGGTTAGACATCCTGCTGAATTGGACATGCTGTCACCCCACTGCTTAGTCACTCAGCTGTTTGTGGGGGTCTGTGTGCTGCAGTGTGATCCACCAAAATGGATTACTCCTCTTTGTGAGGGTCCCGTCTATAAATACCTCTGACTTACTACAGTGACAGACAGCCTCGGACAGCTGCAGCCACCAGCCGACCAACCAGTGGAGACCAACCCCCGGCCATCTGAGCCGCCCTGTGAGCTCTGACAGTCCTGCGCTGTAGTGGGGAGTAAGAAGGGAGCCCACGAAACCCAACCAGGACCAGGGGATTGAACAAAATGGCTGCCCTGACGATAGACCCGGTGGAGCAGCCCCGGATGTACCAGCAGACTCTGCTTCAGGACGGACTGTGTGACCTCTTGGAAAATGACAAGTTTGTAGACTGTGTTCTTAAAATCCAGGAAAAGGAGTTCCCCTGCCATCGCCTGGTTCTGGCTGCCAGCAGCCCCTTCTTCAAGGCCATGTTCCTGTCTGATCTGGAGGAGAGTAAGAAGAGGGAGATCGTCCTTAAAGATGTAGAACCAGGGGTTATGGGGATGATCCTGCGCTACTTGTACACCTCTGACATTAATCTAACAGAGCAGAACGTGCAGGACATCTTCATGGTAGCTAACATGTACCAGATCCCCTCTATCTTCTCCGTATGTGTGTCCTACCTCCAGGAGAAGCTGGTCCTGGGGAACTGTTTGGCGATCTTCAGACTGGGACTCCTGCTGGATTGTCCCCGGCTGGCTCTGGTTGCTCGGGACTTCATCTGCGAACGCTACCAGGTTGTTGTCAGGGACCAGGACTTCTTACTTCTGGGCCCAAGTGAGCTGGCCACCCTTATTACCTCAGATGCCCTCAATGTGGAACGAGAGGAGCTGGTGTTTGAATCCCTGATGGAGTGGGTCAAACATGATGAGAAAAACCGAGTTAAGGACCTGTCTGAGCTGCTGCACTGCGTCCGCTTCAGACTCATGCCTGTGGATTACTTTAAAGAGAAAGTGGAGCGTCACCAGTACATACGCTTCAGCCAGGATCTCAAGAAAGAGATGGACCTTGTGAAGGATGCTCACAAGGGGCGTCTCCCGAAGCCCATGAAGTCCAGCAGCGACGGGGCAAAAAGTGTAGAAGGAAGTGAAGAAGAGGATGAAGAGGAGGAGGAGGAAGGGTACCTACCAGGGATTCTCAACAACAACCCTCGCTTTGGGATGTTCGAGATGGAACTGATACTGATGATCAGTGACACAGGGACTGTGGCTTATGAGCCAGTAGGCAACGAATGCTTTGTGGCGTCAGAGTCAACAGAAATTCCCAAGAACCATTGCAGCCTGGTGACCCAGGAGAACCAGGTGTTTGTGGTTGGAGGACTTCTCTACAACGAGGAGGACAAAGATGAACCCTTCAGCTCTTACTTCCTACAGGTACAGTACGGCAAAGAGGACCATACAAACATTATACTGATCATTTTATTTCTAGTGCTAGCTCAAAGCTGCTTCCCCAAACGTTGAAATGTAACTTTATTTCCACTCCAGTTTGACCCGGTGAAATCAGAATGGTTGGGGATGCCGTCACTGCCGAGCCCCCGCTGTCTGTTTGGCCTCGCTGAAGCTGAAAACTCCATCTTTGTTGTGGGAGGAAAGGAGCTGAAGGAAGGAGAGCATGCTCTGGACTCAGTCATGATCTATGATAGACAGTAAGCACAAAACTAATAACAAACATTACCAACTGTCAGTTTGTATCAGTCATCTCATTGAAAGCTCTCACGAAGGAAGTCTTCTCTGGAAATAAATCCTTGTGATTATCAAACCTCCATTTTGAAAACTCCCAGTTTCCACAGACTAATTTCAGTTCAGTCTGATTGTAGAGAACGTCGTGGGGTAATCCTGCCAATCACAGGAAGATCTGTTGTGTCATTTCAAAATAAAAGACACTTGAAAGAAAAAAAGCGATAATTTTGGATACTTTCAAAGTGAGATTATTTGAAAAAACTCAATAGATCAAACTTTAATATATTAAGTTTTTTATGGTATCGTTCAATACAATGTGATTAAAATGCACAGTGAATTCTGAAGGCTTGAAGCTGATGCTGGCACCATTAATTTTAGCTGCTGCTTCTCCTGCCAACATGGCGGCGTAAACAAAACTAGTCAAAACGATGACTTTAATGTTTGGTATTGAAAATAAAATTTGGTATTGCAAACCACCCTGAAACTGAAAAAAAGAAACATTGGCATTGAAACACCATTCAAATACTCTGTTTTTTCCATTTAGTTATTTGAGTGTTAAAGTCTAGCTCTCATTGTCACATTGAAACATAACAAAGATGAAAAACTGCTGATTAAAAGGAATGCTTCATTCATTCATTCGATGGCCTGAAGGTCAGCAGCGCAAAAGTATTTTTAAAAACTGCAAAAAAAAAACATTTTACATAACAGCAAAATATTTCATTCCATTCAAAATATTCACAAAAACATTTTTATTTGTTTTGGGAAATATTTTTTCTGTTTAATATTTGCGAAACAACACATCTCAATCTCAACGTTACAGCCTCCTTTTCAGCTCTGACACAAAGTATTTCACAGCCCATTCATTGGGTTTCCTACATAATCACATCTAATTAAAATGTTTGAATCTTCTAACATCTCTTCATTTAGATGTTAAAACTCAAAATGACCAATTTACATGGTTTTGATTGGCCCATAATGTGGTTTGTCTTCAATTTCCCAGCAACAAATACTGAATAATTGCTTCAGGAGTCTTGAGAGTCACCTTCATCACCTTCATCGCCTTCATCGCCTTCAGTTTTGATTAATGATGATATTCGCTCTCTTTTCTGTACACAGGTCGTTCAAATGGGGGGAGTCGGACCCTCTGCCTTATGAAGTTTATGGACATGGAACGGTTTCACACAACAATCTCGTCTATGTGATTGGAGGAAAATCTGGAAGCAAGTATGTCTCACTTCAAGTAGTGTAACCTGTGTGACATTTCAGCACCAGGAGTCATTTTTGTTAGTTACCATCTTAATGGGTACTAAAGCAGTTCAGTGCTGCCCCTCTGTAATGCTGAGACAAAAAAGAAGAAGAAGAGTGGTCAAAATCAAGGCAGAAGAGGTCAGATATTCTGTCTTTTAATCAGTGTATTAATCAAGCTTCAGCAACACTGGATCCTACACTTCCCATAATGCAACAGTGTCTTCTGTTACCTGATAAATGTATGGCTCATGTCTCAACAAACTTTAATGTCCAAACTGTCTAAAATCAAGGAATGTCATTATAATAGTAGAGGCTACTGATATAGGATCATGCCCCACTAGTTTTCACTATGCCGATCCAAGGCTGAAATAAGATCTGCCAAAATGGAAACTACAGCAAAAGTTGTTTTTAATCTCGCTCCTTGAGGAAGAGGGCTGACTTATATTTTCCATCAATACATCTGAAACGTCTGCAAAAAACAAGGTGGGAATTTTTTTAAGCTGTTATGAGGGGCCAGATCACAAGTTTCACAAGCTCTAAAATCCATGTGCTAAATTACATCAGGAAGTATTGTTACTGAGAGCACAGTATTATGAAATATTAGCCTCAAAAATAATCTTAATATGTTTTTATTTAGGAGGAGGAAAGGTTAACACTGGAGAAAAACATAACTCTAGAGGTTAGTTATGTAGAAATGAATGTATGAACTCTGGAAAAGCTGCTGGAGCAGATGGCCTGACGACTGCTTTCATAAGAAATTAGAATTTCAATTATAGACACCTCTTCTTAAAATGTTGATTGAATCCATTCAGGAAGGGATTTCCCCTTCATCCTTAATTAAGAGGGTCTTTGATAACACTTCTTCCTACACCTGAGAAGCCTGATGATTAATGTGACAATTCAATACCAATCAGTCTTTCAAACTCAGATTTGAAAACCTCTGCAAAAGATTATAAACGCTTATACCAACAATCATGACGAGAGGTCAAAATGGATTTGATGTGGGACGACAAGAGTTTCAAAATGTACACAGGAACATCTTAATGTTCTGAGAGAGACTCCTGATCCAGCTGTCCTGTCCTTGGATGCAGAGAAAGCTTTTGACAGTGTGGAGCAGGTGTACCTGTTAAAAGAATGTCTCAATGATAGAAGAACCATGAGATCCACAAATTATGTGTTGGCTGCATTTGCCTTGTCTTTATATTCGGCCCTTTCAGATCACAACAACGTCAGTCTTTTTAATTGTTTTGTGTATGAACACATATCTCTGTATTCACAGCCTGAGCAGTGCTCCTTGTGGTCTGTCAACTGAACTTGTGTTTTGTACAGAAAGTGCATGAGGAGAGTGTGCGTCTACAATCCCACTAAGTTTGAGTGGACGGACCTGGCTCCTCTGAAGACAGCCCGCTCTCTCTTTGGTATCACGGTCCACAATGATCAGATCTATGTTGTGACGGGTGTCACAGACTCTGGCCTCACCAGCTCTGTGGAGGTCTACGACATCGCCAACAACAAGTGAGTTAACAGTTTTTTATATGACCCACTTTATGTCCGTGTAATGAGGTGAAGCATCTGTCCACAGTAGTCAAATGACTCATCGAGTGTGAAAAACAGATCATCAGGTCATAAAACAGCACTCATTGTTTCACTGTGGAGCTCATACAGTAATATAGCAGCTTAATTAAAGTCATCATCACTTCCCTGTGTCTGTGTGCTTGTGTGTGTGTCTGTGTGATTATTGTCCTGTTGTGCTCCAGGTGGTCAGACTTCACAGAGTTCCCTCAGGAGCGCAGCTCTCTCAATCTGATCTCGATGGGGGGTTTCCTGTACGCTCTCGGGGGCTTTGCCATGATGCCCTCTGAGACCAGCGAGGAGCCCGTCCCCACAGAGATGACCGACATCTGGAGGTACAACCACCGACATTCACTCAAGAAGAACTATTGAGCATTATAACATGATCAAAGTAGCACAAGTGGTCTTACTATTTGTTAAGTTTTATCCAACATATAAAATGAATCCAACAATTTGACTAACTGAAAAAATAATGCAAAGAGAATCCAAAACCACACAAACACCTTGATGAAACAGTTAGACTTTTACACTTTGCCCTTAAAAGTTGACCCTTTCCACCTCATAGCACTTCATGAAACAAAAACCTGCAGGAATAAGTCTGGTGATGTTCAATGGTTTGCTGTTGGTCACAAATCCTCTTACAGCATTACAACTAAATTATGTTGGCAAGTGTTTCCTGTATTAACCACAGTCTAATATAGTATATCCCTCTGTGTCATAGAGCTCCACAGATGCTTCTTTCACGCACACTCGAGAACCAAGAGTGTATAAATCAGCTGCTGAAAATAGATCCACACAAATGCTCCTATAAGCTCTTTTACAGAAACCACAGAGCTCTCCTGTTTAAGGAGATAAAACTGTCTTTCTAAATAAAACAGAATTTTATTCAGTGTATTTTGGAGCTTTGATGCCTTTATTTTGAGACACTGGATAAAAAATTGAATAGAGAGAGTGGAGAGTGACTTGTGAAACAGGGCCAAGGACTATTTAATTTGTGCACATGGTGCACAATTTATCCACAAGGCCAAACTGGCAACCTTAAACCTGATTTTTGTGATTTTTTTTACCGTTTTAATATGATGATACAGATGATCTCATTTGAAGCTAACCAATAAATGTTGGCTTTTCATTAGATTTGTTCCCAATGAGAAAAATATGGTAGAATAAAACCTTGCAATATATTACAGTAATGGCTGCTATCAAGTTATGTCTTCAGGTTTTAGGATCCTGGTTTTGCTCACTGGTTCACAAACATTTAATACAACAAATCTTAATGAACATAAACAACTTTAAATATCAAACCTGTTCAGGTATGTAAAATGTACGAGGTAAAATAGAAAAGTTAAAGGTAAAATATTTCTGTTCCAGTAGAAGTTATTTATTAACAATGATCTGAAGAGACTTATTTCCATGTTTTTCGAATGAAAATTTATATTCTAACTCCAGGTGAGTTTAAAGATAATAGAACTCAGCCAGTGAACATTAACGGAGCTAGCACACCAGCCTCCTGTGCTCCTTGCAGGTTAACATCCACATGCCTTTGCTAGTTTCATATCGCTCTAGTGGAATGGTTATATGCTTGTTTAACAAGACACAGCCTAAATACAACTTTATCTTTATTTCTAGATCAAAATACTGACAAACTACACCATGCAATGAGACCGCATTTTTCATCTGTGCTTTCTTACTTGCGGGTAGTAGAGCAATTTAGCAGTACCCCTTAACTGGAGCTACAGTCCCCGCTAGTGGTGGATGGCTGAAAGAATGATTTTACTGATTTTACAGATTAAACTGAAAATCCCCTTTAGTGTCAAGTCATTGAGGTTGCATTTAATTCTGGTTTCACCAAAATCTGACACGTCTGTTTCTTGCAGGTATGATGAATCAGAAGAGTGCTGGAATGGGATTTTGAGAGAGATAAGCTATGCAGAGGGGTCCACTATTCTTCCAGTGCGTCTCAACACTCTGCGTCTCAACAAGTTATAACTAAACGGATGAAGATTTTTATGTTACACAAGCAAGAATCGAATGAGAATGAGAGAACCTAGTACGGTCAGTGGGCCAAAATAAATTGGCTGAGGGTGCAAAATGATGCAGAAAGAGTTGGGAAAGAAGAGGTGACCTATTGTTGTATCTTTTATTCACAGCAGGGGGAGACATTGCGTGCTGAGTATATGAGAGCTGAGGTGAATGTCATGAGTTAAAACTTCACTCCAACTGTATTCTATGAAAAGCTAAACTGTTCATTTGTAAATTTGTCTTTTCTTATATTGTTTCTTAAGTTTTCTTTGATTCCTGTTTTCTTCATTTAATGCAAAATTAAAGAGAGGGTTTGACTTTGTGGCTTTGAGGTGATGGGTCTTTATTATTAGACAGATCAACAGAGAAAGTGTTCACAGTGCAGAGTTTTATTCATCTTCATCTGATATTTTGTTCAATAACATCTTTACGGCTTATTCCACGCTGTGCACAGTAAAATGTATTTACACAAAATGTACAGAACAACAAATAAAGGAAACTTTGTTGACATTATGCAAATAGCATGGGATGTGCAGGGATGTACAGTTTTATATGTAAACACTGATTTCCAGTTGAAACCTGAGCACAATAATTCAACACCCCAAGAAACATCACAATGCAAAACCTTATTAGCCGTATTTACAGGAACACATTATTTACAACAGCTGAGTGTGACAACGAGCCTGAGGTACTTTCACTGTGTTTCCATTCAGGATTACACACACACTGGAACAAGACAGAAACTGGAGTAAACATCAAACTCTAATGAGAAATGTGTCACTAACATCTTCAAACTACGATTCTGGGAAGGAGACAGCAAAATGAGTGATTTAAATGTTGAACAAGGTGAGAAAGACAGGAGCAAACATCATACTTGTGTTGTCTAAAACAGCATAATATCACGCTTTTTCAAATTCAGTACGGTGTCATACTGAGTAGTACGAGACAAAGTCAAAGTCTCCAAATGAATGTATGAGAGAAATTCCCATATGTATTATGAAGTTTTTAGAATTTTGAAGTATGAGAGCTCACTAGATATACTCGGCAGTCAGCAGCAGGCAGCATACAAATGAAAGTAAGAGGTTTTACATGTGGTCAAAATACATTCTAATATCCAGGTAAGTGTAAAAGTAGCAAATGTATATTTTTGTTTAACCCTTAAAGACCTAGACTATCTTTGGGGGCACCAGACTCTCCTGAATTTACTTTGAATATGCTGAATGAGACAAATGTGGTATCAATAGAAAGCTAAGAATGTCCGCTGTAACTGAGTTTTTAAAGCTTGTTGATATGATTAGCTGTTCAAAAGTGATCAAACATTTAAGAACAAGTAGCCGCCAGCGGCTGTCTAGGTCTTTGAGGATTAATTCTATTTATTATATATATATTTTTTTAATTATATTTTTGGGCGTTTTGGCCTTTATTGATAGGACAGCTGTAGATAGACAGGAAATGTGGGGAGTGGAGAGTGGGGGAAGACATGCAGCAAATGGTCGCGGCCTGGGATCGAACCAGCGACCCCTGCAACAAGGACTATAGCCTCTGTATGCGGGGCGCTTAGACCGTTAGGCCACCAGTGCCCCATAATTCTATTTATGATGGCTGTGCTATCTTGGATATTACAGCTCAGACTGGAAATACATAACTGCTGAAGTCGTGCAACGCAGAGAGACTGTGCATTTGTATCTTGTTATCTGTGTATATGCTTTGTGAGTATGTAGTAGGTCGTATATGTTAGGTCAGCAATCATATCAAATACTTCGATGAGTTTTATTATAACAAGAAGAGTGATAATCTACAGTCAAGCTAGTGTTTGTGAGGCAGCGCTGAGTTTGCCAGTATGCTAACAGAGGGATAGTTTATCATGGTAGACCAACATGTTAGCATGCATTCATATTAGCACAACATACATTAGCGGAGGCTAATGGGAATGTCATTAGTTTTGCATTTAGTCATAAATCAAAAGGATGGACTGAAGTTTTTCAGCTGATGACAGCACTAAGTGAAAAGTTAAGCCATGGTCATAATTATTCAGAGCAATTAAAGTTACATCCATTCAGTTGCTGTTGAGGCCTCTCTCTCAAAACCTCAAATGTCAATGATGTGGTAGCATTAAAGGAAAAGTCTGGGGATGAGGAAGGTCAAGAGGGCTCATCAGTAATGAATGTCTTTAAAAAAATATTCTGTCAGTTTTCTAAATTATGACATGTTTAAGTGGAAAATTTGACCTTACTACTTGAGGGACGTCTCAATAAGATGCATCCTCTGGGGGACTTTGAGTGTCTGTTAAAAAAGTAACAATAATTCATTGGAGGAGAGCTTTGAGATATATTTCTGTCTTTGTCTGAAGAGATGTGAGTCGGCCGAGGAGCTCGCCGTTATCATGGCTGGAAACCGGTATGGTACAATAATATACAAATCTAATCCATGAATGTAGGAGAAGAACATGATAGAGTATAGAAAACAAACAACTCGATGAAATGACTGCACTCAATCCAGTTAATTGAAAATAATCTCTGTTGGCACATTTATTCACAAGGTTGTGAACTGTGGACTAATAATGAAATACATCTGCTCCATTAGCTGAAGAAACAAACATCTGCAAAAGCACTGTGCACTGAGACAAACCTAAAAGCTTCTGTAATCTTAGATAAATTTCACAAGCAGGAGCTTTAGTGTCTCCTCTGGAATGTGATCCTGCAGTAATTCAGCAGAGTGTTTGCTCCGTATAAAACCGTCACAGACAGGAGAGGAACATCCAGTGTGCTGATTATACTATAGATTCCTGTTCGGTGACTCTACTGATCATGAGAGCATGACAATATCATTAATGTTGTTACTGCTAGTCCCCTCAGCAACATGAGCCATTAGGTTAAGTGCTCTGAGTTCTTGTGTAACACGCCTTTTTAATAAACATGTTCCTCTTATAGGGCACAGCTCGTCTCTCGCTCTGTCCATCTACAGCTCAACATCAGATGGAAAATGCTGGCCAACACTCCATTTGCAGAGCGGTCATGAGGGTCTCTCGCTCTGCTGTTTACTGTTGTGTGTTTCAGAGGGCTGATTTCTAACACAGCAGATGCTCCAAGCCCCCTCATCATGTGATGCAAACAAAGCTCAACAAACTGTTTACCTATGTATCAGCACCAAATGTTCGATACAGAAGGAGAACAGCCTTCTGTGACGGCTATGTTTTTGTATTTTTTTAGACATTAATTTATAATGCTAACTTAGAAATGTGACCTATTTTTATGAACAGGTCCTGCATTTTGAAAATGGTTTGAGATGCCTTTCCACCCTGACAAGAAGAACATTTCAGATGACTTCTCAGCCTCAGCACCAAAATGTCTAACAGACTTTCAGTAACCAGAATCAACTGAATTAAATCAGCACGTCTGAGCCATGCTTTTAGTGAATAATGACAAAAACAAAACGTTGCGCCAACTACTCCGATGTTTCAGATGGCGGAGAGGTGCTCCTGACACTCGGACGCCCGGCGAGTTGTCGGACTGCATTTGGTCAACATGGTGATCTGGGTGCTGAAATTGTTGCCGTTGCTTCCGATGGAGGGTTGTTGATACTTTGTTCCAGCACCCAGGAACCTCTGCAGCATCCATCTGCGCCACTTGCGCTTGATCTCTGCCTGCACCTGAAGAATGAGGAGGTGGATTAACAGGATTAGGAGGGGGCGTTAAAAGGTGAGATGGCACAGAAAAGAGGAGAGAAAATGAGATTTAAGTGACATAAAAGGATGGTACACATCTTAAGGGGATGTACTTACCTCTCCGTTTAGGAAGCAGTACAAAACTGCAACAACAAAACCCTGAAATAGAAAGAAAACTGGATAAAATATCTGCTGCTGAAAGAAATACCCGTGTGATATGAAAGTGCAGCTGAGGAAACACTCAAAATGCTTGTGTATGAATAATGACGATAAGATTGTGACCATCTTAGACTCAGACAGGAGGTTCATCATGTAGATCTCTGGGAAATTTTCCCAGGAGAAATCATACAGAGTTAAAACGGTTATAAATTAGAAATACTTTCCGTCCCTACATTTCAAACCAATACACTCGGCTCCGAGCGTTCAGATTCAACTTCATAGTCAGTAAATCAGCAGCTTCATTATTCCAGCACAGGAGATAAAACATGTTAGCTAAACAAACTATTATTTCATTTATCAGAAAAAAATGTCCTCATTTGCCAAGCTGTTATCTTCTAACGTTAATCAAAGAGCCACAACACAAGATGGCCGACCAGCAGACAGACAGGATTAAAGGCACCCAATCATCTAATTTATGACTTTTTTATTACTTCTGTCAAACTTTTGGAACATTTTGATGGTGGTGGCAGATTGCTCAACACCTTGTGTGCTGTTTTGCTACGTTACCTGAAACGACCCCAGGATGAGATCAAACACCAGCCTCACTTGTGGGTGGATGTGGTCAGGGATGAAAGCAAAAATGATGTAGTTTATTCCAAAGAGAGGGATCAACAGCAAAGTGGATTTAGCCAGCCTCCTACAAGAGAAGAGAAATGTTTTAAGAGTCAGTCCTTGTAAAAAAAAAAAAATCAAGACTGCTCTCCTCACAAAGTAAAACTTAAGCTCTTTCTCCACCAATGACATGATGCTTTAAAAATAACTAATTCAGTGACTCTGATGACGGTGACGTCCTGCTCTGATAACCTACGAGTACTGATTGGATTCCTTTCTTCCAATGTCAGGGCAATTCATCTTCTGTCGCAAAATCCGGATTATGCAGATGAAGAGGCAGAAGTTCACCTGTCAGGGTTCAGAGGATTAAAAGACTTGTTTATGTAATTTAAGTATGCAGATATGTTTATAAAATGGTGTCGTGACTCACGAGTATGGTGACTAAAATAGGTGTTTTGATGATCCACCATGGCTTGTCATTAATTGTTTCCCAGCAGCTGTCAGAAGAGATAAGAGCGTAAATACAAACAATTTCAACATTTAAGTTAGAAGAATATTGAACTTTGCCACAAACACACAGAACTTCATCTACACCAACACATAAGATGAAGAGGAAGGTTGGAAATATAAGGATTTGTCAAATTGTGTGAAACTGTGCCACAAATAATAAGTTGTCTAAGTCTATATTGACTAATGAGCTAAATATACAAATATTCCACTTTATTTACAAAAGCATATTTTAAAAAACAATTAAGTTTACCAAAGTGCTGCACAGTGAGGTAACATGATTTAAAGGTGACATATTATGCTCTTTTTCATCAATATATATTGGTCTAAGAGGTCCCCAAAACATGTCTTTAAAGTTTATTCTCAAAAAAACACTTTGATATCAGATTTTGGCATGCCTGTAAACCCCTCTTTTTCAGCCCTGCTCAGAACACTTCGTTTTCTCTCTGACCACGCCCCCTCAGGAAGTGGATGTGGCCTCGGCTCTCCAGCACGTTGATCTAATGTTTACATGTTGGCTGAAAATACATGGCTGCTCACAGATCGCGTTACTTCAACCCTCTGAATCTGATCCAGAATCTGATCCTGATGGAGAGGTGCCTGCAGCAGGACCTTTCTGAACCATTGGTCACAGATTTAGTGTTTCTTGTTGTTTTATTTGTCAGTATGTCGACGTGTGTCTTGGTACACAGCTACGAACATGTAGCTATGTGGCTATGCTAACTAGCGCTAGCACTTTTCCATGAAAAAAACAAATCATCCACTTGATCTTCAAATCTGCAGACGTGGGGAGTAAAACCGACCTTTGTGTTTATTAAGACAGCCTACAACTAGCATGCCTCCCTCCTAAGCTCCTTGTTAGCACACATGTGTGCAGGTAAGGAAAACGGAGGAGGAGTTGAGTTGTATTTTATACAGTCTATGGGCTGAACAAGCTCCGAGCTCTGACTTCTGTTACAGACCGGATGGCGTTATGATGTATGAAAAACACGGAAAACTGAAACTGCTCGTTTCAGCACAAATTTACAGAAAGGTGGAGAAATCAGAACAGGGGCAGAATTGTCTTTTTTTTATTTTCCAGGGGTTTGTAGACATGCCAGTAAACATTGTGGAGTTTCTGGAGCTTTGAAAATGAAATGTTTCCTCCTTCTTGCCTTACATTGGAGTTCAGCGACTCAACAATCTGCATTTTCTTATTTTTCATTTCGTCCTAGTGTTTTTAGAGTTGAGGTTGTAGGAACAGCCATGTGTTCCCTCAGCCCTGGTTTCTCTCAGTCCTTTGTTCCCTCAATTAAATGGTAAATTTAGTCAGCAAAAAAAACAGAGAGGTGTACACAATTCGATTGTACAGATTTATTATATGAATCTGCATGGTTTTGCTTAAATCCATATCTGGCTATATGACAATTAGGGCCTGTGTCCACTATCAGCATTTTGTTTTTGTTGTTTTCCTTTGTCTTTTTGCACTGGCAGCAAATAATTTCTTTAAAAAACAATTTTGGCCTCAGCTCAAAGAATGACCTCAGCCTCAGCTGTTTCTATGTGGCTCTCAATTGAAAATGGTTCCATTTTTAGTGCTTGCCAATGTCACCTCTCCTTCAACAGCCAAACATGAGAAAGGCAGGAATTTCAATAACTTCTTTGACAACAACAAAGGCGGAGAAGAAACTAACCATACTCATATTTTCAAAGGAACACTCAAGACTTCAACAAGACTTCCTGGTCTGAGATGCTGCTTACACCAGGGGTGGAATTTGTTTCTATTGTTCCTAAGTTTACTTTGTAAAAAGTCCTTAAGTAAAAGCAAATATTTATTTAGCGTATGATGGACTTAATGATCAGGGGAGCAGAAGAGCTGTGAAATTGTAACCTAGCAACATTAAGTGCCAGTGACAGCTGCTTTAAAACTGAGGTCATGGGCGCTGTCAGCACAAAAAACTACAACTAAACTGTCAGTGGACACGGGACCTTACTCTGGATTATCATGAAAATGAATTGTGCCTTTTTGATAAGAAAAAAGAAGTATCAGAATCAGCACAGAGAAATAGTAATAGGGTTGATGAAAGATAAGGCAAGGGAACAAGGGATTAGGAAACTTCAGAATGAAGGAAAATGGGACTGAGGAAACATGAAGGGGTAAGGGAACATTAGACTGAGGGAACTAGATGGTAGAGCAGGGGGTTGAGTTAACATTAGAGGGAACATAAACCTAAAGGACCAAAGAGTCTTGTTTATCACTCTACTCACTGTCATATCCTCTCAAAAGAGGCAAAGAAGACCGAAAAATAACCTTTGAAAACTATAAAAAAAAAGAAAAAAAAAAGATGTAGTTCCTGAAGTGTGGCTTTATATGGTAGTGCAGCTATCTATCGCTTTAATGATTTCAAAGTGATGCTCGGATGACTTTGAGTGTTCCAGATTATTAGATCATCACAGACTATCATAGGGAAAACCTAATCATCACATTAACCTCATTAAATCAGTAATACTGACAAGTATACAGCTTAAAAAAAACACAAATGATTTACTGACCCAGGCTCATTTAAGTAAGCCTTTGTGATCACCCACGCTGAGATAAAGATGGTCGGAGCCCCTAAAATGAGGAAACAGAAACAGAATTTAAGAAATGCATTTCAACATTTAAATAATGTTCATGTTACAGGGACTATTAATGATGTCCACTGTGTTCAACGAGCAGCATATTAACTCAACAACACCATAAATGAAAGCACCCATTGAGCTTGTGTACACTGATAAGTGTTTGGTTTATTTTATAGCTAAAGTGATATTACATTTTTGGTATGCTTATCATTTTTAACTGTGTGTTCTGTGCCAATATTTGTTCATCCTCGGTCCCTGCAGGAAAGTCACAGGGTTGTTTCAATTTTCCTGCTGGCAGACACAACACTTCAGGACTATTTATAGAGTGGCTTTATTACTGTGATGGAAACAAGGACATTGGAAATTTGGAGAATGTCTGCAGAATATAAATCTCAAAGGCAAGTAAGACAGGAATGTGAGGTCTGAATGACCAGGATGAGTGTTTTGAAGATGAAAACGGCAAAGTATGTTAAAATGAGAGCTCTTAAAGTCTTGGCAAATACGTCTGAATAGTTGGCGCCGTCTCGAGGGTAGGATGTGGAGAAATGTCTGTGTGTTTGGACTAAAAAAGTCAAAGCTTAAATCGCCTTATCCTTTTGAAGGGGAACTTTTTATTTACATAACATCTTCCCTGAGTGTTTGGATTTTTTTAAATTAACTATTTTCTTATTAAGAGAAAAAAAATATGGCAGGACTCTTTGAACTGAATGAAATTGCAAGAGCAGAGTGCCAGCTGCCGGCTGCTGCTCATCTAAAGCTTCCAGCAAGACTCATTCATATGCAGATGAAAAAGGCAGTCACTTTCCTGTGGATGCGTAAAGCCTCACCTATAAATTCATTTATATATGATCACGTATGTTGTGGCTGTTGTTGTAAAGACATAACAGACATTCAGGTTGCCTGGGGATTGTGTCTTCATAGCAATTTGAGGCTTTCTTGCTGCTTCTGTGACAGATTGTTTGATCAAATCCTCTTGCCAATCATCTTGTGGAGTATTCATCAACATATGGTTAAGATGCTGGCACGTACCCCAACCAATCAGGATGTACCACCAGAAGTATTTCCTCTCAGAGAAGAAGGAAACGGCTAACAGAGTGTGGAGGTAGAAGCCCTCCACCAGCAGCCAGAAGTAGCTTGCCATGATTCCATACTGGAAGAAGACCATCACGGCCTTGCAGCCCACCTGTAGGACAACCAAGAAGTTAGTGACGTATTTCATTGACAGTGAATGAAGATAAATGCACTGCACTGAAATGATGGAGACAAATTAGACGAGGCTGCATGGAGAAAGCTTTTAGTAAATGACTCTAAAATTAGTATTGATGTGTCTACATAAAAACAACGATCTGTTAGAGTCGGCAGTCTTAAGAGCAGCAATGAGGAGACAGTCATTATCACAATAAATATGAGCATGAGTCTATAATTGGAGAAAACTCTACAGGGGTGGCTCTGCAGTGGGGCTGATTAAACTAATAATACTTTGATTAAATCTGCGATCAAAGCGCTTTTGAGATTCATGTTTATTTATATGTCTGAAGCCACTCGGAGAACTAAGAGGGGATATGAGAGGCTCAGCAGGTGTTACATACGAAATACATGGTGAGAAACACTGATCCACTAAAACACCTGCTCTGTACTCAACGGTGAGTGACGGCATCTCAAGAGGAGACTCCTATAGCAAAGCAATATTCAGCTCTCTAAAACAGTCAGGAAGCTTATCATCATTCAGTTTCGAAGGAACTGCAGTACAGCTGTATGCTATTAACTTCCCATAAAGTGAAAGGACTTCGGAGGGGCATATCAAAGCAGGATGGTTAAAGCATCAGAACAAGGTAAGGACATCCTTACTTTTAGAGTACCATTTATTCAACACAAGCTACACATGTCTACAAAAACTACATCAGCAAAGATAATCCTGACATCCTCAGCTATATATTTGATGACTTTGAGTCTTTTGCAAAATAAAATAATTTACCTGTGTCCTGATCATAGACTGTATAAAATATGGATGTAGTATCCGTGACGTCACCCATCTGTTTCTGAAGCACTGTTTTGAGGCCAAACGATTGTGACGTAAAGAGGCGGGCTTTGAGCCTCCTAGCCAACAGCTACAGTGTCCCCGTCTGTCAATCAAGTCAGCTGTGCCTCTCATTGGAAGACACTCGTCTTTTGTACCAGGCTGTAAACATGTTTATTTCTGCTGTAAAGATCTTGTTTTATGAATTGGTGTGTATGTGGTTTCCTGTACTTCCAGAGCCAGCCTCAAGCAGATCATCGATGAACTGCAGTTTTTAGCACTTCCGCATTGGACTCATATTTTTAGACTGGAGGTTGCCGCTAGGTCCTGATGCAAAGGATAAGCAGTCAGAGAGAAACCCCATCATGCCCTCATCCCATTCCTTTGCCCTACATGTAGGTTACACAGACTACCAATTGGCCTGAAGCAGCCACAGCAACCTAACAGCTCTGTTTGTGCAAGCTCCAGGATTTGACAGTGCTGATACCACCTCCCCTTCCACATGGCCTTCACTAATGCTCTGTCAAGTACGGCAGACTCAAGAGTTTCAGCAGTAAGCTCCAGCATCCCGGGACCACCCCTGTCCATGCTAGCTCCCATCATACCCGTGAGAACAGAGAAAATCAGTGGGAGGAGTGATGCTAGCTACTAGCTCCCCCTACTCCCCCATTTTCGTGAGGGAGGAGAGGAAAGAGAAAACAAACAGAAAAGTCTGTATAAAATTTTAGAAAAACATTACTCCAAAGCATCTGTGACATGTAAGAGAGCAAGAGGCCTGACTTCATTTTGTAGCAATTTACCTCATTGAAGATACTGTTTGAGACCACCAACCTGAAATCTAAATCTAATCTAATCTTAATCCAATCTCTAGAAACTTTCCTGGGATCCTGAGTAACGTTTGTAAGAACTTGCAAATGTGTTTTTTATCAGTCCTATTCAAGGTCACAGTTACTGGAAGAATACTCAGAGGTTCAGTTTTCTTGAGTGAATAACTCTCTATCTACAGAAGGGACACCTTTTCAACCTCGGTAGGATAGACAGCATGCTACATCTTGACTTTCATCTGTACGAGCAGTCCTCTTGGCTTAACAACTCAAAGTGGCTGCAGAGCACTCTGACTCCAGTGTGCATGGACCGTCTACAAATTATTTCATACATGAATGGTCCCAACTTTGATACTGCAACAATAGAGAACAGAGATGTTACTTTAAATTCAATAACTTCCCCCTGTAATGTTGTGTACACAGAAATCCGTACACATTAAAAGTCTCCTGCTGACACCAGAGACCAAGAGTACCTGTTACATATTCTCTTGATGGCTGCTAGGAAAATGGTCACAATAAAATGGATGAATTCACAGCCAACCACAGTGGTACAGTGGAAACAGAAGCTGAGGGAGGTGTATGGAATGGAGGCTTTAACTGCTCAATTACAATTACGATCTGATATCTTTGTGAAGAGATGGCTACCTATAGCAACATATCTCTTTAACTAAAGGGAACTGTGCATTGTGCTATAATGTCTCAACTATCCACTTAACTATTTTTCACTCAGTAGTTTTATTCAGCATTCTAGGCCCAAATGTGTTTTCTTTCTCTTTGTTTTATATTCTTTTTCCTTGCACTCCTCACATTTTCTGTGATGTTGTCAAGGAATGTTCTGTGTTGTGTTTTTTCCATGATTAATGAAAAATAAATAAATAAAGTTGCAAAAAAAAAAAAAAACATTAAATTTTGCTGGACACTACAACCTAGAAGAATCTTCATGTCCGTTTGAGAGTTCCAAGACTGAAGAGGAAACATTGTTTATTAGACTTCTACTAAAGTAAACGACCAATCTTTACACAAAATGAAGTGACTCAACAACACAGGTTTTTCAATCTTACAAAGATCGGCACATTTCAGGTTTCACTTCTGCTCCATAAATATTTTCACAGGCTGAGAAACACTGCATAACAAATACATTTCATCATTACGGGTTCAGTTGGTGGTGTTTCCCTGTAATTTGGGGCTTTCTGCCAACATGTCTTTTAAATTACTGATGATCTCAGAACGGATGAGAGTGAGCAGCTGTGTTTGGACCAGGCCAGTGTGTGGGCCATGTAGAGGACATCTCTAAACCCAGCCATTAACAACCTGCTCTTAGAGACAGTAAAGCAGGTGATTTACGGTGTGCTGATCTAATCCTCTGAGGTCATAAAGCTGTGGATTCAGCTGGATCCAGATCTGAGAAAACACCAGTGACGTCTGTGACTTGATCAATCAAATAGAAACAAAAGGCCTGAGAATATCAAACCTTATTGCTAACTTTTATAACTCCTAAAGCAGGTATGGCGTTTTGATACTGCCCCTTTGATTATGTCATCCAGATAAAGTGAATAAAAAGCTTGATTAAAGAGATTGATTTATTGACTAAGTTCTCTCTAGTCCGACTTTAACGCTCAGCAAACAGGAACTCTCACAACATCCTGCTGGACAGCTGAATGAGGAAACGGCGTCTCAGAGGTGGAGGAACTTGGCAAACACTGCTACACCCAGAAGCACTTGAGCGCTCGCACGTTAAGTAAACTCTGGGACAAAAGCATCAAAGTCAGTCAGGTCTGAGGGAGTAATTAAATAGATGCATTTTTCCTCTGCTATGGACAGAAACTGACAGCCGGTTGCTGCTCATCCATTACATAAACGAGTTAACTCGATCCATGGTGCAGGAATTTTGATTATACTGGAAGGAAAATCAATGAAATGTATAGCTCTGCTAATAACATGGACATAGTGGTGAGCAAGTCTTCAGAGTGTACAGAAAACTCACAGTTGACTGGCAGTTGTCTGTCTCCCCGACAACATACAGGACAACGTCCTTGATGAAAACAGCCACGGCCTTCAGAATAAAAGCCACAAAGAGATGCATGTGGATGTAATTTCTCGTGCAGTGCAGCTTCCTGTAAAAGTGTAAAAGAGCCAAACAGATTTCAGGTCAAGGACAAGAAGACACATTCATAACAAGATGGTTGACATGACAGCTTCAGTTCATCCTTTACATCTTTTCTCTGTGAGGAAGAGGTTTTAATGTAAAGGATTGTTAAGCATCATTTAATCTGGTCTGATGAAATTAATCAGCAATCAACTGTTTTTATCTCTGACTATGGATGTGATTTCAGTTGTACTTGTCTACCTCATACCTTAGTTTTTAAAAGGTGATGCACAAACAAAGTTATTGTTATCCCCCAAGTCCCATGTGGTCTGTTGCACCAGCTCTGTATAAGTTGTGTATCAAGTTTGTGTTCACTAAACCAAACGATGAAACTAGCTAGGTTGTAACTTGTGTTGCTTTATTAGTTACTTTCACCATGAAGCTTTATCTTAAGTAGTGAAGTCCACACTAACCCAAATACTGTTGCAGAAACAGAGTTACTTTTCTCATCCTGTGTACAATCAGTGTGAAGTGCTTTCCTTTTGGGCCTTTTTACCTTTGCTTGAGGGGACAGCTGAGGAGAAACAGGAAATGTTGGGAGCAGAGACCCGCGGATGCGTGCAGTAAAGGACCGAGGTCAGAATCGAACACAATGCCGCAGATGCAATGAGTGCCATAGCCTGTGTTTTCTGTAAAGTGCTGAGCTAAATCTGTGCCTCAATGGAGAATTGAGCACAGTTGCCTCTCGTGCCTCTGGGCTAGCTACTGGCTGAAAATTACCTCATTTAACAAATGTTAATCGACTTCAAGATGGTACGTAAAACATGACAAGGCATTATGATAAGGTAATAATAATGAGAATCTAAGTCTAGTGTAAAATAACAGTGACATCAAGTACTGAAAATGGATAACTTCAGCATACTAATCTTACTATTAGACTAAAGGATAATGTATAGTGAGCAGGTGATGATGTGGATCAGAATCTAGATCCTGACGTGAAGCAGAGGTCAGCCATGAACCAGGAATCTTAAGTTTCATGCGCTCAAAAGAAATAAGAAGTTTAAATTAAAGCTGTATAACTTGAAATTTACTATACTGTCCTTTGCATTACTAAACATTTTATATTAAATATGATATTATATTATAATATTAGAAACTGATAATTGTATAATTATATATTACTTGATTTTACTGTACTCTATCTGCGTATAGACATATATATATATTCATATATATTTCCTAAATCCCATAATAGATTTCACTGGACAACAACACATTGTATTATATATGTTGCATTATATATTAGTACAAACATAAGGTAAATTACAACACTGTACAAATTTGCACTGTACCACATTTATCTTAAGCTCTGTTTGTAATGAGTAATTCTTGCACTCCTTAATGACACTTTATATTGAGCCTTAACTAACGACCTTACAGTGCACCTTATACTTTTGTCACTTTTTATACCTCTTATCACAGTCTACATCACCCTGGAGTGACCCTGTTGCCATCTGTCATTATCACACGATGTCATCTTATCCCATGACTGTCACTTTAATCTGTCACCTCTGCATCATGTGCCCTAACAACCTGTACAATTATAACTATCTATACCCTTGTGTAACACTTTTATATGCCTCTGAATTTTTATTTTATTTTAGTAAATTCATCTTTTTTATTCATTTTTTTATTTAAAAAAATGTCTATACTGAACTCAAATTTTCTACTCTTATTCTTCTTGTACTACAACTTGCTACTACTCAATTAAGTATTATCTTGGCTTATCTTATCTTAATGATAGCCCTAATGTTGCTGACTAATTTAGATTTCTGACAGAAACTTCAGTTTTTGCGACAGTGTCACAGGTAGTGGTGAAATGTGTGGGACTCCTTTACACAGATTGATCTGATATGAGAGTTATATCTTAGATTCTCATTGTATTTATGTTACGTTGGTAATTTTGGCCAACGCTGGTATTATCTCAGCTGGTGCAACCCCTGAAATGTTAGCATTGTTGAAAATCCATTATACATTAGGAATTATGTTTAATATAGGCTACATATGAACTCATGTATGGCTGCTTCAAACAAGCACTAATCCCTTTTTCAATACATACTAAGAAAATATTCACCAGAAACGTCCCTGACCTAGCTAATGTCAGCAAACATTTAAAGAAAGAATGTGTATATTAGCTATGCAGCATACTTAGTATAAGCTCTGCTGTTATTGCATCATTAAGCAACATACAAACCCTACAACCATCAAAAAAACAGACCTTATGCAGGATTCGTACTTTGCATGGAATGCATGGCATTATGCATCGAATGTTGATTTATCAACAAATGAGAGAGCGTCCAGCACAGAGGTAAACAGAAACAAATCTGGAGGTTTTCAGAGAAAATGTCACAAATGTAAATTCTCCCTTCTGGGTGTTCTCACACAAATGCCTCCCCGGTGAGCTTATCATTGGGGTTGAATTGTGTAAACGGGTGCAGTGACACACAGTATCAACCAGCTGCTTCGCCACAGCGTCTGCAGGCGAACGTAAACAGCAAATGCCTCTCACATCCTGTGTATCTGCTCAAGACTCCAAATCATTGGTATTTCATGAGCCAGAGGAGTAAACACATTGCTTGTTGTTTAGCTGTAACAAACAAATGCTCCATATGCACTCACTCCCAACTGAGCACACTGGGTTGTTTATTAGAAGCCATAAAAATCTGCCATTTATACGCGTCCTTGTGATCTGTGCTGTGCCATGCCAGCTTGCACAAAAACACCTTTTCCCTCACACCCAGGACTGAAAGTCAAAAGAGGAACAAGCTGTGAACAGCAGCAGCACGTCTAAGTGGTTTGACCTTATGGCTGCTTGCAGTCGAGCACTCTGTTTGAGAAGTGTAGCAACCCCAGATAATGTTAAATTTGAACGTCTTGCCCCACAAAATCCAAAAGTGTTACATTACTGTGTGGAAAACATTGTAAAGCCTCCATAAAAAGCAGGAAACATTGAGAGACATGAGTGATCAACAGGGTTTTATCACTCTGAATGAGGGGAAAAGGTGTTTGATTGTCTTTATGCCGGGACATTAAGTCACTTTTTGATGGATCTGCTTACCGAAAGAGACACAGTATGATGATGGCGATCGTCAGAGAAATGAGCGACACGCTGTGCCCGATGGTGTAACCCACTTTGATAGCATCCAAGAAGTCTCCCTGCAGAATCAAATGCAGTTACACACACTGAATACATCATCAGTCATGATGTTACATTAAGCTTCAACCAAAGAGGCTGCTGCTGCACTGACCGTATTTTCATCCATGGTGCTGTTAGGATTGTATCCACAGTCCATTGTATAGGAGGCTATGCTGACCGGGGCCCAGCCATCCTCAGTGCACGTCTTTGACAGGTTACCTGTTCAATAAAAAAATGATAAAGGAGATATTTGATACAACATGTTTCTATTAAAATTCATGTTTCATAGTATTGACTGGCTGTGTGTACGTTGTGGGGATTGGGGAGGGGTTGGATTGAGCCACAAGGCAGAACTTCTCCTACATCCACTCACATTAAATGATGCTGAACTGAGATGTATGTGTCTCACTGGAATACTTCATGAAACTAAAAGGACATGAAAGAAGTGACTGAAGGGAATCAAACGTCCCACTGGCTCAGAGATGCCGGGACTGTTCCCATGTGTATTTGCCTCCATCTGTGTAGTAATTACCCTCAGTCTGCACAAACACAAACACACACACACACACACACACACACACACACACACACACACACACACACACACACACACACACACACACACTAAAACACAGGAGGCCAACAGCCGAGCAGAGAGATACTTTTAGTTTATCCAGGCCTGTCTATGAGGGTAGAGGTCAAAGGTCCAAGTGCATTTGACTGACCATTAAGCAAGGGGAGCTTTCATCTCTGTCAGGATTATAAGAACAGAGTAGAGCTCTGTATCTGAGAGTACAGCAGACTACAGCTAACTAAAGTACAGTGCAGCACATTATATTATATTATATTATATTACATTACATTATATTATATTATGTTATATTGTAGTATAGTGTGTTATATTATATTATGTTATATTATATTATGTTATATTATATTGTATTATATTATATTATATCATATTATATTATACAATACTATATTACATTTCATTACATTATATTATATTATATTATATTATGTTATATTGTATCATATTATGTTATAATATATTATATTACATTATATTACATTATATTATATTATATTATATTATATTATATTATATCATATTATGATAGAGTGTTGTGTAATATAGTATAGTATAGTGTAGTATAGCATAACATAGTATAAAATGGTACAGTACAGTGTAATAAAAGCTAATATAGCATAGCATAGCATAGTATAGTATAGTATATTATAGTATAGTATAGTATAGTATAGTATAGTATAGTATAGTATAGTATAGTGTAGTGAAGTGTAGTGTAGTGTAAAGTAGTATAGTATAATACAGTATAATACAGTATAATATAATACAGTACAGTATAGTATAGTATATTATGGTATGTTAGAGTGTTGTGTTGTATAATATAGTATAGTTTAGTTTAGTGTAGTGAATGAAAATATTCAGCATAATGTTCATTGCCATTTTATTGCCTCTGAACCTTTGAATCTGTGAGACTATCATTTTAGCTGTATGAATAAATTATTCTTAAATCAGTAAATTATTCTTTAGATCAATAACCTCAGGCTACCTATACATACATATTTAAACAGGATCATGCGTCAAAGCAGCTTTTTGACCCTGAAGGCCACCTTTGCTTCACTAATTGAAGGGTTGAACAGTAAGCCCTACAAGAGCTCCACAGACTCACTATAGTGCACAACAACAGAGCTTAGTGGAGCACAATAAAGCTCAGCACAGTAGAGTACAGCTCTTGAGAGTAGAGTGCAGTAGAGTAGAGCTCAGGAGACTGGAGCAGGGCACAGAGCTCATCAGACTTTATAGCTCTGTCAAATGAAAACAAGCTCTGAGGCAAGAGGTCTCTAAGGATCTAGAGAGTATGGAAGGAAGAGCTCATAACAGAGTAGAGCTCTGACACTGGAGGTCCTGAGAGCTCAGTGGAGAAGAGCAGGCTTGAGCTCAATGGAGGGGAGCTCTAAAGCTGGAAGAGTGGGTTCTGTAGCAATCTAAACTTGTCTTCAGCTGAGCAGACTAAGAATGGTTCTTGGGATATTGAGGTTGCAACACATTGGTAGAGTTTCGAACGATGAGCCTCGAGGAGAAAGCTGTGACGCTAGAGGATGCTAGAGCTCTGCAGCCTAATAAGCTGCATGGAGATCGGTGTTTGAAAGCTCTTAATTAAAGCTCTGAAGAGTAGAGTTGGCTTAAACTTTGCAGAGTAAACCTGAAAAGAAAAAAAGTAACTAACTGAATGAATACAAAAATACTAAATAAATAAGTTGAGTCTTTTAAATATCTAACTCTCATCTGTCTCATTTTAATAATAGTTGGAGCTATTTTGAGTAAATGAAAGCCACATAATATAACATTTCCAAAATCTAAAAATGTCACTTACATGCTAACATTAGGTTAATGCTCAAAATAGTACTTTTTGCCAAGCTTTTAAGGAAATTGGCAGCAGCAAATTTTAGAGCAATGAGAGCTATTTCAGTGAATGTGAACCACTTAAGCCAGGCATGTCCAAAGTACAGCCTTGAGGCCAATCATGGCCCAAGGTCCGCTTAATTATGGCCCCAAGCTTCCATCTTAAAATTTGTTATTTATAGCACAGATATTAATCACATTCTGAAACATCACATTTGCAGTTTCTTTCAAGGGCACAAACAAAACTAAAGTCAATCCAGAAACATCTCAAAAAGCTTCATATGGACTACTTTTATAAAAGCCAAAGCTCTGGATAATCTGCAAGAATATAATTAGGAGGAAACACAAGAACTCTTAAAGTTGACAGGTTTTTCAAATTAATGTTTTTATCATGATGTGAAAATGTTCTTGATGAACACTAAAAGTTTAGAAGATACAAAAGAGTACACAAGACAAGATCAAAATTAAGAAACTGTGCAGAAAAGGAAAAATTTGGTGACTAAAAATGTTCGGAATGCAGGAAAATAATCATTTAGTTCTTAAAATGTCTTAAAAGGAACGCCGGCTGTGGGGACTAATAGGCATAAATCTGCTTTAATGTTTGTCTCATACTAACATGCTTTCTTAAATAAACATGAAGAATTGTTATTTCTTTAAAGAGCAAAATTTATAACACATATTCTAACCATAGACTGTAAAAAATATGGACGTAGTATCCGTGACGTCACCCATCTGTTCCTGAGAGCTGTTTTGAAGCAAATCGACGGCAGCAGCCATATTGGTAATGCGGAACTCAACCAGGCAGAGTGTGACGTAGTGTGAGTCTCTTAGCCAATGGCTGTGTGTTCCCGACCGGGATTCACGTCAGTCATGTCCTTATTTGGGCAAAACTCATAATCTTAATATCTTCTTAACCGTCACGTTAGAAAAAAATTCACCCCCCGTACAGTGTATGCCATTAGAGAGATTAGCGTTGTAGGGCCAAGCCGTTTTTTGAACCAGGCTGTAAACATGTTTATTAATGCTGCAAAGATCGTCTTTTTCCCATTCATATCTATGTGGTTTCCGGTGCTTCTGCAGCCAGCCTCAAGCGGATTTTCGATGTATTGCAGTTTATATCACTTCCGCATTGGCTTCATCGTTTGAGACCGGAGTTTGCCGCTTGATTCTAACCTACGGGCGCAGTCATTGTTTTACTAACGCAATGCATGCTGGGTTGACGACGTGTAATGGTATGGTCTTGCCGAGCCTCTGGTTTTCGCCGTGTTTACTCGCTGGCTTTCAGGAACGTGAAAACCATAATAATGCCACACTGTGCTGCGTTTGGGTGTAATTTCCAGTCGAAGGGAAACAAGGGGACTGATGTAAGTCTACACAGCTGTCCAAGAGACAAAAAGAGAAGAAAGGAGTGGGAAATTGCTTGTGGACGTACACAACTTCTGAAGGACCCGCGGCTATGTTCTCGCCACTTCACTCCAGATGCATTTGATGCATAGGCAGGAGACGCTGGATGTGCTCCTGCGGGGATGTCAACAACCCGCTCCTGCAGATGTAGCCTCTGATGGCGAACCATCGGGCACGATCACGACCACGATCACTACCGCGATCACGGAGGAAACTGACGACGAGTCCCCCGATCAGTCAACACAGCAGTCCGTATGTGTACATTGTTCTCCAAATAAGAGTGATGTCGCAACTCAGACGGAAAAACACACATCTGATGCAGCGGTACAGTGGCCAGCTGATGCGCACCAACATATTACTCAAGACCACGTTTATAGGGATGGGTACCGAATTCGGTACTTTTATAGGTACCGACCGAATTCCGTCGGTACGACCGAGTACCGATTCCCGCAAAATATAACGGTACCATGTTTCGGTACCTGAACGCATCATTGTGACTGTGAGGGAGTTGAAGAATAGGCGATTTTTTCATACTTTCGCCCTGTAGTAAATTCAGAGACTGATCGGGTGGACGACTCTGCTCTCTGCATCTGTGTGAGAGCGCGCCAAACGGAGCCTGCAGCTGACGGGCGCGCGCACTCAGCGCGAGGCAGAGCTGAGGGAAGATTAAGTTTATTTTATACAGTCTATGGTTGAGACGGACCCTCTGGCTCCGACTACCTGCCCTGTTTATAACCGTTCCTGTGTGCGTGAATGCCCAACAAGTAAGCTGTGTGTCCTGTTATTATAAAAAGACGGAGAACTAACTTTTTCCCGTCTGCAGGCATTCACGTGTGTTCATTGATAAACTCCCGAAAGAGCAATTAGGCGCCACGAGCATGTGTCAGCTTATATATCTAATCACCTATATAATCCTGTTTCTGTTCATTTCATGTTAAATTAAATAAATATGTTAAATTAAACAAATTTGAGATGTTATTTTTTTTAAATTAAGATTTATTACCACATAAACACACACAAAAGTACCGAAAATGTGAAAGGTACCCATCCCTACACGTTAATGCTGCTAATTGTGAAAATTAGCTGAAAAAACAGTTTCAGGAGGACAGTCAGTCTCTGGATCTTTTCCTCTCAGATGATGACTTTTTCAGTGAGGGCAGTCAGCCACTGTACAGACAGTCTGATCCGAAATATAACTTCACAGAGCACCCAGGAATCACATGCTTCAGCTGACACGCATGAAGAAAACAAACTGTTGCAACCAAATTACGTCACTACCCAAACATCATTGTGACGCAAAGAACAATGGCGGCCTACGAGTGAAAATACTTATTCCAGTTTTATACAAATTAAGATATTTTGAGAGATTTTATTATCGTTTTTATATAGCTGATACAAACATTTATCATATAGGAAAATACGTTTTGGTAGCCGAGGTTCCTTTTAAATACAACATGAAATAGAAGTGTGATGAAATCCAGATCGTGATCCTGCCATAGAAAAATAATGGTACAATATTTTTCCCACATTGCCCGACTCAATGAAAAACATTTTCCTCCAGATGAAGATAACTTTTGCTAATGTTTACATGGCTTGTGGAGAACTGAGGACTACCTAGTTAGTGATTTATTGAGAACAAATGTAAAATAATTGTTATGAAATAGAGATTTCATATATAACTTTTATGATTCCTAAGTCTCAGTAGGAGCCTATGTCCCTGAGGTATTCTGACAACATCAAATGTGGCCCTCTTTGAAAAAAGTTTGGACACCACTGACTTAAGCTATCAAATATAAGGTAGGGTGGTTCAAATCCCCAAACTTTGACTTGTCTCAGGGTCTATTCCTGTGGCTCTTTTTTGTCGTACAATTAAAGACTTTATTGCACAACATATTCTTAAAAACTATAACAACATGAAGGTATAAAACGTCAAATGGAAAGCATGTTATGTTTACTGAAATCCTTATTTTTGCAAATACAATCCACCAATATATCATAACACTTGCTGAATGCACAGTTGCTGATGATAAATCTGCAGTTTGAGTTTTTGAGATATCACAGGAAGGGAGGTTAAGATTAGATATATTAATCCCTTCCCTGAATAGTGCTGTAGAAATCAAAATGTAGGACATTCCTCACATTTCCCAACTGTATCACTCCACAGCTGCTATCAAATCAAGACCGAGTTGAGAAATGACCAACAATCCAGAGTCTTAGAACGTGTTTGGCATTAAAATATGGTCGCCTCACAAATACCTGAGCGACGTACTGCACACAAGACGGAGGCTTAGCTTCCTCAAACAACATGACAATACACAAAAGCGCAGATAAGCCCCTGCTGTTTCAGCCCATGCCACTGTTGGATTTGGCTTGTTTGAGGGATTGCCAGAAGAATGCTTTCATCATCCCCCAAAACATGACGGCAAAGATTTTCAGTGACATGCACAACAACGAGGAGAGCTCAAACGAGTTAATCACCCCGTCATTGTTTTATATTCTAGGAATTTTTAAATCTTAGCTTTTCTAGAAACCTTTTATACTCTTTATCTTTTCTGACAACATCTTGGAGGAAGATTCATATTAGCATACCATGATTAGCTTCAGCTCCGTTAAATATAAATGCATGTTTAGGTGAAATGATTGAGATCCAGCACTTTGTCACTGAGCCTGCAGAGTCTCAGCGGCACTGAAAGAGATGGATGACTGTGTGTTTGTGTTAGACCTGCTAGGTAAAGAGTTCATGAGAATGGTAAACTCTATCTCAACTAAATTTATGACTTGGCAGTCAATCTCTTTGGTGCCATGTGTCGTAATGCTTGTTTTTGCGTGTGTGCGTGTGAGGCTTATAAAAGTGAATGGCTCTGGATGTGTCAATCAATGGAGTCTTTTGAAATTCAAAGAAAGTGAGCAGATTTGAAAGGAGTCTAAAAAGACTTTTTGGATACTTTAGCACATTCTCAAACAGGGCAACTCACTGAAAAATAGATATCATACCTCTATGACCTCGCAGCTTTCTGAAAGCTTTCAAAATAAAATGAATAAGAAAAAACATGAAAAATGTGCAGTGGTCAGGCTACACAAACAAGCCTGTTTTTCTTGGATCCTGTGAGACTACGAGGTTTTCACCCAGTGGCAAAAGTAATTCACAATACACAAGATCCCAGACCATTCTTCATCCTTTAATTAAGTCCTCCTTACCTGACCTGAGAGCAGAGCAGGTTTAAACCTGCAGAGACCTGCACTGATTTCTTGATTTACTGCATAATTGATACCGTGCGCTTAAGTGTGTGTCAGGTCACTCATAATCCTGTCCCTCTTTTAAAATGCCCTTTCGTCTCATCCTGGTCCCTGTCCAATTTTGATTCTGGGAACCATTGACATTCCAGAAGAAACCTGTTTTACCTTTGACCCCACAAATCCTGCGTTTCTTCATCTCCCCTCCTTGTTTCCACCTCTCTTGTCTCAGGTCATACTATCTCCCATCTGGGTCACGTCACAGCTTCCCAGAAAACCTTACTCCTCTACCCTGAGCCTCCATGAGCTGATGATAAATCACAGACTAGAGTCCTTCTTGTGTCCTGAATATGATGCGGCAAATGCAGGCTAGATTTCAAGGCCAGGAGGCAGGAACCCTTCATCATGTCTGTGCAGGCACATGGGTATGCAAAAACACTGCAATCACTCACAACCAAAATCTACGTTCAAATTCCAGCAAGGTGATGAAACATTTACAGGAAGAGTTACTGGAGATGTGAAAACATCAGTAAAGTGACATTATGAAACAACTGTAATAGTTTTCTATCACACACATCTTTAAATATATTTAAACAGACATCTTCCTGCACAAAAGCTCCATGACTCAATCTCCTAACCACTTTGAGAAGATGCAGTGCACCTAAAACACAACATTTGATTAATAGCATGCTGAAAGGCTATTAAGCAAATCAAACCCATTAGCACACATGAATATATTTATGTGGAGCTTACATGTTGCCTGAGTTCCATGTGCCTCACCTCCAAGTCATCTGAATATGATGCATTAAGAGGACTTTCTTCTGTATGTTCTCAGCGCTGTTGATTTTTCAATAGGTCAAATGTTCAGTGTATGTTTCTCAGGCTCAACATGTTGACATTAACCACCCACAGCTTATATCTAACCGATGCCATGCTCCTTGTAACATCTGTGGGAAAGAGTTTTTCTGACATGTGCATACATTGTATCTTAAAAGTGGCCGATTAAGTCCAACCACTTCAACTGCATTTAAGATGATACAAGGTCAAATAACCATCAGTTTTAAGTTATGTTTGTTGCTACCTGATAAATGTAAGCCCACAGTTTATTCTCCTCAATTACTTGGCCAGAGTACTTGATCCTGATTGATCAGTACTAAACTGCAACGGTGTGATATTACTCAACAGCAACCTACAGTCTAAAAATATGAGCCCAATGCAGAAATGCTAAAAACTGCAGTTCATGGAGGATCCGCTTGAGGCTAGCTCCAGAAGTACCGGAAACCACATACACACAAATTCAAAAAAGACAATCTTTACAGCAGAAATAAACATGTTTACAGCCAGGTACAAAAGACGAGTGTAGTCTGGATAGCTCATTTCTTGGTCGGAGCCATAGACTGTAAATAAAAATGGACAGCTTTGCTAATTTTTCCCGTTGTATGGTTCTGAAGCCAAAAAGTCCTGGGCGCAGCCATTGTGCAGCCAGAGCCTGTGAAGCCACTGTAACGAGCTCCGCCCTACAGCGTAGCGTCACAAGACGCTGTGTGTCCTTTGAAGTTTCCCTCTACAGCGGCTGTGAATCAAAAGAAACCCAGAAGTAAAACCCTGTTTTTTAAACTCTAATAACTAACAAAAAAGATTTTTTTCAGAAAAAAGAGGCCTTGGACACAAAACAGTCAAATACTTACTACATATCACCACAGCATACAGATGTGAGAAACGTTCGTACGACATGTATTTATTTTTTAAAGTTTGACGTCTCCCCCATTCAAATGAATGGGGGAGACGTATTTTTTGACCTATACTGCAGCCAGCCACCAGGGGGCAGACACACTGCTGAAAGCTTCACCACCAGGGGAGCATCCGGCTCGTTTGGTCGGAACACACTGTAAGGGGGTTGAATTTTTTCTAACACGTCCAGTTGCCTTTTTTGGATCAAGCTTTGAATTACCATGACCTGGTCGACTGAGAACCTTTACAGATATACCGTACTGAAAGCTACAGCAGCTGTGGTAGCTAAATGTTAACTCTATCCGTTTGTCATTTAGTCCTGCTGGTGGCAAGACTTTCTGCCCCACTCTCCTTCCTTGGTAGTCAAATATCTTTTTTATCACAGCCTTGAGAATTTCATGCAGACATACAAGGTAACTTTCTGCAAGAGACGCACTGGGCTTTCAATTTACTCCAATGTCAACCTTTCTGCTGCAGTATTAGACGCTCAGAACACCTGCTCTTAGCGTTGTGGTGGAAGACTTAAAGTAACTTTAAAGAAGCACATATTGATTTGCTGTAACCCAGCCCATGATGCTGTATGCTAAACGTACTACAACAACATACTTTTCTTTTTCTAGATGTAACCAAATCAAGTGCTTAATGCAGGCCACATGCTACAAAGACAGAAAACAGACACTACCTTATGTGTGTCAGTTAGACCTAAAGATATGAGACTGTTAAAAAAAAAGGTATTAAAGAGCTCATAGTGCCCTATTACCCCTCTAGAACGCTACTCTCCCAACATGCAGGCCTACTGGTCATACCTAAAGTCTCTAAAAGTAGTATGGGAGGTAGAACCTTCAGTAATCAGGCCCCTCTCCTTTGGAATCATCTACCAGTCATGGTCCGGGAGGGAGACACCCTATCTACTTTTAAGAGTAGGCTTAAAACTTTCCTTTTTGATAAAGCTTATAGTTAGGGATGGCTCAGGCTTGGACCAGCTCTTAGTTATGCTGCTATAGGCTTAGACTGGTGGGGGAACTTGCGCACTGACACACTGGGATCCTATCTCACCTCCTACCCCCAAACCCCCATCACTTACTTTAACTTTCTCTGTCCCATTAAAGTTACTAACCATAGACCTTTCTGGAGGACGTTGTGGACGTTCCAGACTCCAGCTGATATGGACATGCTGGACTCCAGCGACAACAGCTTCTACTATTTGTCTCATCACTATCACCGCTCCCTCTCTCTCTTATTCTGCATGATGGCTGTCTAACATGAGTCTGGTTCTGCTCAAGGTTTCTGCCTGTTAAAAGGAAGTTTTTCCTTGCCACTGTAACTAGCTAAATATTGCGATGTGCAATGCTCATGGTGGATTATGGTGGGATCAGACTGAGTCTTACCCTGTCTTGAAGTTGGGTCTATGTTCATGATTTGACATAAAGGTCTAGACCTCCTATGTTTGTAAAAACGTCTTGAGATAACGTCTGTTGTGATTTGGTGCTATACAAATAAAGATTGATTGATGATGATTGATGATTGAGACAAACTGTTGGGTATTTGACAACCTGAGAAGTTTAATTGGTTTCTGAGAGCTTTTCTGCTTAAAGAAAGCTGCCTGCAACACCTCAAAACTGTTCATAAGGTGACAGTTTGTTGTTATGTGTGGACACCAGGAAGACTAGCGACCACTTTGTGGAAGCTAATGGGGATCCGAATAAAGAATAAAGAATAAAGAAAACATGTTAAAAAGGTTAAAATGCTTAAAAGCTCTGTGAACTTTTGAAAAAGAAATTCCTTTTCAGTTCATCCCTTCAAGCTAAGATAGGACACACACTGCATAACTTAAGAAGTAGCACAGCTTACAAATAACTTTTCTATCCTTATAACAAACTAATTTAAAATTGCATGAACTGCATCAAACAAATGACCTTAGGCTGGAAGTTGGAAATGAGGCCTTGCTGCTAACTGAATACAAATAAACAACTCCATCCGCTCTGTGTGGTCATTAATGACAAACAGAGAATTGAAGAAAATTCAGAGGGGAATAATCTCAAGAACTGCAGACACAAACCAGCTAGTCAGTTCTCAGAAGAGCGGTTTCCCATTTGTGTAATTAGTATCATTTTCATTTGAGGCTTCTCACAAGATTAGAGGATGATAAATAAACAAGATGTGCATTTGATGGTGCCAGGATGATAAGTTGTTCATCTCTTTGGGACGCAGTTGCACCATGTGTTTTGAGTTTGACTGTTGTCTTTGTGTTACTTGAGATGTGTGGGGAAAGATAGAAAAAACAGGTGATCATGAGCCAGAATGACATCACGAGGTTGAGCCGCTCTTGATGCTCAGTGCATTTAATAACAAGACCATGTCTCAAGTATCAAGCAAGATGATGCTGATAAAGACTCAAGTGGAATGTCTGCAACATCAGAAACAAGGATGAATCAAGATGAATCTCAAACATAAGCCATTTGTCTGGGAAAGGGGATTGAATTTCAAGTTAATGCAAGACTCAAGGGTTTACAGGATCGGCATAATAACATGTTCACCCAGCTGAGACCTTCAGTGTTGGAAAATGAAGGAAATGTGGATGTGCACAAAACTGCAGTTCCTTGAGTGTCTATTTAAGCCAGGGAAACCCCATTAGAGCCTCATGATGAAATGACCAGCAGAAATAAACGTGTTTACAGCTTTGGACAAGAACACAGTGTTGGCCTAAAAACCTCGTTTCACTTTGTACTTGAAAATCCCATGGGGTGGGGGTTTCATTTTCATTTAACTCATCTGTTTTGAAAGTATTAAGGTTACAAGTTTTGCACATTTGGTTAACTGACTTGACTGACAGGTATTGCACAATAACTGTTTACAAAGAGGCTTACATCTCTTTGTCTTTTTCCAGGTTGACAAAGAGTCAAAGGCACTATGAGGAGTTTTTGACCGGCTGAGAAACAGACTCAAACTGATACTGATGCCTCTTTATGACCCTCAAAAGCAAACAAGACCATCTACAACAACACTGATACCTTCTCTGTTGTCATTTTAAAGCCTGAAACTGCTCTGAGGGGGTAGGTATCGGACCACATGATTGACATCTCACTTTAGAAACATCCTTTTTTGGCTGTTTTCATTGCAAATAATCACATTGTGCGATAAATCTAAATGTTAAAAGACAACAGGATGAGGTTATTGTCTGACAACACTTATTTTGCATGTACAGGACAAGAGATAAGAGGTATCACTTTGTCCACAAGGGGGCGCCAGAATCGATACAAGCTAAAAGTTCCTCACAGCAGCTTTAAGTCGAGTCAGCATTTCTCCTAACATCATTGGGCTTCAAAAACACATCTTCAGGAACCAAAGAAAGACATTAGTGAAACTACATCCATGTTTTTGATGATTTAAAATGTTCACACATGGAGCGCCGCCTGCAAGCTAGTTCAGGCAGACAACTCGAGCTGCGCTCATTCATACTGACACGTCATCATCCTCCCTATCAGCTGATCTCAACATCCTCTCATTTCTATTTAAGCTGCAAGTCTCCCTGTCTCTGCCTCTGCTTTGCAAGTGCTCCTGCTGTCCTGCTTAGTGCTGTGTTCAAACTTTGTACCCACATCCTCCCCGGCATCCACCTTCGGGCTCCGAGGGGGTTAGTCCTATCTCATTACCCCTATATGTCTGCATTTAAATAATCTACGAGGAGTAATGAGGTTCGGAGCCCACACGCAAAACACAATACTGTATGCTGCAATAAACTTTATCTTAAGTAAATGTCGCTTGTTTTGTTTTTGAATAAGTGCTTTGCTGTGGGTGTAAAACTAATCTGTCACAATAAGGGTAAGCTGCTGTCATGTCCCATTGTAGGTTGTACCAGTGATGGTGGAGATGTGTATCAGTTTGATCCTGGTGTGTTCAGGACAGAAACAGGATTGATTTAAGAAAGGATAAGACCCTTTAGCGTTAAATTTAGTTACAACCTGTAAGAACTGTTTTTCTAGTCGCATTTCAACAAACTGTTGACCCAGCACATAAACATAAAACTAAACACTTTAGTTTACACTCAAGTTAGTTTACATCATATCTTAGCAAAAAAAACTGCCCATTCACACATCCAATACAGTGGTTTACATTTTTCATTTCAAGTTGTGTTTGTATGCAAATCTAATCTCATTCACTCTCCTTTTCAATCTGTCATCTTTTCCAACAACCCCATATGGTTCAAGCCGTGCTGCACATCTGAGAACTGCTCCCACACATCGTGTATTGCAACAGTCTGCTTCCCTACCCAAAGCATTGTGGGATATCTGGCTGGCAGCGTCACTTTTGAACAACTTTTCTCCAGGTGATGTCATATTCATGCATCTTAAACAAACAGTGTGTCCTTATAATTGATTAAACCTGGTTGGTTTAAGAAGAGACCCCTCAGTTCAAGATAACGAGTGAAGCAGCTTGTGTTGTGAAATGTTTTGTTATTGTGTTGACTTGTTACTTTGTTTAATGATTCATTAAGAATTGTTAAAACACAGTTTTACATTGTTTACAATATTTAATGTGGAAAAACGGCACACTTGTAAGTTATTTGAGTTATGTACATAGACTGTATAAAATGGACGCAATATCCGTGACATCACCCATCTGTTCCTGAGAGCTGTTTTGAAGCCAATCGACGGCGGCAGCCGTATTGGAAATGCGGAACTCAACCAGACAGAGTGTGACGTAAAGGGGCGGAGTTTGAGCCTCTTAGCCAACAGCTATGTGTTCCCGACCGGGAGTAAAGTCAGTCATGTCCTTCTTTGGGCAAAAACTCGTAATCTCAATATCTTCTGAACCGTTGCATTAGAAAAAAAATCACCCCCCGTACAGTGTGTGCTGACAGAGCAATTAGCTACGTAGGGCCAACAGTTTTTTTAACCAGGCTGTAAACATGTTTATTAATGCTGCAAAGATCGCCTTTTTTGAATTGGTGTCTGTGTGGTTTCCGGTGTTTCTGCAGCCAGCCTCAAGTGGATTCTCGATGAACTGCAGTTTATAACACTTCCGCATGGTCTTCATAGTTTGAGACCGGAGGTTGCCGCTTGGTTATATACTGTGGACAGGAAGTTCTTTTATTTTGAAGAACAGAAAGTAGCACCTCATTCAGTTGTTGTTCTAGCTTGATGATGTTGATTAGGCGTTATGGTGCATCAGTCCGGATTTTTAACCCCTTGCCTTTCTGTCAAGCTGCAAATATGAACAGTAAACAGTTCAGTTCAAAGGACATCAGTCTACCATCCTCATCGAAGCTTTCACTTCATGACAGCCCATCTCTGAGAGAATTAGACACCTCTGAGTCTGCTCCATAAGGCAAACATCTGGCTTTCTAGCTGCCAAAAGTTCTATATTATTCACAACCTGCACATGTACACATGCTCCATTGGTTGGCAACAAGCTCTTCTGGTGAAAACAGCTGCATGTGGAAGAGCGCTGAACAAATACAACAAAGTTATGAGCCACAAAACAAGAAGCTAAAAGAGGATACAGTATTTCACACCGCTCAGAGGAACAGAGTGATAACCGAGGGGTTTTTCCCTCTCAGCAACTCCTTTTTACATTATGCTCATGTCTTTGATCATTTAGCAATGTGAAAATATTCCTCACAGCAGCTTTAACCAGAGTTTCTTAATTTAATGAGAGATTAATTAATAATACCGACTGAACAACTCACAGAGTCTGCAGTTTATTTATCGACCAACACTTATGTTTTTCCTGCATTATGTTTATTAAATGATTAAGCTCTTCTAACAGGCAGCAGGTGACCTTAGGATTTGTTATCTATCATGTTTTGCACATGTGTGACTTGCAAAGAGGGTGGATAAGGCGTGAGACACAGCTGACTGATGGAAGTCTAAAATTACAACCCAGTTTTTTTTCAAAGACCCCAAAAACTTGTGTGACTAATAACCAACACACACACACACACACACACACAAAAAAAAGCATAGAAAAAAAGGCTTGTTCGTCTTCCTGCGTTATTTATCTTGTTATGAAACGGACTCTTACGTGTAGTTGCATCCCTGGAGAAGATGAATAAATATTTGGGGCAGGGGATGGTGACAACCTCTCCAACTTCTGCACTGGGCCAACAGGTGATCTTATCCCACGTTCCACTGCAACCTGTCAGCCAGAGAGACAGAAGATATAATGAGTGAAAATTGAATTGTCTTTTGGTCTGAAAGTGTGCGAGAAGACTCCTTTCAGTGACAAACAGAAACCTGCTCCTGGTGAAGGTTGAGCTCTGGAGTTCCCATGGCAGCAGAAACGTGGCGGCTCATCTCAGCTGTCGCTAAAGCCATCACAGAAAATGACCTGAGTTAACACTCTGACTCTCTGACTTATACAAAAGCTCCCTACCCCTCGATATAAACTCTCCTATAAATTCAACAGACCACTGTGGCCGAATTCAGGTCACAGCACTTTTTGATCCCACATGCTGGATGTTCAGCATACAAGCTGATATTAACATCATCGCCCGGAGTATTTGTTACATTTCAATTTATTCAAACCTTAAGGCAGCAAAGTGATGTTGAAAGATAATGAGTGGGTGACAACTGTTTTATCAGTGTCATGGAAGCTGCAGGGAGGTGTATCTGGGTTTCAGTTACACACAGAGGTAATGGAGGCTCATTGCAACACAATTATCTCTGAGATTATAATTACTGCAGTCTATGTGCTGCTGGCTGCTTGTGGTGAGAGTGCAACAACCCAATTAGCAACATGAAATTCAAGCTTAATCAACAAAAATCTGATGCATCTAATTGCATAAATGAGTTCTCACAGTTTGTTGGCTTGACTCCAAATGACACAACTGTAATTATCAGTTCAAATGCTATTATTAATACCAGCAACGTTTGTATTGGAAAAATGTGACATATTTCTGCAATAACTATTAAAGCTCCAGTGAGGGACTTTTGGTTTGAGTCAATTGTGGTGGTGGATAAAGCTAGACTTCCTCTGTCTCTCCTTTTGTCCTGTGGATGTGTAATAAATGTTTATCTATAAAAGATCTCTTCTTGTTTTCTTTAAACTCTCAAATGTATAACTTATTAACAATCTTTGCTGTGCAAAACAAAGAAAAAAGTCTGTTTCTGCAGCATTATTAAGTATTTAATTATTATCTTATTAATTTCATCTGACATCTACTCTCCGCTGCAGTTCGCCTACCAACCTGGCACCAGGGTGGATGACGCTGTCATCTACCTCCTTCAGAGAGCCCTCTCTCACCTGGACACGGCTGGGGCCACTCTGAGGATCATGTTTTTTTATTTCTCCAGTGCCTTCCAGCATTTGCTTCTGAGGGACAAGTTGGAGCACTCAGGAGTGGACCACCTCCTTCCTCGTCGGCAGCACGGGGGCCCCCCAGGGAACGGTTCTGGCTCCGTTCCTGTTCACCTTCTCCACTGCAGACTTCACCCACAACATAGCGAGCTGCCACCAGAAAAAAGTTCTCTGACGACTTCGCCATTGTTGGCCTCATCACCAATGGGGACGACAGGGAGTACAGAGAACTGACGCAGGATTTTGCAGTCTGGTGCCAGAGAAACCACCTCCAGCTCAACGCAGGAAAGACCAAGGAGCTGGTGTTGGATTTCAGAAGAGGCAAGCTCCCTCCTCCCACACCAGTGAACATCCAGGGAATGGACATTGAGATTGTGAAGTCTTACAAGTACCTGGGTGTTCACCTGAACAATAAACTGGACTGGTCAGACAACTGCAAAGCACTCTACAAGAAGGGACAAAGCAGACTCTTTCTGCTAAGAAGACTCAGGACTTTTGGTGTGGAGGGGGCTCTTCTGAAGTCCTTGTTTGACTCTGTGGTGGCATCAGTCATCTTTTTTGGAGTGGTCTGCTGGGGAAGCAGCATCTCTGCTGCTGACAGGAAGAAGCTGAACAAACTGGTAAAGAAGGTCAGCTCTGTCCTGGGCTGCCCACTGGACCCTGTGGAGGTGGTGGCTGACAGGAGAATGATAGCAAAGCTATCTTCTCTGATGGACAACACGTCACACCCCCTCAAGGAGACCATAACAACACTAAGTAGCTCATTCAGTGACAGACTTTTCACCCGCGGTGTCTCAAGGAGAGATACCGCAGGTCTTTTCTTCCTGCAGTGGTCAGACTCTATAACCAATAACGATAACCTCACCAAAACGGACTCATGTGCAATATCTACCCCATCTATTTATTAACGTGCAATAATTACTCATCCCTCATGTGCAATATTTCTTTCTACCCATCTTCTCAGTTCTGTTCTGTTCATTGTTTTACACCTATGCTACAAGTCTGTGCACATTTTTCACTGCGTCACTGGTTTTGTAAATATTTGTAAATGTACTTATTTGGTTGTGTAAATACGTTGTAAAATATGCTTATTTTTACTTCTTTAATTTTAATTGCTAATCACTTTTTAATAATTGCTATATATGCTCTTGTTTGCTTTATACTGTTCTGAACTGTCTACTTTGCTGCTGTAACACTTACATTTCCCCATTGTGGGGCGAATAAAGGATATCATATCTTATCTTATCTTAACAGTCCTGGGGTGTTCCAAAAGTTGAACTATTTTCAACTGAGAGCATTGAGCGTACAACAAACAACAGAGGGTGTTTTGGCGATAAGGATTGAGAGCTGAAAAGGCTAAACTGCATTGGTTTTGTACAGTAAATAGGCACTGCTAGCTCAAGAGAACATTATTAACTACAACTTTAATGGACACAGGCCTTAAGTCTGTATCTTTAATTATTGCTTTCCTCCTCGGCAAATACAGTTGTGACAGCTGTTTGTCAGAGTCTGGTTCTGCTTCAGGTTTCTGCCTGTTAAAGAAAGTTTTTGTTGCCACCGTCAATAAGATCTTTCTCTTGGTGAATTAATGTTGGTTTTCTGGGCTATAAAATAAAAACTGATGATAATTTGATGCTGTGAAAACTTTTTTGAAGTTGTTGGTTGTGTTGTCAGCAAATTTACAGAAGCCTCTTTTACAATAAGGAGAGGTTATGCAAGAAAGTTTTTGTTGCTTTTCAAGTTTATCCAAGTTTGATGACTTGTACTATTGTCAGAAGAACTGTGTGACCGCTCCTCAGAGGATTTCCATCAATTTAAAACATTTAAATGTTATTACAAATAAAGCAAATCACAAACTGTTAGCTGATAATCAGGGGTAAAATAAAATCAATGAAAAAAGATTTTGGAGGTGAACCTCAGCAGACTCCCTGCCATCAGGGAGAAAACAGTGCTCAACCATGCAAGGTGTAATGAATGAAAAGCCTGAGGGCAGGTTTGAGCAGCTTCTGTTGTCTTTAGAGCTCATAGTGTCACTTCCATCAGAGCATGTGTGTGCATGTAAAGAATAACAGAGTATTAAAAAAAGATGAAAATAGGAAAATTAAGACACAAAAATAAAAACACACCTGTGGTTTTGTTCTCGATCCGGGACAGGCACATGTCCCTCTCCTTGTCGATATCCATCATCATGTCACACATCTGATTCTGCACTGAGAACACCTGCAGGGAAAACAATTTAACACATTTTCTTTTACATCTCCACAGCCATGATTGATCTGTTTAGTGGTGACTCTTGGATGATGCATGAGGTATATATGCAACACATCTACTTCTCTGGGGTGATCCTGACATGATGCTGCCATTAATCTCTCCACCTGACGCACGCTGTGGAGACACCATCAATCTTTTGACTGTGGCATTATATTCTGCAGATTTGCATGTTTGATTCAAACATGTGGAGTGAATCATCGGGTATATATCGGTTTAAACTGAGGCTGAGACCAAGGGGGTTTACCAGCAGAGGATACACAGACTCTGTGCAGGAGAAGAAGATTTATGGCTGTTACTTAGGTGGATGAGTCTCCTCTCTGTGGGCATTAATCAGACGGGTAGTACGTGTCTATTGTTAGCCAAGAAATGAGCACATATGACCGTAACCCCCCCGCCCCCCATGCAGGGCGATTCCTCAGTTTTGGTTATGAGAAATCTGTCTCCCCAGGCTCAGCAGTATAACTTCCTCTGAGCTATGAGTGTAGCAGATGCTGTCAGTGATGGATCGGTGTCGCCTTCAGCAGTGCAAGTTGGAGTATCAGGAGAAACTTCCTGCTCTCTGTCATCATGACTGTGATCATCACTCTCATCATTTCTGCCAGCAAAAACAGCACCTCTAGTCTTTTCATGTGCTTCCTTCTCACATCCAGGTAATGAAACAGTTTGTGTGTGTTTGAATGAGTACTAAATGCAGATATGAAAGCCAGCACTATTTTTTCTAAAGGCTCTGACCTCGAGCTGAATTCCTGCATGAATCATAACACACATGCTTTTCTGTTGGGACCCAGCTGTGGAGATATGAGAGACAATTGCCATGGAGTCCTGTATGCAGAAACAAGCACCTTGTGTCTCTTCAGCTGGTAATTCACCTTCACCATAGCCGTAAAAGGAGGTCAAGTGGGACATAAAGACGCATGACTGTCACTGAAAACGAATCAAACCCTAAACAGGGATTTGTTTGGGGGCAGAATTAGATTTAAAAGGCTGCAGGTTTGCCTTCAAGGCCTGTGGGAATGATGGGGTTTAGACCAGAAGCAGAGGGAGGGGACCCAGGAGAGGGGATAAGATGATGGGAGAAGATTTCATTCTTAATTTCAAAACTTCAGAAATGTGTCCAAGTCGAACTATAATACTCTATCTACTCTATCTCTCTTTTAAAAACATACTGATATGAATGAAGGTAACTAAGTACAGAAAAAATACCAAATATTTCCATCTGTGTCCATCACAAGCACTACCTGCCTAACTCTCTTCTTGTTTCTCTCTGGCGCACACCTCTGCGCGCTGCATCCAACACCAAGTCACGCATCAACTTACGCTCTAAAAACACAGCAGGTGAAGATCTATAAGACAAAACCTACCATAAGGCGCGCAGCAGACGCAATATTGAAAACGAACCAGAGAGTTCAACTCGAGAGGAAAAGTCTTACGTGTTCAAATACTCACAGGGTGCAGCAACAGGCAGCAAAGAAGGATGTAGACGCTCTTTGAAACTTCCACCATCATGTCCTTGCAGTTGTTTGTTAATGAAAGAGAGACATTTGTTTTAAAAGGTGTAGTGAAAGAAGAGTCACTGTGGTGATAATCCTCCGCAGCTCTGTTAGGCTCCCCTCGCTGACTCTGTGCGTTCTTGCGCACAGACTGAAGTGAATTTCTCCGCTCCTGAAATCCTCCTCCTCCTCCTCCCACTCGGGCTTTACCTTGAACAACTAAGAAGTAACCAATGGAAGATGTTCATAGGACGTCATTAGATGAGGGCGTCAACACGAGGCTGCACAGAGAGAAGGAAACTGTGTGAGTGTTGTATCCGTAAATTCACATCAGGACACGACTGAGCCTTTGTTTCACTTTTTACACTCGGCTTGAGATAAGAAAAAATTACCTACTTCTTCTATTTCCAAGTATTCATTCTGAAACTGGCTGCATTGTTGCGTGTTATTACAACGAGCTTTACTTTTTTGTATAACCCTATAAATGCAGTCTGATGTTTGAGTTTCTCCTGCAGCAAGAAAAGTCAATTTTAGAGGTAACTTCACTCTTAGCTTTCATAAAGGCGGTTTAGAAATAGCCTAGACTTCACCTGAGTCAGTGGCGGTTCTAGACCAATTTTACTGGGGGGGCCAGGCTGGGGCCAAGGGTGTTGTCAGAGGGACACATTCAACCCTGACAAAAGAGACTGAGAAGGGCAAGGACCGGCTGAGAACAAACTGGCAAAACATCAGTGCATCCCTATATACTAGACATATAGACTACTGTGTACTATATCAAAATGCAGACTGACAGCAGCTGTTTGGCTGTTTACACTCAACATGAGTCCCTTAGCGCTCTAAGGGACTGGAACCAAGTGCCACACGCATGTGTTCTGCCTGTAACATCGGCACAATACAGAAGCTTTTTTTATTGTATAATATTTGTTATGTGTGAAGGGGGGGGACACAGGGGGGTCCAGGTTCAGTTTTACAGGGGCACTGGCCCCTGTTGGCCCCTCCCCAGAACTGCCACTGATAGTATGTCAGTTTACCAACAGTGTCATTCAGAGGTAATATCATATGTACTTTTTACTCCATTACTTTTCTTAATAAATGCTAATTACTTCACAGACAGACCCAGCTAGCAATGTTTTGTTCTAAAAACTTTCTGTTAATGTTACAGAGAATGTTTCTGTAATGTTTTCAGCGGGAAGTTTGCTTTGTGTTCAAAGAATGTTCTCAGATAACATTCTCTAAAGACCTTCATAAAATGTTAAGTGACAAAAGTGCTTGAATATTATGCCCTGATGTTCTTGGAAAATTCTCAGCAGGAAGTTTTCTTTACCTTCACAATTTGTTCTCAGATAAATGTACTCTAAAAACATTCAATAATCTGTGACCTAAAGAATGTTATCAAAACATCCTCTGAATGCTAAAGACAACTGTTCTTCTTCATTAATAGTTAAAAAAGTAACATTTTTAAATTGATAAACATCCTTAAGATGTTCTTTGCATGTTACACTCAAAACCTTGTCTTTCACCTAAAGAATGTGATCAAAACATTCTCTGAATGTTAAAGACAAAATGTTCTTCTTTCATTAATAGTTAACAAAAAGGAACATTATTTAAATCGATAAACGTCCTTTAAATGTTCTTTGAGTACTACACTCAAAACCTTGTCTTTAACCGAAAGAATGTGATCAAAACATAATATTAATGTTAGAGATAAAATGTTCTTCTCTCATTAATAATTAACAAAAAAGAAACATTATTTAAATCGATAAACGACCTTAAGATGTTCTTTGAATATCAAACTCAAAACCTTGTCTTTCACCTAAAGAATATTATCAAGACATAATCTGAATGTTAAAGAAAAAATGTTCTTCTTTCATTAAACGATAACAAAAAAAGGAACATTATTTCAATCGATAACATCCTTAAGATGTTCTTTGAATTTTACACTCAGAACCATGTCTTGAAACATTATCAGAATGTATAGGGAATGTTAGCCAATGTAGTGGGAACATTCCCTGCTAGCTGGGGAGACATTAAATGACATATCTGTCATAAACCTTCAAAAGAGAGTTGGTATTTTAAGTTTTCACATGTGGTTTCAAATCTTTTGGTTCGACATGTTTCACATGTGAGTTATTGGCAATTCCTCCAAACACACATTTGCCCTCTAAAGTCCTCATATGGTTTCATTTTAAAGTCAGCTGGAGGCCTTGAGAGGTAAAATAATCTGATACCTCACAGAAAAAGATTAAAGTCAGAAGCAATCCAAACAAACTCTTGGAGCAGAACTTGTTTTTCTTCCTTCCTGATTAGTTTATCGTCTCATGACTCCTCAGATTTATCTTGGAGGCTCACTTTTAAAGATATCTTAGTAAAATGATACGTATGCAATAATACTACGATCAGGAATGCTGTGTAATCGAATAAACACAAAATGTTACAGGGTTTTTTTTAAACAGAAGATGTACTTTAGCGTTGTCACAGTGACAGCATTGCCTTGTGACAGTAAACACCTCTGTACTGAATTAAACTGTTACTTTGAGGAACCTTAACTTTGTGTTGACTTTGTTAGCACTAGCTTCCTAAATTAACCGTCCAACGATTACAACTAATTCAAAATGCAGCTGCAGAAGTATCTGCAGAACTGAAAAGTGTTCTTCAGTCTGTCCATTGGATCCTGGTCCAAGCTAGGATTGATTCTAAGATGTCTCTGTATGTATATAATATTAAAATGTAGTATATATAATGTATGTTTTTGAATCATTTGTCTTTTATTTAACTCAGCTATGTTGTAAATGTGAAGCACATTGTGTTGCCTTGTGTATGAAATGTGTTCTGAAAAATAAAGTTAAACTTGATTTGATTTTGGCGCCAAAGCCGTGCCTCTTGTCTCTTTGGTAATCGCGTACATGTGTTTATGGTGTTCAGACAAAATCACCTCATCCTGATTTCTTTCAAGTCATGTGTCACTCACTCTGAATCACTGCTGGGCAAAATGTTAAAAAGGCAGTCTCTTAAGTGTGCTGTTGTTATCATCTTGTCTGACACTGAGCCTGTGGCAGCGTTTAAAGATATCAAACATTATAATTCATGCAGTCGGGGTGGATGTTTCTGCTGATGGTCTTGTTTGCTTTTGTTTTGAGGCGGTCTTCAAACCAGATCTTAGAGTGATTGTCTGAAATGGAGGTCGGTAAAGTGATTACTTTTTGCTGGAATGATAATGGACTTTTATTTATCTGGCATTGTGCATCAGTGTGACTTTTCAAAGGGACACATTAATGGATTACTTCGAACTGAATATTTAACATCAATATGTAAGGGATAATGTACACTTATACAAATTAGAGTCCAAACAAGGTGAGCAAGACCCCGAAGTGAAGCTAACACTGTTGCTGTTATCAATACCACTCATGGCTCACGTTACTTAGAGATCAGCATCATAGAGATGCTCTCATCAGCTCTGCTGCTGTTGCCTGGGTTGCATGTTGCTCCACTTTTCCCTATTACCCTATTGGGTACCAGCAGCTCCTCAGAATGCTCTTACAACAGACTACTTTATGATTGGACTGATTGATTTGATATGACGTGTTTGATAAGGTTGTCTTTAGGAAAACTCTTGCTGTTGAGAATTAATTGCTGTCAGAGTGAGGTTTTGACCAGTCAGAAGCAAGTATTTAACACAGCTGGGTAATAAACATTATTAATAGTGTCGACCACAGTCTGCTGCTGACCAAAACTGGTCCATGCATTCATCTTTAGCAGACTAGACTACTGTAACAGCGTCTTTACAGGACTCCCTAAAAAGTCCATCAGACGGCTGCAGCTCATACAGAATGCTTTCTGCTAGAGTCCTAACAAGGACCAAAAAGGTAGATCGCATCACTCCAGTTCTTAGATCCCTACACTGGCTTCCTGTCTTTCAGAGAATAGACTTTAAAATCCTGCTGATGGTTTATAAAGCACTGAATGGTTTAGGCCCAAAATACATTGCTGGTCTGCTGCTACTTTATGAACCATCTCGACCTCTAAGGTCATCAGGTACTGGTCTGCTTTCAGTCCCTACAGTCAGAACGAAACATGGTGAAGCAGCGTTTCGTCATTATGCACCACATATCTTGAACACACTCCCTGAAAGCTGTAGGTCTGCTCCAACTCTAACCTCTTTTAAATCAAAGATTAAGACCTTTTTATTTGGCACTGCCTTCCTATCTTAGCTTATTTTAACTCACTTTAAATGCAAATTTTAAATTTACTTTAAATATATTTCTAATTTTCCTTTTCTTTTCTATGTTTCATTATATTTTTCATTTTAATTGTGCTCTTTTATGCTTGTCTGAATGTTTCCAATGCTTTTAATGTTTTAATGTAAAGCACATTGAGTTGCCCTCGTGTATGAAATGCGGTATACAAATAAAGTTGCCCTGCCTTGTCTTGCCTTGCCTTGCCTTGCCTAAAGCTACATGTGTTACAGACAGTGCTGAGAGTGTTGTAAACTACTGAGCCGGAGCAACCTCTGTTGGATCAAGTATGTGATGACACCATTTATAAATGACCTCCAGCATTGTTTTCTGCATTACATGTTGTTTTAACATAGGCACATACCTAACAATACACTATATAGACAAACGTAGTTGGTCTCACCTGAATCTAGATGTTTCAATCTGATCCCGTATCTCCAGTGAGGGGCAATCTTAATGCTTCAGGATACCAAGACATTTTATACAATGCTATGCTTCCAACCTTGTAGCAAAGGTTTGGGGAAAGTCCTTTTCTATTCAAACATCACTGCTCCCTAGTGCACAAAACACAGACTATAAGGACATGGTTTGATGAGTTCAGTCTGGAAGAGCTTGACTGGCCCGCACAGAGCCCTGACCTCTCGACCCCATCGAGCACCTCCGGGATGAATTGGAATGGAGCTCATCCAACATCAGTGCCTGAGCCAATAAATGCTTTATAGAACGAATGGGCACAAATTCCCACATGGACACTTATGGAAAGCCTTCCAAGAAGAGTGTTAGCTGTTATAGCTGCAAAAGGAGACCAACTCCCATTTAAGTATATGTATGTGAATACATTGTCATTCAGTCCTTGTTGGTGCAATGGTCAGGCATCATAAAACTTTTGTATATATAGTGTGGCTTCAAAACCCACATAAGTGTGATAGAGGCGTATCAGCATATCAATAAATATATCAGGCTCTCCCACGTGCCGCAGCATAATGTGTGATGTGCCGTTTAGATGTTATGACAGGTGACAATGTACCTGAATAACTGGTCAGAAAAATATCAGGAAAGGGAACGCTTTGGAGGTCTTGAGAGGGTATAATAAGGAGCATCATGAGAATAAACACCCCTTTAAGTCGATTTCTGTTGTATCTGGAAGCTAAAGAAGAGCTATTAATTGTGATTAAAATACCTGACTATCTGAAAAAGGATTCCACTACACTGAGGTACATGTTGCTGGAATAAAACATCTTCATTTTAATGTGACAGAACTATCCCAGTATATCAAAATACACTCTAAGACATGTTTTGGAATCCAGACCATAAGGAAGATTAGATAATGCTACTGTACATGATGCATGGTGAACATACGTGTGTGAAGGCTCTAACAAGCTGTGGAAACAGAGAGATGTAAAGTTCATAACTCATCCCAATATGTGTGGGAAGACTGGAAACATATGTGAGCTCCTCTGGAAGCTCTGCAGACGGACTGTACGAGTGAAAAACATGCAGTGTGTTTATCTCTGGTCAGATGCTGCCTCTGTCAGAGTGTTCTCGTGCATCAGTGTGAAAACATGAGCATTAATTCATTTAAACCCAAACATGAGGAAAACATGTTAGTGACAACAATGCACAGAAGAGAGCTTTGTTTTCCATTCACTGAGTTCTCCACTGGCTCCATGTGCTTCACTTTCTGTTTAACTGGTCTGCTTTTACTATCAGCGTGTGACTCAGGGAGGATTAGGAAAGCTTTGATGGATGGCAGATTAACCTTCCTCTGGGATTGAAGTCAAATATTTGGATGGATCTCGTTGAATTACAGGACAGAAATCACCTCTCTGTCTGTTTTTTGTTTCTGAGGCCAATATGCACACTTCCTCATGTCTAAAACCGTCTGTGGTAGAGAGAGTTAACTTAGTTGCTATGTCAGAAATATATCTGACATTTTTCACTATATTTACGAGTTAGAATTTGACACCGCCGACCTCCCTCAAACCTCCCGTTTACGTTTACGTTTTACCATACCTCAGAGGCATGTATTGCAGTATGTCATCAGGAGATGATAAATGATGATTGCTGATAGGCTCCAAGATTGACTGTCAATCTATCTGTATCAATCTCTCTTAACAGGTCAAATAAAGAGGTGGAATGTTGGACAATTTTTTTAAATTGGAGATAAAAGAAAAAGTCTAAATATAACCATTGCACTTTTAAACTTCCGTAAATTTGAAACAGACAAAAGTGTTTCCACTCAGTGGTCAAACCCCTTAAGAGGTTTCACATATTTGCATAATACACAAGTGACAGCAGCCACTAAGATCTGACCACTTCCATATCCTGTAAAAACTGAACATGCTGAGTTTGAAGAAGCAGATTTCATCTGCACATGACGGTCTTATCTTCAAGTGTTTCCATGCTCAGGCTCCTCTGAATCACAGCGCCCTAAATGAAGGTCTGTAGATCGTCCATGAGGAATACTGCTGCTGGGAACTGTAACATATCATGAGAGTATACTTCCTTTGTTGAGGCGTATGTTTCTATAAATGAAGCCAACATGTGGATTGAGCCGCCTACTGAACCCAAAACAGACCACAGTAGTCCACATTTTAAAATTAAACTGATGGAGGTCTTGAAATAATCAATCATGTGGTTGCATAAGGATGGGGAGTGGGGTTGTGTGTAAACAGTGTGTATGTATATATGTATATATAAGAGCATGCGGGTGTGTTGAACTGCTGTTCCTGTAAAGAAGGTCAGAAATATGTACCATGTGTTTTAACTCTGTCATCAGCAGGAATGTTTCTTGTTTCTTATTTCTTAAAGGCCTCTGAGATTAGCAGAAACTATTAATGCTCTGCCAGGAAATTAGATTCAGACTTCTCAAAGATTGAGATCTGCACCAGAACCAAACATGACAACCCAGACTCAGTCCACACCCCCTGCAGTGTCTTTATTTTTCCTCTCTTTTGAAAATACATTCCACATTGATCAACATATCTGGAGTAGTTGTATTTGTGGAATTTTAACTGCTTGAAGGCATTTTGTGTGATGCAGCTGAGGGCATCAAGCACCAGTGTTACAAGGACTCCAGTTTGGCTCAGCAGTGTAAATACAGCCCGTATTTAGAGGCTGCAGTCCTTGATGCAGGGTCCCTGATTTAACTCCCAGCATCAACACTTTACTGCACATAATCCCCCTCTCCTCCCGATATCTCCTGTCTCCCTTTAGCTGTCCAATCCAATAAAGGCACCAAAAAACAACTTTAAAAAAGGGGGCACCAGTTCAGCTCAGGTGGGAGATCTGGCGCCCCATGTACAGAGCAAGCGGCAACCTCTGGTCTAAAAATATTAGTCCAATGCAGAAGTGTTAAAAACTGAAGTTCATTGAGGATCCGCCTGAGGCTGGCTATGGAAGTCACATACACATGAATGGGAAAAAGCTGATCTTTACAGCAGAAATAAACATGTTTACAGCCTGGTACAAAAAACGGTGGTATTTACTTGATTTAAATTGAAGTCTTATCTGTTTATCACAATGGTACAGGTCTGAAGTATTTACATTGATATGTTTTACGATACAAATAGTTCCAAGGGCAACTAAGAGTGTGAAAGGTAATAAGCATGTGCTTTAGTGATGGGAAGTTTGGCTCTTTTCAGAGAGCAGGCTCTTTTAACTTTAGGGTTGTGATTAGGGTTGTGATTAGGGTTGGGGTTTGTGATTAGGGTTAGGGATAGGGTTTTGATTATGGTTGTGATTAGGGTTAGGGTTAGGGTTGTGATTTGGGTTGGGGATAGGGTTTTGATTAGGGTTGTGATTAGGGTTAGGGATAGGGTTTTGATTAGGGTTAGGGATAGGGTTTTGATTAGGGTTGTGATTAGGGTTAGGGTTAGGATTAGGGTTTGGGTTAGGGTTATGATTAGGGTTAGGGTTGTGATTAGGGTTGGGATTAGGGTTAGGATTAGGGTTTGGGTTAGGGTTAGGATTAGGGTTAGGGTTGTGATTAGGGTTGGGATTAGGGTTAGGGTTAAGGTTATGATTAGGGTCAGGGTTAGGTTTAGGGTTGTGATTAGGGTTGGGGTTTGTGATTAGGATTAGGGTTAGGGTTAGGGTTAGGGTAAGGGTTAGGGTTAGGGTTATGATTAGGGTTAGGGTTAGGGGGTTGGGGTTAAGGTTAGGGTTATGATTAGGGTTAGGGTTAGGGGGTTGGGGTTAGGGTTATTATTAGGGTTAGGGTTAGGATTAGGGTTAGGGTTAGGGTTAGGGTGTTGGGGTTAGGGTTATGATTAGGGTTAGGGTTAGGATTAGGGTTAGGGTTAGGGTGTTGGGGTTAGGGTTATGATTAGGGTTAGGGGGTTAGGGTTAGGGTTATGATTAGGGTTAGGGTTAGGGTTAGGATTAGGGTTAGGGTTAGGGTGTTGGGGTTAGGGTTATGATTAGGGTTAGGTGGTTAGGGTTAGGGTTATGATTAGGGTTAGGGTTAGGGTTATGATTAGGGTTAGGGGGTTGGGGTTAGGGTTATAATTAGGGTTAGGGTTATGATTAGGGTTAGGGTTAGGGGGTTGGGGTTAGGGTTATAATTAGGGTTAGGGTTAGGATTAGGGTTAGGGTTAGGGTGTTGGGGTTAGGGTTATGATTAGGGTTAGGGGGTTAGGGTTAGGGTTATGATTAGGGCTAGGGTTAGGGTTATGATTAGGGTTAGGGTTAGGGGGTTGGGGTTAGGGTTAGGGTTAGGGTTAGGGTTAGGATTCTGATTAGGGTTTGGGTTAAGGTTAGGATTAGGGTTAGGGCTATGACTAGGGTTAGGGTTAGGGTTAGGGTAAGAACCAGAACTAAACTTAAGCAAACAGAACCAGAACCAAACTCATGCAAACAGAACCAGAACCAAACTCAAGCAAACAGAACCAGAACCAAACTTAGGCAAACAGAACCAGAACCAAACTCATGCAAACAGAACCAGAACCAGAAATTCAAGTATGGTTAAAAAAATTCACATAGTTGAAGTCAGAGTTAGGAATGAGGTTTTCAGCAGGTTAAATCTTGGGTTTAAGGCAAAGTGAAGGTCAATGCACAGAATGTATAGATTACTGTTTGTTCTGGATGTGAAATACCAGCTCAGGTCAAACACAGTGTTTGCAGGGAGTCCAGAGTAATGTGCTCTCTGCAGAATAATCTGAGGTGGAGTGACGATGTCTTGGATTCAAAAGGTTTTTTTTAAAAGTTATAGTGAGATAAATAAATGTAATTTTGTGAAAGCATCATGAAAGACTTCTGACACTAGCTAAAATCTAACTCTGACATGAGTGTTAAGTTACTGGAATCCAGGACTATATCATCGCTGCACCATTCTTAGGTAAACTGCATCTCTCACTATCAAACAAACATTTAAAAATGATGTTAGATTACATTTGTGTGTAATTGCTGCATTAAACCTTGTCTTTAATAAAAGCTGAAATAGACCCACCTGGGGTTTATCCGATGGTGGTACAAAAGTCTAAAGCTGATCTATGAGCTGTCAGTGCATGTCCTCAGTGAATACTAATGGAGGTAATGATGCTAATTATGTAAGAGCATCAAACTGAAGATCAGTGTGAGATGGTCTCCCCAGCAGGGAAGCCTGAGTTGTTGTAGATTAGTTTGTGAGAGCCGGATTTGTGCCTGATGACAGAGTCAATAAATCCTGATAAAACAAAGAGACAGGCTGCGCATCTCATTTATTTAAGCTAGCAGTAACAAAAATATCATCTCTTTGAGGAACCAAAATGAACTGCTCTGTTTAGGTTTCTCTTATGGACGGTGTGGTGGGAGTTAATATGACTCCATGAAGCTTTCAGAAGTAGAATATCTCAGTCATGTCATCAATCAGTTAGAGAAGAAACATTAGATTCACAAAAAAAACCTGAGATAAGCAGAGATGGGAGAGTTTCTTCACACACAGAAATGATTTATGATGGCTTTGGGTGGTTTTGTCATTATTGTACAGACATTAGTTTAGAGGGTCATTTCATTTAGAGTCAGATCACCTGACTTTTCCTTTTGCATTATAAGAATTTGGAAAATCTCTGTAGCCATTTGATAGATTATCATGAAATTCTGGAGATCCAAACCAATGGCCATCTTGCTGTGAGGCCACAGTGTTAACCATGGCACCACTTTGAAGGCCCAATAAGAAACCATTAAACCATTGTATTCAGACTGAATCCAAACCTGCCTGTCTGCCTGCTTGTCTGCAATCTCCTCAAGTTTCTTGTGCAAAGTTTTTATTTGCTAAAACTACAAATACAACCCTGCTCTGCACTTTAAAGCTCCTGTGAGGAACTTTTAGATCACATTGATTTTGATGGCCCTATTGAATCAAGTGTTGCTTTGTATCTCTCTTTCAGACACATCACTGATCTTTGCAAAGGCTGTTACTGGAAGTTGAAGGTAATTACTTTATCTGACACCTACCCTGCACCAGTGGTTTAAGACATCCACATTAACAATATAGAAAATATTAAATGTGTCACTATGGTTTTCATTGCTTTAATGCATCATAAAAAGACATCAGAATTAATTTCAGTCTATTTTATACCCGGCTAAAAATGCCTCACAGGAGCTTTAAGTATGTCTGATAAGTGTGTCAGAGCAGGTTCATGTGTTTGGAGAGGAATTTTGACATTTCTGGCTGAATTCCTGCAGCATCTATTCTTTTAAAGCTACCTACCACTGCTTTGATTTTGATGATGCCTTCACTTTCTAACAAACAACATGATGAGTTTGAATTTCACCTTATTACATATTCTGCTTGGTGATAAAAATGCTGTGTTAGTGTTTTAGCAGGAGCCTATCATGCAGTGTTTCTTATCATTTATTGTATTACACTGAATGTGTGGCTTGTTAGGCTTGTGTTTTAGGTTTTTTAAATATTCAATCGTTAGTTGTGTTTTTGTTTGTTTGTTCACATCAGTCAAATTTGATAAAGGAGATTTAGCGGACTAAACCAGCAGAGACTTTTGCTGTAATATGAGGAAAAAATAGTCCTGTTAGAATCCTTACTTTTGATGTGAACGAATCTATAGCAACAATATTCAGAATTAAATGCAATGTTTTATGCAACAAGAGAATTTCCCCCAATGAGAGATCAATAAAGTTTATCTTATCCAATCTTTTTATTTTTTTTAAGTTATATTTTTGGCCTTTTTGCCTTTATTTTGTAGGACAGCTGAAGAGAGACAGGAAATGTGGGGAGTAGAGAGCGGGGGTACGACCCACAGTACAGTTTCTGTACTTTATTTGAGTAATATTTTTTGGGGGAACTTATTACTTTTACTTCACTACATTCAAAGACAAATATCATACTTGTGTTTGGTTTGTCTCAATGGTGTAGCCGTACCTCGGTTGAGCGTAGATCATATCAAACGTTATGGCCAAGAAGGACGATGATTCAGGATGACAATCCACCAAATACAAAACTACAGACCCCCTGAAGTCTCAGAAAGAAGATGATTTGTTTTATTTTGTGTGCACAAGTTCTTATCTTCATAAAGGTTTAGATATCTGAAAAAAAAGAACCCTTCCATAAACCTGGTCTGTACTCGGTTTCCAATGGACTGCATGATATACATTTTAAAACAATGGTGGTAAACATTACCTTCTCTAAACATTTGCATGTTAGCATTTACCTCCCATGTAAGGGTGTCATCTAACAAAAGACCTTCGTGTTTGAAAAAACTGAGCGTATAATGTTGTACCCTCGAGGCCAAATAGTCAAATTAAACCTTCCGTGTCAAACATTAATACAACTCATTTAAAATGAAGAGCTCTATCTGCAGCTCCTGTGTCTTTCCCACTGCTCTGAGTGAATCTGTTTTATTCAATTAAAACAAAGTAGAGAAACAGCTCTACATAAACATTCAGTCTGGCTGCTTTGAAGCAATGTGTCTTTTGTCTTCTCCCACTCATCAGAGAGAGGAACAGCCAAAGGGTGTGAGCATCTTAGGAGTAAAGATATGGGAGAAGAACGAGCCGTGAAAAGTAAGAGAACAATTTTGGAGCTGAAATAACAAAAACTTTCAAAGATAAGATTGTTTCAAACTTTTGATTTTGCTTTTATTTATTACTCCTGACTGTTTCAATCTTTATATAAAGCTACTTTCATCTGCAGCTTTAAGATGCCGATGTGTTGTCGGTATCTTGATGGGGGTTCTTTCCATGCAGGTTTGGAAACGCTGCACGAAGGCTTTCACATGTTTGAGGGACATGTGTTTCAGCAATAAGAAAACTAACACCACTATGGTCAGACTTCCTTTTGCTCTCAGCAAGGAGTCAAGAAGAAGAAGGAGAATGACAACTCGATCAGTGGGAGCTTTGGAATGAACAGCTGCATGTGGACCAACAGAGTAATGCATACGCAGGATTTTTCTTCATCAAAAGCAAATCGATTCACAGGTTTGAAGCCTGAAGACAAAGGGGTCTGGAAACAACAGTAGTAAAACAGCAGGAAAAAATATGACCACACATTTAAAACAGGTGTATTCACAGTCAAACACTGTTTACTCAGTAAACACAGTCAGCTTGTCAGCACAGAGAAAGAGGCGTAGAGGAAAAAGGAAGCTGGTAGAGTCTGTGACGTTCGATTTTATGATGCACGGATGTATCACGATGGTCAAAGCTGGCAACTTTCAGAGGATTAGGGTGTGACTCTTCAGGGGAAAATAAAGCTGACAGTTTGTGGGATGAATGATAAGATAGGAGAAAGGGAACATTTCACTCTGCTGTACAAAATGATTTGACATTTCCCTGGAGTTTTCGACCACTTTGTCATAAACTGGAATTTTAAGGGGAAATCGTCCTCAGTGGAGCGGTTAACACCTCACAGACGTCAGTAATCAGTGATGAGGAGGGGTGGTTACTGTCTCCGTAAAAGCAGCATGACTCAGCCTACAAATCATCCCTGACTGCATCATTCAGATCAGCAAAATGTATCAATATGACACCGCAAAGATAACAAGGAGTGAAGGTAGCACTGCTGATAATAAAAAAGTATGCAGTATAGAGTATAATTCATGTGGACTGTGTTTTTATAGCACTTTCTCTCATCTTCTGACCACTCAAAGTGCTTTTTATATTACATGTCACATTCATCTATTCACACCATATTCATACACTGAGGGCAGAGGCCGCCCTGTAAGGATCAATCCCATTCACACATTGATGGCACACCATATGGGGCAGTTCAGGGTTAAGTGTCTTGCCCAAGGACACTTTCAGCATGTGGACAGCTGGACTCAGTCCTCCGATTGAGAGACAACTGACTCTATCACTGAGAGGAGACCAAGTGTTGATGACATCCTCTGAATGTTTAACAGCTACCATTGCACATCAGTCTATCTGATGTCACTCGAACAGGAATCAGTTTCATGGATAAAGTAGCTTTTTTCAAGTTTATTATTATCATGTCAGAACATTTAACAAACTGTAACAGACAATCATAATCAATCCTGATTGATGCACACCAAACATATTCAACAGATCTCTGTCTAACTCCCTCACTAATCTATGTATCATCTGGTGTTTTCTATGTTTCAGCAAGCCCTAAGGAAGTTATTCTGACACAAAGGCCAAACTCTGGATCTAAAACCCTGGATCCAACATGTGAGACACACAAGCCTCAAAAGACTATTCCCATCTGCTTACACTGTGAGAGAGTCAGCAGCAGACCCCACGACACTGAAGGTTTCTGGAAGAACTGTTTCATTAATTCAAGGTTTTTTGGCACAGCGCTCCACTGAACAGATTTTACTTGGGTGAAAAGGAACCAGCTCTGATGCTGCATCCAATCCTCCTAACATGAAGGGGTTAAAGGCGCAGTGTGTAGTATTCAGCAGCATTTAGTAGGACAGACTTATTAATAATATAATACTCATAAGTATGTTTAAATTAGAGTAAATGTAGTGTATAACAACAACTGTTTTGTATTTGTTGACTTAGAATGAGTTTGTCATTTACATATGAGCGGGTCTTCGTGCACTGCCTGTTCTGCATTTCATAGCATAGAACAGACAAATTATATGACATATATAGTTTTGTATTTAGTGGGTGCCCCCCAAGAAGAATCTGAAAACCTGATATCACAAGAAAATCCTCATTTCTACGTACTGTACCTTTAACTCAGTCATCAACTTCTTCTGAGAGCTTTAAGAAAACAAGGCCAGACAAGCCCATTGACACAATGTTTGTACAGTGATATTTGATTAAACAAATAAACCTGGCCCAACTTGTTTGACACTTTACTTTCCATATTATTGGATCATCTTATTTTACTTCTGAGCACCATGGTGTGGTATCTGTGTTGTTTCTTATATGAATTGTTGTGGACTTGGGAAATGAAGTTTCAAAGCAGCGCTTGGAAGTTAAAATTTACATTAAGTCATGAACTGTTCTTACTTACTGACTTACTTACTAACTTCTTCTTTTTACTTCTACAAAACATTTTAGGGAAAATTTGTGGACCTTGTACTGTAAGATTATCAACAGTTAAGCTTGTAAAAAAAATGATGTATAATTATTAAAAAGCCATTCAAGCTGTCAAGATTGGAACCACCATTTTAATGTATCAAATTGATATTACCAAAAGGGGCTTTATCTTATTTACATATATCATATCGCATGTTACCACAGAGTAGTTCTATTTATAGTTTTATATCAACTTTATTTATTGAGGAAAAAAACAATCAAGTTTGGCAAAGTGCTGTATGGAACAGGATAAAGGCCACTGAAAAAAAAAATCAAGGTCCATATTTTCTTTTTATGTTTTTGTTCTGAGAAAAAGTCAGATTTCTGAGAAAAAGTCAGATTTCTGAGTAAAGTCAGAATTCTAAGAAAAAGTCAGAATTCTGAGATTAAAGTCAGAATTCTGATTTTTTTTTTCTCAGAATAATAATAATAATAATAAAATATATCGTACCTTCATTTTATTTTTTGTTCAGTGGATTAAAGTCAGAATTCTGAGATTAAAGTCTGAATTCTGATTTTTTTCCCCTCATAATAATAATAATAATAATAATAATAATAATAATAATAACAATAAAATATATTGGACCTTCATTTTTTTCCCAGTGAATTAAAGTCAGAATTCTGACTTTTTCTCAGAATAATAAAAATATATAATTTTGTTTTCAGTGGCCCTAATCCTCTGCTGAGTACGTAAGTTAAAACACAGAGAACATAAAACTCTGTCAGAAAATAAGATAGAATAAAACAATAGAATCATAATATAACACTTACACTGTAAGATAATAATATATTAGGGCTTAAACATTAACCTTGTAAATTCAACTTCTACAAAAGGCAAAACGTTCTAACTCTCAAACAGCACACTGCTGCCACCTAGTGGTCAAAACACAAAAGGACAAAAAGCTGTTTGTTTCCTATTGGATGATTAGACGTGACGTAACGAGGGCAAACAAGGAAGTGAAACTAAGGCTATGGAAGGTTTTATTTTCGGTTAATGAGAACAAATTCTTCATGTGAGAAAGACTTATCTGCTGCAGCATTTAACAGGTGCGTTTATCTCAACTTATTTCCACTCATTGTGTTTTTCACCACATCATACAGGTGGTGTTGTTGTATACTTTGTGTAAAGCAGTAAATATTTGTACAGTTTAGTTGTTTGTGCTTTCTTTGATAGATAACCTTCAGAAATGGGTGACTCTCTTAACCCACTGGTTGTGATCGGTGTTGGGTCCAGCTTTGCCTTCTCTAGCCTTTTCTATCATTTATACCAAGAAAAGAAGAAAGAGCTGATCAAGCTGAAGGCAAGTTAATCCTGTTTTAATCTGCTTTGAATATGAAGACAGCTGCTGCTTGTTTCTAAATGATCTAAATGATATTTCCCTTCTTAGGAGATACCTGTTTTTAAGCCAGATCGTCATTTGGTGCAAGTATTGAAATCCTCTCCCCACAGGAGACTCCAGTATGTTGCTGTGGAAGGTATGTCTAGATTTAATAGTTTTCTAAATGAAGTTTTGCAAGAGGATTACAGTCTTTGTCATACCTGATTCCCAGGTCTGGTCCAGGCAGATGGGGAACCTCTGGCCAGCCAGTTTGTCCCACGAAGCTTTGGTGTGATTCAGAAGATATCAGTGGAGGAAACATGGAAATACTGGAACTCCCTCAGCAGGACATGGTACACGAGCCTGCTGACAGAATTCAAGATATCTCTCTGCGGTCTACTGAACGTTAATAAATGTGTTATTTCTTTAACAGGAATTCTCGGACCATGAACAGAAAAGAAACCAACAACTCAGTACCCTTCAGTCTGGTCAGCCCAGGTAACTACATCAATGACTTATTTGTGAAGGTCCAAAACCCTCTGGAGGCCTCTGGGGACTTCCTGGAGAGGGTTCACTTCAAAGTGAGACGTGCTGAGGAGGGCATAGTGGATGTGGTGGTGCAGGGTCTCAGCGGAGAGAAACCTGTGGCGATGGAGGAAAGTGAGGAGCTGCTGCGGGTAGGGAGCACCCTGACTGGTTTTGGTGAGGTGGTGCTGGAGGGAGGGCAGGTGATGAGGCTGCAGGCCCCCCAGGATGGCCGTAAGTTTATCCTGGTGCCCTCTGACCACAGGAGCTTCATGGACAGGCATGAGAGATCAGCCAGCATGTGGAAGACTCTGGCTGCTGTCACTGGCATCTCAGGGGCTACTATCTTAGCCAAAGTCATCTACGGGATGGTGGGAAAACAGGACGACAGATCCAAGTAGACTTGAGGTGAAACAATTTTGAAAGCAAAGGTTTTGGGGACAAAAATACGAGTCAAAATAGAAAGCAAAAACATCAAAGAGCAGGAGACATGTAATTTAACAAAACTCAAAGTGTCCCAAACACAAATCTAGTTCTTAACAAACAGAACCAAAGTGGATTTTGTACTTTCTTAAGGGTTGTATATCATAAAGTGTACAAATCTTTATTTTCTATTTCCATTGTGTCTCTAAAATAATATGCCAAGCTCAAAAGAGACATAAAGACATCACTACTTTGCCTCCAAAACTACTGACCTCAAACCAAAGTAGACATTAATCACATATAATACTGAATACTCATTTGTTCATGCAGTGAGTTAAGTCCCATGTTCTTGTCTTGTCCCTCAGTGGCCACCATATTTCACAGAGGGGATTTGAGAGTGTGGAGCACTATTCACACACTGCAGTATCATAAAAAAAAGTCCCACTGTAAGATTCTTGTACCAAATGATGAGAGCACAGGCTGAGTGTAGGGCTAGATATGGAAGTTTAGTCTTATAAGGAGTATAAATAAGGGATGAGTAAAGCCTTTTTCAGAGATAAATTCCTGACATGTCTTAAACTGTAAAGTATTTTCGGCTATGAAAAAGGAGAGTGGCTGAAAATTGATTATTTTGTGTTACTTCCCTGCGGTTATTGAGCCATAATCATGCAACAAGTGATACTAAATGGATCCAAACAGTATATTAGATTTTTTTTTTTGCAGTGTTTGGGAAAGCTTTTTGTTTGTTTTTTTAGGTGGGGTTGTGACAATTATAGGTGTACTAGCAACACAGGGGACGTCAGTCAGCTTGGCCTCTGTTTTCAGCAACTGAGGCGTGAACCTGAGTGGAAGCTAGGCTATAAGCGCTGGAGATGGAGTCAGCTCTACTATGTAATTCAGCTCATATGAATGAACTCCGACTGCAATGGTGCTCTTCTGCCTGCAGCACACCGATCAGCTGTTTGTGTCTGCGGCCTTAAAAAAGACAAAAATACCACCATACTGAAAAATGAAATACAGTGGGTGGGAGTCAATTAAAATTAGATATATTACGTGGTTATATAAAGTCTGTCTGCAGTGACTGATGGTCTAGCTTCCTCTTTTTGATTTCTAAAACACTGGGACGAGCTGACCGGTGAGTCCTGTGGGTAACCTAACTACTATCAACGAGCACCTCATACAACCCCACTTTGAAAAACACAAACCATCCTTTTTAACAAAGGGAACTTTTTTAAGAATCAAAGCTTCTGTATCAAGGGAACCATGTTTTTCTTTTTGTACTGAAAGTGTATTTAATCATTTGGAATAAATTCATGTTGTTTAAGGAGCGATATACTATATTTTCTTAATCTTTTAATTGAATTTTTCATTATTTAACTGTCGACTAGATTCTCTTCATGTCCAGACAGGCTGGAAGTAAAACTTGATTATAATCAGATTTAGACTGTATCCATCTAGCGGGTAATTTTCTACCTCTTAGATCATAATGTGATTGTGTCACTGTTTTTTGTAATCAGTAAATGCAAAATGAAACATAACACACTGTTCTTCACTGTCTTCTCTAAAAGGGGATGATTACGGTCCTGTGGTGAATAAAAACTTTCTTTTAAAACTGTTTTATACTGAGTCGATTTTCTTGTGATGCAGACGAAAAGGATGATGCGGACTCTGGGTCTTTCTTCTTTATTTGGGTGTCGACATTCGAAGCACACAGCCCCTTAAAATGACGCGGCATCATGTGATGAAAAGTGTGTCAGCTTGAAGTGTTGATGGTGTGATGTCAGTTGTAGAAAGCTGCTGTCTGTGGTAGAACAAACTGCCTGAATACCACAGATCTCCAGATTTAATGAGTCCTCTTCGTCCTGTGTTAAGTGCTCCTCTTTACTCCCCTTCCTCCTCTGAAGACTCCTCGGCTTCTTCTAACCACTTGATGAACTTCTGAAGCTGTTAAAAAAAAAACAGACAGATTCGGGTTTAAAAGAGAGAACTGCAGCACTCTGAAACACAAAGAGTCAATGGAGGACAGGTGCGAAGGGAAACCCTCTGAGAAAGTTAACCACCAGTCTGGACAGATAGTTTAGCAGTGCTCTCAAATTCTGTTTAACCTTCCCTACCTTATCTTTTTTTTTAACCTTAAAAAAACTGACTAATTAACCAGACATCTCTTGGTGGACTGAAGTTACAGTTAGTACACCTGAGTCTCTGTTTAAAGATGCTCTATAGAAAAATCTTTCCTGCTATGAGCGGTGCACTCATCCCTGAGCATTCAAAAAAAGAAGTAATAATGTGCACAGTTACGTTTCTTGAACTCTCTTCTTATTCTCTGCTTCTATTTTACACTAATCAGATTGGCATAAACTCAAATGTCTCACATCTAATGAGTTGGCAGGTGGTCTGTTTTTGTGTAGATGTCACACTGCATTATGTAATTTTCATATAGTCCTGTGTTCTGTGGGACTCTGTAAACCTGTTCTGTACCTACCCCCTGGTTCTTGCGCAGCTTTCTGCTCCTGTCTGTTGTGGCTTCCTGGGAGAACCAGCGCAGGATCATGTCCTCCTCCAGGATCTCCAGCTGGTACATGTTCATCAGGATCTGCATGGAGAAGAAACAAACCAGGTTTGCTGAAGTAAACTGCAGGGTGACATGTCCTGAATGTTTGAGAATATACGTTCTTGTAGCATGTGTGGCCTCTTTATCAAAACCAGCAGATGATTGTGTGCATCAGGTTTTGTTGGTTGACTCTGACCTTGACCATCGCAGTCCAGTGACTCTCCTGCTCCAGGAAGTGTTCCTCAAACGCAGCGAGGCAGTCCAGATGATCCCGAGCTCTCTTCACATAGTTTTTAAACACCGGAGCCCATTTCTTCAGTAACTGAGAGGAGGACAAATCAAGAAATTGAGCTGATATTTGTTTTAATCATGTCTTTGATTTCATGTGCTGAACAAAAGCATATTTACAGGGAGGAGAAGTGTGACGTATTGTGACGGGGTGATCTGGTTGCCCTGCTGCTGGAAAGGATACTCCAACACCACTCTGGTTAAAATCTGCATCACCTCCTTCAGAGTGATGTTGTAGGCATACCTACAGACACAGAGAGTATCAACCTGACTGAACGATCACTTTGAGAGAGAGCAACTGAGTAACCAGCAATTAAAGATGCCTCCTTACTTCAGAGAGTTGATCTCAAGTACAAGATTATCGTAGCCGATGTTTTCCTCCAGACCTCTCTGCAGAGTCCCCAGGACCTCCAACTGGAAGACTAGGAACAAGATGGCAAGAGTGTAAGAGTGAGCTTTCCTCTACATTTCTTTCTTTTCCTTTGCATTTGTTGTTTTTGCTCTACTTTCAGCTTAAAACATAGAATTTAAACATTTTGCAATCCATCAAATTCTGTTTTTATTTACATTTCACACAGCCTCCCAACTTTCTTAGAATTGTTGTAAATATCCTCATGCTTAATGGCTGTTATCAAAATCAGAAGACAATTATAGAGCTTAATTTTCTCCCTGATAACTGCTGAAAGAATGTAAACAAACAGAACCTTTTAACATGTTTTACTTACCCAGCATACACCGACTTAAAGACTCTAATTTAAGCTATCATACAGCTCTCACTATAATTAGCACCACTAAATCACAAAGTCATTTGCTAAATCAAAATCCTCTAAACGAGTTCTGAAATAAAAAGCAAGTCAGACTTTAATAAAGCAGAAAGAAAGTAGACTAATAATCTGACTGACATTGATCATGCACTGTTACATTTTCCTGAGAGCACAGAATGTTTTCTTTGTCTCTTCTACCAGTAGGGGGCAGTCATGCAGTTCCACAGCCACCTGAAACAAACAACTCTCACCTTTAACATCGTCCATCTCCGGGGACGGGATCACCGGATCATCAGGACCGTCAGACTCGCTGTCCTCACTTTCACTCTCAGGGTCAGGGTTCAACACCAGACCTGATGCACAGAGAAGAGAATGTATTGGCACCCGTATCAAAGGCTCTAACTAATGGTTATACAAAGATGAACTTCACAGGCCAGCACGGCTGCTCTCCTACCCCAAAGACACTGTGACAGCTCCTCGTCCTCTGTGTCATCCAGACTGCTGGCCTTCCAGATGTAGCCTTTACCCTCAGGTCCCACCTCAGCAGGGTTAAACACTGAAGGACAGAAGACAATGCAGCTCAACACCAGACACATCTGAACATTTGACTCATGTGTGTATATACCAGCACACCGTCCATTCACACCTTTCCTTTTGGTTTTGTCTTTGCTCTGACCAACCGCTGCATCATCACTCAGGAATTCATCATCATCATCCTCTTCCTCCTCATCTGGGTGGTGCATGGACACCACGGTGCCCTCAGGCAGAGAGATGTTTGGCCCAATTACCACCTTTCAAATAGATCACAACAAACTGAGTGATGAGATCAATGAAGTCGTAGAATCAAAGGATTAGTGCTGGTTCAAACTCAGTGTCCCAAAAACATAAACAGGACTTATCAGCAGAAATTAAACCTAAGATGAGTATGCATAGGTATGCATGTGTGTGCATATGTGTGTTTGTATGTATATATATGTATTTCTATTTATTTTATAACTTCTCTTCGTCTGTTTAGTCATTTTAAATTATTTTTCAACAAAAAATGTCTCCATGTGTTTTCTATTAATTTATTTGTTTATTTTATTCATTTTATTTCTAATATCAATTTTATTCTATTTAATTTCACATATCTGAGCCCCTGTTTGATTGTATTTGTTTTGTCTTGTTGTTACATTAAAAAAAGTTACAAATAAAATATAAAAAAAAAAAATTAATTAAACCTAAGCACACTGAGTTTAAATTTGCAGCGCTCAGTATGATCCATCTTTGTGTTGATATTGTCCTGAACCACTTTGATGGTTTGACTGATTAAAGAAACTAGCCCTTCCTTCTCTTACATGTGTAATGTGCAACGAAGAAAGAATCTTTATGAGGAACATTTTATTAAAAGCTTGTGCCAGCAGCAAGCTGTTAACCTCTTAGTATGAGACCTAGCACACAGTAGGGGTGACAGGCATTTAAAACATTAATATAGAAGTAAAAAATAATGTTAATGATGGTCTTGTTTACTTTTGTAGGTCACAAAGAGAGTATTAGTATTAATTTCAGTCAGTGTCATAAAGCAAAGCACTGGAGGGGTTTTCACGTGAGGGTGTTTGTGTCCGAAAATAGTGCCAAAACAAAGAGGGGTTTCTGACGGCAAACTGAATAGCTGTGAAACACTGATTATTGTAGCCTAGCTTACCGGCCAGTCCTCTGGGAATTTTCTCATTAAAAGGGGAAGAGCTCACCGGCACTCATTGTGGCTAACAGGAACAATAGTGTAATGTAACTCATACGACACCCACTTCAAAAAAACTGAAATAACCCTTTAGAGGTTGATCATTGCAAAGAGAAACAGCTGATTAAAGCCTTCGCTGAAATGTGCTGATCTTTGGGATAACAACCGAGGACAAAAGAAGGTGGATGTAAGTTTAGAGGTAAGAGGTGAGAGTTACATTGTCTGTTGATTTACGAAACATAACCCAAAATGTCAGCTTACTTGGAGGCGTTGTAGAAGAGTGTGCATGCTTAGTTAAATTAGACCAATATGGTTAAAAGTTCTGCATTTCACAAATTCTATCAATAACACATGAACTGCTTACATTATATGCGAGGACACACTGTTTATTCATCTTGACACCCTCTTTGATCTCAGCCTTGTCACAGACCACAGACTGGAAGATCTCCACGTTGCTGGCGATGTGAACATTACTCCAGATGTATGCGTGGTCCAGTTTCACATTGTCACCTGTTGCAATAACAGACTGAATAGTTAACCCCTCTTTTGTGACATAAAGATAAAAACAGTTTCAGTTCTTCATGGTTCTGGTCAGTGAGCTCACCTATGGTGCAATTGTTTCCTATGACACTGTTAGAAATGTAACAGTTAGCTCCGATGCTGGTGTCGCAGCCAATGAGGACATTCTCCTCCATCTGGCTGCCGTGACCTAGACTGACCCCGGACCCCCTGTAGACATTGTGCCGAGAATAGGTGCAGCCGCGTCCCTTCTGGTCGATGAAGTTTGCCTCAGGCGTAAGCGGGTAAACCCACCGCCGCACAAGGTCTGACGACACAGAGTCGTACATGAGGAGGTTGGACACTCGCACACCGTAACCATCCTTGGTGGTATGCATGTGTATCTGGTTCCCGAGGATCTGACCAAAACAAAGTAAATAAAGGGTCAGGCTGTACAAGCAGAACATCATTCTTTTCAAGGTAAAAGTGATTCATGTTCAGCCGTACCTCTTCATTGACCAGTATCCCTCTGACAAAGTCGTTTCTGGTTTGGTAGTCAAAGTTGTCTGTGAAGAGCTCAGCGACCTGAAACATCAAAAGAACCCCTGTTACCTAAATAAGTGATGATGATGAAGATGAAATCTTTGTCTCTGTTTGGAAACTAACCTGTGGAGAACAGATGCTGATGTGACAGTCCAGCAGGTCGTGTCTGATTTCAAACTCATCACTGCCACCGTGAAAAATGTTCTGTGAAACAAACAGCAGCACCGTCATCAATCTGAGTCATACGTTGTTTAGAAGTCTGATAAAGTATAAAACCATTACCATGGGGAAGTGTAGCTTCTTCAGCCCGTGTGTTTTCTGGTAGTGTAAGATCCGCTGGCTCTTGCTGTCCGTGGCGACAATGACATCATCTTCCTCACAGCGAGACCTGTGACCGGGTGATGACTCCTTGAAGATCATCGTCATCACTGATATATTCTTGTCCATCTTTCTACGATGCCTGTAAACAAGCAAATATGCACAGTGTTAAAGCAACACACAGCAGGGGATCCCCAATACTGTCATTCTCAGAGACCACATGGTGTCTTACTTGTGCTCGTGCAGCGCCTGACTGACGTCAACGTTGGAAACCACATCCCCATAGACCAGCACAAAGTCTGAGCGAACAAGCGACTTTGCATCAACATCCCTGAGCACATCACCCAAGGACCGGTACATCTCTGAGGTGATGATGTGGACTGTGTTTGGAGAGGTGGGTCGACACCACTTGGAGTTCCTGTCAGACAAAGTGACGGCTCAGCATCTTTCATTCAGAAAAAATGTGCACAGCAGTATTAACAACACATACAGAGGGAAACTTACAATAAGTGCTCTTTGATTTTGCTGGCCATCCAGCAGCAGAAGACGAATGTTTCCTGCACCCCGGTGGAAGTGAGGAACTCCAGGGTGTAGTCAATCATGGCAACATTACCCAGCGGCAGCAGAGCCTGTCAACACATCATCATTGACAAAGTGAGTGTGAAATAACTACTATTAAGTTCAGGTTATATCTAAAAAATCTACACAATCAAGTCAGCCTACTATCACCTTAAGAATATATCAAGGATTAAAGGACTTATGTCTCAGCAGGATGCAGAAAAACTGGTCAATGCATTCATCTTTAGCAGACTAGACTACTGTAACGCTGTCTTTACAGGACTCCCTAAAAAGTCCATCAGACGGCTGCAGCTCATACAGAATGCTGCTGCTTGAGTCCTAACAAGGACCAAAAAAGTAGACCACATCACTCCAGTTCTTAGATCTCTACACTGGCTTCCTGTCTGTCAGAGAATACACTTTAAAATCCTGCTGATGGTTTATAAAGCACTGAAGGGTTTAGGCCCAAAGTACATTGCTGATCTGCTCACTACTGTATGAACTATCTCAACCTCTGAGGTCATCAGGTACTGGTCTGCTTTCAGCCCCAAGAGTCAGAAGGAAACATGGTGAAGCAGCGTTTAGTCATTATGCACCACATATCTGGAACACACTCCCTGAAAGCTGCAGGTCTGCTCCAACTCTCACCTCTTTTAAATCAAAGACTAAGACTTTTTTTTATTTGGCACTGCCTTCCTATCTTAGCTCATTTTAACCCACTTTAAATTAAAATGTTAATGTAATTTTTAAAATGTTTCTAATTTTCCTTTTGTTTTCTGTTTTATTATATTTGTCATTTTAATTATGTTCTTTTATGCATGTCTGAATGTTTCCAATGCTTTTAATGTTTTAATGTAAAGCACATTGAGTTGCCCTTGTGTATGAAATGTGCTATACAAAAAAAGCTGCCTTGCCCTACACGAAATAGATCAATCCTGGGACTAAATGCTCGCTATGTGTTTAGCTATGATACAGTTCTGTCAATATTTTAAGTAAGGGGTGATACAGAACATCAACACAGCAGTATAGAGCCCTTACTTGTGGGACTATAATATTGTTAGCACCATTTTTTTAATCTTTAATCAATATTTCAGATCGTATAGTACCACGAGTGACCCTGTGATCCCCACCTCTATTCTCAGTGTAGCCCATAGACTGTATAAAGTGCAGCCCTGTCTCTGTTTACAGCATGGACATCAGTGAGACAGCATTAGCATTAAGTTAGCTTAGCTCTCTGCTTACCCTCGGCTGGTCCTTCGTCACGGGGAAAAACCTCCTGTTAAAGCTGTCAGCGACTAAAACCGCCTGTAGTGGTTGCTCCTCTTCCTCCTGCTCACCTGCACCTTTTCTCCCTGAGAGGCCCGGACCAGCACGGCTCTGTTTTCCTCCTTTGCCAGCCATGTTTGTTTCACTTGCAGCAGCGCTTTCCAACGCTGTCGTCAGATACAGCTACTACGGCAGCCGAGGAGGGACAAAGTTCTCTGTCCCACCGCTTCGCGTTTACGGTTGCACAGGATGAAGAGTGGCTTTTTCAAGATGAAATATGTCAACAGATTCTTTGTTTGATTTCAAATTAAGTCATTAATTTATGCTGGGTCTTATTTCATTGATTAATATATAACTACACAAGTGTTTCATAACTGTATTTCAACTAGTGCCCCTTGTAATGTAACCAACTCCACCAACAATCACATATACACCTAAAGAAACTGACATGCAGCTTTATGTTTTACACCTTTTCTCATTTTAAAAGAACATTAAATGGTAACAACACTGATATTTAGCTGGAAAAAATAATACAATTTCAAAAGACATAATGTAATAGTAGCAGAATGTATTCAGTCATTATATAGGCTAACAATAATTTTCAAAGTACAGACACTTTCAACAAAGCAACAGTAATGTATTAAACGTATTATTATTTTTTATAAATTGTATTATTATTTGAATCATTGTTATCTGAATCATTGCTTTAACATATATCTATCTTATTTAATTATTTATTTATTTATTGTATTCATCTGACCTTGTAAACGCTACCTTATTTTTAACTTTTCTTTCCAATATTACTTATCTTATTAATTTTACTGTATTGCGTTGATTTGATTTTTAAGTATTTTATTTATAATCATGCCTTTTACAATTTTACCATTACTGTTGTTTTCTGTCTCTCTATTATTCTGTGAAGCACTTTGGGCTATATAAATAAAGTTGAGTTCAGTTAAAGTGAAGTGATGACTGAAAAGGCAGAAGCACAATGCTTAATTAAGCCTAGCCTACATTTTATTCTAATTAAGCAATCAGCTTCTAAAGTGTAAAGAAAACAACAAAAAACAGGTTAATCATGAACACTTATAACCTTCAAAAACTAATTTGCATACCATTATTTTAAAAACCAAAAGCAAATCATACATTTTTAAATGTATACTGGCATCAGTTCCCAATTCAACCCCAAATCATGTTAGATAAAACAACATTATTTTTCCTACTATCTTCAAATTTTCTTCCTCACTCCTTTATGGTGCAAGCGGCGGCCCCTATGGACGGCCGGTCCTCCTAGCATTTGCCTACACTGCCTATGCCAAGGGCCGGTCCTAGCGTCAAGTCCTGTTACCCTAGGTAGGGAAGTTTCTAACGTACCAAAAGTAAAGTCTTAAAAACTATCTTCATATCAACTAAAGGCAGAATAGATTATTTTGAAGCACCCAGGATGAACAAGTTTGAGCTGTATGTACATCATGAGTAAATTAAGGATTTCCATCCATAAGTGTCCTGATACTGTCCCTTACAGAGCCCACACAGTGTAACAGAAGATACCACTTTTATTTATCACAAATACTCTGTGAAAAATGTCTCATTGTACTAAAATCAATGTGGACTGCACAGATTAAACCTCTTTGTTACTGTACAGTTATATTTTGTTGACATCTCATACCATCATGGGAGCATAACTTCAATCTCCATTGTTTGCAGTATTTCACTTGTTTGTGCCTGTTTTGTGGTTAATAATCTCCTTTCAATTTGTTTTACATTTTTAAACATTTCTGACACCTTGTAATTATTTTCAATCTCAATCTCTGTCATCATGCTAATAATCTTTACCATCACATCACAGTTCTGTCAAATGTATATACAAACGCAGAAGGTCTCAGTTTTATGCATTTTAAGGATTCATTTATTCAGAAAAATTTCAAACTTAAACAGAGACAAAAACATCCAGCTCCTGCCATCCAACAGTTTAGACATGAACCTTCATCCACTGTTCTGTAAAAGCTCAACACTTTTTCTTTTGTTCTTCGATTGTTTCACATCACTCTGCCCCAAAAGACAAACTACTGGTGGTGTTTGGTGATCTTCTTGGCATGCTCCAACACTGAGTCATAACGCAGAGTTTTGGAAGACCAGCCAGCGGGAATCCCCTCCAGTCCCACCTGTGAGAACAGAACATTTAATCATTTAATATACATTTAATTCATGCATTTAAACAGATTGCATTGCATTAGATAAAAAGTGATATGAATATAAGATTAGCCCAGTCATACCTGAGCCCCAAGACAGGCTCCAATGAAGGATCCTCTGCTACAGGTGCATCCCCCGCAGCTCATGGTGTCTCTGATAGCCTGCTCGTAACGCTCGGCTGTCAGGACTCCATGTAGCGCTGCCTGGAACGCACCTGGCAAACCTGAAATTAAACAAGTCAATATTTCAAAGTTCATTCTAAAAAATGTCAAGGTTAAAGACGACAAAAAAAAAGGTTAATTATTAGTCCTGTTCAGCTAAATATAGAAAAGAGCTTTGTACCTCATGTGTTTGGAAACACAGTTGGGATGACCTCCTGATGTTTCTTTGACAGATTCTCCTTCACCTGATGAAGGTGTGCTGTAACCAACAGAGAGAAGATGAACACACAGGTACTCAAATACAATACACTTTACATATTTAAACATACATATAAAATTAAACTTAATATCACCATATTTGACTTCCTCTTTAGGGTGAGTGATTTTGAGAAATGCTGAGTTCAGAATTTTACACACTTTCCCTGACATTAACATCACACAATGGACGGTGGGTAAACCCATAAATCACATGACTTGGTCACATGATTGCAAAAATACTGCATGCTTTACATACCACTGACTGCTTTGTCCAGGTCCTGCGGCTGCTTTCTGTTCGGGTCACTAAGCTGCTTCAGCACAGAGTCCAAGGCTTTTGGATCAGGACCATTCAGGATGAAATGTTCAAGGATCCTGGAGAAAAAAACAGTATACAGTCCATTACCTGTTTTAATTACTCCCTTTCTATCCATGTATGTTAATATATAGGTATAAACACAAAAAAACAGGAGTATGAAGAATCTTTAAAAAAAAAAAAAGATGAATATTGGATATGTTTGTATATAAAAAGGGAAGTTCACTTGAATATTAATTACTAATTAATTTCAGAGAAGGGGTGGGATTTAATAAGTGTTACTTCTTCCCAATCCTTTTCGGACATGTTACAGAATTGAGATTAGTGATGAAACAGCTTTGTTTTGATTTTCCTTTTTTTGCATTGATGGTAATGTTTGCATTTTTCTTTTTTGGGGTATGTCTTTTTGTTTATTTGTATTTATTTTTTGACAAGTCCGAAATAAACAAATTCCATATAAACATTTATCATTTCAACTAATATATCTGCTTCTTATCTTGGAGACATTTTTGAATTTTATAAAAAATGTTGACATTGAAGAAGTGTTTGAATTGTGAGGCGATGTTGTGAATGTCAAGTTCTATATTTACGATGTGAGGAATGTAAGACAAACTCAGATGTGTGCCACAATATTCATATTTTGTGTTTATAATATGTCATTTTATTTATTGCAAGGTTTTGTCTAAATTTTTCTGAAAAGGTATTCTGACAATTTAAGCATTAGTCTAATTTCTTTTTTATTTATTTCTGTGTTTATTTAAAGTTTTCTGTCTGTGTTTTCTGTGTGTACTATTCTGCCATTATTGGGGTGGGGCTGGGTATGTTTTGATACATTTTGTGAATACCCTGTTAAATGTGAAAATCAATGAAACATGTGTTTACTAAAAAATATACATCTGCTTCTTCATATCTGAAATTTTGATTCTGAAGTTCAAAGCTCCAGGTAGTTGGACATTTTACAAAATCCAAAAATCCAGATATATCAGTTTCCAGGCATTAATAATCAATGTTTTCACACAGAAACTGGAATTTAATGTACCATATACTACAAATGTGGCAAAGCTAACCACACAGATTTGTGCTCTTTACAAGCTAAGTAGCTCCATCAGTGTTTTGTAAAGTTTCAGCATTAGTTACGAGGCATCAGCATCTTTTGCGCCTCAGATTAAAAGTCGAAGGTTTTGTTATTGTATAAGTTATATCAGATCCAAGATTAGTGAGAAACAGTGATGTTAAAACATACAGACCTTGCAGCTGCCAGAGTCTCTGCCACACATTCATCATTATTCTGGGTGACACGGACTGCCTGCTCCACCTTACTCAGCATGTCAGGCTGTCCGGCATAAAAAGCCACAACAGGAGCCAGCTTGGCTATGCCGTCAATCTGACAGTCATTCTCACAGCCTGTGACAAACACACAGAAACTTAGAGCTCTTTCTCTGAGGTACCTGTCACATGATGTGATGACATCACTGCTGATTTACCTGTCTCCTCTTTGCCTGCATCCACATTCTTCAGAAAGCTCTTCAAACTTGATTGTCTCCATGGTCCTTCGATGGGCAGCTGAGGTCTTGGCCCTGATGTGCACAAACACAACCTTAATATTGTTTGTAGTTTTCCCATCTTATTGAGATAAAACAGCAAAGAAGATGTAGTTTCCCTTACCTCCTCTTTCTCTGTAAGGATCATTGACAGGAGTGTCGTACTCTGACCCGGGTCCAAAGAATTTCAGGGTACGCTGCTTCAGATCATCAACATCTAGACCTGGTGAAACATGTCAAACACAACTAAGACAAGGACAATATAAAAAAAAATCCAAACTGTTACGGTGCACAAAAAGATCATTGATAAACCCAGTGGCACATATTGAGGGATGGGATGACTGGGATACACACCCCACCTTGTTTCCCCACTAGATACAATAACAACCAGCATAATACTGAAAGGCTATGATGAAGAGAAGATTATTAATATGTTGATTTACCAGATTAATAATAACATTTAAATGTGTTTTTCAGACGCGTTATACTCAATGCAGCTGTTCAGTAATGATTTCATTCAATTATTATCTTGTTTCAGGGTACAATGGTTATTTAGGTGTGAGGAGGATGGTGTGTTGCATGTCCAGAGCAGATGTGGAGCCATCTGGAAGTGTCACAGGTCTAAGTACAGTGTCAACAACAACAACAGAGAGCTTGCACTTGAAAACAAAACTTACCATCACTACTTCTCCCAGATAGCATACAATTAAGTCTCAAATGTGAGTAGATGGAGAAGCAGACCTACCTCCACACTCAGACAAGGACTCCAGCAGGACAAAAGCCTGGTCTCCATAGCAGCTCTGCTGGCCTGTCTGCCTCCTGTAGAAAGGGTTGGCCGACTCTGGGCGAAACTCAGGGTTTGGATCCTGAGCCAGAATCCCCTGCAGCTTCTGCAGGTCGTACACCCAGTGCAGGGGCTGAGCTGTAGGGGACAAGTCATCAGGTGAACATGACGTGATTAGAACATGACAGAGATCAATTGCGTTGATTTATTATGATGTGAACAGGGCTCAGGGGAAATGATTTCAGAGTAAACTTAAAAATGGTTTGTGCCATACCATTGAAAGTGGACTACCTTTATAAAATACAATATTTTAATCACTATTATACATGTGTGTGTATGTCTGTGGGGGTGGGGGTGAAAGACTGTAAGCACATTTTGTTTGATTTTGCGAGGTGCACAGCAAATCTTAGTGAACAATGAGCAGGGACTGTGAAAATCTCAAAATAATACTCTTGTTACCTGCTGCATCTGCAACCGCTGATCCCACGATGGCTCCCATCGCCCTGTTGGCCAGAGCTGTAGCCATCTGTTAAAACATCATTATAAAACAGTTTTATTGTAACATAGGAAAAGGATATATGTGTTTACTCTTTGAACATGTTGGGATTTGCACTGACCAATACTGTTTTAGATTTTACATTGGCTTCCAAATATTTATTTTTTTGCCATAGTGTTTTTATTGAAGTTTATAACCACAAAAATACAGCAATACAAAGCAATACAAAAATGACAGATAAATAATAAATAAATAAATAAATACATAATAATAATAATAATAATCATAATGATAAAATATAATGAACAGAGCTTATCTAAATCAAACAAGGCTATTCAATTTGAAATAAATAAAATCAAGGTCAGTTGGTATATATTAAGATGATGGATGGATTTTGGGACTGCAGTGATGGCTTCCAAATATTATTTTTTTTGCCACAGTGTTTTTATTGAAGTTTATAAAAACAAAAACACAGCTTTAACATGAATCATTTTCCACTTTCACAGCTGCATGTCCTCTCTGTTTTTTTATTTTATTTATTGTCATGCCACCTGTGTTGCCTTTTCGCCCAGGTCGTTATTGTAAATGAGAATTGGTTCTCAATTGACTTACCTGGTAAAATAAATTTTAAATAAATATCTCAAGGTTTAACAAATGGACAAACAACACAATAACAACTAAACAAAAATGAAAGAAAATAAATAAATAAATAGAAGAAGAAGAAGAAGAAGAAGAAGAAGAAGAAGAAGAAGAAGAAGAAGATATAATGAACAGAGCTTCTCTAAACCAAACAAGGGTATTCAATTTGAAAGAAATAAAATCAAGGTCAGTTGGTATATATTAAGATGGATGGATTGATTTTGACTGCAGTGTTGGCCTCCAAATATTTAGTTTGACATGATTCAGGCAGGGTTTTTTCTTATATTAGGCACTTTTAAGGTGCAAGTGTTTCTTAACGTGAAGTGTTCCTCATCATGTGATGTCAGGTTAGTTTGATTCTATCTGCGCTCTGCTATTCTCCCTGTTATCTAACCAGCTGTGTGCAGCAGAAGTACAAACTGTACCTACCGTCATTACTGCATTACTTGATGCATAGTTTTGTCTCTTTATTATATGAAACTACATCAATAGTCTGACTTCCTTATCAGCTGTGCAGAAAGCGTTTAGCCTGCAGACTGCGAGCTAACTAAGCGATACTTGGAGGGTGCAGGGCCTCAGTGTAACACGTTATAAAAGTCTTACCTTTGATTCCGTTTAATGTCTGTCTGCAAACACTAACACTGGAGCTTAGCTCGAAGTCTAGTCACTAAACAATTTGCATTGTCTTCCGTCCACGGGATGTTTCCGAGTTACAATGAAACATTCAAGTATCAGTAATATGTAATAGTCCCTCCTCCTTTGTTATGAAATGATCAAGCTCTCTAGCACCGCCTAGTGGAGACAAACAGCATTACACTATCTGCTCTCAACTCAACTTTATTTATATACAGTGGTGGACAGTAACAAAGTAAATTTACTTGAGTACATTTTTTGAGTATCTGTACTTTACTTGAGTGTTATTCTTTGGGGAAACTTATTACTCTTGACTCCACTACATTTCTATCAATGCTCTAGTTACTCACTACTTTAGCTTTGAAGACAGCTCATGAATTTGTGGAGCAAAACACAGCAAATTTCACTCAGATCAGGCAGTTCATTTAGAGGTGGTAATGATGGCTTTAATTCTCCACCTGAGAACCCATGGTTTGAAATGTTCTCCCTGTTTCCCACTCTGCTCAAACATACAAACATTCACAGTCCAACCTGAGTCATAACGCAGAGTTTTGGAAGACCAGCCAGCAGGAATCCCCTCCAGTCCCACCTGTGAGAAAAGAACATTTAATCATTTAATATACATTTAATTCATACATTTAAACAGACTGCATCGCATTAGATGAAACATAATATGAATATAAGATTAGCCCAGACATACCTGAGCCCAACATTTCAAACTAAGTTGTATTTTTCAAAGGAAGTACTTCACTACTTTAACTCAAGTAATAATCTGACAGAGCAACTTTAACTTGTATTGGAGTAATACTTGACATGGAGGATCTATACTTTGACTTAAGTAATGAAGCTGTGTACTTTGTTCACCACTGTTTATATAGCACCTTTCATACATAAAAACATGCAGCCCAAAGTGCTTCACAGAATAACAGAGAGACAGAAAACAACAGCAATGGTAAAATTATAAAAGGCATGATTATAAATAAAATACTTAAAAATAAAATAAAATCAATACAGTAAAATTAATAAAATAAGCAATAGTGGAAAGAAGAGTTAAAAATAAGAGAGTTAAATAATAAGTAAGAATAATACAAGAAATAAATAGATAAATAAATAATTAAATAAGATAAATAAATGTTAAAGCAATGATTACATTAAAAATAAAAAATAATAATGCAGCCCAGGGCTAAAAATAAACTACTCCAAATTAAAAGCTAGATTAAAAAGGTAAGTCTTAAGTTTACTTTTAAAAACACCCAGAGAGCTCGCTGTTCTGATGTCCAGAGGCAGAGTTCCATAGCTTAGGGCAGCCCTGTTCAATTAGTGGCCCGGAGGCCACATGCGGCCCAATAGCAGTATAGTATCATATCGTATAATATCTTATGTATTGTATCGTATTGTATTGTATTGTATTGTATCGTATTGTATCGTATCGTATCGTATCGTATTGTACAGTATCATATTGTATCGTATTGTACAGTATCATATCGTATCGTATTGTACCATATTGTACAGTATTGTATCATATCTGATTGTATCATAGCGTATCGTACAATATTATATAGTACTGTACCGTGTTGTACAGTATCATATAGTACAGTAGTGTATCGTACCGTATCGTACCATATCTGACCATATTGTATATTTTCGTAGTGTTGTAACATTTTGTTTCCCATTGATTCCTTTTTAACAGCACCATTATATAGTATTGATCATGTCTAATTGTATTGCCTTGTTTGCAATCAAAGCGTATCTTATGGTATGGTATCATGTGTATCACAACACGTTAAATCATAACAAAACGTTCTTTGAGTTCCAAGAAAAGCACTATACAAACCCTATCATATATTATTATTATTATATATTTTATTATTATTGTTATTATTATTATTATTATTATTATTATTATTATTATTACATAGTATCATACCGTACTGTATCATGTCATGTAGTATGATATCAAATTTTATAGTACTGTATCGTAGCGTAATGAATCCAGTCGTACTGCATCATATCACCCATGACTGCTCATGTTAGCACATTTTAAATAAATGTGGTTTCTGATTATGAAAGCTGCTGACTTTGTGAGCTGTTGAACACCTTCATATAAGGCCAACATCTCAAACCAGCTCTTTGATGTTTATCTAAAACCTAAACCACCATTTATTTTCATATTCACTGATACCACATATGACACACCCTCTGCCTTCACTACCAAACACACATTCAGTCAGAGCACCAATCCAACACTTCCTTCAATTTTCACCTTTAATACTGTGGGCTGCATGTCCTGCTAAAGAGGGGTGTGTCAAGTACTTGTGTGTGTTTAAGGGGGGTCAAACGAAGTACTAGGATACCATGCAGCCTGCATTTATTTATAGCTATACCTCTTCCCTTTCAATTTGTAAATTAATAGTACATGTGATCATCTTTAGCCCACAAGGCACATATACTTTATGTTCAAATGCATCAGACTTAAAAAATTCAAAAATTGCCTCATGGCCCCTCTGCAAAACTCTATGTTTCACTTTCTTCTTGAGTCAGGGCTAAGTGACACCTGTGCTCTGAATCCTCAGCAGGTGCACCTCCCTCTCCTCTCCTCTCCTCTCCTCTCTCCCTCCATGTCCCTGAGTGACCCTGCAGCACATTCTAGCGCTGCGTCTGTGCCAGCAGCAGCAAATAAGACACCAGCAGCCCCTCCTGATATGTACTTCTCCGTCCTACATCCATTATTTTTAGCTGGGATCGGAGCCTCCATCTGTGCTTTATATGGGAAAAGAGTGTCTTACATTTGCAGCTACCTTCAAATCCATCATGTAACTTTTTCTTCAAAGCAGGCTGGCAAAACAAACACAAGCCATCCTTATCTCTTTATTTCTCTCCTATGCCCCATCTCCCTCCATCTCCTTCCTTGTCCTACACTTTCTCAGTCTGGATGGAGAGAGGATGCAAGATGACCCTATAAACTCCTCACTCCACCCACTTTTACAGATCTGCAACAGACACACAAGCTTGCACACAAAAGTATCCCCCCAAAAACCACAGCAACCCCCCAACTCAGCTTCACCCCACGTAGACACACATACACCTATGTCAAACTTAGCCCAGCCCCTCTTACACCCTGTGCCCCTCTGCCAGTTGCCCATGTGAGGTTTTTAATAAGGTGGATGCAGGAGTTGGTCTTGCTCTCTTCTGGGTGACGCGGATTGGAAGGGGTTCTCCATACTTTTATAAATATTTTTGGTACCCCCAAACATTTCTTTTCTGAAACTTCAAATAAACTTAGAGCTTCAAAGAGTGGAGACATGAAGTGGACCTGGGTGCTTGTGGCAGTTTTGCTGTCCTTTTGTGGGCTATCGCAGTGCAAGGACAGCCTGGACTTCCCCGAGTATGATGGCAAGGACCGTGTCCACGATCTCAACGCCAAGAACTATAAGTCTGTGATGAAGAAGTATGATGCCATGGTGGTTTACTACCATGATCATCCAGGATCCAGCCGCGTCGCCCAGAGACAGTTTGAGATTGAGGAGTTGGCCCTTGAGGTGGGTTCTATTGGAAATATAGTGAAGAGACAAAATCATGAATATGAAGATGGTTTGGAGGATGGATAAAGGTTGTGTTTTGGTTTTGGTTAATGTTAAGATGGATACAAAAATGACACATTACGTCATTGTAAAGTAACAGTATAGAGCTGGTTGAGGGACTTGAATTTAAGATATATGTTTTGATACCGATGGACAACAAAGAAAGAGATTATTATTTAAAGTAGGAGAGGAGGAAGAGAATATTTGGCAGGAGAGATTTTTTTTTTGTGGTTTCAGTCTTGTAAAAGTATAATTCTGCACAACTCAGAGTGATGCTACAAGGTGGAAAATAGCTGAGCTGTCAGCTGCAAAGATGTGATTTATTGTCACTTGCCTCCAATGTGTTTTTGCATGCATGCGTGTGTGTGTGTGTGTGTGTGTGTGTGTGTGTGTGTGTGTGTGTGTGTGTGTGTGTTGGTGTGGGTATTGATGCATTCAACACACCTCTTTCAGTATGCATATCACTCTCCAGGCCTGCCCTGAGCATGGATACTCAGCAGTTTCATCACATTCCTGACAAGGAGACATTACATCATCTCTCAATGCACAGCTTTGGGTATCAAACATCAGATGACACATGTCACTGAAGATCAAATGTCACATACAATCACGTCACATTTTCTAGGAATAGTTAAATTTGCATGCTCTTGTCCTTGTCAGCTTGAGGTTGATGCCATGTTTCTACAGAAATACAACAGATATTTTATTTTGGACCAAAACCAGAGAGCTAATTTATAGAAACGCTGTGTCATGAGGTAGCTACAGATGGCAACTTACAGTATTTCCACAGAATGTAGAATTATGGCTGCTGCTTTATGCATCTGATGCGTTTTCAGGAGAGCTGCAGGTATTCAGGTGTTTTGCCTTTGTGAAGACAATAAGGAACAACACTCAAAAGCCTTATTTGATTTGATGTTGACATCTGTGATGATACTGTTGCCTGACAGTAGAAATAAATTAACAAGAACAGTTATTTTCTCTGATTTTATCAGGAATGTTTGAAAAAAAACTTTGTAATGTCAGCCAAATGGGGGAAACTAATGGTAACGGTTCATCACACACAGGAAAATATTAATAACCAACATTGAGCAAAGAGAGAGATGCTGCTCTTCTCAGCATATCACATCATCTCAGCAGCCTCCTGTGTCTCTGTAAGGGAGCGTCAGGGCTCGGTCTCTGGGCTGAAGGCCAGCACTGGAGGATCTGGCTCTCGGAGTGCCGGCTCAGCTCTGGGCTGTGATTGACACTTGCAGCACTGTACTCGTCAGCGGATCCCGCAGCGCTGAGCATCACTGCCACCTCGCCAAAATAGTCCCTGTGTGGCCTGTGGTGCTATATTTATCCCAAGCTGCTTTTGTGGCTGGTCGAGCTCCATGAGGACTTGTGTTCCTCCTCCTGAGTGTATTCTGATGTACATTTGATGAGGATTTAATATTAGTAACAGTCAACAGCAAGGGGATCTTGATCTTAGTGGTTAAGGCTCTCTGGGTGTTAGGGAAAGTTGAAAGAAAAGTGATGAGAGGGAGGAAGTCTCTCCTTTGGTTAAATGCTACATTGCTAAATTGTGGTTTCCCTTTTTTTTTTTGATCCTCAGCAATGCTAAAAAAAAAAAAAAAAAGCTATCATTGTCACAGCAATGTGGGCTCACATTTTCTGCCATTTATGGGGAAAACTAAATTTTCCTTTAATGCTTTAAAATAACATGAGTAGAGCTGGGGTGCATTTTGCATTCTGTGTATCAGTTTAACTCTGAAATGAAATCCTACCCTGATGCTGTTGGTTTAACTTTACACTTAGTTAGATGGGTTTGGTTGCTCTAAAGGAATTCCTGTCTATCAGCCACATTACTGCAGACGCACATTATGAGCACTGAGACTTAAATACAACTTTACATGTTGTATATTTGATGGACCTTCAGATACACTGCTTTAAATTATTTCCCTTGCGGAGCAAACAAAAAAGGTAGAGCTCTCAAGATCACTTTTTTCTAGTTTCAAATAATGATAAACAAATCCAGATGTCGAGTTTATCTCTCACATTTATACTTTAACTGAAAGTGGTTAAGCAGGAACACAAGTGACTTTTCATATCCATCCGTTTGAATTTATGTATCTTCAATTGTATGCTTTCCTCGGTTGCTTTTATAGCAGAAATGCACCTCAGTCACTAGCCCTTTAAAAGTTTATTTTAGTCTGCATAAACCCATAAAGAGTGGAGTCTGTAACAACATGCACTATAATGAAACATAAAAAATTGTCTAGGTTAAGACTGGAGATGCATGTACAAGGGGAATATAATTTTACTTGGTGTCACCTTTGCATCATATACACCTTGAAAGATGTATATGTATATATAGCTATAAATAATTTACACATGGTCTGGCTTGCCTGTTGCTCATTTACAAACTTTAAGATGCTCCACTCATGTGTGCTCAAATCAGAGAAAAAAGAATGATAAAAACTATTTGCACGACCTGCAGGGCATCCTGGTTAGTTAAAGTATTTATGTCAGAAAAAACAGCTGCTCAAGATCTCTGACACCAGCGCGCACCCATGTGTGTGTGAGTGTGTGTGTGTGTTGGGGTGGGTATGGGGGTTGGAGGGGTTAGGTGGGTGTGTGCCTTACAAACACATTGCAACAACACTCAAACCACTTCCTGAATGTAGTCAGGCTGTGAATGTGGCCTTGCCATTGGCTGAAAGAGCTGTCAGTCATGAGGTTCAAGTTTCATACGGATTTAGAAAGTGCATAAGCAGCGCTCTGAAAAGCAGGCTTTTATGGTAATGAAACCACTGAGTGAGATAACTTTATTAGAAAGGTGTGAGTGCAAAATAAATACGGACATCAACACTTATATTTCTGCAGAATCACTCTGACATGTGTTCTCGTGTTTTATAGACTTTGACTGTATAGCTGAATAACCTTCAGTTGTATGAATAAAGTGTGTCTTTGTTTTACAGCTTGTAGCCCAGGTCTTGGATGACTTTGATGATGAAGATATTGGAGTCGGCCTCATTGATGCCAAGCACGACAAAGCCGTTGCAAAGAAACTGGGTAAACACTCACCAGACAAAACACAGCTGCAGACACAAGTGTCTTAAGCCATGATTATTTACAGATGTTTTATGCAGAATCTGATGGTGCAGGACCAGATTTTAGTATTAGAAGTTTTTCCCACCTGCATTTCAGCAGAATTTGGCATTATACAGGAAAACACTGTGTGTAGAGAGCAAAGGGGACAGAATGCACCGTCTCCTCTTAGATGTTACATTTTGGAAAATAAAAGTGATGTAAACAATGGCAGGAAGTCTTGGCAGGAAATGTTTTATGGCGAACAGCTGGCTACAGCCGGAAGCCCCAAAATGTTAATCATTGATCCAAGATACCAATCATGCAAGTCTAAACACTGACACCTTCTCTCTTTCCTTTCCCCAGGCCTTGATGAGTCCGACAGCATCTTTATCTTCACAGATGATGAAGTCATAGAATATGATGGCGAGCTTGCAGCAGACACTCTTGTGGAGTTCATCTATGATGTTCGTGAGGATATAAACTCCCAGTTAATAGCCTGCCTTATTTAAGCAAAAAAAAAGTCCATGATTTTCAGTTTCTTGGAAGATGACTCCGATAATCTAACTCTGGGCTCTTCTTCCATTCCTCTCCCCCATTCTCCTCCATGACCCTTGTTTGTCTTCAAAGGTTCTTGAGGACCCAGTGGAAATTATTGACAATAGTAGGGAACTGAAAGGCTTCCACAACGTCGAAGAGGACATCAAATTGGTGGGCTACTTTAAGAGTCACAAGTCAGAACGTAAGAATCTGTACTGTGATGGCCTGATTACCTGTTTCATTGTGTCTTTTCAAGTTGCTTCTCAGAGTTATTGCTTATAGCAGTGTGTTAGGCTGAGGCTGGCTCTGTTGGCTTGATTATCGTTGAGCTTTTTGAGGTTATAACCAAATGAGCTCACCAGATACTTCATGAGTGATATGAGAAAGTGTACATTTGTAGATATTTCACACAGGGGATGATCCACTGAAACAAAGTCATGGATACCTTTACATTTTTCAGATTTCGTGGCCTTTGACGATGCTGCTGAAGAGTTCCATCCTCACATCAAATTCTTCGCCACATTTAATCCTAAGGTGAGAAATGACAATTCAATATTGAGATAATCTTCAAACCGTTATAGGGAGGGAAAGTACTCTTATAAACTCATTCTATAGAGATGTAAGTTTTTATATGATCCTCTCATAATTAAGAATGTTGATTAGTAGCTTTCTCATAAGAGTTAGTGTTATATTATTTATGTTATATTATCAATAGAAGTATAAACCTGAGACATCTTTGACTTTGGACCAATGATGGATGCAAAAACTAGTTGAAATATACATGTGACTAACTAATTAAGAACATTAACCTTTACACATACTGTATATTTTAAACAAACAATACAAAAGGGACCAGCAGCTTGCTATATTATTTCCCCCTGCAGTCTAAGCGTATGTCAGCATAACTCAGGGTTAGTCCAGGGAAAGCTGAGCCAGCTAATAAGCTTGACCCAACCAAAATATTTATCTAAAAAAAGGAAAAGAAAGTTTTAGGCCTGCTATTAGACATACAACAAGGATGTCTGCTTCTTGGACCCAATGTAAAAGTTGACTCCACTGAAGAGGAGCCTGTTATTTGAGGGCTCTGCCTCAGAGTCTACTGTTGGAAAAATGGGGCACAAAGTACAAGAGCTATTTGTAGGCTTAGTACGTAAGCCTGATTCCTGCAAGTTCAATGTTTGGCTTGGTAAATACAGCTGTGAGCTGTTTTAGATATGATTGTGCCTGAATGTTTGTCGTGATTTGGCACTATACAAATAAAGGTAAAAGGTTGATGACCATTGACACCTCTTTAGGCAAGTGAACAAGATTTTGCCTTTCTTCCCCAGATTTTAAATGGACCGAATGCAGAGAAGGAGGTCTTTTTTATAGATCTTGTCAGTGAACAACAGCAGCAATTTTGAAAAGCCAAAGAGTTTTTAAAAAAAAAACTTACTGGGAAGTCTTAGTCAAATAATTGCAAAATTCTAGCAGTAATGAAAAAATGTGTGAAAGGGTTTCAACAGTTCTTTTTATTGAGACTGGATAAACCACATTTCTGCAATGTAACATTTGTAAAATTAATGCTATATTATTTTTTTTAAAGCGGCTGTTTTAATATGTTTTTGAGGGAGTTCAAGGACATTCAATGAAAGAGTATCACTCTCTGAAATCTATTGCTCATTCTTTTAGTGTACAAACCAAAGTGTAATTTAAATCTGTTAAGCAAATGATTTTTTTTTGGTCTGTTTTGACATTCTGCTGTTATCATGGCAGAAATGTCCTTACACTTTGTTGTTGGTTAAGACCCTTTTTGTATGTTACAGGTTGCCAAGGCTCTGGAGCTTAAGCTCAATGAGGTAGACTTCTATGAACCCTTCATGGATGACCCAATTGTTATTCCAGGAAAACCTTACACTGAAGACGAACTGGTGGACTTCATTGAAGATAATGACAGGTATGACCCATGAACAACAATATACAACAATGGAAATGTGATATGGCAATAATTCAACCTTCTGTACATTAAAGAGATATTCATAAGAAATGACACACCATCTTTTTCTTTTCTGCTTTTCAAGACCAACCTTGAGGAAGCTGCAACCACACAACATGTATGAAATCTGGGTAAGAACTTTAAAACTTCTAACATCACAACAAATTATAGTCTCAATTCAAAAAAAAGTTGGGCTGCTTTGTAAAATGTTGATAAAAACTTAATATTGGCTGGTTTGAATATCATTGAAAAACTATATTCTGTGCAAAACACTGCAAAAGTCATTTTAAATCTTAAAACTGAAAAAATATGCTGATTTGAAATTTGATTCCAGCAATTTGTTTTAAAAAAATTGGTAAGGGGCATGTTTACCATCGTGTTGCATTACCTCCACCTTTATCAACACTGAGGAGACCAGTTTCCAGAGTTTTGAAAGGGAGATGTTGTCCCATTGTGATCTGATAGGATTTCAGCTGCTTGACAGTTTTGGTCTCCTTTGACATATTTTTCATTTCATAATGCACCAAATGTTTTCAAAGGGTGACAAGTCAGGGCTGCAGGTAGGCCAGTCTAGCTCCCTGACTCATGTCTATTAGCCATGCTGTTGGAATATAATGTGCCATTGCACAATGTAGTTTGGGATTGTCTTGCTGAAATATTTAAAGTCTTCCCAGTAAAAGGCATGGTCTGGATGGCAGTATATGTTGCTCTAAAACCTGTATTTATTGTTCAGCTTCAATGATGCCTTCCCAGGTGTGTAAGCTGCATGCTGTAGGCACCTAAGCAGCCCCATATCATCAGGGATGCTGGTTTTTGAACTGTGTGCTGATAACAGGCTGGGTGGCCCCTCTCAACTATAGAGCAGAGCACGCAGGGTCCATGATTTCCATAAAGAAAAGAAAAAGAATGTCATATTTTGATTAGTCAGACCACAGGACAGTTTTCCAGTTCGCCTCAGTCCATCTGAACCTCAGGCCCAGAGCATTCCCTGGCCTCAAGTTTTTATGGTTTCCTTTTTGTATGGCGTAGCTTTAACCTACATTTCTGGATGCAGTAACAAACGGTGTTCACAGACAATAAATTTTAGAAGTGTTTTTGAAATCATGCAGTGATATCCTCTACAGAGTCATATCTGTTTTTAATGCAATGAAGCCCAAGAGCTCAAAGGCCATGCTGTATTTGGCTTTCGGCCTTGCTCTTTTTCTTTTACAGAGATTTATCTGGATTCTCTGAATCTGTTATTGATATTTTGTGCCATGGTTGTGGAAATCCCCAAATTGTTTGCAATTTTGCACCGAGGAGCATTATTCTGAACTTGTTTAACTATTTGTGCTCACAGTCTCCCACAGAGGTGAACCTCTTCCCATCTTTAACTCTGAGGGACTCAGCCTCTCTGGAGTTCCCTTTTTATACCCAGTCACGTTACTAACCTGTTTAAAATGTTCCTCAAGATGGTTTCTGCCTTACACAACATTTCAGAGTTTTGTTGTCCCTGTCCCAACTTTAATGAAACCTGTTGCTGGTATAAATGAGAATATTTTTCCATACCAATTTTCAGTTTCAAAATTTGATGTGTTATCTTTGGACTATTTTCATTTAAATATAGGGTTTACATGATTTGCAAACTATCTAAATTTATTTTCCCTTTCATCAAAACTTTAACATATAGTAAAAGGATTTATGAGTTGTATTAGAGACAAGATCGTATGGCTCTCCTTCTTTTCAAACATCATTCAAAATAACAACTCATAATATTTCTTTGGGTAGCATCCAGTTAAAGGGATGTACTATATAATGTGGCATAAATGATCCATCTCAACATTCAGCTTAACAATCTGACACCAAGCTAAGCATTTATTCTTTTTACACCTGTATCAAGCTACCAATGCAAACCACGACAAAAGGGAAGTGTACTTCTTGTTATTCTTATTCTAGTATTTATTGATGGTGTGAACCACACACCACATACCTGCCACCGACTAAACTGGCGTCTTTTTTTGGCAAGCAATGAAACACAAAAAGATCTGTCCTTAACTTAAGCATGCCTGTTTTTTTCAATCTGAGAGCTGTCAAAAAGAATCAGAGTGTTTGAAATATAAACATCAATTTAAAAAAATTCAACCTTATGGGTTACGTTCTTTTTTATTTTCATCACAGGAGGATGATGTTGATGGTGAACATATCATTGCCTTTGCAGAGGAGGCTGACCCAGGTAAATTAACCTATAACTAATTATACACATTTCAGATAGACACACCATGAGATTATGTTTAAATCATAATTCAATATCTAGAAGTGTAACATGGGGCAGCAGAGGCTGGGGATGATCCTGTTGATTAACTCCAATGATAGTTTAGTTGACATTAACTATTACCCTTTCCTCTCCTCAGACGGTTTTGAGTTCCTTGAGATCCTGAAGCAAGTTGCTGAAGATAACACAGATCACCCTGACCTCAGCATTGTCTGGATTGACCCTGATGATTTCCCCCTGGTAAGAATATGACAAGGAGCAATCTGTGTATCAGAAACTAGACAAAGCTCACCATTACTCAATAACTGAGCACTGAGATCTATTCATGAACACATATCCATGACACTGACGGATAGGGCGGATAGCAGCTGGATTAACTAAAACATTTTTTTCCCCTGCAGCTTCTGCCCCACTGGGAGAAGACCTTTGGAATTGACCTGTCCCACCCACAGATTGGTGTTGTTGATGCTGACGATGTGAGTGATATTTTTGTCACTTCAGACAAAGCTTAACTTTGCTTTTCTGTGTTTTGCAGCTCCCTGTGAAACATATAAATAGCTTTAGTAATTCTCCAGAAAGACTGATCTCTGTTTTCAACATTCTTATTTAAGTCTGTTTGGTTCTTCAGCCCAACAGGCCTACAAGTGAAGTGTCCAAGTGATCAAAAGGTCAAGCAGTAGTTTGCTGACTTACATTGTACACCTTTGAATAAAACAAGACGTACCAGTAGCCTTGGCCTGTACCTGGTGTTTGGAGTCACTTGAGAACCAGAGGCTCCTTTTTTCAGCTGTTCCATCTTCGAATGGTCCCCTCACAGTCTAGTTTTTGGACACCAAGAGTAGGGTATAGGGTGCCACTAAGGGCTCCTGCCAAAGGGACCTCAAGTTGTCTTCAGTTCGTGGAGCTGAGCCTGACTCTCATGGTCCAGTCAGCCGCAATATCTCCACACAACATCTCAGTCGCTGGGAGGCCTGTGTTTCAGACCCTTTGTTGTTATCAAATCTTTCCAAATGGAACAGAATGCTCAGGAATTAATCTGCAATATTTAACAGGGTCAGATTATCAGTTGTTATAGATACTCTAAGATCTTCTGCTCCCAGACATTTCTAAAGAAAGGAGCCATACTTTGTGTTGGTTCATCTAAGCATATGTTTCCCATAGTCAATGCTCACCAGGCCAGGCCATCAACCAGATGCATGTCTGCAGCCTGTTGTTTATGGCCCACTTATGGTCAAGGTCACTTTCCAGTGATCTGTTATTTGGCAACAAAGTGCCATGGCCTCTCCCTTCAGACAGGATCTCCTCTCACAGATGGGGTGGATTTGTTTCCCTAAAGATCAGTTTGACACTGAGTTCTTGAAATCTATCAGTGGTCCTTACAACCAAAAATTAATATTCCAGCATCCACAAGCAGAGTACTGTATGCCAACAGATGAAAACTATTTTAGAGTAAGTGCAAGGATCAACATGTGGATGCAGAGCAAAGCAATGTGCCAATGTCCTGTCTTGTAACATGTTTTGGTGAGAGAACTTGATACAGAGGTCCTGTAAGAGCTTTTCCTTAACATGTTGTGCTTTTGTGGGAACTTTATGTTCTCCTGCAATTCAGCCTGAAGTTGGCTGCCATCAGATGTCTGTCAGATATGAAGGTTCTTGTTAGAGATGTTGCTACATAGCTTGTTCAGTTTTCACCTCAAAGCCTGTGATGTGGGTGTTTCATACTAACAGCAGGCTACCCTGTTGAAGGTGTGATATCTGTGCTGCAGCATCTGAGGACACATCCTGTACCTTTGTCTACTTAACATGGGCATAGGGTTAATATGGTCATCCATGGTTCTTAGTGCTAAGTTCTCGATGACTGTGTGATGAGCTCTGTGTCACTTGGACTTTATTGTGATATGTTTAAATGTCATACTGCATCATCCTGTTATATTGCATATTCAGTTTTTTCATATTGGCTCTGGAGGTAAAATTCAGTCGAAGAGCCATAGTCGTGTTCATAGCTGAGTTTGACTTGTTCTTCTTTGTTCTGAAGGCTGACAGCGTGTGGCTGGACATGGACGAAGGTGAAGATCTGCCATCTGTAGACGAGCTGGAGGACTGGATTGAAGATGTTCTGTCTGGTGAAATCGACCCTGATGATGACGACGATGACGATGATGATGATGATGATGACGATGATGATGACGATGATGATGACGATGACGACGATGACGACGATGACGACGACGATGACGACGATGACGACGATGACGACGATGATGACGACGATGATGATGACGACGACGATGATGACGACGACGATGATGACGACGATGACGACGATGATGATGATGATGACGATGATGATGACGACGATGATGATGATGATGACGATGACGACGATGATGATGACGATGATGATGATGATGACGACGACGATGATGACGACGACGACGACGACGACGATGATGATTAAATCATTAAGTCATAACTTAGACTTCTGACCAATGCAGTTTCAAGTCAACATCACATCACTGTCAAAAACACATTTTGCATCTTGTTCTTATTTTGAACATGGCACTTCATTTTGATATCTCATCTTTTCATCGTCCTTTCTCTTCATCTTACAAGAACAATATTCCATTACTCATTCATCCATCTCCCCGACATATTCAGATCTCCATGTAACAAAATACTAAGAACCCACAGTGCCTTTTTTTTACAACATGTAACACTGTCTGGTACAATAAAAGAAGAAATTCTTCAAACTTTTCCATCTACTGCTATTATTCAACTTTTATTTTCCAAAGTACTGTTTCGGTGCTGTATGTGTTATGTCTGAGTGCACCTGTGGAGCGTGTTGAAGTTTGAATGTGTTTTATTTGTCTACTTTTTTTGTTCTCCCCAGTATTTGAACAACTGAAGTCTAATCCAAAGGTGCTAGCAGGCTTCTCTGACGGGTCTGAAATATCACCAGCCTAATCTGTGAACTCAATGTAACACTGTACACTAAAAGTGCTGTACATGGATGTTTTCTACAATGACGAAATATGACAACAGCCATATTCTATTTTTGTAACAAGAGACATTTAATTAACTGTAAAGTCTTAAATAAATGACAGCTTGGACAGAAATCCCATAAGTGTATAGCCTCTTTGAAAGTGTGTGTTTGTAAGTGCGTGAGTGAATCATGGATTAATAGATATACATCAGAACATGTATGTATTTTAGGGCTGTGTACTGATAGTAATCTGGAGATAAGATTAAGCATCACATTACAGGGATTGTGAATCCTTATTATCTGGCTTTCTTACTAATCAGCCGACCGTGTTGAATATATGATTCTGATTGGTCAGAACTCAATAACAATATTAAATCATCCTCATGAAGGAGTCAGGCACATTTTAACCTCCTGTTGTAGTTAGTATCAAAACACTAAATCAGAAATGTTAGGTTAAGTTTAATGTACAGTGAACAAGTGGTTATGCAAATTGCAATCCCAACAGGGTGAGCAGGATGGAGGCATCTTGTCTCATTGATGTTATGTGTCCACTTGTTAACAGCTGAGGGTTGGGTTGTAAGCAGGATAATGTTTAATGAGCAGTTGGTTCACTCATTAGAATCTCCACAGGGATAGCCAGAGGGATCTTGTTTCAACCTGAGAGGATTCTCACTCCCCATACATGATCTAACTCACTTTACATTCTCCCTTACATGTTTGAAGTGTTTTTTTACAGAGGCCGGTTGACCTCAAATCAGGAGACACAATTTGGTGTTTTGACTTGAGAACCATCATTGACAGATAAATCCATCAAGTAACAATACACTATCTGCCATGAGATGAACTGATGCACAGAAACAACGGGTCTGTCTAATCCAAGATGGGAATAAAAACGCTGTTTAAAACAGATGTTTGTGCTGTCTATACTTACCTGCATCAACACATTATACCACTTGAGTTATTTCCACTTTTTCATACAGAAACACACAACAGCTTATTGTTTTGGTATTCAGAACTTTAGTGCCATGCATCATGAACACAGATTTGTTCTCTAATAGTTCAATGCACAAGTTAGAAACCCATGCATTAAAACATAACATAATGTACACAAACGGCTGTCAATTAATTGTTTGTCTCTGCCAAGTTGTCCAATATGGAATAACCCGCTGTTAACTGCAGGTGGTACAACAATGGTTAGGAGTACTTGGACAAAACAAAATATCACTCAACTTGGTCATATCATAAAGGAAGGAGATATTATACAATTTCAAGAGTTAAAAACACAGTTCTGTTTGAGTGATTCTTCTTTTTTTCAGTATGTACAATTGAGATCTGTCCTGAAAAAATGTACATTTCAAGGAATCATACCTGGATCCAAAAATGTGCTCGATTCTAAATTGAGGGAAGCTAGTGTTCGTCGAGGAACTGTTTCTGCTCTATATAAGTTGTTAATCCAATCCCTCCCTGATAGCACTGTCACCACCAAACTACAATGGGAACGAGACATTTGCTCACCTCTTACTGCAGATCAGTGGGATGTAATGTTAAAACATTCAACATCAGTCTCTAATTGTGTCAGATATAAAACTATTCAAATGAAAATCATACATAGAGCTTACATTACTCCACAAACTTAAAAAAAAAATGAATCCAAATACTTCTGACCTGTGCTGGCATGATTGCGGTGGGATTGGCACACTTATGCATTTACTGTGGTCTTGTCCGATGGTTGAAAGATTCTGGACCCAGGTAATCAATATTTTAGAGCTGTTAATGAATGTTCATGTCCCTAATCGCCCTGATGTATGCATACTTGGAAATGTGATGGACAATATACAGCCAAGAGCAACCCAACGCATTGTTGGTCTAGCTTTTATGTCTGTAAAAAGGACAAAACTCCTCAACTGGAAAATTCGAAAACTGGACTGTTTTAATATACATAACTGGTTTGCAGACTTTTCGGACTTGTTATCAATGGAGAGTGCAGCCTCATCCCTCAGCGACCATCACTCACCAGAAGCCCTATGGACTATAATCAGGGAAAAGTTTAAATTATATATGCATATAATCTAATTGTGATCCTAATAATAATAATGAAAAACTGAACTAATGTTGATCCCCCCTACTCCCACCCATCCACCCCACATGGTAAGGGTCCTGACTGTGGCCAGTTAGTTCATGTATTGTGTACCCCATGAAAACAAGGCTTTCTTTGTTTCTCTTGTGTTTTGTTTGTTTTGTCTTGTATGTTTTTGTGCGTTATTCTTGTTGTATATTAGGTGTATTGTCTCTGCCAATGTTTTTCTTGTTATTTGGAAAATAAAATACAATTTAAATAAAAAAAAAAACATAACATAACCTCATAAAGATTTCATCGTTGACCAGGTAAGAAATAACACTTAAGAAAAACCATTAATAACTAAAATGCAAAATGTGTTTTAGTGAGTGAGAATGTGTTTACAAGTTGTGTCTAACAAGGTGAAAAGTGCTTATGGTTTTGCCAAAAGAGTGACTGATTCAATACATGGGTTCAGGCTTCTAAGTAATTTGGTTCAGATAACAGGGTTTAGTGTTTTAGCAATTGAGAATAACTGTAAGAATAAAGACGGACTCAGTGGTTGGTTTTCATGGCAAACATCAGTCAATACAGTTTCATCTGTGTTGGCTCCATAGGGTTGGCTCTCTCAGTGTTTTGGCGCCGCCCCTCTCCTCTCCCACTGGGCTAAGTATCGGGCGCGCCTGCGCCAGTGTGAGACACGCCCCTTTTCTTTCTGCAAACCATGTGGCTTTCGATGGTAAATAAAGATCAAAGCTAAATCCCAACTTTGATTCAAACCTGATTTTTGTTGTACCAACGCAAACGTCTGCACAACCGAAGCAGCAAAGATGTCGGACGGCGACGTGAGCCTCCAGCAGCAGGTGGAGTCGGTGCTGGGAGCGCTCGTCAAAGCTGCCACCGTGGAGTTAACCAAACTGTTCGAGAGCAGGTACGGAGCCTCGGCTCTGGGTGTGGAGTCGGGCCGCAGCGAGGACTGGAAGGAAAGCGAAACCTTGGAGGAACGGGACAGTTTGTCGACAGGGAACAACAAACGCAGCATCGGGGTGCAAGTGGACGAGGATGTGCCGCTGGATTTTTATGGTTGGTGTCTTTTGGGTTTTATAAAGATGCTCTCACTTCCTGTTTACGTTCATTGCTATAGTTTGCAAGGATGCATGCATGAGTGGAGTTCGGACTAGTTCCCTCCTCAAGGATAAAATCAAATGCGTAAAATCTGCATGCAACTACACATAGTTAGTAACGTTATCTTATGCACGGCCTGTTAGTGATTTGTAATTGTTTACATCCTGCAGGGTGTTCCCTCTACTTGCCCAATGTAAAGGCATGTTATGTGTCCCTCTGTGTTCACCCTGCCCCCTCTCTTCTTCACATGCCCCTCTCTTCTCTCAGTTGGGGATTGTTTAAAGGACTGCAGGGAGGTGGAGGTGGTGGTGGAGGGGTGCCTCATTCCTTCAGAAATCCTTCTGGCTGAGGATAATGGACAAGTTGACCCCATGGGGTCCTCTCTGAAGGAACAGGTCAGTGAGGCTTTACAGAGTTGCTCATCATCCATGTAATGTGGAGGAATAGTGCGAGTGAAACTATGAGTAGCTTTGTGACTTTGACATTGGCATGCCACCAGAGCCTCAACAGTTCATCATAACTGATAACGTATCATGTTTGTTTTCTGAGTGTACTGTACCAGGGTTATTTTCTTGACATGAGTACCAAGGTTATTTTCCTGACATGAACTCACCTGCTTGCTTCCATTTGTTATGTTTTTTCTCTAATCAGGTTGTGGTGGAGAACGTGGATATGATGGAGTTAAGCGTGTTGGAAGCAGGGACAAAAGCTGAATGTAATCCTCTAACAAAGATTGTTTTGATCCGTAAGTAAAACCAATAATACAGTGAGTTGAATTCAAGTAGAAGTAGCAACACAATGTCTGAAATTTCAAACATAAATTCATAAAAACATTAAATGATGGATTCAAGAAGCTTATCAGAAAACTAAATCCAGACACAAACTAACAAACTGTCTGGTTACTTCAACTTTAATTCAGGCCCAGAAATCTGCATTTAAATTTAAATGAAATAATGATTTGATATTTATCATGATAATTATCGATATCGACTGATATTTAACATTTTATCGTGATAAAATAATTTTCAATATCGCCCAGCCCTACACAGCCAACACAACGTTCTGATCAAAAGTTTGAACTTAAGCAACAGATTTCCTCGACACCCATCAGTAGTAAGATTTCTCAACTCCTTTGAATGCATCAGAAATGACCAATCCAACCTTCATTCAATGAAAAAACACACTTTAAAGTTGTTTTCTTCTCTTTGCATTTTTTATTTTAACACATCTCTATTATGATGTTGTTATTTCGGCAAACTTGAGACCCATACATTGGGAGGAAATGATGAGATTTTTTTTTTCTGGCTAAAAAGTAGGGATGCACCGATCCTACTTTTTAGGCCCCGATACCGATATCGATACCTGGGCTTTGGTATCTCCCGATACCAATACTAGCCGATCCAGTCCCAGTATTGATTTAACAATCTCTATTTATCAGAATCAGAATCAGCTTTATTGGCCAGGTATGCTTGAACACACAAGGAATTTGGTAAACTGTGCTCTCTTTGTACAAGGCATAAGAATAAGACATCCAAAATAAAACAAATAACAAAATGTAATAACAATAAAATCAGCTATAAATACAAAAAGAACAACAAATAGGCATGTACAGGCTAAAATAATATGATAAAGTGCAGTTCTTAATGTGAGGATAGAATCATGTAATATCTGTTGGCTATGAAGATTAACTCACCAAACTGCTGGTACATATTTATAATCTCTTGAATAATGATACTGTCAGTTTAAAAATGTTCATTTTATTTTGGTTTACAAAGTCAGAAAAGCCTGAAGTCGCCAAAGACTGGCCGGTGCTGATGACGTAGTGTATTGTAAACACAGAAAAGCATAGATCTGAGATGAATAGATATGTTACATGGATCGGCACTATATATCGCCCCCTTGTCACTGATATCCGATCTAGCTTTTTGAGTCCGATTTAGCCGATATCCGATACCAGGATCGGATCGGTGCATCCCTACTAAAAAGTTTGCGTCTGTTCCCAGAGCCTTTCAGACAATAATAGCAATGATTGCTGATGGGTTACAAAATGCAAAAAATGCAAAAGAAGTGTCAAATGAGAAGAAATGTAGAAGAGTGTAGGTAATTTCATGAACCACTGGAAGTCAAAGATGTGCTTTTGTGTATGTGAACACAATCCATATATCAAAGTAATATTATAATTTTTTTGTGCTAGAGAAATACCTTACCAGTAAAGCAACACATGGAATCATCAGTCCACTTTGACATGCTTTTTTGGTATTTAATGTCAAAAGCTGAGTATGTGAAATATCTCAGTTATCAACAAGAATTCACACTTAATTTATACAATATACGGGGAAAAATGAACATTACATATTCTGTCATAAAGTGGCAAGTGTCCTAAAGCATGCTGGAATACACTCCACTCTTCAGTCACCCTGGGGGGAATAAAGACTCAAGAAAGCAGGAGTACTTTAAGCTACAAAGTAACATCCACACAAAAAATAAATCAATACACATGTTGTTTTTCTCCTACACCTAGTGGTAGATGTTGGATACTACAAAACAAACAAACCTGCTCCCTCTCTCTGCCATTTGTTTTGAGAAATTCCTATACACTTAAACTCTACATTTGTTGGTCTACTGACACCCTTGTTTCCCAAGCATCCCTCTCTATTTTACTAATGGTAGTCAAACATGTCCTCTTGCTCTTTTTCAGCATCTTCAGGGACAACGACAGAGACAATAAAACACGGATCTACTCCAACTAAGCAGAAGCCACTCGTCATCCAACCAGACACAAGTGAAGCCATCTCTGGGGAGAAGGTGAAGTTTGTTTGCCCGTTGATCCTCAAACCAGAGTCTCCAGCTTGCAAAGCGGACACTTCAGAGAACCCGGTTCAAGCTGAGCCTCAGCCTGCCTGCGTCAGCACCGCCAAGGGCACCGCCTATAGTCCGTCCCCATCTGATGGAGCTGCGACGCCTGCTCCGGTTAAAGTTTGGGAACGGATCAACACGCCAAAGGAGACAGACCTCCACCTGAAACTGAAAGGAACGTCTCTGGATAAAAAGCTGAAGGCTCCCTGTGCAGTCCAACTGGTGGATGTGGTCAAGGTGTCTGAAACACAGATGAAGCTTCAGGATGATGTTATCAAAGGTCATGATGTTAACCACAAAAGTGTCTCCCCTCTGCCTAAAGATCTCCGCCGCCACCAAGGTCTACACACGGGCCATCGCCTGTGCTGCTTCACCCGCTGTGATAATGATATTTGGCGGCTAGAGAAGGTGGTCGCACACTCCCGGGATGGCTACACATGCAGCATCTGTAAGAAGATGTTCAAGCGGAGGAAGATTCTACGAAGACACGAGCGCTTTCACTCCGGAGAAAAACCGTACTCCTGTTCGGTGTGTTCGAAGACATTTGCTTTGAGGAAGAGTCTCCGCCGACACCTGAGGTTCCACACAGGGGAGAGGCCACACACCTGCACAAAATGCAACAAAAGCTTCCGTCTGCGAGAGAATCTGAAAGCCCACCTGAGGTTTCACACAGGAGAGAAGCCTTTCAGCTGCCTCACCTGTGGAAAGATGTTCAGGATCATGAGGAATATGGAGAGTCATCAGTGTGATGTGGGCTTTGTTCCTTCATTCAGAACGATTGCTGGCTTTTAGCTGTGGATGAAGTGGATTGTTGTGGTGTATGCGCCACTTTCTACCTCTTTGGAAAACACTTTGTGGCAGACTGTCATACCATGTTAAGAAAAGCTATCACAGAGCTATTAGAGATTCCAGATTTATTGCTGATATCCCATTTCATTCAGTCATTCCAGTCATGTAATGACAAACAAGAGGGGCTTTCATTGAGGCTGGGACATTGTTATACACACTTCTACTACTGATGCTTTTAGAAAATATATATTTTTGCTTTTTATAGTTTTGGACACGTTAAAGGACCAGTCCAGTGTGCCAACTTTTTTGCATTGACCCTCTGAGAACCTATAAGGGATCTCCTCCACCTGGTAGAGTTAACCAGGAATACAATATACATGCTGATATACTCTACCTCCTTGGAGCTTGTTGTATTTTGTAAGTGTTTTTTAGTGCATTAGTAAAATTTTATGCTTTTATTGACAAAAATAAATAAATATAAAGACATTTTGGGCAAAATTCAGATCCTCAACTACAAACATTCCCTGTGTCAAAGCCATGTATAAAGTTCTTCCACTGATGTTTTGTTTTTAATCTTTGTTATTTTGATACTTACTTTAACTTGACGTATCTACTCTAAAAGACTGTTGTTTTGTACTCATTTTATGTGTGTGATGTATATTGACTTCTTTGTTTTAATAACACGTGTTAAACTCTCCATGCACACTTTATAAGAAAATCCAGTTTTAAAATGAAATACTAAGAATAATCATCCCACTGTAACTTGTCTTGGCAAACGAATGTAAGGAATCTTGTCTTTTTAGATACTTTTTTAATCCTCTTTAGTAAATACACTCTACATAGACAGTTGTCTGTTTAATCTTTTAAAACATGTGATGCCTGTTTTTTGTTTCGTATCAATAAAAAAACTTTTATTGTATTTCAAAGTGTTTATAGCTGTTTTATAGTGTAACTGATGACCACACTACATTCAGAAAGGAGGGACAGAACATCATGTTGTTGCTGTTTACATGTTGTCACTGATGGCTTCAGTAAGAGTTAATAAAGACACAGGTCATGCTTTGTATAGAACTGTTTAAAGACAAGTTTGAGACTTAAGGTAAGATCACTGTATGACTTGGCTAAGCTCCAAAAGGCTCCTTTATTTTTGGAATAATATTAGAATACCATGAATTAGGATGTGATTGCATTCTAAATAGAGTAATAAAAAGTGAAACAAAAAAAGGAATCCTGTCTTAAACATGTTAACATAATTATAGATGTAAATAGTTTAAATCTGATCATTTCTCTGTTTTCGTTCATCAGATTTTTGCTGGGTTGTGTTGGTACCCATAATTCTTAGGGTGATGTAAACAGGAAGTGCATAGTTGCAATTTAGTTACCATGGGTTACAGTAAAATATATTTAATCGATACAAACATAACTTTATGGTCTTAACTGACGTTTTTTTTTACTTGATTGCTGCACATTGATTAATTTTAGTAATTAAACAGGCCCTGTGACCATGGATTTAAGTTACAAACTTATCACTGATGTGAAATTATCAATATAGTATTCTGTGTTCCAGAATAATATTTATGATTAATAATTTCACCGGTATTGATTAGTCTTCATGTCCTCTGTTGATTCCAGCAACATAACTTCATACCACCAAGGTAAGATCACTCCACAGACGTGTTTATTTCACTAACTTATTTCACCTCTTCACTGCCCCCCCCCCAACAGATCCATACCATCCCTGCATTGTCTGTCACACTCCATCATCTCATCCCGAACTGACTCTCTTGACTGCTGCTTGCATTATAATGCATAATATATTGTATTATATAATTATCTTGCCATATTCTATTATGTTATATTACATTATTACTCTAACTACAAATCATGGTCATATTACATACCCATATTAATTTTTATTTATTGCTTAATCTGTCATTACCAACCATAATCTCACCATCTCAACCTGTCACTACTGAAACATTTTTAATACTGCCTGTAATTACTGCTATTTAATCTAAATTCCATTGTAACATTGTATATATCTAAATTGTATTCTAGCTTTATTTATCTGTTTTTAGTTTTACTTATCTTATTTTGTTTTGTTTTATTTTTACTTTTTGAAACTTCTTCTTGATTGTACTTATATCTGGGTTGCTTACCTTATCTTAAAACAAACATCATCCTGAACTGTTATTTCCTCATTTCTTTTATATCACTTTTTTAAATTTAGCTAGCTTTTTTTTTATTTAAAGCTGCTGTGAGGAACTTTTGATTCATATCAATTTTGGCGACCCCTTGTGTACAAAGTGATACCTCTCATCTCTTGTTCTGTATACGAAAAAACTGTGTTTTCAACAAAACCTCATCCAAATGTCAGCCAGATTTATCACTCAATGTGATTATTTGCCCACCAAAAAAATACAGCCAAAAAAGTGTGTTTCTAAAGCCAAATGTCAATCATGTGGTCTGACACCTACCCCCTCTGAGTGGTTTAAAGGTGACATATTCCGCTCTTTTTCATCAAAATATATTGGTCTAGGGGTCCCCAAAACATGTCTTTAAAGTTTATGCTCAAAAAAACACTGAAATTAGATTTTGGCTCAGAGCACTACATTTTCTCTCTGACCACGCCCTCTCAGGAAGTGGATGTGGCCTCGGCTCTCCAACACGTTGATCTAATGTTTACATGTTGGCTGAATATACACAGCTGCTTACACACGGCGCTGCTTCAACCCTCTGAATCTGATCCAGAATCTGATCCTGACGGAGAGGCGCCTGCAGCAGGACACTTTCTGAACGATTGCTCACAGATTTTGTGTTTCTTGTTGTTTTATTTGTCAGTATGTCGACGTGTCTTGGTACACAGCTACGAACATGTAGCTATGTGGCTATGCTAACTAGCGCTAGCACTTATCCATGACAAATAAAAATCCTCCACTAGATCTTCAAATCTGCAGACGTGGGGAGTAAAACCGACCTTTGTGTTTATTAAGACAGCCTACAACTAGCATGCCTCCCTCCTAAGCTCCTTGTTAGCACACATGTGTGCAGGTAATGAAAATCGAAGGAGGAGTTGAGTTGTATTTTATACAGTCTATGGGCTGAACAAGCTCTGAGCTCTGACCTCCGTGACAGACCGGATATTGTTGTGACGTAACAAAAACACTGAAAACTGAAACAGCTCGTTTCAGCACACATTTACAGAAAGGTGGAGAAATCAGAACAGGGGTAGAATGGATTTTTTTCATTCTCGGGGGGTTTGTAGACATGCCAGGGACACATATTTCAGGTAGAGAACCATTAAAAAGTAAATTTTGCATAATATGTCACCTTTAAGGCATTAAAAATATCAACAGAAGGTATCAGTGTTGTTGTTCATGGTCTTGTTTGCTTCTGGAGGTCATAAATAGGCATCAGTGTTGGTTTCAGTCTGTTTCTCAGCTGGTTAAAAACTCCTCATAGTGCCTTTAAATGTACTTTCTGAAAGTTAGACTTGATCCTCCTCCTCCTCTCAGGCCACGCCCACCAGGAAGTACATCTATAAACTCGAAGGTGGTTTCACTTTGTTAGAATGTAGATGACAAGCAAGCAAGACAGACTACCCCCAGCAACTTTATCTTTGAACGTAGAAACAATTGTCTCTATTAGACTTCATTATCTTGTTCTAAGGCTCGATTGTTGTTTTTAAAAACAAACAGGACGTGTGTGTGTGTGTAGAGGCAGCAGCTGGGTGCTATTCTGTGTTGTTGACTTCTTGTTGTCGTCTCTTTTAACTTTGTAAACAAGAGGGAGCAAGAATGGGAGACGGAAACAAAACAAAGCTTGAGGAGATGCTGACATGCCCGATTTGCCAGGACATCTTTAAGGATCCTCGTCTGCTGCCCTGTGGTCACAGCATGTGCATGGTCTGCCTGGAGGGCATGGTGGACCACTCCTCAGTTCTTCCGTTTCGATGCCCAGACTGTAGGGGATACTTTGGACAGGTCGTGGGGGTGCAGAAGAGCTACACACTGTCAGGCATCGCAGAGGACTTTAGGGTGAACAAAAAGAGGGAGGTAAATCATTCACAAGTGTTTTTGTTTTCTTATCTGCAATTTATTTGATCTTATGAAATATACAGAACTAATTTATCATCAGTGGTGGACAAAGTACACACCTTCATTACTTAAGTCAAAGTACAGATCCTCCAGGTCAAATATTACTCTAATACAAGTGAAAGTTGTTCAGTCAGATGATCACTTGAGTTAAAGTCCTGAAGTACTTGCTTTTAAAAATACTTAAGTATTCAAATTACTTTTTAAAATATCTCTTAACATTGTATTTTCAAAATACATTAATGCAGTCAAGAATACATACGAGTACATTCAGTTACATTCTGTTTATTTAAAAACCATTACTTGAAATCTCTAAAAACTATAACATGGATTACAAACAGAAACTGAGTTACTCCAAGCACAGACAACTTAGTTTGAAATGTTCATCTGGAATTAAACAAATGTTACATAGCTCAACACACTTTCTCAGGTTGGACAGTGAGTGTTTGTATGTTTGGGCAGAGTGGGAAACAGGGAGAACATTTCAAATGATACATATCATTCTTCATTTCAAAAACCTCTAACACGGGCTGAAGAAATATGGACATGGGTGCTCAGGTGGAGAATTGTAGCCATCATTACCACCTCTAAAAAACACATTTGACTGTCTTAGGGATCAGATTTCAGAAAGGAGATGGAAATTCACGAGCTGACTTCAAAGCAAAAGTAGTGAGTAACAAGAGCACTGATAGAAATGTAGTGGAGTAAAAAGTACAATACTTGTCTCCTGAATGTAGTGGAGTAAAAGTAATAAGTATCCCCAAAAAAGAATACCAAAGTAAAGTAGAGATGCTCAAAAAATGTACTCAAGTACAGTACTCAAATAAATTTACTCTGTAACTGTCCACCACTGTTTATCACTGGGGAAAGTTAGAAACAAATGATCAAAGTAAACCAATGTCTAACACATTTTCTCCACACCCCACCAGGACGAGCGGACAAAAAGTGTGTACTGTGATTTCTGCCTGGACGATAAAACTCTGGCTAATAAGACCTGCCTGAAATGTGAGGTGTCGATGTGCGAGGAGCATGTCAAGAGTCACCAGGAGCTCCAGGTGTTCACAGGACATGCCCTGGTTAATCCATTGAGTGATCTCCTGGAAAGGAAATGTCCGCAGCATGAGGACCAAGTTCTGAGGTACTACTGCAGCACATCCAGACGCTACATCTGTAACATCTGCGCCCTGGAGAGCAAGCAGCTGAACCAGGCCACCGAGGCCTCCAATGTCCTGCGGAGACAGCTGATCGTGAGTTTCACTTTCAAACTTAACTGTGATGAGGTGAATCATCAATCGGTTGCTTGTAAACATGGGGAGAATCCCCGTTGCCGACTGAGCTGTGGAAAAACAGGATTTTCTAGTTCTTGAGCATTCGAAAGTTTTTATTCAACCCATCCTTCCCCCTCCACCCCATTCACTAAGATCCCAGAGTGTTCAGTGATACAAAGTATATTAGGCCAGTGATGTAAACACTGATATTCAGTGTAAAATATTCAACTTTGTTTTCACAGTATTTATTTAACAAAGAGCTGTAAAAGGCTGATACAGGTTACACTAACCTTATTTCTGTCAGTTCATTATTTTTATACAAGAAGAAATAAAACATTATAGGTAACATATTTTATATTTGAAGTGGTCTGACTCAGTTACTGCTGGTTTACAGGTTCCTCATTGCAGAGGGAAGGAGGACAAGTGATTGTTGGAGATTTGAAAATGTCTTGAGTAATATGGTTCTTGTTACAACTTAGTGCATGTGTAGAGAACTGATAAGAGTCTTGAAAGCCTCTGCGGGAATAAACTGATGTAAAATTGATTTGGTAATGCTGTTTTGCATTAATAGAGCTTTAAAAGATGTGTGTGTGTGTACGTGTGTGGGGGAGGGTGATTATTTGCGTGATTCTGAACTCTGTAAAAGACATGATGCCATTAGATAGTGTCAGTTTTTCACCTCAAACCTATTTGAAGGGAAATAAGAGGAGAAGAATGGACTTTTATTTTATTTATTTATTTTGAATATTTTATTTTGCTTTTCAAATTTCAACACGTAGACAGAAAATAAACTTATACAAAGGATATAAAGGAAGAGAAGGAAGCCTACTGTATGAGAATAATTAATATTGCAGACAAAATACAGACAATAGTTAGTTCCAAAATAACGATTAAAATCAATAGAGAAAAAAATATAAAAATAAAACAATTACAAAAATAGACGAGAGACAGAAATTAATCTTCAAGACATTCTCAATACAATTTTGTTATACAGTTGCACAGTCCATCATGTGAGATGGCAGGTTTTCCATGTAGTCCAGATAGGGTTGCCATATCTTATAAAATGTTTTACTCCTATTTCTCAGGCTGTAAGTTATCCTCTCTAGCGGAACACATTTATTAATTTCAGAGAGCCAGAGTCCGACAGGAATGTCCACATTTGATTTCCATTTTGAGGCAGTGCATTTTTTGGCAATGATCAGCAATATTTGTATGAGCTTGATAGCATAGCTATCTTTGAAATTAAAATTAGCAAGGTTGCTTAGCAAACAAATCTCTGGATCCAGTTGAAGAATTTCATCATAAATGCTAGAGATAGTGAGACTGGACTTTTAAAAACTATATCTGTGTGTGTCTTGAACAGGAGTACATGGACCAGCACTTCCAAACCCTCGAGGAGCAAATTCGTCAATCCAAAAAACAGCAGAGAGACATCCAACAAGAGTTGAGCTCTGTTAGTGACATTTTCTTTGACTGTGATTTTAATGAATGAAATAAGTCAGATCCTGTTGAAAGTTATCTCATTTGAAGCATGTCTCAACTAATATCATTTTTAGAGTTTGTTTTTCAGCTCTAATCATTTTTATCCCTGCCTACTGACACAGAAAGTAAACTCAGCAGACTCACACTTCAACTGCGTCACTGTGGCACTTCTCTTTCTGTGGATTGCTGTCCTGTATTACGGTAAGAGAATGGCAATCTTTCATAGTCATCATTTTTGAATGTGTTGCCCAGACTCATGGATGTGTTTTAGTCATCTACTGGACTCCCTGAATCCTAGTTTGCGAAAACCTGAGCATTGCCTTTTGCTTGTTTCACCTGACCCAGAACTATATTTCACGGCTGCCTAAATTAGACCCAGTGTTGTGCATGGATCCAAATTGAAGGGCATACACTTGAGATACAAGACCTGAACTGTTTCATGACCAAAAGTATTAAAGGTGACATATCATGGAAAATCGACTCTTTAATGGTTCTCTACCTGAAATATGTTTCCCTGGCATGTCTACAAACCCCCCGAAAATGAAAAAAATCCATTCTGCCCCTGTTCTGATTTCTCCACCTTTCTCTAAATGTGTGCTGAAACGAGCCGTTTCAGTTTTCAGTGTTTTTCATACGTCACAACGCCATCCGGTCTGTAACAGAAGTCAGGGCTCGGAGCTTGTTCAGCCCATAGACTGTATAAAATACAACTCAACTCCTCCTTCGTTTTTCATTCCCTGCTCACGTGTGCTAACAAGGAGCTTAGGAGGGAGGCATGCTAGTTGTAGGCTGTCTTGATAAACACAAAGGTCGGTTCTACTCCCCACGTCTGCAGATTTGAAGATCAAGTGGATGATTTTTATTTGTCATGGAAAAGTGCTAGCGCTAGTTAGCATAGCCACATAGCTACATGTTTGTCGCTGTGTACCAAGACACACGTCGACATACTGACAAATAAAACAACAAGAAACACTAAATCTGGGACCAATCGTTCAGAAAGGTCCTGCTGCAGGCGCCTCTCCGTCAGGATTAGATTCTGGATCAAATTCAGAGGGTTGAAGTGACGCGGGTCTGTGAGCAGCTGTGTATATTCAGCCAACATGTAAACATTAGATCAACGTGCTGGACAGCCGAGGCCACATTCACTTCCTGAGGGGGCGTGGTCAGAGAGCTCATTCTCATTTAAAGGCACAGACACAGAAAACAGCCTGTTCTGAGCAGGGCTGAAAAAGAGGGGTTTACAGGCAGACCAAAATCTGATTTCAAAGTGTTTTTTTGAGCGATAAACTTTAAAGACATGTTTTGGGGACCTCTTAGACCAATGTATTTTGATGTAAAAGAGCAGAATATGTCACCTTTAAAGACTTTAGCTTAGACGGTGATGGCCCTTGTCATTGCACTGGTTTTGTGTTATGTTTCTTTGTATTTTGTGTTCTGTTAGCCCTTTTTTTTGTCATAATATGAATGTGGAAAATGAATTAATTAAATTCTCCACAAAAAAAAATCCTAAAAAAAAATCCTTTACCGTTTTTGTTTTCAACCAGCCTACAGCTACTTTATGGAGAACCAGGCGCTCACTGAAAAACTGGACATGCAGCAGAAGAATTTGCATGAAACGTACTCCTCCATTGCAGGTAAGAAGGCAGGTTTTAGGTCCACCGTGCTGCCTGCTCACATGACTACAAAACAGTACTGAAGCATTAGCATTAAGACCTGAAGAAGGGGGGTGGCTAGTTTGGCTCTGTCCAAATGTAACAAATCAAACTCCCTTCATCCTTTTTACGTTGATAAGTAACTTGTTGTATCTTATCTTACTAGTATTATATTATTATTTTCTAATCTATACTACCATGACGTGCAAGGCTAAGTGTGCTGCAGATTCAGATTAAAGGTATTGTACACTAGAGGGTTATCATCCTGACCAGTGATGTAAAGATAAACTCATAGAAAGAAGAGGAGAGTTGCATGTTTCTGATAATGTCCAACTCTTAGTAGTCCCCGATACTGAACCTATCAATCCACAGACATGGATTCAACAAGTCCTCCAGCATTATCTGATGGCACTGTAGTCTCTGGGAGTGATGGCCAACTTTCAGAGTAACCAGAAGTTAGCACTAAAAGACTCCAACCAAGACTTCCATTTCATTTACAACCAGACTGTGAGATAGAGAATGAGGTTTATGTTGAGAATCAACATCAAAGAGGGAATTATTAGCTGCAGTGTAGTGCAGATGTTTATTATATATTCATTAATTACAGCTAACTTCTCATCATAATACCCAAATGAGTTCTGGGATGGCAAAATCATTTAAAATAACCTGTTTTTTAATCCTTCCTTCTTCATAGAATTCTTGGTTGATCCTCCCATGAGAAGCCACAAGCATCCAGACACAGAGGAGCCAGGTACAGATCCATCTGTTGAAAAATGAGTATTAATTGGAAACTGAGAATGAGTATGTTTCTGTTGAGGAACATGGTCTAGGCTGATGGTTCTAACCTGCTGTCTGGGCTGCACTGACAATGTTAAAGTCACGGTTTCAACTGAAGTTACTCATCAGAAAAAGGAGCAGTCAGTGAGTCAGTTTACATCCTACTTATGAATCTTATCCAGCCTGAGATCAGATTTCATATGCAATGTTAACATGACACACTGAGATGACACACTGAGATTTTGCCATTCATATCACTGTTATTATGATTCCAATGACAACCAGGTGTGTTATTTTCTTCATCCTCATCTTTGAAGGCAGTACAGTTGGCTTATCAATGATGATCTCAGAGTGGTTTCCGGCTGTCTGGACTCTGCTGCACATACTACTCTGATTTATTATTCATCAGATCTTCAACTTTAGATGACGAGAGCAGCAATAAAATCATTACACACTGTACATCTGCTTTGTTACACATTAACTTCTGTTGAAACACAAATACGTCACTATGCAGCTGCCTCTCTGCAAATTAGAATATATGAAAAAGTTCTCTTGTTTTGTAGTTTAATTCAAAAAGGTAGATAATATAAGATAAGATAAGATAGTCCTTTACTCGTCCCACAACGGGGAAATTCAAGTGTCACAGTAACAAAGTACACAGTGCTCACAGTGCACAGTACACGGGTCTCCTCTCCATCCCCGGGACTAAGCTGCGGACTTTTGGAGACAGAGCCCTCAGTGTGGCAGCCCCCACAGGGAGGCAGCCTTTCCCCGTTAGATAGTGTTATCCCCATCTACCCCCCAGACACCCTACCTGTGAAGCGACGTTGGTTTCTTGAAAGGTGCTATACAAATACCAGTTATTATTATTATTAGTATTTCAATAGTTCAAAGTGAGAGGATTTAAGTCTCACTGGACAGTAAAACAAAATGTCAGTAACAGGACCGTGGTGAATTAGAAAAAATAACACGGGTGGCAGAAGTGAAAGAAGAATCTTTACTTCAGTAAAGTGGCTGAATTATAATCTGGTAATGTCTTGTAGATTAGCCACATTCAGCCACTAAAGATCAGACCAAGTCGGGCAATGGAAGTAAATCCATTCGTGTTATAAACGGAGCAAATCTCTGATATTTAATTTGTGACAGAATATTATATTTTCTTTCAGACACTCAGTTCAGCCCTTCATGACGCCTGACGGTAATATGCAGATATTTATTGTGACGCAGTATTCAGTGAAAGCTAATCTGCTTTAAAGAGTTGTATTTATTCTGTACGTCACTTCTGTATGTCACTCACCAAACATTCATGGAGAAATAGTTCATGCAGGATTTCTGGGAAGTACAGTGCACAGACATCACAATTAAAAAAAGACACAAACACTTAAATTATTGAAATGATTTATGATGTAATAACTAAATAATTTTGTAAACTCAAATGATCTGTTTCTTAGGAATTCTCTTGCTTGATATGGACTCAGCCAGTCCTTATCTTGGAGTCTCCATTGACCTCAGAACAGCAGAGAGAGTGAAACCCAGGCTCGACTATCCCGACAAAACCAGACGCTTTAATGAAGCCCCACAGGTCCTCTCCGCAGGCTGCTTCTCCATGGGAACTCATGTCTGGGAGGTGGAGGCGGAGGGATACTGGGACATCGCCGTGTCCTACAGGAGCATTAAACGCAAGAGCAAACACAGCAGTGTCTTTGGAAACAACGCTGAATCCTGGAGCCTCACGCACAATGGCAACGGAAAGCTGTCCGCCTACCATAAAGGAGAGAAAACTGTTATCTCTGCTGCCTTGCAGAGCAGCCGGATAGCAGTGAGCGTTCATTTTGAGAAAGGGAACATTACATTCAGTGCTGTGAACTCCACAATCAAACATCTGCATGAGTTCAAAGCTAAACTGACTGAGCCGGTGTGCCTGGGTTTGGGACTTTACAAAGTGGATCCTCCCAGTAGAGCCTCCATCGTCAAAGTCTCATGATAGTTCTGCAAGTTCTTCTCTGTCAGAATCAGTTTTCACTTTTGCAAATCAAAGCCAAAAAACAAAATCGACTCAGGATTATATTTTTGTATTGAGAGGTGATTTATGGTTTTTACAATGTGTGATTAATTAAATTATGGATATTTTATGTCAACATGAATGTATCTCCAAATCAGCTTTTATAAAGATGAAGGATGACGAATGCTGGAACACTGAAAACATGTATTTTCTCTACGTTTGGGGTGCTTTAAAATGCAGTTTTTTCCCCCAAAAAAGAGTGAATTAAATCAATAAAAGTAGATCAACTTTGTCACTGATATATAAATAAAAACATGAATAAGTTGGATGAATGAACTGAGAGCAACACACTGACTTTACTTTGTCCTACAGGTCAAACTTTTGTCCTCAAGGTGACAAGATTAAAATCATAGTCTTCATATTTGGAGGAGAACTCAGACTTCAATGTTTTCTTAGAAACACTTTCAACTTGGGTCTACATTTACTGATATTATATACCAATTTATACCAATCTGGTTATCCTTGTAAAGTTCTCACCATTTCAGAATCTATTTCCAACTTAATAAAGTACTGAAAGTGATTTGAATCTAACGTAGAAAAACCCAAACATGTCAGTAAATCAGTAAACTGAGTCAAGAGTCCCACAGCAACATCTACCTGAGGGCAGTAGTGGTTCTAGACCGATTTTACTGGGGGGGCCAGGCTGGGGCCAAGGGTGTTGTCAGAGGGACAAATTCAACCCTGACAAAAGAGACTGAGAAGGAGGAGGACCGGCTGAGAACAAACTGGAAAAACTTCGGTGCATCCCTATATACTAGACATATATACTACTGTGTACTAGATCAAAATGCAGACTGACAGCAGATGTTTGGCTGTTTACACTCAACATGAGTCCCTTAGCGCTCTAAGGGACTGGAACCAAGTGCAACACGCATGTGTTCCGCCTGTAACATCGGCGTGATACCGAAGCTTTTCTTATTGTATAATATTATTTTGGTGCGGAGGGGCGGCCACAGGGGGGGTTCGGGTTCAGTTTTACAGGGGCACTGGCCCCTGTTGGCCCCTCCCCAGAACCGCCACTGCCTGAGGGTCGGTAACATCAGCTATCATAAGTTACTGGTTATCCTGTATCAGCGTCAACAACAGGAGCATCAACAATAAGGCTACGTTCACACTGTACGGCTTAATGCTCAATTCTGATTTTTAGCTCAGATCGAATTTTTTGTTTGCCTGTTCACATTACCATCTATAATGTGACCTGTATCCAATTCCAGTGCGAACTGTTTGCAGCTCCGAACTGCCCCGCATGCGCAAAAGAACAGTAACAATGACGTCACATCAGTGTTAATTTTGACGGCTATTTTAGATTTAGTCTTAGTCTTAGTCTTTAGATGAAAATGCCTGTTAGCTTTAGTCACATTTTAGTCTTTTCACCCCTTTATAGTTTTAGTCTAGTTTTAGTCGACAAAAACTCAAAACATATTAGTCTTTGATTTTTGCTGAAACATCTTCACTCTTTAAATAATTCATGTAGTTGCTCAGATATGGTTTAAGGGTTGTACCAAGTGTTACAATCATCAACATTCCACTCCTTTAACACTTTTGCTAATATAATATCTTAAGTTAAATAATTCAGCCTGTCCCTACAAAAAAGTCAAAAGAACACATTCTTGATGTGACCACTGTGACTGTATCTAGATTATCTTGATTCAGAAAAATGCCATGAAAGGGCTGTATTGCACGACGGTCCTTGAATGCACCTGCAGTGACAGGCGCACATGACAAACAGTCAGTTCACGGCACTCTGAAATGCATCTGCATCTCTCAACAAAGAGTTGAACAAAATTTACTAAATGTGTCTGATGTATCACCAAACTGGAGACTGTATCAAGCTGTAGACGGGAGCTTTTTACGGTGATCGCGGCAATAACTGCAAACATCAAATATTAAACAGACGTCCCCCGGTTGTGTCTTTGTCACCAACACACACCGGGGGGTAAAAATCCTCTATGAAGATGAGATAGATGCATGGAGGTGAGGAGAGCTGGTTCATAAAGCACACCTGCTGCAGGTTGAGACCCAGCTAACACCGAGCCCCTCAGATAATAACTCAACCTTCGTCAGAGTTTTTATTATCAGTGATGCAAGTCAGCTTTTTTGCCTTTGTTACAAAGTTTTTGCGCAGTGGGAGCCGGAGAATGAATGAGCTGTGGCCTCAAATACAATTGAAAGGTCTACGTGGATGCGGACACGGAGTCAGGAGTGGTGGGTCTGCAAAATTAATAGTTTCACAGAGACAGAGTTTATTCAAAACTTCTGGATGTCGAGGGAAACTTTCAATAACATGTGTCAGCGGCTCTCCCCAGGACACTCAATTGAGGCACTCCATCTCCGTGAAGAGACTAAAGTATCAAATGAGCATCAAATCTCACATTGAAAGAAATCAGATCTGTATCTGATTCAGGACCACATATGGAAGTGGTCTAAATCTGATTTTAAAAAACATCAGATTTGGGACAGATTTGAGTGTTCACACTGCCACTAAAAAATCTGACCTGGCCACTTGACCCCAAAAAAATCTGATATGGACCACTTTTGCCTGCAGTGTGAACATGGCCTAAGAGGCACTGGTTAAAGTGCAGAGGGAACATATTGAATTCTCAGGATTAAGAAAGCAAGTATTCTTCTTCTTCATCTTTCTATGTTTACATGTCAGGCTGTCACAGTGAAACCACTGAGTGAACTGAAAGGAAGGAGGGGGAGAAAAATCAGACTGAGCATGGCAGCTCATTTATTAAGAAATAATCGAGGCAGAGCACAAACTAACATCTAAAATGTTTTGAACAGAATGGTTTACCAAAATAGACATGAAGGCCGTTATCAAACTCAGTACAAAAACAATACAGCGACACAAACTCAAACTAAGGCATATTTCAGCGGAATACAGAGAGAACTGGAGGAGTTCCTCTCACGTGTTGAAGGAGATTTTAAAGTAGAGTAAAAAAACAGTTGAAATGTGGATTCTTCTTATTAGAGTTTAAAAAAAGCTTCTGTAACAATTCACAATGGACAAGTATGGACTGACCTTTGTGGGCTTGATCTTTTCTCTAGCTGCCTTGAAGTCTCATGTCGATCAGCGTAAACTTGTGATCAAGCACAGCGCTGTATAAGATCAGTCTGTGTGCCATATTCTACCAACATGAAAGCACTGTCCTATTTCAGTACCAATTATAAACACTCCTTTTTTAATTTCCAGAGTGGCGTCAGTCAAACCCACAGAACTGTACAAAAACAATGTGAGAACCGACACTGTGGTAAAAAAAAACTATCCTTTTCTGTTGATGTGACTTAAAGGAGCCTCTTCCACTTCACTGTTCCCATGTTCTGGTTCTTGATCGAGCACCATGCCTTGAATATGTTTCTAGAAAAAGAAAAAGAAATACTAGGTTTAGAACATTTCTCCAAAATCAATAGGAAACAAACATTTTAAAGAAATGCATGTTTCAAACCTGCAGTGCGTGGCCACACATTCGTTGCTACAGTACTCTTTGTCCCAGTCGTCGCTCTCTACAGCTGGGTTGTTGCAGCCCGTCCTCACGCACATGCTCTTCTGAGTCTCCCTGTTGCTCGACTCATTGACTTCCATGTAATCCTAAAAATGGTGCAGAGATTTGAAGGAGCATCGTTAAGACACGTACTAGGTAGAGGAGCCATGAAGGATTCAAGTGTTTATTGTATCTTATTTTTGAGGTTTAGGGTAGTTTAGGCACCTATACTTTGGGGCTTGTGAGCTGAAAAGTTTGGGAACCTCTGGTGTAGTAAAGTCATTTTGACAGTAGAAATGTTTTGCATTTGTAAAGTAGAGAGGACTGTCATGTGTGCATCTCTTAGAAACTGCTAACACTACCAATTTCTGTGTTTTTGATTGAACAGCAGTTTTCACTACCCAAAATGTCATGTGAGCATTTCTAACTGTGGCTTTTTTTGCCAATCTGTGCCAAAACTGATGAAACACCCGAGAAACACTGTTGGTGTGAACAGCGTCTCCAAACCTAGCTTCATACAGCTCTGCCAAAAAATCTCAAATTAGGTAGAGACATTAAAATAGATCAAGCTGAGTTATTGTAGATAGAAACAATAAATGATAGCACAAGATTCTGATCATTTACCTCTTCTGAATTCAGCACTTCTGTAACTTCATCGTCGTCTCCATTGCTGTGTGTGTCACCGGCGCTCACCACCTGCACCGACACAGGTGCAGACTGGGCGGTCGTCGTCTCAGCCACTGTGTTTGGGACAATAATTGGCAGGGTGTCTTTGCCTTGCAGAGAAGCAGGGACTATTTTTATCTGGAGGGGAGGCGGAGGTGTAGCTGTGATGGACACAGACAGGCCTGTTGTGGTGTTTCCCTCGCGGGGCTTGGCCTGTAATGGTGGAGGTGCTGGTGCCATTTGCTGCAGCCGCGGCGGAGGTGGTGCATTCTGCATCTGCTGCAGCGGAGGCGGCTGACGAGAGGCGCCCGACACGACTAACGTAGGCTGCAGTGTGCGGACCCCTCCAGGCAGCATAGTCACCACCTGACTCCCTGCCTGCAACATGTGCTTTGGGATGATGATCTTGGTGATGGTTTGGGTGGGGGGCACTGCAGCTGCTGGTGCTTTGTTTGCCCCTGTCCGAGAACGTGTGGTCATCTCAGGGACGTCCAGGATGATGTTGGAGGCACAAATGTTGGTGATGGTGTTCTCTTCTAGGCTATTGTTGGCTGGGTGGAGGGTCTGGTGAACTGCAGGAGGAAGGGCTGCAGGGGTCAACTTGACCACGAGTGGAGAAGGTGTAGGGGCAGTCTCCATCTCCTCTGTGGCAGGCTGTGATGAAGACAGATAGAAAAATATTGATCAGCGTTATGAATGGAAATCTCATCTCTCGATCACTTCTTGTTTTACTGGAGAGTATCATGATCTTACCTGTGAGAGCTGGCTTACTTTATAAGCAGCCAGTGCTTTTACATACTCCATCTTGGCTGATTCATACTTTCTCTTATACACCTATTGAAAAAAAATCAAACATCATATGTCAGAGAGAGATGTAATTCGTCTGCACATGATCACAACATATATTTTTCTTCCCTACATCTAACACAAGATACTGATACACGGTATGCTCTTACCTGTTTCTGTTCCTCAGCCAGGCTGTCCCACATGGATGCAACAATCTTGGACACCTCCCCAAATGAAGCGTTGGGGTTCTGGCCCTTAATGGCTGCCTGGGTGTCTCTGAAGAATAGTGCATACGCCGAAACAGGCTTCTGTGGTTCATTCGGGTCTTTCTTCCTCCTAACTTTCTTAGCGCCCAAAGCTGCAGTCACTGAGGCCAGTGTCGCCGGCTTACCCCCACCTCTCCTGGCCGTAGCCACAGAGGACGTTGGCACCTGGTGGGAGGACATGTGGGCAAGTGCAGAGGAGGATGGGAGAGACAAGGGGGAGTCGACCAGGACACTCCTCTGAGAAGAGAGCAGGTGAAGAGGGGAGAGGGAAATGTTAGCTGCAGGATCTAAAATATAGCATTGTTCTGTTCAGTCATGTGATTATCAAAGGACAGAAAACTTTTGAGCATCCAACATTTCATTTCCTGTATTCAGGTGTTTTTTTTAATGCAGCAATTTGTTGTTTTTCTGCATCATTTTACATAATGATCTACTCTTCTGTCCTCTCTAACGCTGCTCTAAAACGTATCTTTGGAGCAGAAACTTTTTTGAATGTGCCTCTGTTACTTCTTCACTTCAGTAGTTTGTGAAGAACCCCAACCCTGTGAGCACACAGTAACCGCTCACCTTGAAGTCATCCATGTCTTCATCCTGCAGGGAGCCGGCTGGTGATGGTGTAGCAGACAGAGGCTGCTCTGAATGACCCCCAAGACCCATTGCAAGCTCAGACTGGTTAATAGTGGTCAGGTGACTACTACCCAAAAGCCCATGACCGATGTCACCAAGCTGGACATCGATGGTCATGGGGGAGGAACTGCTGAAATGTGAACCACCTGAACTGGCCAGTTCCTGCGGAGGGATTGAGAAATAACTTCACTGCATTCATGACAAAGTGCAGTTTAAAAACAATTCTGTGTGAGAGCTTGCCGGCAGATCACTCACCAGTGCAGAGGAGCTCAGCAGGGCTCCACCTCCAGACTGCCCCATGGCCCCTAAGTTCATCTGCTCCAGGCCCTGAGACCCAGAGTTCACAAAGGTGGAGGCAAAAGAAGGGTCATTGGCAGCGACCACCAGGTTGCTAACAAGACTACGGGAGCCCGGAGGTCCTCCGGTGCCGTCTGACCCATCTGTCAGCTCATAGTGGGACACTGAATCGCCGATGCTCAGAGTCGGGTCCGGATCCAAGTTGATGGGGGGAATTTCAAAGACCTCATCCCCGAGACTGGGAGTATGAAATGTTTGCTGTATAGAGGAATAGACAGAGTTCTGGGTCAATCTGGATGTCTGATAATGTTTAGCAGCTACATGACTCCAAATCTGAAGTCGTTGAAATAAGTCCTTTCTGACTCCAGCCTTTCCTTTGATACCCAGGAGACCACAGTTTGTCCTGAACTGCTCAGATTAGATAATTACGGAAAAACAGGTAATTCCTTTCTCATGCTCATTCAGAAAAGGTCATCCATGGTCCATCCATTTATTTCTCCAGGCCTTACTATTTTTATGCACTTTTTTCTGACATCAGCAAACATCCAAACACAGACATTGGTTGGGATTGCATTTTGGTTAATTTTTGAATGGGTTGGGTCGGGGGGATGAGAAATATTTAATCAACATTCATGTTTTTGTTCTTCAATGAAAGAATTGATTTTTCAATAAAATATTTAACACTTGATAAAGTTCTACTTACAAATAAATCTGTTTTAATTGTATTATTTTGGATGGATGTCTGCTTATTACAAAACAAATATTTATGCCTTGATATGACACCTTTCCATTAAATTATCCTCAATTCCCATGGAAAGTTTCCAATTTGGAATATTTCCAAAATTCCCCCACTTAACTTCCCATGGAAATTTACTGGAAACTTTCCAGAAATTTTCCACCCCTTTGCAACCCTATTCAGAACTGACATTGTGATTTCATGTCTTGTTTGTAAAGCATTCAATTGCCAGACTCCAGACCGTATCTATGAACAGCTTACTTCATAAGGATCTGATCACTGTCTGAGATCTTTCAGCAGGACTCTAATAGTTGTTCATGAACCACTATAATCAGCTGTGGACCTTCCTGCCTGGAGATCTTCGTCAGACAAACTCGTGTCCTCCTTTAACACTCATTCTGAACTTCCTCCTTGCTTTCTCTTTTACCATGTTGTCATTGATGTATGTGTTATTTCATTGAAGTGTGTGTAGTGAATGAAAGAGATCCTACTAAACTGTTCACCTGCTTTTGTTTCTCTGTGTATTTGCTTGTACGATTTGCCTTGTCCGTGTGAAACGCATTTTGTACAGCGGTGGACAGTAACAAAGTAAATTTATTTGAGTACTGTACTTAAGTACATTTTTTTAATATCTGTACTTTACTTGAGTATTATTTTTGGGGGGGAACTTATTACTTTTACTCCACTACATTCAGAAGACAATTATTGTACTTTTTACTCCTCTACATTTCTATCAGTGCTCTTCTCTTTTCTGAAATCTGATCCCTAAGACAGTAAAATGTGTTTGTAGAGGTATTAATGATGGCTACAATTCTCCACCTGAGCACCCATGTCCATATCTTCAGCCCGTGTTAGAGGTTTTTAAATGAAGAATGATATGTATCATTTGAAATGTTGTCCCTGTTTCCCACTCTGCCCAAACAAACAAACATTCACTGTCCAACCTGAGAAAGTGTGCTGAGCTACGTACCATTTGTTGAAATCCAGATGAACATTACAAACTAAGTTGTCTGTGCTTGGAGTAACTTAGTTTCTGTTTTTATTCCATGGCATACTTTTTAGAGATTTGAAGTAATGGTTTCTAAATACACGTAATGTAACAGAATGTACTCCTGTATAGTCTTGACTGCACTCATGCTTTGTGAAAATACAACGTTTAGAGATGTTTTAAAAGTACTTTGAATACTGAAGAATTCTTAAAAGCAAGTACTCCAGGATTTTAACTCAAGTAATAATCTGACAGAGCAACTTTCACTTGTATTGGAGTAATACTTGACCTGGAGTATCTGTACTTTGACTTAAGTAATGAAGCTGTGTACTTTGTCCACCACTGGATATTATTAATCTAATCTGAACTGATGTGAGATAAATTCAATGAAGAGATGTTACACAGTACAGACATGATGTTTGGAACTACAGACCTCTGCGGATAAGAAAGGGTGGCCCGCTCCACTGATGGTCAGGTAACTCTCTCCTCCTTCTGCAAACTGAAACACACTGTGAGCATTCAGCTAGGTCCCTGTTGTACAAAGACATTCACATTGTTCTCATATTAAGTTTCTAGTGTGATCCTGATTGAATGTAGCTGAAGGTTACCTTGTTTTCCTCTGAGTATCCAACGTACGCCTGGGTGTCCATAAACTCTGAATCCACATTTTGAGGGCAGCCGTCCGACAGCTCAGAGTAGAAATTGAGGTCCATGCTGAAATGTCTTACTCTTTTAAAATGTTACACACTTTGTGAAAAGTGAAAATCCTCACTTTCCCACCCCTTTCCATTTAGGCGACCTGTTCCAACATTTAATGAAGCTGCTAGCTGCTAGTCGGCTAGGAAGCAAGCTAGCTAGCTCCTGTCGGTTAGATGAAGATGATGCTAAAGCTAGTTCTGTGTGAGACCCGAGAATAAGCTGGAACAAAGGCAGGATGTGATGATGGTAACACCCCAAATAATAATAATAATAATAATAATAATGTTACCAAGTTTATACGGGGAAGCTACACCGGATGCACAGACTAGAGGCTAAACAAAACCCATTCAAAAGCTTGAGTGATGCTAAAACTACCACCCCCTTCCAGCCGGGGGCAGCAGGTGTGGCAGAGTACAGCTGTAATGATCCACACTCCAAGCCAGAGGGGGCGCTAATGAGCCAACGAGGTGTTTGACAAGAGTACTGTATGGTGGCCCTGAAGGGCAAATAACAACATCAGCAATCACAAAAACAAAACAGAAAACACAACAACAAAACAGAAAACACAACAACAAAACAGAAATCACAACAACAAATAAAACACAACAGCAAAATAGAAATCACAACAAAAAAATCAGAAAACACAACAAAACAGAAATAACAACAACAAATCAGAAAACACAACAAAACAGAAATCACAACAACAAATCAGAGAACACAACAACAAATCAGAAAACACAACAACAAAACCGAAAACACAATAAAACAGAAATAATAAAAACAAATCAGAAAACACAACAACAAAACAGAAAGCACAAAAACAACTTAGAAAACACAACAACAAATCAGAAAACAATTTTCAGATTTGTTGTTGTTTTCTGATTTGTTATGTTTTCTGATTGGCGGTGTGTGTTTCAAATTTGCTGTTGTGTTTTCCGATTTGTTGTTGTGTTCTCTGATTTGCAGTGTTTGTTTCAAATTTTCCGTTGTGTTTTCTGATTTGATGTTGTGTTTTCTGATTTGCCGTTGTCGTTTCTGTTTTGTTGATGTGTTTTCTGATTTGCCGTTGTCGTTTCTGTTTTGTTGTTTTCTGATTTGCCGTTGTCGTTTCTGTTTTGTTGATGTGTTTTCTGATTTGCTGTTTGTTTCAAATTTGCCGCTGTTCTTTCTGTTTTGTTGTTGCAATTTCTGATTTGCAGTTGTTATTTGCACTTCAGGGCCACCGTACAGCTGCCATTGAAAGACAGTAGAAGAAGAACCGGGGCAGAAGCTAGTGGTGGGTTTACTGTCTGTCGGAAAATACAATACTGTAAACCTACTAAAGGGATACTAAAAGTTTTGGTTTACTTTGCTCCAGCTAAGTAACAATTTGAGAAGTAGTGAGAAACAATAAAGATGAAACCATTCTTCCATACTAAGAAATTGCTTTAATTCCCAAACCTCAGCTCTTAACACATAGTGTGTTTTTGCTTCTAGTCTACTTTCTGTCATGTAAAGTATTCTGCTCACATTCATGGCTTATGGGGTATCAAGTACTATGAATATGACTATTGTTAAGGCAACTGTATATATTGAATGAAGAATATAACAATATATATTGTATGGTTTAAGTTTTGAATATACCTTACCTCTTGGTACTGTCTTCCACTGTGAGTGAGGCAGACAACATTTACGTATTTGGAGGCAGAGGCTTTGACATTTCTTTAGTTAGTTGTTCTTTAGTGTCCAACCTCTGCTTTATGTTCGTCATCATTCCACAGATTTCTTCATACATTTGATTTGCAGCCATAAACTTGATCATTATAAAAGGTATCTCAGCTGCTATGCATTGTGCTTTGTATCATGTGCTACAAATGTACAACAGTGTTATAACTGCATCAGATGATCTCAGTGTACGAACAGTAATCCTCCAGTTTGCTTCTTCTTCATTTGATTTCAAATAAAAGACACAAACTTGTTTTCACTGTAGATTGCTGTTATTCATTTCACAGATACACTCAGATCATAAAACAAGAATAGTAACTCATTGCCGTCATCTTTGCACCAAAGTACACAATTGACCAGCTCTACATTGTACAATACAACCATCCTCCTTAGCTTCAGTAACTAATACACTGTCCCCCTCCCTCCCTCCCTCTCAACCCCGTCCCTCCCATAGAGTGAAAACAATAACAGTACATCCACACACAGGACCCCCTTTTAGTTCACAGACTCGTCTGGAAGCGGAACACATAACCAGACGAGTGCAGGGGCTTGTGGGATCTGGATCCGGGCTCTGCAGTACACATGTCCAGTTTCATGTAGCGTTAGAGGACCAGCATTGAGGTTCTTAGATAAGAAAACAGAGTCTGTACAGCAGGGGTCCCCTTTTGGTCATGGCTGGGAATGTGATGGGAAAGAAAAGGTTCAGAGGAAGAAGAGGACAAAGACAAGTCGTGAAGTAAGAAAGCTCAACGTTTTGCCTTTTTTTAGAGGTTGGAGAGGAGGATTGAGGAGACGAAGATGAAACACAATTGTGATGAAAAAAAAAACAGATGGGTGCAAAGCTGCTCCTTTCATGGAAAAAATCCTATATAAAATAAATGAATAAAAGTAGCAACAAAAATCAGTCATCCATAATTTGATACATAACATGGTAAAAATAAATGAGGAATAACATGATAATTCATTTTGAGACGGGGACTACATCTGATGTGTTCAGAGAGTGAGGTTCAGTCAATCCTCTGAGCTTGATGAGGAGTCAGAGTCTTTCTGTGCCATGATGACATCGTCCAAAAGCGCCTCTTGATCTGAGCTGTCATAGTCACCTTGGGAGAGGTTGTCGCCGCCCTCCATTTTAATGTCAAAGTCAGGACTGGTAAGGAAGTGATGGGAGGTTTCCAGGTCCTCCTCGTCCATCATGTAGGCTCCGTCTGAGACCAGAGTCTCCTCTTCCACTCCATCCAGGTTGGGGTCCTCAGGTGTGGGCTCTGGAGTGTGGTGATGGTGGTGGTGATGGTGGTGATGCCGACGTCGGCTCTTCTTAGGGATCTCTGAGTGCTCGGTCAGCAGTCGATGGTGGAAGGTCTCAGGCAGGAATCCCTGTGAGAAGAAGAAGACGTACTGTTAGAAACACTGGAAAGGAAAGGATTGGTGTCTAAAGAGACAAGTTTAAAAGGGACAGTTCAGGGTTTTCAGATGGGGCATGTATAAGGTACTTATCAGTAATAATAACTCCACAAGCAGCAATGAGATGACTCCATGTCTTCAGTGATGGATTATGTAAAACAAACACTATATAATCCAGTCAGACTTTAACTTAAGAACATTATTGAACTCAACCACCAGGGAAGCTAGCTCTGCATAAAAGAAGTCAAACTATAACATTAAGGTTCAGTATTTAAAATATAAGGAAAGATATAACAAGAATGTGTGTGTGTTCTTTTTTAAGCAGGACTTGTTTAAGTAGTAAGTAGTCAGCTTGTGTTTCTTATTAAGTATCTGGTGCGGTACAAAGCTGAACTTCCTCTAAGTACCCTGGCTGACTTCTCCAAACAGGAGATGTGCTTACAGTTATGTAACGTATATAGTTCAATTCCATTTGATAAGTACCTCATACAATCCTACTTCATGTAACCCAGAGTAGTCCTCTAAAAAGAGAAATATTTTGCAAATGGTAACACGTCCATGCAAAACAGATCGTTTCTACGGCCTTGTTAGTGTACAATGTAAAATGTGAATAACAGTAACAGAATGTGAGGTTGTGCAAAACGCTGAATTTCCATATCTAACTCAAAGTAGTTTCAAAGTTTCAACATGTCAGTATTTTTTTTGTCATTGTTTCTGGGAAAGCACCTGTCCATTTTGAATTTGCTGCCTGCAACACATTTTTAAAAAGTTTGTCCAGTGGCAGCTAAGAAGAAGACTCAGATAATCTAAAGAATTTCTGTATGCTAGGGACAAGGCTGAAAACCAATCTTAGATGGCCCTCAGGTGACACTGCATAAATAACAAACACTACTCTGTAGTGGAAATCACTGCATGGGCTCAGAAGTACTTCCAAAAACCATAGCCTGTTAACAGTTGTCACTGCATCCACAAATGCATTTTAAAAACTGTGCCATGCAAAGAAGAAACGCTATATAAACATGATCTGGAAACAGCAGTCACCTCTGACTGAAAACTGTCCCGTATGACAAGTTAAAATGTCAAATCCTGTTTGGAAATCACAGACGCAGTCTCTTCCTTTCTCAAAAAAATGAAGGATCATCTGGCTTGTTATCAGCACACAGTTTAAAAGCCAGCACCCATGATGGTAAGTTGATGCAACATTAAAGAAGATATATTATTTTGGAGCAACAGAAACTGCCAAGTAGACCATGTCACCTCCAGAGAAGGATTTGCTGACTTCATCAAGACAAGGCTAAGCCACAGTCTGCATGCCTCACAACAGCATGGCTCTGTAGTAGAAGAGCTCAGGTGCTAAACTGGACGGCCTTTTTTTTAATGTGTTGCTAGCACCAAATTTGGAATGGGTACGTGTATTGCCTAGAAAAAAGAAGAAGTTCCCTTTTGATTTGTTGTACTAAAAAGAGTATAAAACAGATTCATTAAAAAAAACGTAACTTTACTACTCAGCCCTTTGAAGCAAATTCCTGTAATAATAAAACATCTTGTGTACGTACAGAGTTTCGAACAGAGTCAGACCACTCAGGTGCTACAGCATTGTCAGGATTCTCCTCCAGGTATTCTCTCAGGTCTTGCAGCAGCGGACAGAAAGCTGCTCCAACCTGCAATAAGGAAACATTTGTTTATTCTCCATCAAGACAAAACAGAGCCATAAAATCAGAGGTATGATAACAGTTACTGTAAGTCTCACCTTCTTTCCTGTCCTCATGTTTATGACTTTGACCTTCTCACTGCCTGTCAGCGCTTTATCTGCCCTCCTCCTCCTCTTCCTCTTACTCCTGTTGACAAGAAGCTGCCGGCAAAAAAGAACAAGTTTGTGTTATAAATCAGAAACACTGTTTAGATCATTTTTCCAAATAACATCAAGATGTGAGGGCTGCACAGCAAAGAACATACCCAGGTTATCAATTCATGATCTGGTTTTACACTTAATGGTTACACAGTGCTGGTTGTCAACCCAGTGAGACACCTCAGGAGCTGTAATCTCACATGAGAGTGTTAATGTGAGGAGTTCTGTTTGCAGCGTATGACTAAACACAAACACTGACATGTCTGCTAGCAGCAGAGTGGTATATTTTACAATACCAGAAACAACTACACTTATCATAATATGCAAGAAGGAGAAAGTTAAAAATACACCCAAGGCTGAAATTTTCACTGCTGCAAATGACAAATGCAAGAAGGACTAATGATCAAAACCCCCCAAAACTATGAACTTTTGAGTCGAGACCGACAGTATAATTTCTGCTAAATAAGGACATGTATATATTTCAGGGTTAAGATGAGATAATATATCTTTATTGTTATCGTTACGGTGTAACAGTGAAATTTGTAAGGAGCAGCACTCCAGATGCCTAAAAAAGAAATAGTCTAAAGGAAAGTATTTAATTATAAGAAAATAAACAATAGAATTAAACTTATAACTCTAAAAATCTACACAAATAAACTGTATAAAATTTACAATAGGATAAATTACAAAGCTATATAAAAAAAGAAAAAAAAAAGAACATACATAACAGTTTAAACAGTATTAACATTGACAGTATGTACAGTGTGCAGGTGTGTGCGCTAGATTTCAGGATTAAATACCAATTTAAAAAATGTATGTATTAACATGACAAGAAATGGTAATGTTGCTTTGGCCGCACTGGCCCTGTAACTGATCCCACAAAGCCTAAGAATCAAGGCACCTGATTGGTCCATAGACAGAGCTTTTAAAAGAGTCGTATCTGCAGCACCACTCTCAAGCAAATGTACTTCAGTAACACGTGAACAACCTTCTTAGTCCTGAAAACCTAAAGTCAACCCTGAAGTGACCTCCCCTGAACAAAATCTTTCAGAGCACAGTCCTCAGGGCTCCTCTACAAGCATGAACTTACACAGACCATCCTATTCTATATTTAAGTGTCATGCATGTACCTCCAGCATGTCTCCCTCCACCTCATAGTCAGGGTTCTCCTTCAACCAGTTGGGAGGATCCCTGCGCCGAGGAGTACGCTCTAAAGGATCATGAAGTCCGTCTGGATCAGGAAACTAAACGAGAGAAAGACAAAAATAACAAAAAGTTATTAACATAAATCCAAACAGTTTCTATTTTGCATTTCACTAATTAAAGAAATCCACAACAATCTGAAACGTACCTCTTGGTCCTTGCGTTTCTTGCGTCCGCTGCTCTCTCCCCCTGAGCCATTTGGCATCAGGGCCTGCTTAGAGAACGTCAGCTTCAGCCCTTCCTCCTGTTGACACAGAAGACTTAATTAGAGATGAAGTCCACACCACAGCTACTCACTGTAGTGTCCGTCTATGATTGATAATGCTAAACCAAATTACTAGAGGAGACCCTGCACTAAAATCTCTCAGATCCTCACCTTAAGGAGTTTCACAGTGAACTCTCCATCATCTCCATCGGCCCCAGGGCCACCAGGTGTGCTGCTGGGTTTACGGATTATTCGCGTGTAGGCCATCTCGTCTCCGGTCAGCTCTGCGGTGGGGTTGAGCTGAGCCTCGGACACATAACGCCGGCCTGAGGGCCACTGACCACTCAGCACCAGCGTACACAAACTGTCAAGACGATTGATCAATATGCGGTCCTGAGAAAGACAGAAACGTGAAAAGGTTATTTTAGTATTTATAAAGTGAATCTTTGGCGTTTTAATCGGGTTAACACATACATTGAGTCAACTGTGCATAATTTACCTTAGGCCATTCAACTCTGATTGGCTCAGGAGGAGGAATACCATCCTGAGAAGTAGTCAGAGAGAGTAAACTGTTCTCTTCATCCCCGTCGCATATTTTCATGCCTGCTTAAAAAAGGAGAAGACGTTTAATAGTGTTGATTTATTCTTGCAGCATTAAAGAGTTTCCTTGTGAGAAACGTACCTCTTTCTGTCTCTTCCTCACTCTCTCCACTGTCATCACTGCTTCCTGATCGGTCTGAGGAAGAGGAGCCTGAATCAGAATCAGAATCTGAGTCTGACCCTCCCTCTCTTTTCCGTCCTTCTGATTTTCCAACCTTTATCTTGCTCCTCTTCAGGCTCCAGCCCGGCCTCGGTGCTTTGCTGTCATGGTGACTTAAAGGCGTACTCTGTAGGGCAGCACTGATCTGACCTCCGAGCAGCTGGACCTCCTCTTCACCTCTCTCCTCCTTAACATCGTCCTCAGTCTTTGGTGTGCTGAGGGGCATGATGGGTAGTGCCTGAGGTGGAGGTGGAGGGGGCAGGGCTTGCTGGGTCAGGATAAAGTCTTCCCGAGCCTGAGTGAAGGTGAACTGTGGGTCTGAGTAGATGGAGAGCTCAGTGCGGCTGACGCCGTGTATTGCTGAGCCCAGCATTAGCTGGCGATCGTGTTCCGGCATGCTCCACCAAGCGGGCAGCTCCGAGTTGGTCGGAGCCATAGGCAGACGCTCCTCCAGGGAGGGGTGAGGCAGGACTCGCTCTCGGAGTCGGCGCAGGAGGCTTATACGGTAAAGGGTTCGGGAAGCACGCTCCTCTGTGATGGGGGCCACAGTCGCAGATGATTCTGCTGGATCTGAAAAGGAGGGGGAAAAAATGAATCATGTATCATACACGAGGTAGAAAAATGTTGATTTATCTAATCTGTCTGCACTTGAGTAACCATGTTGAGTCTATTTGACAGCATGACTGGCTGCTTTTACCTTCCCCACGTCCAGGTCGCAGGTGACAAACTCTCCGGCACATGGCGACAAAAGAGCGGAAATATCGGCTAAGGCTCTCATCAGTTTTTTTATCCAGACGAGCAAAGGTACGGAAACGATTCCAGTCAAACTCAGGCTCCCCGATCTCTTGAAGACCACTCTCCTTCTTTATCTTCTCCACACCGAAAGTCGACACAACACGGTAGAAGTCAGATTCTTCCCTTCGTGTCCACCTGAGAGTAGGAAAGAGAAAATAATCAATATTTGTATCCACTTTGAATTAATTACAAAATTACTTTGATTTGAGCTGCAAGTGGCAAAATCTTGAAATGCATGCCCCAACGTCTAAAGGCAAACTGTAACTTGAAGGCACTACAGAGAAATGCATGCATGAGTTAGCATTGACACACTCTTGGAAATCATTTTATAATGTATCACTAACAAATAAGAAATGACTGCGAATAAATAGGACTGTCGAACAATACATGATTTCTTAGCTTTGCATATCGTCACCCTATCAAAATAATGGCCTATGTAATTTTTTGACAAAAATGAGTTTTTGGCCTAAATTATCTCTTGATGATTCTGGCTACCTCTGGTAAAATCACCTCAATCCTTAGTTGAAAGGATTACGCTCTTTGGCAGCTGCTTCAAGAAGCAACAGAATCTATAGTGGAGAAGAAGCTCTAAACATGATTCTTGCTCTGCCAATCAAAGAAAGGGAGTTCCAGGACCTTCAGTCCATGAAACATGTGATGCCCATCGAGTGTCATCACTTCTTTGAGAATTTGCCATGTAGTTAGGCAAATCAAGATGACCGAGAATGAAGATTCAGGGGATAAACGTAATAGTACTGGGATAGGTACAAAAACCCAGCAAAGAAGAGCTGGACAAGTGAGGAGAGGGACATGCCTCCTCAGCGTTCAATTGACCTGACATTCGTTCAATTTAGGTTAGAGTTATTTACGTTTTGAGTTTGCTTTATAGAATTAAAGGACAGTTAATCAGGTTTCAAAAAGTTGTCCAAACTGGATGTTGGAAATGGTTTAAGTTCAATAAAAACCCAGCAAAGAAGACCTGGAGAAGCGAGGAAAGGGACTGCCTCCTGACCAATTTGATTTACCTGACATTTGTTTAATTTAACTCAGGGTCATTTCAGTTTTGAGTTTGCACTATGGAATGAAAGGGCAGTTTAAGCCAGGTTTAAAGTTGCCTAAGTCACACTAGAATGTTCGAAAATTGGCCTAAGTCACTTTATTCTTTAATGTTACATAATTGACACACAACATTCTATGTATGCCAACTATCATCCACTGTCAAGGCCTTTTTGATTGAAATGATTAATAAATATCAAATGCTCTGCATTTAGTAAGATTTTTGTGTTTTCCCCAAAACGTACTAAAATGACATAGGCCATTATTTTAATAGGGTGACAGTATGTTAACGAAAGACACTTCAACCATGGTTGTTGGACCACATGGATCCACACAGTGTTTGGTTGTGTGACAAAAAAGGCTCCACAGGGCGGAAGAGAAAAGTAACCTGTACTGATCAAATCATTAAAAAGCTTTTATGATAACTGCAGCACACTCTACACATTGATGAAAGCCTTGACTCAAGATGTCATTAGCCCCACATTAGCCTGTAGCAACTATAGAAGGATAGAATATTACACCACTGTACCTCTGCTGGCGTTCCTGCCGTGCGATCTCCTTCAACTTGGTGGCTTGTTCACACCGCCTGCGTCTGCGGTCGCCCTTCGCCTCTGCTTCGATCTTCAGCTGCTCCTGTCTGTAGCTCCGCTGGAAAGCCGTGATCAACCGCCGCAGCCGAGCTGTGAGTGACGAGCTGGAGGGCCAATCACATGGACCGCTAGGGTTGGATATGTTCTCTAAAAGCACTGGTGGCGCCTTGTCTTCCACAGTGATCTCATCGTCCACATTCATGGAGTCATGCTGGAGAAAAATGTCGAATACAGAATCAGAGAAAAAGTAATCTCTATTTATATATTTCAAAATATTCAACCAAGTCATATCAAATCAAAGAGTAAAGACGTAATCACACGAGTGTAACAAGCTGTTTCTACCTCATCAAAGAGTTCTTTGGAGTGTCTCGATGCAGGCTTGAACTCTGGGTCCTCTGAGTACTTATCATAGTCGGGACTGCACAACACAAACAATAGAAGGGTCATTTAGAAAGAGTAAGACATGAGCACCACATTCTTATATGTGTCATCACATTAAAACTACAACTGTTTCAAATTACAAGGGAACTTTACAAAAGAAAAGGTCTACAACATTCGACCCTGAATTCTGCTATAAATGAACAAGCAAATAAGATTTGATGGATCTGTGAGCCACGATCACTTACTCATCTCCCAGCTCTGCATCACCAGTGTGCTGCTCAGCATCAATGGCCTTGTCATCAGGCCGACCGACTCTCTCCAGGAAGCAGAGGCATGGGTCAGCTCGCATGGTGGTGTACATTTCATAACCTTTTAAAAGAGATAAATAAGAAGCAATTCTAGAAAGACTGTAGACAAACAAGATCCAGAGCTTTAAAGCTGCTGTTGGTAGGAATGGTGTAAAAAGCATTGCTTTTTTTCTGCTGGGTTTGGAGAAAAGGTCATAATGCCCATCAGTACTCATCGTTAAGTGGAGTAATTTGAGACTATTGCGAAATCTCTGCATTTTGCAATGCCTTTGTATCAAGCAATGTAATTATTCCCCTCGCTCCCGTTATGACGTATCAATCATTGCTAATCTCCAATCCTCTGTCCTGATTGGATAAGGGGCGGCCTCTACTACGTCCTCCAATTGGTTATGAGTCTGACACTATCATGACTGCACACGCTAATCTGTGTTGGGGAGCTAAGAGAAAATCTGGTTGGGAGGGATAGTGTTGACATTCAAAGTCCCTCTCTCTGAACAGATGTTTACTCTGACTACCAACAGCAGCTTTAAGGAAAGTAAATGATCCAGAATAAAAAACAAACAGAAAATTCTGTTATTAAGCTCTTTGTATTTGTTGGGAAATATCACAGGGATATTACTGGCCTCATAAACGCTGCTGCAATAGTAACAAGGACATGTCAAAACAAGCCACTCATGGGAGCATCCTTGTTCCACATTTGTCAGCTGGCAGCTTACAGTCAAAAAATCTTTCTAAAAATATCAGGTTGAGAAGAGGACAAACTCAAACCTTCATTGATTGTTGGAAAGTTAAATAATCAACCTCAACCGACACACGCCCTCAATTCCTCTCCACTCCTCTCAGACTGCTCATACTACCACACAGAGAGAAAACCCACCATGTTTGAATACACCAGAAAGCAGTGAGCGGTCAGCCTCTCCATCCCACCATCCAGCAGGGACCTCTTGCTGCTCCATCTCAGGCATCCAAATGTCAAGATCCCTAGAAAAAAAGGAGGTATGTTATACTCTGAAAAAGTGTATCACAGAGAACTTCAGCTGTCATGTTTGTGCGTTTCAAATCAGCTTCATGTACAAGGTTTAGTATTTGATACCTGAGGTCAGCGCCTTTCAGGACAGCGTCTGAATGTTCACCGATAACTTCTTGTTTCAGGTAGTAGAGCATTCGCACTCTCAGCAACACCCTGGAGTTTGAAAGGAGACGTTTTAGTGTTGGAGCATGAGGGGGAAAAACACTGTCTCTTTTATTCACAGCAGGCTGAGCTTCACTGACTTGTTGCACTGGTGCTTGAGGTGTTTTCGGTAGCTGTCGTCCAGAAGCAGAGTGTCAGGATTGTATTTTCGGATCCACTCCACCTTCTGGACATCAAACGTGCTCTGGGCCTTTACCCTCTTACCCTTTCTGCCTCTTGGAACGGGGATGGACAGACCTAGATGAATACAAAATATTATTCAGCAAAGAAGAATTCAACAGGTGGATGTTTTTTTTTAAGTTATATGTTTGGCCTTTTTGCCTATTGACAGGACAGCTGAAGAGAGACAGGAAATGTGGGGAGTAAAGAGTGGGGGAAGACATGCAGGAAATGGTTGACCGGCCGGAAGTCGAACCGGTGACCTCTGTGACGAGGACTGTAGCCTCTATATGTTGGGCGCTTAGACTGCTAGGCCATCAGCGCCCCTAGGTGGATCTTTTAACAGAAAATACAAACCAACACGGGGCTTCCACCAGATCCGTGTCCGGTCCTGCGTGCCAGATCAGAGACGCAGCCGGAACACAACGCAGTGGATCCAGTGGAAGTTAACACACAGACTAGAATAGAAACCTATCAACTTCGGTGCCATGACCAATCGAAGACGGACTGAACATGGATTTGGTGGAATTTGGACACAAGTCATTCCCCTTTTCAGTCTAAGAATCTTTTCAAACCAGTGAAACATTTAGGGGCTGAATCTACGAGCAGCTCTTACCAGAGTGGTTGAGTAGCGTCTGGGGTTCACGACCATTCTCAGGCGGTGTGATGAGCTCTTTGTCTCCCCGGTAGTGAAGCAGACAGAAGACCAGGATGACACGACAGATCGTCTCAACGTCACGTTCACTCAGACGTCGCTTACATCTAGCGTGAGACAAGATGTCCCTCCATCTTCCCCACCTGTAGGAGAAGAAAGCAGTGATAGAGTAAATGAGAGAGAGAGAGTAGGGAGATTTAATTTTGGGTGTTTGGAAAATATTTTTTTGCAAACATAAAACTAGAAGGGTTAGGAAAGACTGCTTACCCGTAGACCAGCAGGTGTTTCTCCACTCGGAAACAGTCGGTGCGCCCATAACCACTTCCACTGTGTCTGTCGGAGCGTCTGGAGGCACGTGACTGTCTTGAATTTGCAGGTGGATATTCTTCATCACTGTCCATATCAGACAAGTCTCCACCTTCACCCCGTAAACTGGAGTATTGACGGGTCTGCTTACGGACTCTGGGAGTGTCAATCACCAGGTTGTTCTGTGAGAGCAGGAGAAACTTTAAGTTAGATACAGAATTCTCTCTCTCTATGCAACATAAATACGAATCTATCCCCCCTACAGATGATACAGCTTTAGATGATCCCAATGAAAAGCCTGCTTTTACCTTTCTGTTGATGGTGTCCATGTCTATGTCCGCTCTCTTTGCCCATTTCTGCCAGAATTCAGGGTCATCAAGGGCAATATCGTTGCGGTTCTCAGAGGCCACAAAGCTAGCCTTGGAGAAGGTGGATCCTTTGCCCTCGCTCTCGATGGTGATGGTGGTGGCTCTTCGCTGGAGGATCTGGTCGATGTCCTCCTCACAGAAGCGGCTGCCTTCATCATTCTCATCCATGATGGCAGCGTAAGCTCCTTTCCTTAGAAGGTCCTCGATCTCCTTCTTGGAGAACTGTTGGATCTGTCAAAGGTGGAACAAAAAAAAGCCATCAACACAAGGACGCAAAACTGGATCAGGCAAAGGAAGTTTCAAATGAACCTAAAAATGAGCTGGCAGTCTGAGTTTTCTTACCCCGTTGGCGCTGTCTTTGTCTTTGTTGCCACTCATGCTCTGCAGGACAGCACGATCCAGGCCAAGCTTCAGACTTGCTTTGTCCAGCATCTCCCTCTCATAGGAGTTCCTTGTGATCAGACGGTAGACCTTGACCGCCTTAGACTGGCCGATACGATGACACCGTGCCTGAGCCTGATAGACAAATTTAAGAAAGGGTTAAATTATAATCAGCTGTTAAAAAAAGATGAGAATGAGGTTTCAAATATTCAATGTTAAAAATGTCAAAGAGAAATGTATCGTCTAGTATGAAGGTCTCAAAGGGACTTCAGTTTGTACCTGCAGGTCATTTTGAGGGTTCCAGTCTGAGTCAAATATGACACAGGTGTCGGCAGCAGTGAGGTTGATACCCAGGCCACCGGCACGGGTACACAGCAGGAAGACAAAGCGGTCTGAGTCAGGTTTGCTGAAGCGATCAATGGCAGCCTGTCGTAAGTTTCCACGCACTCTGCCATCGATTCGCTCATAAAGGTATCTGTCAAAAAGGAGGTACATTACATTAAAACACCTAATAAGTCTCTCAAAGCTCTAAACAGTTGTGAAAGTAGCCCAACATACTTGAATACATCATCAAATGTAATACATAACGCTCGCTCACCTCTTGTTGATGAGGTAGTCCTCCAGAATGTCTAAGCAGCGCACCATCTGGGAGAAGATGAGCACTTTGTGACCGCCAGCCTTGAGGCGAGGCAGCAGCTTATCAAGCAGCACCAGTTTACCAGCCGATCGAATGAGGGCCTGCAAATGGAAGTCAGGAGCCAGCGGGTCATACACCTCCCGCAACTCCGCTACGATCTTCTCCTCTGCGCCTGGAAAAGACAGATAGAAATGTAATCACTTAATCGGATGATGACATCTTTCACAGTTTTACATGTGAACATTATCTCATCAGAAAATGTGTTTCTAGAGCTTTTAGTCCCTCAAAAGTAGCCATGTGCACAAGTGGTCAAGCAGAAGAAAAAATTAAAAAAAAAACTATTTTGTGATTGTTGAATAAACTCTGATGAATTCACAACTAGGGGTGGGAATTGATAAGATTTTATCAATGTCAATGCCATTGTCGATTCTGCTTATCAATCCAACTCCTTATCAATTCTCCTAATGATTCCTGAGTATTTTTTTGAGGGGCAAAAAAGTAGTTCTACACAGTCTTCCACTACAAAAAGAACCATTTTATTTTTTCCAAAATTAAAATAAGACTGAACATGGACATATTCAACTTGAACAATAGGTTGACCTCATTCTCAGCCGCGTGAGTCCGGACGTGGCCCCTCGAGCCTGGATGAAAAGACTTTGAATTTGTAGAGGAAAAACGCTTTTCCTCCGGGGGTCATCGCAGAGGTATTTTACCCGCTCTATGTGCCTCATTTTCGGCCGCTTGAGTCCAGACGTGGCCCCTCGAGCCTGAGGGAAAGCGTCCTGACTCCCAAAGGGGAGAGGTAGGCGGGGGTTCGCCTCCACGACACAACATGTTCACATGGAAACCTTCTCCACTTCGGCCAGACACAACCCTCAAGCTTCAAGGCCGAGTCGACAAATGTTTCAGCATATTTGAGGTATTTGCACCGAGGAGTTCTGCGTCACAGAGTGTGTGACGTAATGCAACGTACCGCGACGTGAGGTGACATCGTGATGGGAAATGAATCGTTCAGAAGAATCGATAACATTTGAGGTGTACAATTCCTATAGAATTGATCAATTGGAACCGGTTCTAAGTCGGATCCAGTTTTTGATTCCCACCCCTATTCACAACTGTAAAAAAACTTTCTGAATCAGGCTTGTTTTGCGTCATAACTGGTGAAAACACTTTGCAAAAACTTTCATCTCAATTCAAAATTAAAGCATCATATTAGTTTGAATCTGTCTTCAATAATCACATGGACAGTACATCATAGTTATTTTAAAAGGTGTGCAGCTCAGTACAAAGAGCCTGTTCCTGTTGTGAAACATATCTAACATGAGAGGAAATATTGAGACTCATCAAAACTTGCAGATGTCTGAGTAAATAATGTGATGTGAATACCATTAATGAGGTAGGGGTGGTTGCAGCACTTGCGCAGCTCCATCATAGTGTTGAGCAGGTTGGGGACGTTGCTGTTACTGGTCGCCCCTAGACTGAGGAAGCTGAAGTTCCTCTCCAGGATGGCCCTGTAGTACTTCTTCTGAACATCCGTCAACTCAACCTGAGAGGCAGCACAATGAGCAGCTCAAAACGTTGTTTCAGAGCAAAATTCAAATCTCCTTACACAACATAAAGGTTCAGTGAAATGTGATTCACACTCACCTCAATGATGGTCTCCTGTTTGGGTGCCAAATTCTTTTCAACATCTTCTTTAAGCCTCCGTAGCATCATTGGTTTCAAGATGGCCTGCAGCTTCTGGACCTGTGGACCCACACAAAACATGTCTCACTGACAGCTCTATGATGCATAGACAGAGATCATTGGTGGGTGTGTGTGCCAACGTGAGTGTATTATCACACCTGTTCCTCCGTTTTCAGGTCTCCAAAGTCTCTGAGGAATTCAATCTCAGAAGGGAACTGAGCCGGCTCCAGGAAATGAAGCAGGCTGAAGAGTTCCTCCACAGTGTTCTGGAGAGGAGTGCCAGTCAACAACACCTTGTGTTCCTGAGAGAAACCACAACAGATAAATAAAACGTTAGAGGACCAAAGCAGAGGAGGAGGGAGAGGAAGAGCAGGATGGCAGCAGAGGTTGGCCCAGGGTCTCATCAGGAGAGGAGTGATTGGATTTTCTGATGTCCAAGATGTTTAAAAAAAAGAGTTCAACACAGTAGAAGTAGAAAGAAAGGAGGAGTCAAAAGGTAGAAGGAGAAGTAAAAGACAACAGAAGGTGATAACACAGTTTGTAATCTTTGTAATTCAAATGGAATATTAGTGTTTGAGAATACAGAGAGAGTATCTAATTGATGCTGCATAAATTTCTAAAGACTCACAACAAGATTACTGGAGCAGAAGAAATCCTGTTACATTCTCTACACATTTAGGAAATAGGTTTTGTTGAAATCCATATTTGGCTGTGATTTCCTCACCAGATCCAGCATCTTCAAACTGTCCAACAGCTTGCAGTTTCGATTCTTGAGGCGGTGAGCTTCATCAATGATCACACATCGCCAGGAGATCTCCCTCAGCTCCGGGCAGTCAGACAGGATCATCTCAAAGGTCGTGATGAGGGCGTCAAACTTGTAAGCACCTGGAATCAAATGCTCCTGTAGAGAGAAGACATGTTATAAATCAAATTAAACATAAGGTTTTCTTAGCCATGTGTCAGTCAGCTTCATCACAATCATGATCCGTAACTCCACCTTATCATCCTTCAAGTACATCTCATACTGCTGGATCATCTGTCGGCTGGCCAGGCTGCCGTGGTAGACGATGGCGTTCATTTGGGTCCATGTGCAGAACTCTCTCTCCCAGTTGGTGATGGTGGAGAGCGGAGCGATGACCAGGAAGGGGCCTTGGAGGCCAGCAGAGTAGATCTCTGAAAGCAGCGCGATAGACTGGATGGTCTTTCCCAGACCCATCTCATCTGCCAAGATACAGTTCTGCCTGCAAGACAAGAAACAGATCAGTTAGTGAGGAAATTCACTGCGAGGAGGAGCTACTTCTAAACTACAGATGACGAATTATGTACTTCATTTCATTCTCCACTGGAATCTGTATTTAAAAATGTGATGAAAATACTTAAGGATTCAAACTAACTCAATCAGTCAGGATGTGCCTGTGTGTGAAAATTACCTGTTGTACCAGTTGAAGAGCAGCCAGTTGACTCCTTCCAGCTGATACTCTCTGAGTACGTTTCCATTCTTGTACTCTCTGGTCTCTTCCAGCTTCTTCCACGAGGCGGCAGGCGGCCGTGCCTGACGAGGGAGAAGGAGAAATGGATGAAAAGAGAAACCACAATGACCAACAAAAAGGAAGTCATGTTGGATGGATGTTTTTGTGGGTGCTATTCAGTCTGTCTGGGGCAATACAGCAATTCTTACTGTTAAATTGGGTGTATAAGATACTGTAGGGGCCATAATGTTGATTTGCATGTCTTATTTGTTAATCATGATTATTGCCTTTTAATTGTTTACTTCATTTCTGGTTCTGGGTTCATGGGTGTGGTTTACCTTTATCTACCTTGAATTATTTTTGAGTGTTATTCTAATAAATAGAAAACCCTTTCATGGACTTCGATTTTGATTTATGGCAAGACGCGTCACAAACACAAGCCCACTTAGTCTCTGCGGCACTTTTCAATCTTAGCCGCTTCATATAAACTACTATTAATAGAGGTAAATGATTGAGTGGAGAAATCTTTGAAGCGCTGGTTTGGTTTGAGAACCAGCAGTGACCAGCAGAGTTTAGAGGTGCAGGTCCTGGTTCATTGGTCTTGAGCAGTGTATTCGTACCTCACAACTATCAACGTTACCTTAGGCGGAGCTCAACTTCCGTACAGGTAGCTAGCAGGACTGCAAAATCCACTTGGTGAAACCAGAGGATGCTGGAAAGAGCTACACAGCTGCACAGAAACTGGTAGACTTTGCTGAATGCAGTGGAAATCATGACTGAGGAAGCTTGAGAAATAAGACTACCTTTTATATACCAGTGCATTTTAGATTTCAGATTTGTTTTTGTCGATGGGTTGCTTTTGTAAACTTGTCCATCTCGAGAAGCTTTCTTATTTAAACATGATCCCATACAAAAGAAATGATGCGACACACTAATAAAGCAGGTTATGACACAGCTAGATTGAAATGGCTGTCATGAAAGGTATTATTCAAACTCAATTTTCATTGTATCTTATCTTCAGTGCTGCATCACATTTCCCTCTCCACTCACGTGTGAAATATTTGCCCTCTTCTCAGCAAAGTTCTTGATGAGTTCAGAATGTGTGCAAATAATAGGATATCAGACAGAGTGAGTTAAAAACTGCTCCCAGCAAACGTCTCCCGGACTGCTCACCGCTCTTTTAACGCGAGGTTGTCGATTTGCGATTTTGCCAAAATCTCCGACCTTGCCCTCATCCACATCCTCCTTCAGCTCCCAGGTGGCGTCCTCATAAGGCAGAGAGCACCACTTCACCAAGTAGTAGACTACGGGCTGGAGAGCAAAGACAAAAAGCCAGAATTAGACCGTTTTTAAAAAAGTGCTGCTTCATGAAAAGAAGAGAGGGTCATATTTCAGGAGGTACAAAGCTGTAAAAGCGATCCGGTCTCTCACCTCGCCGTTGTCCTTGTCAACACTGTGAGAAACGTCCAGGATCCGGTCCACCTCCACATAGTCGGGGTTGAAGGCCTCCTCCTCCTGCAGAGAAACAGAGAGAGAGGAAATACGTGCAAAGTTTCAGTTCAAGTGTACCTCCCAGGATCCTAAAATAAGAAGTGTCAGCTGCTGCCTCAGCCTCACCTCCTGGAAGAGGTGCCTCATCTGTGCATGTTTGGTCTTGAACCTCTTGATCTTCTGATGGATCCTCTTATCTTTCTCCAGCTGCTCCAAACTGGCCCACTCACAGTGTAAGTAAGAGCTGAGGAGATCAAGAGAGGGCAGTTTTACACATTTTGATTTCTCCCATGCATAAAAATAGTCAGAGGAGCAAGGCCACGGTTTTTGTTGAGATACTGAAACTTACTAGTTCTTGTATTTCACAAAGAATTCTTCAACATTGGTGTACTGGCCCTGTGATACCTGAGGGGGAGGAGAAGAGGTGTTTATGATTCTCACCGTTAGAATAAATCAGATTTAGTAAAGAGTTGTTATAAAATAATGATAAGAAATGTTATAGACATACTTCCTTCTTGGTTAACCTCAATGAGAGAACTTTGTCTACAATGGCAGCGTCTTCCTCAGCCGGGTTTTCCTGTAAAACAAAAACAAAACACTAAATCCTGCTGACCCACACACCTTCACACCAACATTAAAAATACACACAATGCCTACACCAAAAAAAAAACTGACAGCAAGTTTATCACGTCATGATGATTCTGTTCACTCACCACAAAGAACTGCATGCTGGGCTGCCCGTCAATGTCTAACTCCATTTCCTGTTTAAGCTGCGCTGCTGTCCCACCGCTGATGGAGGCCACAGCTGCTGCAGTCGTAGTTACGTCTACGTCTTCCTGCTCGTCCTCATCATCTGTTATCTTAATATCCAGGTCTTCTGTGTACTTCTTCCTCTTGATGACGCGATTGGAGCGCCTCTGCTGGCCAAAAGAGGGACGTGTAAGTTCAGCGTGAAGGGAGTACTCAACACAGAAAAATGGAAATTAGAAGCACAAACAACTTTATTCCTTATTCTTTCCTTAACAGAGCTGTCTGCTTTAATTTGTTCAGTTGACTATCAAAAAGTTAAGCAGTGAATTTGTGCAGATTTCTGTGAGCATGTTTCTGTTTGTACCGTAATGAGATCCTCCTCCAGCGCAGCAGGTGAGGCAGGACTCATCTCCCCATCAGAGTGGTCTGAAGATGCATTTCTCTTCCTCTTTTTTGCTCCCACTAGAGTTATAGTGCTGCGGGAGGGTAAGAAGAGATAAAACGCACGCAGGAAGAAGAACAGAGGAGTGTGATTAGGGTTGCAAAATTCTGGGGATTATCAAAGTTTGAAACTTTCCATGGGAATAGACCAAGAATTTACCAGGAATTTACTAAATTGAAGGTTGGCTCTTAATAGGGAACTTAAATATAGTTGGGGAAAAGATATTTCAGCATAATCCTGACTAAAACAACCTGATTTCATGCAAGTACTGTTGAATATCTATGCTATTCCCAAATCACATGCACATAGCACACTGCTTACTGCAGGGCTATTGAGACCACGCCCCCTACATGCACTGTGCATTCCTCCATCACATGCACAGATGATTTCTAGAATCCTGCAGAGGCTAGGCTTGAGAAGGTTGAGGGAAGATGCGTTTTTATTTACATGTTGAATGGGACTTTTTGGAGGGAGAGGGGCTCTTTTCATTGAACATTTTGAATGGGACTTTGTTAGGATTGCATTTTGGTTCATTTTTGAATGGGTTGGGTCGGGGTGATGAGTAATATTTAACTCAACATTCATGTTTTTGTTCTTAATAAAATAATTGATTCTATCTGTTAAGTACTATCACTTACTTAGTCTTAATCTTGCTTTTGCTCTTGTTCCCAGCTCCTGGTACGACTGTGCCTCCAGCCACTCCTGTTGGTCCTCCTGGTGTTTTTACTTTGCCCTTTTTGTCGCCCCCTCCTGCGACTTTAGACGACGTTGCTCCAGCTACAGGAGCCTTCTTCTTGCTTCCTCCTCCGCTGCTCTTCTTCTTCGCAGCAGACACCACGGTTATAGTGCCCCCTGTTTCTGAAGAGGTCTGAGCGGCTGGAAGCTCGTCCTGGTTCAGGACTCGAGGGAGGTTCTTCTCACCCCGTGCTTTGGCTCGGGCTATAGCTTCAGCCACGATACGGTTTGCTTTCTCCTGCTTGCACAGGATCTCCACCCGCCGTACGGAGGCGGGCTCGCCCGGGGCTTTGGTGATGCGGATGGCCTGGGATGGGGTGGTGGTTGTAGTAGAGGGGCCTGCGGACGATGTGTTGATGACCTTCACCACGGAGACTGTGCCACCAGCTGAGGATGCTGAGCTCGTCTAAGAAGAGAAGAATGTGTTAGAGTGAAGACAACTTTTTTTGCATTTCCAAACTGAAACACTTCGGTTTACACCTGAAGGTCTACCTGTGGCTGCAGAAGCATTTTGAGTGGCACCGCAACTCTCTGTCCACCTTGGCCCTGCGAGATCTGCAACACCTGTGGGCTGCCAGTGTTTCCAGCTCCTGACACCAGCTGGTACTGTGAGAGTGAGAGAAGATACGGTTCAAGTCACAAACAAGGCCGTTTCATGTCGCATACTACAGCAGTCACAGTGTAAATGTGGAGTAACAGACACTTGGCAGGGTTTGAAGAACACTCAGACAATGTGTGAATCTGTTTGTTTTGCATCTTATCAACAGACTCTACAGCTTTGTGGTTTCAAAGACGCATTTTTAAGAGCGAGGCCGACTCTGTTTCCAAACAGTGCTAAAATAGACAAAATACACCCAGCACCATCTCTTCTCTGAAGTTTAAATTTGATGAGGTAAATAACATTTTTCTAAGAGATCAACATGTTTCTTTTGGTTGCAACTACATCATAGCAGCTTAAGATGTGCATGTACACTTTAAGTGATGTGATCATTCAGCAAACAGGAACAGTATTTGGAGGCAACGCTAACTTTATAATAGCCAACCATCAAATTAACTCTACTGCTAGATATGAAGAACCACATCCATTTCTATCTTGAAACTACTGTCTTCTTTTAACAAAACACTTGAATATCTGATCATAAAAATGATGCTGTTTTACTTTATGTGCCATTTCTCATTTCTGCCCACTCTCCTTTATCAGATCTACAGTGACTACACTGTTCTGATACGGTGTTTAAAATCCATCATGGCTGACAGCAGAAGCTGGCTAACATTAACTAACAACTGATCAGGTCCAACACAGTGTTCATAGACTGATTAATAACTTGGACCTCATGCTGCAAGTCAGTAACGTGTCAAAAGAGGTCAAATTTCAGGTAACACTATGTGAAATTGTTGACTCCTGAGGACAGGTAGAAGACTAGACCACAAGCAGGCACATGTCAATATTTAAAGACTTTTTGCTATCTATTGATATCAGTACAACATCTGCAAACAAAGAGTTCAACATCAACAGATCCCCCGTGCAGCTGCATCACTAAAGATTAACTAACTGAGTTTCTGACGAGAACAAATCATTTTCCACAAAGAGAACATCAAAGCTCCGAGTAATTTGTAACGAGCAGAGGAGGAAAAAAAACAAGAGAAACATGCTCTGCAGGAAAACACTAATCTGATTAAACAAACGGCTCATTCTAAACTCTGAAACACTTCTTTCTTACCTTAACTCCTCCTTGCTGGTTGGGCTGCTGCTGCACCTGCAGCTGAATTGTGAGGACTTTAGGCTGGCCTCCAGCCTGGCCTGCAGCCCGAGCCTGGGTCAGGGCTGCGAGCTGGCTTCCTTGGAGCACCAGTTTCCCTCCGGGAAGCTGACCCAGCACTAGTCTAGCTGGGGCTTGGGTCTGCTGCTGTTGGCCTGCTTGGATTTGAGTGACCTGCTGGGTTACCACAGTCTGACCGGCTGTAGTAGTCTGGGAGGGCTGCTGGAGAACCAGGGTGATCCGTTTTGCTTCACCACCCTGGAATGAGATACACAGAAAGATACTCATTATGAACCTGAGGAAAAAGCAAGAAGGTGCAGCTATAAGGGCCGCATGCAGCTCTTAAAGCAACAATGGAGATGTTACTTACCGGAGTCTGGCCTGCCATAGCTGGCTGGAGCTGCACCTGGCCCTGGGTCTGCACCTGTATCTGGGCCTGTGGTTGAACTTGAACTTGAGTCTGTCCTTGTGAAATCTGTGCCTGGGTTGGAATCTGCACCTGAATCTGCTGGCCTTGCGTCTGTTGGGGCAAGGAGGTCAGCAGCATCTGTTTCACCGGCCCGTTGGGAGACTGCAGCAGCCTCTGCACCCCAGCAGCACCCACCTTAACTTGAGCTTGTCCAGGGCTCGCCTGATTCAAGACCGCCCCCCCCTGCAGAATGGACATGCCAGGTTTGAGAGGCGTGCCAGACAACACACGGATGACCTTTCCAGTGGTCTGGCCTGTCGTTCCTGATACAGTCTGCAGGACCTGGGCCTGACCCTGGGGACCCTTGAGTATTACAATTTTCCCCCCTGCCTGTTGTGTGATGGCGGCTAACTGCTGAGGAGTGAGCTGGTGGGTTATCTGTGAAAGCTGTTGCGTGGTGGCGGTGGTGGTGATGGCCGGGGAGCTGGAAACAGTCAGAGGTGAGCTCAGCAGAACAGTGCTACTGGGGGCCATGCTGGTGTTGCTGGCAATGGATAAGGTCGTCTGGGCCTGGATCTGAGGTAAAGTATCAACAGTGACAGGGGCTACAGTGGGAGCTGCTGCTATGGAAACAGTCTGAGCAGTCACCACTGGCACAGGCTGCTGTGTGAGGACTTGAATGGGGGCAGGGTCAGGGATGACAGGAGCTGCTACAGGAACGTTAAGGCCCGTGTTGACTGTGAGCTCGGGCTCAGACGGCGGGTCCACTTGACCCAACGCCAGCTTCAGCGCCTCCTCCACTGGGTCCGAGGAGCCCGGGGTGAAGGAGTCATCCGGTAGGGCATCCAGGTTAAACAAGGGTGTGTCCTCAAAGAGGTCCATGATTTGATCTGCCATATTGCCCACTCCACGCAGGGAGACGGGCGCAGCGTTAAAAAAAAACTCTGAGATGGAAGCTGAGAAGTTGCCGTCCAGTTATTTTCGAGGTTTAAATGAACAGCTGGTGAAAGAAAAGAAAAACACTTTGTTAGTGAAGCACAAGAAGTTGATGCTGACATGGTTTACAGACATACTGAACTACTGCTTATGAAGTTGAGAGAGGCTTCAAACCAGTATCCAGTAACAGCAGTAAAATAAATGAGTACAAATGTACAACATGAGTGCAGAGCCACCAGGACTTTTCAAATGAGGCAGAAATGTATCTAACCCTGGTGTTTGTCTTTCTCTACAGAAGCTGTAAGAGGACATGCATCCAAACAATTTCTTCACCTGTTCTTTTGATAGTCGATTTCAGTTGTTTTCTCAAGATCTTTACTTATTTTCCCGTTAAGAAAAACTGATTAATCAAATCATCTATATGCTAATTTTCTTGTGATAATGGGATAACTTGCTGACTATCTAGAAAATACAACAATGAAGAGACTGGTCACTGTTATAGGCCCGGCCACAACCTTCCCAATACTGCCATTGCCCACGCACATAAGGAGAGCTAAGCCAACTTCTGTGTTTGTTTTGTACTTGACTCTGGAAATATGAGTTGTGATTGTAGCTTTTAGTCATTTTTAATATTATGGTGCTATTTGCACTTTTCTTTTCTTCTCTTTTTTGTTTGTTTTTTTGTTTGTTTGTGTTTTGGTTTCTCCTCTTCCTTCTTATTTTGATTTTATTTTACTCTATTTTATCTTGATCTTTTTAGGGAGCCTTTTTAACGTCTGGCAAGGGACTACGGATGTAAACTAGCCTTTTGGCTAATTCTGGCATATTTACAGAAGTGTTAATCAATATGCATGGTCCTTTTAAATAATTAATTAATTAATTAATTGTCCAACAGTGTGTTGAAATCGCAAGGAAATATCTGAAATCATCTCATCACAGAAAAACAGAGTCAGTGTGTGTGTGTATATATATATATATATATATATATATATATGTGTGTGTGTGTGTGTGTGTGTGTACACGTGTGTGTACACGTGTGTGTACACATGTACAGGGACAACAGTGGGAAGCAGAAGCTAGTATATATGTGTTTGCAATAAAAATTCAAGGACGAGTCCTTAAAGTGAGCACCAAAGACGTTGGCGGTCGGCTCTTGACTTACTATGTTGGCTGATATTAATATACTCTGTTGATGTTCACTGTATAACCATAAAGAAGAAATATTTACAAAAGGAAGGAAATGAATCCTGTGCTAGGCTCCTCTCCTCTATTATTTAAATAATAAAAAATCCATTGACCCTGTTGTTGTTGTTGTTGTTGTTGTTGTTGTTGTTGTACGGAACTGTAATTTTGTTTGTCTGTGCCTTGTTTTCAAAAAATTGTAAAATTCAATAAAAATAAAAGTTTAAAAAAAAAGAAAAACAGAGTCCATAAAATGAATGGATGCATGTTCACTCCTGGCTTCTGCACTCCTCAGTTCTTCCTGCTTTCATTGCTTTTCATTCAACTAAAAACACATCATTTAGTTTGAGCTTGAAGATGTTGAATTCACTTACAGACAGAAAGCTCCCACAGTGAAAGACTTAACATTTCAATTCTGATCCACTAGACTCTACTGTTGCTGATATGCACCAAGAATCATTTAAAATAAAAACCTAAGATTACACTTGACCAGTGGTGGACAGTAACAAAGTAAATTTACTTGAGTATTATTTTTTGGGGATACTTATTACTTTTACTCCACTACATTCAGAAGACAATTATTGTACTTTTTACTCACTACTTTTGCTTTGAAGTCAGCTCATGAATTTCCTACTCTTTTCTGAAATCTTACCCCCTAGTTGAACGTGGAGCAAAGACAGAGTAAATTTCACCCAGATCAGGCATTTCATTCAGAGGTGGCAATAATGGCTATAATTCTCCACCTGATCACCCATGGCCGTATCTTCAGCCCGTGTTAGAGGTTTTTGAAATGAAGAATGATACATACAGTTTGAAATGTCCTCCCTGTTTCCCACTCTGCACAAACATACAAACATTCACAGTCCAACCTGAGAAAGCGTGTTGAGCTACATAACATTTGTTTCATTCCAGAAGAACAAATCAAACAAAGTGGTCTGTGTTTAAGTAACTTAGTTGCTGTTTTTATTCCATGGTATAGTTTTTAGAGATTTAAAATAATGGTTTCTAAATAAACACAATGTAACAGAATGTACTCCTATGTATTCTTTACTGCACTTGTGTGAAAATATAATGTTTTAAGATATTTTAAAAAGTACTTTGAATACTTAAGTATTTTTAAAAGGAAGTACTCCAGTACTTTAACTCAAGTAATAATCTGACAGAGCAACTTTTACTTGTATTGAGGTTATATTTGACCTGGAGTGTCTATATTTTATTTAAGCAATGAAGCTGTGTACTTAGTCCACCACTGCACTGGACACACAGTTAAGTATTGACAGTTTCTAGATCACTCAAAGATGTAGTTTCTGAGTACAACATTAAACTAGTGACTACAAAGGTTTCAATGTAACTATTAAAGGTCAGACAGACATTGCAATGAATTTTCCCTGTAATAAACACATTCAGACTGATTAGAATGGATGGAGTGAATGAAAAGAGTAGTAGGGAAGTCTGAGAGTAGTGATGCTAGAGGATGCTTCCTTCTCTGCTCTGTATGTTGCTGTATTTGATCTCTAAAAGCCTGAAAAGCCCTGATTTTTTTTTTGCATTAATGTGATACTTATGTACACCAAGAATAATCTAAAAATGAAAACTTTAAATTAGACTTGACACACAGTTAAGTTTTGACAGTTTCTAGATCACTCAAAGATGTAGTCACTGGTTTAATGTTGTACTCAGAAACTACAAGAGTTTCGATGTAACTGTTAAACGGTCAGACAGACACTGTAATGAGTTTTCCCTGTAATAAACACATTTAGAATGGATGGAGTGAATGAAAAGAGTAGTAGAGAAGTCTGAGGGTAGTGATGCTGGAGGATGCTTCCTTCTCTACTCTGTATGTTGCAGTCCTTGTTCTCTAAAAGCCTGAAAAGCCCTGATTTTTAGCATTAATGTGATACTTATGTACACCAAGAATAATCTAAAAATGAAAACTTTAAATTAGACTTGACACACAGTTAAGTTTTGACAGTTTCTAGATCACTCAAAGATGTAGTTTCTGAGTACAACATTAAACCAGTGGCTACAAGGTTTTCTATGTAACTATTAAAGGTCAGACAAACACTGTAATGAGTTTTCCCTGTAATAAACACATTCAGACTGGTTAGAATGGATGGAGTGAATGAAAAGAGTAGTAAAGAAGTCTGGGGGTAATGATGCTGAAGGATGCTTCACTCTCTGCTCTGTATGTTGCTGTATTTGCTCTCTAAAAGCCTGAAAAGTCCTGCATTTTTTTCATTAATGTGATACTGATGTGCACCAATAATAATTTAAATAACACTTGACACACAGTGAAGTATTGACAGTTTCTAGATCACTCAAATATGTAGTTTGATGGAGTACAACATTAAACCAGTGGCTACAAGGTTTTCTATGTAACTATTAAAGGTCAGACAAACACTGTAATGAGTTTTCCCTGTAATAAACACATTCAGACTGATTAGAATGGATGGAGTGAATGAAAAGAGTAGTAGAGAAGTCTGAGAGTAGTGATGCTGGAGGGAGAGGATGCTTCTGTGTGTTCCAGTCTTTGCTCTCTAAACCGTCGGCTAGCATTAGCTTGCACCGCCACAAAGATGTGCCTATTACAAAAGCCTGTGTGCCTCCGAAAACGTATGTAGGCTTAAAAAATATGGTACATTGTATGTTCACGACCACAGCATCTCTTCTCTATCGTTTACTACCAACCATTCAGCCCACCGGACTCCTTCAATCTCATCAACAAACCGGACCAAACCAAAGCAACGTGCCACAATAACCACTGCCCGTCAACGTTCAGACACGGGTTAGGCCGCAATACTGTTTCGCTTGCTCTGCGTCTGTTTTTCGGCAAAAATACATGAAAATAACCATCATAACCACTGCCCTAACTCTCTCAGTAATAATTTCGGGGTGCTAAATTTACCTTTGCATCGACACACATGGCTTTCTCCGTCTCACAACACTGTACGATTACAGGAAACGGCCAGGGAAGAGCAGGAACTAACATTCTTGCCAGGGAGAGCGTAGAAAGCGTGCCCCTCGGATCTATCACACGCTGATTGGTCCGTTTGCTCCCAAGCCGGCAGCATGCGGGTATCTGATTGGCTGTTGGAGCTGTCCGTCATTCGAGCGGCCGATTCTGGGCGGGATTAAGACTAGTAGTTTGGTTGAGAGAACAATAAATGCGGCCTAGCTGGGATCATTTGACTGAGTGATCTCCAACATCGCTGTTTTACACTTTACAGATGGTCACATTAGAAAGCGTGGAGCTTTTAGTGCTGACTGAAGAAAAATAAACCGAGTTTTAATCATATAAAACCATCTATGGGGCCAGTCCTCCAACAGGCCTGTTTGTGAAAGACAAGGGCAGTTTTTTTCAGGGTTTTATTACACTGGCCACAGCTCAGAAATCACCTTCAACAAATGATATCGATTATTTTTTAATTGAAATACACTTTTAAGACGTGTGGGCACACTAACAGACGATTTTTCCTTATTTTTTTTAATCAATTATTATTACACTTTAAGCTATCAATATCTGCTTCCTTCAGGTACCAGTGAGATGCTCGTGTTGTAGCTGCCTGGGTGATATTCTGTTTTGTGTTACTTGGGATTTGGGGCCCTCTAGCGGGCCCAGACAGAAACATGTCCACAAGCTATTCACTGTAGTGAGTCTCAGTGTTCATTTTAAGAATGGACAGATGATCCTATTAGCAGTGGCGGTTCTGGGAAGGGGCCAACAGGGGCCAACAGGGGCCAGTGCCCCTGTAAAACTGAACCTTGACCCCCCTGTGGCCCCCCCTCCACACCAAACAAATATTATACTATAAAAAAAGCTTCGGTTTCGCACCAATGTTACAGGTGGAACACATGCATGTGGCACTTGGTTCCAGTCTCTTAGAGCACTAAGGGATTCATGTTGAGTGTAAACAGCCAAACAGCTATAACTACAATATTGGGATTGTCTGTTGTGTGTTTTTTTTATATATCTGTTAGTATGTTGTTGTTGTTGTTGTTGTTGTATCTTGTCTGTTGCCACTTTATTTGTGGGAAATTGGGCCCCCTAATAAAAACTTTAAATAGCTTCCTTGGGGTCACCCCTTTCCACACATCCAACCATTTTGAAATGTTTACTGAATAGATATAGATTTATATTTGTTATGATGTGTGTGAAATAAACTAAACTAAGATCCCAACCAACACAAAGTTGCACATACAGTGGTCTACATACAAAACAACAGAATCATTTACTGTATACAGTTGCAGTAAAAAAAAAATAATAAAAATAAAAAAAACTATGCTGCATCCTCTCTTCTGATTTGGTCTGGCCACAGCACCTCATCCCCATCACAAGGAATGTTTTCCCTGGTCAAGCAGCGGGGGAAATAAAGCTCTGATTGCTAAATGTAAAACTGTGTGACAGGTGTTTGCCCATGTGATGAGTCAGTGTGCATAGAAGGGCAATTAACTTTAAAATTCTGAATAACAATATTAGGTGTAGCTGCTTCACAGGCCGATCCTGCTACACATCAGGCGGTGGCGACAGGTGTGAGGGCCCGTTCATCACCGCTTGCGGCTTTAATCTTTTCTTGTCTCTTTAGCTTACATGTTGGGGTTGTTTCAGGCATGATCCCAAATAATCTTGTAAAAAAATGTTAGAAAAGCCTGAAGAGCCCTGATTTTTTCTGCTGAAGAACTCAATCAACCTTGGTAAGAAAAGCTTACTTTAAAGAAGTCTATGTTTTTGTCAAAGTGTCGTCAGTCATTTCATTAATGTGACAACATGAATTAAAGTCATGGTTTTACATTTTAAAGAATGCTTGGTCTCCTCAAATCGTGAGAATGTGATTCTGAAATGAGCCAGGGATGGTGGCCATGAAGCATGGAAGCGTGAGTGACTGCATGTGACAGCGCTCGGCTCTTTATCCATCGCAGCCCTGCAGAGAGGAGCCTGCCTCCTCGCCAGAGCTTCCATCTGTCTGCGGCCCTGCGAGGAGTATCCGCTATCCACCACACTCACACTCTGCTCCACGCTGCTCTGCTCAGTCCGCGCCAACGCCAAACTCTGCTGGTGAGAGCTATATTTACAAACAGCTGCCGTGGCACTGAGAACCATTGAGAGCAGGGAGGAACACTGATTTACATAAGTAGTTTAAACTGACTCAACACATCAAGGTATAAGCTCAGTCAAGTCTCTTCAATGTGATTCATAAAATATTGCAAATGGACAGGAATATTTGACAATGTAAGCAAAAGAGGTCAATGGAACTACATTTTATATAATTTTATTTCTATATTTTCTCCTCAATAGAAATTTATTGTAAATAAACATTTGTTGCAGGAGACAAACAGGCATATTAAGAGCATCAGTCACACGACACAGCAGAATAAAGGGAAAGTCTGGCATTTTTTTACTTGACAGGAGGCCATGTGGAGCACAGCAGTCTCTCAAACCCTTACAGTGAGAAAAATAAAAGTATCTTAGCACAGAGGCACACATTGCACATAGCTACTATATATTATTATTCACAATTAAAGTATCTCTTATACAAATCCAACACATATTTATACACAGAAACAGAGCAAATTAAATTCACATATAACTCACGTTTACTGATTACTTTAGTTCTTCCCCTCATTCTTTTCTTTTGGCTTTAAGTTAGTTATGTTTATCTCATTTTGCATAAAACACATCCTTTCATGCATGGTATAAAGGGTTACATTTTGAGGCCTTCCTTCCTTCTCTTATTTTTTACTAATGATCTTCCCATGGTCTTCCCAAGGCTTCCTCCACATTCCTCACAAAGGGAAGACGAGGAACCCAGAGAAGGTGGAGTACTTCCAGCCTCCCATCAGGTTTCCTCTCTCCAGTCTCAGGTAGGCTTTGTCCCCCTTCTCCATGATCACCAGGCCGGCGTTTGTGGCTGCTTCTCTGGTCACGTCCTGGTCCCCGGCAAATGCTGAAATCATCGGCCAGCCATTCAGCATCAGACTGACCTAAAAGAGAGAGAATCAATCTACCAGTCAAACAGATGTTATTCATACAGCACTACATCACAGCAAGAACACTTGATTTAACAGGCAGAAAACTCAAGCAGAACCAGACTCATTGGTGGACAGCCATCTGCCATGACTGGATGAGGACTAGAAAGGAGTGTACATGGTGATATACTTAAAAAAGTGTGGTTGTTCGGGTTTTGTACCTGAATAGTTTGTCTGTTGTAGGCCTTTACGACATGGAAGTTGAAGCTGTACACACCTCGTCTTGGTGACAGGAAAACACTGCTCTCTTGGTCAAAATGAGTTCCCACATTCACCAAAATCTGATGTAAAAGTTGAGGAAGGAGAACAAGAAGGAAGGAAGGAAGGAAGGAAGGAAGGAAGGAAGGAAGGAAGGAAGGAAGGAAGGAAGGAAGGAAGGAAGGAAGGAAGGAAGGAAGGAAGGAAGGAAGGAAGGAAGGAAGGAAGGAAGGAAGGAAGGAAGGAAGGAAGGAAGGAAGGAAGGAAGGAAGGAAGGAAGGAAGGAAGGAAGGAAGGAAGGAAGGAAGGAAGGAAGGAAGGAAGGAAGGAAGGAAAGAAAGAGACTGGGTGATGTACACAAGAAAATAAGAAGGGCATAGGAAATACAGTTTGGAGAAACAACAACTTAAAAACTAAATATACCTACAGACTCAAGGTTCTCTGGCATCAGTCTTTTTGTCTTTTCTGTTACACTTTGACTTCTTCCTAAATGCTGTTTTGAAATTTACATTTCTAAAAAAGCCACAAAGTTGACTAAAAAGTGTCCCTGTCTCAAAGTTCAGTGTTTACCTCATTATTCTCCCTTTTTACCCCCACTGTTAGAACTCTAATCATATGTGCATCTTATCAGCAGAAGACCTCTGACTGAAAACTATTTTAAAAAACAGCTGAAAGAAGCTGCCTGGAGAAGACTGACCAGCTTATTTTTACCTTAGCAGAGACAAAAGATCTCACTCTATGAAAATGACTGAGGTGTAAGACAAAACAGCAGAGTAGATATCAAACTTAATGTGTCCTCTGCTTTAAAATCAGTCCTTGTGTTTTGATGTAAGTCTCAGACGAACACAGCTGCTTACTCACATTATCAAAGTAGATGATCATGGTGCGGTTGCTCATGTCTGTGGGCTCGTGGTTGGTCTGCCGGCTGACAGAGAAGGCGACTCGTCCTGAGCCGGAGCGGACCGACATGCCCAGAGCGTTACCAGCGGGCTCAGAGGAAGGAGTGGAGTCACATACGACCAAACATTTCCCCTCCAGGATGATGGGCTCTGTGTCATTCTGGGCCCTGGACTCCTGAGGCCCCCACACCAGGAGGAGAAGACCCAGCAGGATGGGGAGGTGGGAGAGGTGTAACCTGGGATGCATGATTGAACCTGGGATGTGTGGTTGAATTTCTCAGACTGATTCACTCTGGACAACTTGAGATGAAAACAAACATGCTATGAAGAGGGAAAATGTCTCTGTGAGAGTGCTCTAAAAGGTTTTAGGGTTCTTAATAAGGTTCATGTATGTGCACGTTGGCAACTTTAGAGCCAGCAGACCAGAGTCAATACTGAATAATTTCAGAAAATAATCAAGTTGTTCACTGGGAAAAGCTGTCAGTCATCCTTTTGTTCTGTCTTTCTATTTCCCTTTTTTTGCGCCTTCAAATCCCAAATCCCCTCAGTGTCCTGCGTGCCGTGTCAGCAGGGGCCAGAGTGACAATCACACCAGATCTCTCCGGGTAGTTTCAAGTTGATTTCATCAGCAAAAAAAAAGCAGTCACAAAACCAGACAGGACGTAGCTGGGAAGAAAGAGAGGAGAATATTTGGAGAGAAAAAGTGCCGCAAGTTAGTCGAAACCTGAGTTTGAAGATGGAGAGAGAGAGAAAGAGGAAAAGATGAAAGATAGGAGGAGAGGTGTGAAAACAACAAACAGTGGATGTAAGAGTCTGGAGAGGTGACAGGGAAAAGATGTCGGACCCAGGAGGGAGTGAGAAACAGAGAGGGAGAGGGGGAACAACTCCACTGAGTGACCATCTGTCTTCTACACATATCCTCCCTCCCAAATGCTGCTCGACACGCACTCCCTCACAAACACACACAAACACACATGCACGTCACACACTCACATAACACACTGGCTCGTGCTTTTGTTTCACACCTATGCATACATGAGTATCAGCTCTACAGATATATATGACTTTTTGCTTTTCTTTCTCTCGTTCCACCTCAGGTTTGTTGTTGAATGCATAGAAATACATATTAATCATGACCTCATGTGATGCTCTGAAGTTTAAACAATGCAGCATTCACTTATGTGGAACAAAGACGAGTAACAGCCTGTATGAAAGCATCTTTCTCAGCTTTAATAAAAGTTATTCCATTACAAACACATCTGATTTTGGCTCAAAGCAGACGGACATTAGTGCAATAAAATCATTTATGCAGGTTGAAACAAGTGTCCTAAAATGACACAACTACTTTCCCTGAGCATTTTTCAAGTCAATGAAGAAAATGGATGATCACCTGTTTCCTTCTGAGCGATCTTGTGCTCCATATCAAGTGAGAACAGCAGATTCCCTCCAGCTGAAATCCTGTAAAGATCTCTGTCTTCTTGCTCCTGTATCACATTATTCCTCAAGCACGGCAGTCAGTCTGATCACCACAGAGCCAGTGCCTGCTCTGATCTCTCTGTCTCTCTGTCTCTCTGTCTCTCTCTCTCTCTCTCTCTCTCTCTCTCTCTCTCTCTCTCTTAGCAACACCCTCCCTCTCCTCCTGCTTCTTTCTCACCCTCTATGTTACATCCGCCCACTCACCTTTACAGTGAAGTAAAGAAAAATGGGAGGATAATTGGGTATCTGAGCTGCATCAAAGAGCAAGGCTAATGCATGAGTGGCAGGTTATTTTCTTCTTTTATTTTGAAGTATCCAATAGAATCAGTGACTTTTTTCTCGTGTGTGTGTACGTGTGTTGTCAATGTGAGTTACAAAGGATCGAATGCTTAATTTGTTGCCTGTGCTCCATAATGAGGAAAACAGATACACTTTAGATTCATAATATATGTAGCTAAGTTACTTCTTTATAAGATATCATAACTTATAATAGACTGACTGGATAAATGCACACATTTCTCTTTAAATATATCATTTTGTTGTTCTCCTGTGTATATGAGATCTTAAAGAGCCGGATGAATGTACACATTATGTCTAAAAACATGATGCAGCATTAACACATGAGCTTTCAGACAAACTGAGGTAGACCAGTGATGCTTAAAAAAATAATCTTGTAAAACTTGAAGACAAAAATTAAACCTGGCATCTAAACTAAACTACATTTACACTTTCTTTACAGTGGTTGTATAGCTTTCAGTGACCTGTTTGCTGGAATTTAAATCAGAGTTGAATAAAAAGTTGGAAACAGTCTGAAAGTGTTGTTTCAGGAGACAGTGTATTTTCTCGTTCTCTCTATTTGACTCTTTCAGAGCATGGAGAAATAAATCCACGCCACCCTCTCATGACATGACTTTATAGCTGTCCTCCTCTTTTTTCTCCTCCTCCTCAGACTTTGACGATCAATATGCGGCTGTTGAGCTCAGCTTTGTAGAGTCCAAAGCCCAGACAGGCCGGCTGAGTGAAGGTGGTGGAGAAGGTGTGAATGTGGATGAGGTTGTTGGACGGACCAATCTCAGAGAAGGTGATGGTGCCTGTGCCGTAGTCCATGGCCACGGCGACTCGGTTACCAGTCATTTGGTAGGTGAGGCGGGTCTTTTTGCGGTTGTGCCAGGCAGCCAGCTTCCTGTCGTGCTGCTGAGTCAGACTCCAGGACACCTGAACATTTAAAGAGACATCTCAGTCAAGACCAGAGGTGTCAAGTAACGAAGTACAAATACTTTGTTACCTTACTTAAGTAGACATATTGGGTATGTATACTTTACAGGAGTAGTTATTTTTCAGCCAACTTTTTACTTCTACTCCTTACAATTTCACGCAATTATCTGTACTTTCTTCTCCTTACATTTTAAAAAATAGCATTGTTACTCTTTTTCCTTTCAGCTTCATCGTTCAAAAAAACACACAAAAACTAAAACATATCCAGATAAATCACCATCTGTAAAGAGGCTAAGTTTCTTACTCATTACATTTATGCATGTGTTGTGATAGTGTCTTAATAAAGTAATCAAACATTTTAGCTAGCCTAGATTAGTTTGAAGCGATCTAGTCTTCGTGTTGAGCCAGACCCTATTGGTCAACACCAGCAGTTCCCGGTCTTGGATGTGTGTGGGTGCTTGATGCTTGGATGTACATAATTCCAATAAAGGCAACAAGCCTGTGAAGTTTGACTTTTTTGCACCATAACAATACTTATAGGCAACTAGTCATCATATCCTCAGCTCCATGAAACACGTTAATGCTCAGTAGTACCCATATATGGTTCTTTAATGTATTTGCATTGTCTGCCTTCATTTTCAATGGACATGAACGCAGCTGAAATAGTTGCAACCCAAATTTTTCAACATTAACATATTGATATCACATCGCAGTCATTATGGCCTTCAGAAAAAAAGTTTTTTTGGGAGGACGGGTAGTGCACTATAGGCCCCGGTGGTGCAGCCTAAGCTTTTGTCCTTAATGGCATTATTTCCCCTTTACATTACTTTTTTACTTTTATACTTTAAGTAGTTTTGAAACCAGTACTTTTACACTTTTACTTGAGTAAAAAGCTTGAGTTGATACTTCAACTTCTACAGAAGTCTTTTTAAATTCTAGTATCTATACTTCTACTTGAGTAATGAATGTTAATACTTTTGACACCTCTGATCAAGACACATGTTGTGCCCTTTGTTGAAGCTTAAGAATTAAAGTTCTTTTTGAGCATATATGTGATAAAAAGAAAAGAGGAACATTTCGACATTCGACAAGATTTGTTGATTTGACTCTGATTTGACTTTCTGTTGATAAAACAAATTATTTTTAGTTGGATAGACACAATACTCCAGCTCCATAATAGGAATTTGTACTGAGGTTTGTTTTTTGATGTTTTTTTTAAAACTTTATTGACAAAAATAAGTTGATTTATCAAGGAAATCATGCTCACATCAACCAATACCAATTATATATTTTGTTGAAGCCCCAGCTGTTTTCTGAAGATACGGAAAATATCCCTTCAGCATGAGCACAGACAGAAAATGAGTCTCAACATGTGTTTGCTGCACTTCATCATGTGTCATTGTGAGCTGCTTTAAAGCAAAAAATGAACATGATTCACTTGTAGGACTGAGATCCACAGAGTCTCTAATGTCTAAAGAAGTAATGCTGACATCCCATCCAACTTCTGCAGTGATTTGACTGTCAGAGAAACTTTTCACTGTCAGGGGAAAGTGACAGGAGTTATGTGTGAAGTTGAGGCGACCTCCTCAGTTGTGATTGTTTGGTGCACAGTGCTCTTCACACTTAGTCTGAGAGGTCTTATTTCACTATTTTCTTTTCTTGATGCTCCAGTAAAATCAAACATATCCAATGTTATCTCAAGATTTCGTACATTACAGTAACATGACACTGTCATCCAACAAAAGGTGCGCTCTCTCCAGCGTCCAACAGACAGCAGCAAACCAGGTAAACACAAAACTTTAAACACATAAAGGAAGTCTGCTCCCCTTTTTCTCCTCCATGTTTTTTTATTTTACCAGGACTGTAATTTATCTCAACAGCACTCCAGTTGTGTCCTTATTCCTTTCAACTTTTACCCCTACAAGACTTTATAAAACATCAAATGTGACACACTCTGAAATGTCAGGAAATGTCAAAGTGTTAAAAAGATTCTGTATTCTTTAGCATTTTTACCTTATTGTTTCCAAAGGCATTGCCCTCTTTCCCCTTCCGCCCAATACTTCTGTAGCAGACGCCGATATCCCAGAATCCCTCAGCCTCCAGTTCCCAGTAGTGAGTTCCAGAGGAGAAGGTCTGAGCGGTGAGGACCTGTGGCCAGTGGTCGAAACGTTCGGGGTGAGCAGCACAGGGGAGACGGCTCTTCACCCGCGTCACTGAGCGGAGGTCATCAGAGATGCTCAACAGAGGATGAGCTGTGTTTGTGTCCAGAGTCAGAGGACTCGTCACTGTTAGAGAGAGAGAAACGGAACAATATCTGTGATATACCACAGTCAGTTCAAACCAAGTGATCTGATTAGACAGGAGGCTTTCCACGTGTGCTTTTAAACATTTTAAAAAGCAAACGCAAGATCTTTTTAGGCTTGCTTTTAACTGAGTTTATTCTTATAATAGTTCTATTTCACCTTACTTTATTAATTAATTAATTAATTAATTTGTTTGTTTGTTTATTTATTTATTTATTTATTATCTAGTTCAAATTTTTAACTTTTCACTTTTTTTAAGTATAGCATGTTCGTTTCTTTTACTGGTTTAATCTTTTAGTTTTTATTATCTCAGTCATTTATCTTATTTTGGTGAGCTTAATTTCCTGTGTTGAGTTTTAACATCTTATTTTACCTCCAGTGTTTCCTCATTAATATATCATGACAGTGTTTCCTCAGCTCATTCATCAACTTGTTTCATTTTTCATTTAATTATTTATTTTATTATTATTATCATTATTATTATTATTATTATTATTATTATTATTATTATTATTATTATTATTATTATTTATTTATTTATTTATTTATTTATTATAATTTTTTTGTGTGTGTATATATCATGTTCTTAACCTTAAGATTGTGGGTTGGTTTAAGGTTGAATGGGGTGTTTTTTTCTTTTTTTATATATATTTTTAATTTATTCAATTTTATTTAATTTTTATTTATACCACTTTGTGTTACAATGTCATTGTATGAAAAGCACTTTATAAAAAAGTTTGATTGATTGATACACAGAGTTCAACAGCACTAGGATTTTTCACTGAGTGTATTTTTCTGCCTCTTTGTCTAAATGGATCAAGCTGGTACCCTGAAAATATTAGCTACCAAAATAACAATCAACAGACTCTTCTTTCACTGTTTGTATGATAAATATAAACACAGATAAATGTGCATGACAGAGAGCATCTGTATGAAGTCAAGATACGCAAACCCAAAACGTACAAGTCTGCAGGAAACATTTGAGTTCAGTTTCAGTTCAATCACATAAATTGTGTTTATAACTATAACCTGTAATCTCCTGTTTCTTATCCCTTTTGATAACTATTTAACGGTACTACCTTTGTGTCATGGTGCTAATTTATAGAAATTATGATAAGTTAGCTTAAATCAGTTAACTTTGATGAATTTCAGCTTTATAACTCACAGTTTAATTTGGTATATTTCATATTTGATTTCTGTAAAAATTCAAATGAAAGTTTAAAGATAATGAGTTGTATTTCAATGAAGGTTTATGTGAGGGACTCTGGACAGATTTGGGTTGGCTGTAGCTGTCCAGTCTCCAGTCTTTGTACGTGTGAAATATACCCTCAGTACTTGTGCTCTCATGTACGGAAGAGGATTATGGCCACCAGAGAAACAAAAAAAAAATGAATGTCAATTTTTTTAAATTATTAATATTATTCTGAGATTAAAGTCAGAATTCTGAGAAAAAAGTCAGAATTAGGAATTCTGAGATTAAAGTCAGAATTCTGACTTTTTTTCTCAGAATAATAATAATTAAAAATGTTTTGACCTTAATTGTTTTAAATTTCTCTGGTGGCACTAATCCTCTCCCGTACTCATGAAACTGATGAGTGCTCAGTGAAAAACATGACCCCATTGTACTCTCATCCAAGTATTTAAACTCTACTGATCTTCCTGCATCCTTCCATCATCGGCACACTCTTTAGGTGGCCTGACTCCTGCCTGCTTAAAAACCAACCTTCTTTGCACACCTCTACCTCAGACAAACTGAGTGGCTGCACTCTTCAGAAGCTGGTTGATGATCACTCAATCAATCATCTTAGCTTTCTTCTTCTGGGAAATTAAAGTGCGTTTCCCATCAAACCCTTCCTTTAATAGGATAAAAAGAAAACATGGCAGGTAGGTGTGTGTGTGTGTGTGTGTGTGTGTGTGTGTGTGTGTGTGTGTGTGTGTGTGTGTGTGTGTGTGTGTGTGTGTCATTCATGTGTCACTCACAGAGCTCACGTTTGAGGTCACTGAGGCAGCGGAGGGTGGCGGTGATGAACTCTCGGTACTTGCTCTCTATGTCTTCCAAGATGTGTTTCCTGTCCAGACTGACGGCATCAGGGGTGAAGAGAGGGGTGCTCAGGTCCTCTAGAAGTCTTAAATAGAAGAACACATCACACACATAAGGAGGAAAACGATGAGGTTAAATGAAGTAGCACGTGTTGATTACAGGTATATGTGTTAAATATTGATCCCACCTGTATTTCCTCCTCTCTTTGTGTTTCACTATTTTTACCCTCTCCATCACACACAAAGACGACACACAAAGACGACACATCCACACACACGTCAACACACCTGGATCCTAAGGTAGCTTCACAGCGTCATTGACTTGATCTGAACTTACTTTGTGTCGTCTGATTGAAAGGCCTGAGGGACAAAAAGAGCAAGGACAGCTGAGCGAAAAAAGAACCTCAACACAAAGCGAACTTTTCACAGAAAGTTTTACACACGTCTCTGTGAATGTGCAGAGCTGCAGAGAGAGTAAACACACACACACACACACACACAAGGTTACACTTTCATTCCCACATAAAGCTGAGCACATTTGTGGCCCTGGACGTTTTTATTCAGTTGGTGTATATATTCCTTCCTCCTCAATATGATTTAAACCACAGTGAGAGGAGAGAAACAAAAACTCTGCTCTCAAAAGTTTTCATGTCTGTGTGTAAGATGAAAGGAAAGGTGGAAGATAAAGGTTTCTCCAGCACGATATTCATGAATATTTCAATTACATTTAACCGCTGTAACAGGTTACAAAATAACCGGGGCATTTTTTTTTCTTCAATCTTTCTCTAAGTGACTTTTTATAACCTGTAAGCATTTTACTGTGTTACATATTTCAGTGCAGAAATGGTCGTTCAAAACACTCTAACAAAACTCAACTCCAGCAAACGTCCTGCTTTAAAATTGAAAAGAAGGGAGCTGGAAAAGGGATCCAATAGAAACACTTCACTTGTTTCACAGATGAAATGAAGTAACTCACAAAAACTGAAAATAACTGGAGCACAGGAGTAGCTCAGCAGTTAAAAGTGCACCTCATATACAGAGGTTGTAGTCCACGTAACATCACCCCTGTTCTGATTCCCCATGTCATTCCCTACTCTCTGCCTCCATCATCCCCAGTGTCCAGGTTTTTTTTTTTTTGCATTTTGCATTAGTATGAGTGATTAGCATATAACACATTCACCTGTCAGGTCACCTTCGGCAAAAAGAAAACAAGATTCAATTTTTGTTTTGTTTTTGTGAATGAAGTGAATGAGGCATGATGGATTAGAAAAACACACCACATGATGGATTAGAAAAACACACCGTTCTTTATCTGCCTGTATTTTATAGAGATAAGATGGCTTTATGTTGCAACAATGGATGCTTTAAAGGCCTTTAAAATCATTCCCTCCATCAGTGTTTCACACCCAACATTAAGGTCCAACATCAACATCATATTCCTGCCAAAGTACAGCCAGCTGTGGTTATTACACATCAGAGAACAGTCTGCTCTTTTGTGTATTTTACATCTGATTCACATGAGATGATGGTGAGCTATTCCCTTATGGTAGCTTTCACTTCCGATAAAACAAATAGTAATGAAGTGTCAAACTGACTCATGTTTAATTCAGCTTTTCACCAGCTTTGATTTTTTTTCCATGTTGACAGCAACGGGAAGAACTTCTCAAAATAGTTTTCTGCTCAGGGGACCAGTTAGTCTAGTGGTTTAAGCGTGCACCCCATATACAGGGGCTGTAGTCCTTGTTGCAGCGGTAGCAGGCTTGACTCTCGGCCTCGACCATTTGCTGCAAGGGCGTAGGTTTGATTTTGACATTGATGTGGACCTAGCCCCCCCCCAAAAGTAAGTACATGAATAAAGTTGAAAGAAGAAAAACATCCTCCCAGTGTCCGCCTGTGCATCCGGCTGCAACAGAGACAATGTTTTGCATTCATTATATGAGGGGGGACTACTTCCCTCGACTACACTTAGTTTGTTGAAATAGCTTCTAATGTCCGTCTTTCTTTTCTTGCCTGCCAACAACCTTGGACATGAGTGCACCGCATGAAGCGCATTTTTTCCCCCTTCAACCTTAATATTGGTGGGGACATTTCAGCCATTGTTTGAGATTGGTAGGGACACGTCGATACGGTCCATACACAATTCGTACCATTGGCTGCATGTCTTCCTCACTCTCTGCTCCCCACATTTCCTGTTTCTCTTCAGCTGTCCTACCAATTAATGGCGAAGATGCCCAAAAGGACAACTTAAAGAAAAAAAAAAGTATGTTCAATTTCTGCCTGATGAGTTGAGAAATGCTAATCAGGACGACAAATCCAACAATATCAACATGTGTATGAATTTAACAATTATCACACAAAAGGTGAGAAATGAAACAGGTGCCAAAGAGATAAAAGAACACACAGCTAAGTGCTAAGTGCCAACACTGATGGCACTGTTTGCCAGGACCATGTACATTGTATCTTGCTAGCATGATTATTATGAGCTGATTTTTGGTTTTCATGTTTTTGGTTTTAAACCAAACCACCACACTCCAACCTTAATTTCAGAGCGTATGTAAAAAATTAAATCTGAAACAGGTTAAATTTAATCTTGCCAACTTCAGATTCATCAGAAACTCAATGTCCACTGAAGCAGCCAAGATGTACATGCATTTAATGATTTTCACTCACATGACCTACTGTTTAACAAGCTGGTCTCAAGCTAGTCTGCCACAATGAAACCATTACAGACCTTGTATAAACAGACACTTAAGGTTCTAGACAAACGACCAAGGAAATCCTACCACTGTGCTATTTTAAAGAAATACAACCTCCTAAGTTGGGAAAAAGTGATAATGCACATAAATGCCTGTCTCCTCCTTTACAAATCACCCATGACATGGCTCCCCCACAACTTAGCAACTTTGTTAGCATCCAAACTAATCCGCATCACACTACGAGAGGAGTCACGAGAGGGGACTGCGTTATTCCACTTAGGAAAAGTGCTTTTAGTCAATTAGCCTTCTCCATCAGAGCCTCACGGGAATGGAACAACATACTAACTTCTATCAGAGAGCTCAACACATACCACTCATTTAGTTTTCATTTGAAGCAGCAGCTAATAAGCAACCAAATCTGTCAGCACTAAACCCTTCTCCCCTGCTACTGCCACCTTGTGTTGGCCCTCTGTGAATTTGTCCTATGTTTATTAACATACTGTTGCTTGCTTGTGTTGTCTATTCATTGTGCTTATCTGTTGCTCAGTCTATACGTTGCCTCATTTGAATTGCATGCAGCTAGTTCAATGATTGATAGTCACTGCCTGATGCAAATGTGTACAGCACTGTTAAATGTTGTCCTGTTGTGTCTGTATGTCATCTTTAAAATCTCCTTATTGCTGTTTCCTGATTGTCTTGCTCCATGTATTTTCTGTCCCTGGACACTTTCTCAAAGACTGTCATATCATGTCCTTATTTAGCTTTTAGTCATTTTTAATCGTATGGTGCTATTTGTACTTTTCTTTTCTTCTCTTTTTTGTTTGTTTGTTGGTTTGTGTTTTAGTTTCTCCTCTACCTTCTTATTTTAATCTTATTTTACCCTATTTTATCTTTATTTAATCTTGATCTTTTTAGGGAACCTTTTTACCTTTTAAACTCAAGAGTTTAAAACTTGCATCACAAAGGAAGGGTTGACAACCAGTTGGCTGTATCCTCTTCATTTACACCATATGATGTGCCTCAGAGAGACTAACTACCTTCCATTAGAACTATATGCTTCCAGCACTGCCAAAAGAGAAAGCTAAAAGAGGACTGATTAGGCTTGTTTAGATATTCTGATGAGCACACCAGAGGCTAAACTGTATCAACATTCAAGTCCACCACTAGGAGAACTTCCACTTCAATATAACTTCAACAATGTTCAGAGTATCAGTTTTTTAAAGACCTCCTTTAAAACAAATCTGGTGATGTAAAGAGTGTCTGAGTGCTCTGACTCTTACCCAGATGAGCAGGAAAGGGTCGGGCTCGGCCAGCAGAGAGGACAGGTAGTGCTGGATGTTCAACGCTTGGCTCATGTCCTCCCTCACCTTAGAGCAGTCCTCGTTCACTCGTTCCATCACCTGCTGTCTCTCCCTCTTGGTGATCTCCCTCAGAGCCATCACCAGCTTCCTCACCTGGACCTGCAGGTCTGATCCCAGCCGCTCCACCTGGGTGTCTTCCTGCTTCACAGAGTCCTGAAATCACAAGGCATGACAGGTTGGTGCTACGTCAGTGATTGAGGATAATCAAAGCAAAGATCATGGGTAGAACAAGGTCGGTCTGAGGGTTATACTTGGAAAGGATTTAATTGTGATCCTTTGTGTGTCCTAACTCAAATAGGATTTATAGAATATCTTGTAGCGCGGACATTTAGCCAAGTCACTCAGTCTCAGGATCAATCTATGTACAATAAGAAGATAACACTAACATCCACAGAGCCTGAAAATCACATTATTTATTCTAAGTGTTTAAAAACACCACACTTTAATCGTGAAAATATCATCACTGCATGTGAACCACAGATAGACTGCATAAAATATGGATGTAGTATCCGTGACGTCACCCGTCTGTTTCTGAAGCGCCGAGGCCAAACGGTGGCGGCAGCCATATTGCTGCTGATGAGTGATTGTGACATAAAGAGGCGGGCTTTGAGCCTCCTAGTCTCCTGGAATTTATACGTTTTCCAGAACATCATTTGGAACAGTTACGACCACATTTAGACATTGCTTGTCAAACCCATAGGCTGTATAAATAATGGACGTAGTATCTTTCACATCAACAATCTGTTTCTGAAGCGCTGCTTTGAGGCCAATAGTCGGAGGGAGCAATATTGGAAATGCTGAACTCAACCTAACTTCTGTCAAGCAAGTATGATGTAAAGAGGCGGGTTTTGAGCCTCCTAGCCAACAGCTACAGTGTTCCCGCCTGTCAATCAAGTCAGCTGTGCCTCTGATAATGGAAAACTGGGAATCTTAATATCTTCGAAATTGCCATGTGGGAAAAAAATTCACCCCCCGTAAAGTGTGTGCCGATTGAGAAATGAGCTATCCAGACTACACTTGTCTTTTGTACCAGGCTGTAAACATGTTTATTTCTGCTGTACAGATCGTCTTTTTGAATTGGTGTGTATGTGGTTTCCGGTACTTCTGGAGCCAGCCTCAAGCGGATCCTTGATGAACTGCAGTTTTTAGCACTTCCGCATTGGACTCATATTTTTAGACCAAAGTTTGCCGCTTGGAATCACATTATATACTGTACATACTGTCAAGCCTGTCTACATCTTGTGAATAAAGCAGCCTGATTGGAAAAACCAAATTCAATCATGTCATGTATAATAATAATAATAATAATAATAATAATAATAATAATAATAATAATAATAATAATAATAATAATAATAATAATAATGATACATTTTATTTATAAAGCGCTTTTCTAAAAACTCAAAGACGCTGCACAAATGATAAAACATCAAACAAAACAACAGAATAATAAAAACATGAATAAAATACATTTAAAAGCAATCATATGTTAAAAGTAGTTCTAAATAGGTGGGTTTTGGTGAGTGATTTCAAGGTGGACAGGTTGGGGCAGTTTCTAATATTTAGTGGTAAGGCGTTCCAGAGGGGTGAGGGCGGCGACAGAGAAAGCTCTGTCCCCCCAGGTTCGGTGTCAGGTGGTAGGGAGAGGAGGTGGGCGTTGATCTGTGTTCCTTGTTTCAAACAGATGAATATCTCTGTGTATGCAAATTGAAATCAATTCAAATTCCTTGTATGTAACAAACACACACCTGACCATCAAAGCTGATTTTGGTTCTTGAAACATTTTCTCTGCAGTCTGAATAGTTGTACTCACAGTCATGGTGTTATCAATGTTCTCATGCTCTCTCAGGATTCGCTCTCCTTCTCTCAATTTTTCCTCTGATTTTCTAAGCAGTGTTTGGAGAATGACCTGCAGAGACACACACATGAGAAATAACACATGAATAAAGCAAACAAACAAACAAACAAACAAACACACAAATATGCAAACACACAAATATGCAAACACAGTGTGTGTAGTCTGACCTTCAGATCCTCCTCCACCTGTCTCAGTGCCTTCACTTTGTGCTGAGCGTGGCCTCCATCCAGCAGACAGTCTCCACACACATACACCCTCTCGTCCGCACAGTAGTAGCGTAATATTTCTGAGTGAGTCTGACATCGTCTCTGGGAGAGGTCCATCAGCGGGTCCACCAACAGGTGTTTGCTAAATGCCGGCCTCTCCAGATGGGGCTGAAGGTGTTGGGCACACAGTGACACTTCACACTTCAGGCAGGTCTTGACAGCTAACGGATGCTGTCCTCCCTCTGCATCAGAAGGGCAGCAGTCACACAGCACCTCGCCATGCTCCTCCTGACACTGCGGGCAGGTGAAGCGAGCTTTCTCCTCGTCCTGGGCGCTCCAGGCCTCACGAATGCAGGTGGGGCAGAAGCTGTGACCGCAGGGCAGTGGGTGGGCTTGGCTGAAGGAGTCTCGGCACACAGAACAGGTCAGCTCTTCCTCTCCAGACGCCATGGTTCCAAATGTGGGTTGTGTGTTTGTCACACAGAGGGACTAAAAAATAGTGGATTGATACAGAAGAGAGGGACAAGACACACACTGATTATTTATGATTGATTAGTGATTATACAATACAAACTTAAAAACCAGATCCACTCATAGATTTGAGTTTTATCTGTGATGGCTGGGAAAATGTAAGAAGACTACAGGTCAAGATTTTAAGTTGTAGATCGAAGATGTCTATTAATTCATTCATCTGTGCCACTGTGGAAGTCACCATTGGGCTTCTTCTTTGTGGTGTGATTGGAAAAACTGATGCTTTGACACCAGGACTCTCTGTCTGCACCTCTGTACTTTCTGGCACAGAATCAGACTGACAGAACCTCCATGTAAATAAGAGTGTTTTCAGAAGTCTTGAAACACAGTGTCAGATTTGTGAATCCCTAGAAAAAAATGATTTCACTGCTTTTTCACCTAAAGACCCCTTAAGACCAGGTGCTGATCCAGAACCTCAATACTCAAATACTCAGACATGTGAGATCTCTGGACCAGATTATCCGAGAGAAGCCACAGACTGACTAACTAATGTGATTATTTTTTTTGTTTTTGAGAAATTTAAATCAAATCAATTTATTTACAGTGAGTATAAAATACTAAAACATTGTGTTTATATGCAGTAATATCCCTTTTGAAACTGTCATATTCACTCTTATTACACCTCTTCACTGCACTGTATCTGATCCTGTTAATTTTATTTGTATTTATTAATTACACTATATCATGCCTTGTTGTTTTTATCTGCCTAATTTTTATATTGTTCGCTTTTTTTGGACTCTGCCCTGTAAGGTGGCATTGAGGGCTGAGAAAGGTGCCTTTAGATAAAATGCATTGAAAGAATAAAAAAGTATGATCAATAAGAGGAAAACAACTTCGGCTAAACAGCAGACACCCTCCCCTCCCACAGGGGACTCAAGAGCAGGGGTTACCAAACTTTTCAGCCTGTGACCTCCAAAATACAGGAGCCATAGACACGCAATCCCAACTGTCCTTGAGGTGGTTAAATGTTACTTCGTACTAAATCAATCTGGTCAGCAGAAATTAAATTAACTACCTACATGCACATGTGGCTTTGTTTCCTGTGCTGCTGTGAATTGACCTGCTGTTAAAGCTTTTGTTAATTAACTGTTCACTTACCCTGACCCTAAGCTTAGGAGTCAGAGAAAGAAAGGCAGAAAACTAAAGAAACATATTTTATTTCTAAGGTTTTATTTCAAATGCACTGCAAAAAGCCAGCCTTATAAAACAAGAAAAAAAATCATAAAAATTGGGGGTATATTACTTAAACTAAGCAAAATGATCTGCCAACAGAACAAAAAAATTTGGCTTGTCAAGACTTTCAAAACAATAAAAAATATCTAACCTCAATTACACCAGAAATACCTTAAAATGTGTGTATTTTTTCTAATAACAAGTGCATTTATCTTGATAGAAATAAAAAAATATGAGACTTCTTTTCTCAATATGTTGAAAAATATTCTTAAATTAAGTAAATGCTAATGCCTTTATCTTTTTATTTATTTATTAATTTATTTATTTGGGCTTTTACACCTTTTATTTTTAGAGGAGTGGACAGTGGATAGTGCAGGAAGGTGTGAGAGAGTGGGGGAATGACATGAGGGAAAGAGGCCACAGGCTGGATTCGAACTGGCCAACCGCTTTATGGGCGCAAAACTTAACCATGAGGCTAAGTCCGCAGCCTAGTGCCATTATGTTGACATAATGACATGCACTAGGCATTGCATTTCTTGAAACCAGCAAAGTTATACTAAAAACGTATTTACTTTCCTTCATGGAAAAACAAAAGTTAAGAATATATTTCTCATTATGTAGGATCATTTTCTGCCTTGTAATTTGGATTAACTTACCTGAATGTAATTATCTCTTCGAAATGTTAACTGTTTGAATATTAAGTGTCAGTTTACAGTACTGTGCCAACTGTACTAATATATAGAAGTACATATTTTCTATTGTTTCATTGAAAATAAAACAGTGGATTACATTTGGCTGTCATTTGTTTTAATTGTGTGAAGAGAATTGTGCATGAAATAAGAAATTCTTACATTGAAAAAGCAGTTTTATACTTGTGAGTGTTGATGAAACAGCTTTGTAACAGTTGATATTCTAGTTTCAAGCATGTATTACTCAATATAGGTCATAAAATCTCAGTAAAAAGCTGTAATATCTTACTGAGATAATTCAGGACCAAAAGACTCAAAACAAGTGAAACACTCTAACATAAAAACTGCTTAGTGAGAAAAACTATATTATCATGCAAAAAATAAGCAAATTTCACCCTTATCTGAGATATTCAATCTTACTTAGATTTCAGTTTTTGCAGTGTGTAACTATTGTAATTGATATTTTTAAAATATTGGGTAAAATTTTTGATTACTTAAAAAAACATTCTGTAAGACATCTTCTTGCAACCCCAAATTGGTGTCTTGCGACCCCCCAGGGGGTCCCGACCCCCAATTTGGGGACCACTGCTCAAGAGGAGGGAGGGGAGGGGCGAAACAAATATAAAGAAACCACAACAGAAGAAGAAACGGTCAGGAGGAAGGGGCTGTAAATCACAACAGTAGTTGATACTGGATGGATAATAAGTCCTAGTTACACATAGACACACATATAAAAAGAATATTTAAAGATACAGGTGCATATTTGACTTTGTTACTTCTACAAAAAGACCCTCTAAGTTTTCTGCTGTCGATACGATTTAACTGAGGACATAAATAACCACTATAGGAGTTTGTTGGTCATGTAGCTATGGCAACATCTTTCTTAACATCTCTCATTGTCAACTACATTTCAGCCTTTTAGAAATAAATAAAACTTCAGAGTTGATTTTTTTTTGTTTAGTCTGTTTTAATCACCATGTATGTATTTTGGGTGAAGTTCTTCACACAAGACATTAACAGGTCTCCACCACACCCACACATGCCCTTTCAGAGTTTTCTCTCAACACACCACGTTGTGGGCTGTGAGGCAGCGCGTGCTGAAAGGCAGCGTTTTCACAGGACGTATGCTTCTGTTTCAGGATGACAACACACTAATGTTGATGAAAATTAACTGGTTATGAGACGGTGGCAGGTGTGAAGTCCTTGTTTCACTCCAACTGTGTGCTCAGACCAGTAATCCTGTATACTGGGCTCTCGCCTACTGTGCTCTATATATAGAACACTTAACTATAGAGTCAGTGTTATTTACTGAGAGTGGACAAAATAACAGAAACACCTCCAAGCCTAATACAGGATGATACACCACAAGAGAAGCTGAGTCAAGACCTCTCTGACACATTCGCTTGTGTAAAGTGAGAAAATCTAATGAACTATAATCACATGAATTGAACCAGATAGTAAATAGAAATGTAGATAAAGTGAGGTATGAATCTCTGTTCATCACAGACAAGGTAAAAGGCTGTAACACTGACCCGAGATGAACGTTAACTTGAATCTAACCCAAGTATAGAGGATCAAGAGATCATCCTTGACAGCTTGTTGGCCTGATTAAGTCTTCATGTTCTCTCCTCTTCCACGTGTATTCACAAACTTACATGTGCTCAACTCTCATGATGTTGACAAGAACAATTGATAAATTGATCAAGAAGAAAAGTGAAGCGTATTTCTTACCTGTTGGTGACCTGATGTTTGCAGACCGTGGCCATCGGTGAGTGTGTGTTGTGTGTGTGGTCAGTGTGCCGGCTGTAGAGGCTAATCCCAGCAGATCAGCCTCTGCTTGAACCTTCGCACTGGACTCATGGAGGTCACATGACTCTGATGAGAGGGGAGGGAAAATTATTGAGCCAGTTTAAAGTGAAAATTGTCTTTAAATATCACAGCTCAATAATTAAAAGGGTTTTATTTATTTCAAGTGTATACACCCTTGATACTAGTGAAATGTTTACTCAGTTTTCACCTGTCATACATCTTACATGTGCTGCTTTACATGTTTATAACAACTGTGAGGAACTCCTGTTTGACTTCTGTACACAAAGCAGAACATCTAATGAATGTACTGATCCTGTCCTGTACATGGAAGTAATTTGTGAGTTTTAATAGTTACATAAACCACTCTGTCAATCTTTGCATTGGGAAATGTTTTTTAAAAAAAAGGATATTTCAAGCTTGCTAACTACTTCAAATCATAAAAAGTTATAATTGTAAAAACAATCTATACTTTAATGTTAAGTCATAGTTTCAGTCTGTTTACACTGGAATAAATGCCCCTCTAAAAACAAGAAAAAAAAAAAAGGATAGAACAAGTAAAAATGTGCTTGGTAAGCTTTCTTAAAATAAGACGTAATATTTAGAAAACTGTGATCTCAAAATTAGCAGGGGAAACTTATTTTAAGTAATATTTAACCATTATTTTAAAGCTTAGTGTCTCAGAATAAGCAAGGAATGCTGACAATTAGTATTTTTTCACTAAAAAAAAAGATTTTTGCACTAATACATTTCATGTTAACTTCTTCATTTGAGATATATTCACCTTAATGTGAGTTGTATCATAGCATCCCTTCTCTAGGTCTAAGACCATCTTGTGCTTGAAATAAGATTACAAAGTTTAATTTGAGCATTTTGAGATATAATGTCTCTCATGGTGAGCTGGATATACTAATATTCAGTCATATTGTTTTTTAGGATAAGCCAGCTATGCTCAAAAGTAGGTGTTTCACTGTGTGCATGTAGTTTGAGGATGTATATTTTTATCTGATTTAGAAGAAACAGTGCCTGAAAACTGAAATCAAGTAAAGTGTTTGTCTAAAATCAAGATTATCCATCTTGTACAAATAAGATCTCAGCTTGAAAAATGTATGAAATGTAAAATAAACCTTGTTTCTTCTAAATTACAACTCAAAACAAGATCATTTCAAGATTGTTTGACTTAACAAGATATTTAAGATGTCTTAAAACAAGTCCCTCTATCTTTCTCAAATGTTACTTGTTAAGTACATTTATCTTAAATCAAGTGGGATAAGACATTTTGACTAAAAATTAGACAATTTCATTAAGTAAGATCCTCACAAGATCCGTAATACCACATGAGAGGGAGTGTGGTTGAGAATCACTGATAACGGCACAGTTTGGATTCAGGCATCACCGCCGGTCTGAAGCTAGATTTGCAATAGCTTGATCATAAAGAGGCTCTTCTATTTTTTTCCCTCTGATATACAGCAGCTGTTCTGTCTCAGCTCTTAAAGATTTAGGGAGATGTCTGATGAGTAGATAGATATTCTGAGTCACTGCTAAATTACAAGGATAAGGTACAGTGCATGGGTTATTATATTGACAACAAACCCCTTCATGGTAAGCAGGACCCGTTTATCAGTCCCTACACACCCTGAATCTCAAACCGTGTTCCGTTAAGTGTTAAGTGTACTTCATTTATTTTTGTAGATATCTCTGTTGAAGCCTCCAGTTTTGTGTCTCAACCTCTCCTGTCCTCTCCTCACTGTTTCTGTCTCCTTCATTGTTTTGTCCACAGTAAACAAACCAACAACAAATTAACTGGACTTCTATCTACATATTGACGAGATGAGAGTATTAGAGCTGAATATCCCTAGAAACAGTCTGTTCTTCACAGCTACGGTCTGCCATCCAGAAATAGCAATGGCTGTGAAGTGTTGCTATAAAGTTTGACTGAGACTTGCGTCAATATACTGTAGCTGTGAGGTTAAAGTTCCGTCATCATCTAATTTTCATGTACTGTGCTGTTCTTGTGTGTAAAGGTTTGTGTGTGATTAAATGTTGTGTGTTGTGCATCCAGGATAGATTAGAACACATTTGCTTGATCATCTGCTCCTCTGTGTGGCTCACCTGTTTTGCCTGGTTTTGAATATTTTAACAGCGGGACAGTGTGTCGTTCATTGTTTTGTTCAATACAAAACAAATTCAGACAAATTCTGGTCCATTCAATTCTAAATAAAAGTAATGTTTCATTATTATGACCATGATTCAAAGTACACGTGATAAACCACCAGACTTGACTTCCACATAAATCATCTTTGTAGCTTTAATCAAATACAGATAGTCCCTGTTTGCATAATGCTCATATTCCTCCCTTGACTGGGTGGATCTAAGGTCCCATAAAGCCTCAGGTCACTTGGTCATATGACGCAGAACAACATCACTGCTCTTATGGGAAACTGGGGTGTAATTAACATGGTGGGAATAATGTTATAAATACAGACACAACGGTAAGCATTTTCATTTTTTAACAAAAATTACAAAGTGTCTTGGTTTTTAGGTTAAATCATGATTTGGATCTAGTTCATTTGGTCCAAAACTGAGTGATATTACACTTGGAAGAATATTTTTATGATTAAAGTGACGTTAATGTTCTTCAGTGTTTTCTTTTACCATTTGGTTTTCTATCTTAACAGGTGATATGTTGGTATTGACACTAAGTTATCTGATCATCACATCTTCATCGGGCTCTGGTTGATGTCCGGTCATCAAGGTTGATTATCTACTGATGTCTAAAATCAGCCAGATGACTCAGGTTCATGAAAATTATTCACTTCTCTGTGAAGACCCCGTCTATTACTCCAACGTCATCGGTATCACAGTGGACTGGGTGTTGTTCCTTGTTGGGCTACCTGAGGTCTGCCTGGCCTGCTACGCTCTACTTTGTCTCCTAAAGAAGGACAAAGTAGCACCAGTCTTCGTTCTAAACCTGCTCTTGTCAGATCTCCTTCAGATCGGGATCACAGGTGTCTTCATTGTGAGCAGATTTTATGATCCCACCTACTACCCGTTCCTCAGAGCCCGCTGCATATCACGTCTCTTTATCCGCCTCGGCCTCACCTCCAGTCTGAGCTTCATGCAGCTGATTTCTGCAGAGAGATTCGTGATGGTGGCCTGTCCTTTGTGGTACCGCACAAAGAACAGTCTGACGTTGTCTATCCTGATCTCAGTTTGCATATGGATCCTCTCACTGGTCTACTCCTCTTTGGATTATTACTTATTGAGCCACACTAGATACCCTTTGTTGCTGTTTGCCATCGTCTGCCTCTTCCCTGCTCCGTTTCTGCTGGGACTGTATATCGCCACATGGAAAGCTCTCCACAAGAGTGCTGCCATGAGACATGGAACCAAGAACAGGAGGAGAGTTTTGGGGGTTCTCAGTTTGATGTTGGGGACGTACATTGTTTCCTTCTTCCCATTTATTATCAGGAACCTGTATTACTCTCTGAAAGCTGACGATGACTCAGATAAAGAGGACCTGGTCAAGGATTTGTCAGGTGTTTTGACCAGCGCTCTGGTCTATCTCAGCCCTTTGGTCGACTCTGTGCTCTATATCTTTATTAGGAGTGACATTGGAGACACTTTGGAAGCATTTTCCTGCTGCAGAACGGCTCTGATGAAGCTAAAAGGATTTAAGGACTCTCCTTGGTCAGAGACGACTTCATAATTGATTAAGTAATTGGTTTGTAAAGGGAACTGCCTCCAAGAAGGAGTTTTAAATCACACTACTTGTGCCATGGTTTAGTCTGAATCATCTGTTTTATCCACATTACATTTAAATAATTCTAGGGAAACTAATTCATCACTCCTCAAGTCCAAAACTCAACTTATTCAGAGAATGTCTTTAAATCAGATGGGGGTTATAACTAGACAGGGAAGTCACATTTAAATACTAAATGTTCGAATAACAAAGAAACATTTTTATACTTCAATCACTGGAGTTACACGGTGGAACAGACTGGATGTGGAGCTAAAGCAATATCAGAGTCTACTCCGGTTTAAATATAGGTATTAAGAAATGTCTGTCATGGAGATACAGGGAGGAGGGGGAGCAGCTTTCATGATCACAATGGGTTTGATTTCATTAATATTCTCATAGATCAGAATGTAGTTATGTGTAAATTATGGGTATGTAAGCATGTCCATAGCTTTGTATATGAATAATTTATTGTGTATCTATATTAGCTTTATTCAAATGAAAGGAAATTGTGCAGGTATTTGTTAAATGTAATGATGCTACTTATAAAAATAAGACAGTCTCAGGGTTTCATGAGTTGATTAAGAATTATTTCAGAGTTATTGACAGAAAGTAACCCCCCAAAAAAGGGATATCATTTAATACATTTAAAAAATGTTTGAAATAAAGATATCAATCAATTTAACGACCATGAATTTTTTTTTTTGAATAACCTCACAAATCAGATGTGTCACTTCTTAAAATTGAGCCTATCTCACAAACTTAAAAAAATTAATTCAGCAAAAAAATATTCTGTGAAAGATCTAAACAGCTGAGATAATTCTACACAAGTGTCACACCGTGACTTAACCTCTCAGTGTCTAACCCACAGCACAGATCATGACTCAGAGGGACAGTGTGTCGAAAAGGGAATATTTAGTAATATCTAGCGGTCAAATTCTACAGTGAAACACTCCCTTTGCTCACTCCTCCCTTCAGTGAAGCATCAGCGGCCTATCAAGAAGCTCCTGTGATGATATGTATGACCCTCCATTTGTCAAGTTTTCTTGTCAAAAACATATATCAATATAAATTATTTTGCACACAACAACTCTCTCCTTTGTTCTTGTCCTCCAACTGCTGAACTTTCAGTGGCCACTCACTCAATATAAAAACACATAAGTTACAAGTTTGTCCATTCTGTGCTGCCGTAGGAACATGGCAGTGCAAGATGAAAGGGGAACCACTCCTTATATAGATATAAAAGGCTCATTGTAGGTTAACATAAAACTTTTTTTTAATGTTTAGGTGATTATACACTCATTTCAAAATTCTTACACTACCGGTCAAAAGTTTGGAAACACCTTCTCATTCAAGGGTTTGTATTTATCATAATTATTTGAAACACTGTAGATTAATATCAAAGACATCAAAACTATGAAAGAACATATATGGAATTATTTAATGAACAAAAAAGTGTTAAACAAACCAGAATATGTTTTATATTTTAGATTCTGTAAAGTAGCCCCCTTTTTCCTTCATGACAGCTTTGCACACTCTTGGTATTCTCTCAGTCTGCTTCATGAAGTGGTCTCCTGGAATGGTTTCTAATTAACATGAGCCTTGTCAAGAGTTCATTTGTAGAATGACTTGCCTTCTTAATGTGTTTGAGACCATCAGTTGTGCTGTTCAGAGGTAGGGTTAGTACACAATGGATAGCCCTATTTGACTACTGTTGTAATCCAGATTATGGCAAAACCAGATTATATTATAGTTTAGATGTCTTCAGTATTAATCTACAATGTTGAAAATAATTAAAATAAATAAAAACCATTGAATGAGAAGGTGTGTCCAAACTTTTGGTAGTGTATGTATATTATATTCCATGTCTACTGTATCTGTTCCACTATTTGCTGCTGGATACTGAACACTGTACCTTTAAAACACACATGCAGTTGTAAAACCCAATAAAGGACATTTTTAAAAAGTTAATCAAGTTAATCAAAGCTGCAAATATATATATTAAATAAATAATGGATCAACTGACTTGAACTGACAAAACTAAATAAAGTTATCTCTTACTTCACAGTGTTTATCAGCTTCAGAGTGTTTTAGCATCTTTCAGCTTACTGTTTTGATTTCAATTCCTGCAACTGTAGTGTTCGCTCCCTCTGACTGCTCCCATCACATCTGTTTCAGGTACAGGGCAGCTGTTTCTGATAAAAGCTCAGACAAATTATCTGTAACATTATCTGCCCCAGACCAAACTGAAGACAAGTAAGCAGATCGTGTATTTAAGCATCTAGCAGCCAAAGAATGACATGTTTTCTCAGAAGCTGGTAGAGGGCCAAGAGAGAGAAAGGGAGGTGAAAAGCTTTGCATAGACAAACATTGTCTGAGCAATGGCAGACACTAAACTATCTTCATAGAGAGAAATTATAATTGAGTGAAAATACATATGCCTTTTGCCTTCTTTTTCTTGATTGTTGAAAAAAACTTGTTTTATCTACAACTGTGGATACTGTCATCATCAAATAGGGTCAACTTGGAAACACAAATGTATCACGGTATCAAGAATATTTCAACATGTTGCTGATTTTTGTCTTTGGGAGACACCTAGTGGTGTTGCAGATGTAAGACATAAACCAAAGCACATGACAGCACGCCAGGATTAATGGTTAAAAATTGATAAGGCAAGCCCAATGAATTTCACAGTAATAGTCAAATAGTGTCTGTATGGAAATTGTCCCAACAACTTAATGTGCAATAACCAGGCAGCCTGTTCTGCCACATCCCCTTCATCAGCTCACAAATCCAATATTGTCAAGCTGCAGCTCCTGACCTACTGACCCTGCACAAAATAATACCACACATATGGTGTTTTAGCCTCTTAGGGTGTGCGGCACGCTTGCAGAAGAGGGTGAGGGGGGCGTTAAATCATCAGTAAACATGACGTGCCATTACTTAGTTACACTTTAACAACAGATAGTGAACAAATACATTAATGGACACTGCTAAAATTCCTTAATATACTCAATGCAAAATATAAGATAGGATTCAGTTTAGCCTTGAGTGCAGTGTTTTTCAACAGATGAAATGCCTAGATGGTAATGTCTTGTCTCCTTTACTGATGCCTCTTGCTAATACATTTTCAACTTTGCTGCTGTAACTCTACAAATTTCACTCTGATGGGATTGTTAAAGGATTATCTAAATCTCAAATAAGCCATGGATCAGAGAGATTAGTGCCATTCTTGTAAACTGATGACACACAGACAACACATACAGGGCATAGACAAAATAAATATTGAAGCAATAAGCTCTAGGTAAGGAGACGTGTGATCTAACATTACACTTGAGCAAACATACTTATAGATTGAGGGTGGATGAAATATCTTGTACAGACATTCCCACCTATCCACCATAATATTACAACCACCTGTGTGATCCATGCAACCTGATGCAGCAGCAGCTCTACCATTAATTCCACTTTTGAGAAGCCTCTGTATTGCCAGCTTTAGATGACATAGTCAGAAACTCTTCATATTTCTTATTGAAGTTTTAGTGGTGGGGGACTGGAGTGAGTTATACTCACATGTGTTCCTAATATTATGCTCTCCTCATTTGTTGAAGGACAAAATATTAAGAACAGCTTTCAATATTATCAGTGTATGATCCTCAGAGGATGGATCTGTGACTGTGGCGATTGTCTGACTGATGGTTCATAGATATTTCTCTCTTTGGCTCTGAGCTATGCACACAAATATAATCACACTCCCATCAGCACTGGTTTAACTTATACAAAATTCACAAAATGTAAGCATGCTTACTTTTTTACAATGGCATTTAGCTCATAACACAGCTATACCTACAGTCTTATAGGTCCACAGCATGGCTCTGTACTATTAGCCCTGTTTTTAACAATGGACGTTTTGTCACTTCCAATGACATCTTTAACCAGTAACCATGGAGTCATATTACAGGTGCTGTGTTTGTGTGTAAAGGTGATTAGAAGTTGTATCTTGTGCATCCAGGACAGATTGGAATACATTTGCTCGATCACCTGCTGCTCTGCTCACCCATTTTGCCTCCTTTTGAATATTATATAATATTTATTTTTCTCTCTATGTACATGTGTGTAATGGTTGCTGAAGAGATAAAATATGTGTTACTCCTGTTAAAAGTGTTTACACATTCAGAGAATACTGTAACATATATTCATAATGCACTGTTCCCTGATTCTATATTATTAATCATGAGACAGAGGTTATTATAAAGACAATATAAACTTGGTAAATCTTTTTTTTTTTTACTGAGGTTAACAAACTAAAGAATAGCTTCATGTGTGTATCTTTTTTTTTCACTTGAAATGACATTCTTTAAAATTACAATATTACAATGTATGTTCATGGGGCACAAGGCAATATCTTATTATCCCTATTCTAGTGTGTTTTTAATATACTGTCTCCAAGACACCAACTCATGATGCTGAAGTGATTCTACACATCTTTATGCGTCTAAATGGTTACACTGAGCTAGAATGGAAGTCCTATTGGCTTTTGGTTATAGTTTGAGCTGACATGATTGTGTCCCCACTTAAGACTGTAATGATACAGTGCAAGTTAACTAACAGAAAAGGCAAAACTCTATAAACAGTGATATTAAACTATCAACCCTCCTGTTATGTTTGTTTCTTAGAGACAGCAATAATGTTACAGGGTAAATTTGACCCGGGGCATATTTAATGATTCAAAAGTGTCAGAACCCAAAACAATCCCAATAAACATTCTTTAAAATCTCATTATTAACTCCATTACTAACCATTTAAATCAATATTTAGTGCAATGGTGCTTTTTAATTCTCACAAATCATGGTTCAATGGGGTTAACTCACTTGTTTCTTTGTGAAAATTCATGTTAAACCTTTATTCAATGTACATTGGAAAGCCCTATATATAATTACAATAGTTTTACATGACTTAGAATTTTGTTCATTTTCTTTTGTATTTTATTTTATTTTTTCTTTTGCAAAGTGATGTTGATAAATTATTCTATATGTTGATTGCGTTAATTAAGTTAAGCAGAAGAAGTTTCATACTGAAAAAAAATACTTTTAACAATTTTCTTTAGATTTTTTAACTTAACTTATATATTTACTGTCTCTAAGGGACCAAATCATGTTGCTGAAGTGATTCTACACATCTTTATGTGTCTAAATGGTTTAACTGAGCTAGAATGGAAGTCCTATTGGCTTTTGGTTGTAGTGTGAGCTGACATGAGTGAATGTCAGCTCATGACATTCACATGAATGTGTATCCCCACTTAAGACTGTAATGATACAGTGCAAGTTAACTAACAGAAAAGGCAAAACTTTAAACAATGATATTAAACTATTAAACATTAAGAATAGAAAAAAATAAAATAAAAATATTTAATATTGTTATAATGGGGAGGGGGAAAGGGGGTCCTGCACACCTGTGCAAATCACAGATCTTTAAATCTGAAATCAGCGTCTGCTCCAGCTCTTTGTGAGAGATGTGTGTCTATGACCGGGCCTACACTCCTGTGTGAGATGCACACTGAGAGCCAATGTGGAGGTAACCGTGGTCACTGTTTCCCTGAGGACCGTCTGGCGGCGAGGGCCATTAATTATAAGAGACAGGCAGACAGACAGCTAGCCAGCTCACCAGACAGACGGACAGACAGACAGTACCGCAGAGAGCGCAGACAGGCCTGACAGGAGCAGGCCCGACAAATACAAAGCGAGAGGAGGAAGAGCAGCAGCACGCGCGGCCAAGAAAAATAATCCTCCCCCTGTAGCGAGTACAGCTCTGTGCGCCGCCCCGCTTCTCCTGCTGCCAGAGAGGACTATGAGTAAATACATTCAGGCATAATAACCCTTTGTCATAAGAGAAAGAAACGCCATTTGCGACGGAGATAAATAATTGAAAAAAATGCGGCTGTCCGACTGCGCATCCCTGGGAGTGAATAGTGAAATGCTGCGCCAGTGTCCCGGCTGAGAGACGGAGCCGATCTGACCCAACATATGCTCCCGAGCTTTTCCCCCCTCCTGACATTATACACACAATATCGCTGCTAGAATCATCCTTTCCAACATGGTAAGTTGTTTTCTGTTCTTTTTTTAACGAGGTTGTGTCGGCGACGAGCGGCCTGTGGGGGAAATGCACATCCGGGACTGTATTTGGGAGAAGTCATAATATTTTATGAATCATAACTTGTTATGATGTGGGAGCGCGCGTGGCGTGCAACAGGTCGCCGTACAGTAGCGGGGACGCGCATCTCTCCGCGTATTTTGCGCTTGTTTCCAAACATTGGCGTTTTAACGTCCCACCGTCGTGTACTCGAAAATAATGGGCAAGATGGCACGAAGATACGAATGCTTTGTTGGCACAATAGAGTTGGGCTTTTTTCGAATAATCCGCGATGTTTTTCTTTTCTTACCATTAGATAACTGTGTGAGAGTGATTTGATGTTTGTTTTTGGACAATATCTCATCGAGTGCGCAGTAATACGCACGTCTTGAGCTTAATCAATTTATTTTAAGGGTTTAAAATCGATCGAAAATCACTGTTTTGTTCAAATAGATAAAAGCCCATAAACCCACTGCAGAGTTAACACAAGTACGTCGTTAAAGTCTGTCATATAAAATGATAGGACTCATATCTCTAACATGGGAGACCTATTTTAAATACAGACATATTATTTCCTGACGTCACAAAAGGCTACCTCGCAAGGAGCGATAACAGACTTTACATCAAATGTGTTTTTATTCTAACCGAGCCTCAATAGGGCATTAAGGGGGTGGGGGTGGGTCTGGTGGGGTGGTGGGTGTCACAGGGCCTGGGTGAAATATTATTTCCCTCCTCACTCTGGCTGTGTCTTTCTTTCACTACCTCTCTCCACGTGGTAAGCAGTCGGGATGAGGGTGAAAAGGGAGCATTGTGCCTCTAGTCAGTGGCCTTATGTGCTGGAGAGGCTCTGAGAGGGTGATGCTCACTCAGCTGTGCTCCCTCAACGCCATTGTTGCAAATTCCACCTCATTTCAGCCGCTCTGTTTACTGAGCTCACACAGGCGCCTGTTTTAGAGGCGGCGGGAGCATCCTGCAATCTCACCCACCCAACCAACCACGCACCTCGAGTGGAGTGTGTGTGCATGCGGGCAACAAGGTGGCCTTTGACACAAAATTCTGTTTTGACGGGCATTAAAATTTAATTAATTAAAGGGAGATTGCGTTGACTTTTGCGTCCACCTGTGTGCACAGTTCTCCTCTGCTGCACGTAGCAAGAAGCTCACGATGAGGTCTAAATTTATAGGATTATAATCAGTGCACGAAAGCTTAGGGTAAGGCCATTATGCGATGAACTTCAGCGTCAATTTATGAGGATTTACTAAAGAGAGGCAGTGGACTCTTGGCTCAAAGGAAGGGGTGTTCACTCGCCATTTGAATGCAAAGTAGTAGATGAACAAGTGAGCTGTGTGTGTGTGTGTGTGTGTGTGTGTGTGTGTGTGTGTGTGTGTGTGTGTGTGTGTGTGTGGAAGGAGGGCCAACGGTGAGTTTTGAGAAAAGGGAGAATTGCCGAGAGAAACTGTCACATGGCACTTTAGCTGTTTTTCTTTCTCTGCACCACAATGCCACCAACGTGGACAAGCTTTGTTCAGACCAATCAGCTTGGAGCATATATTGTAACATTTTTGGGAGAAATTATTTTTAGTTTTTCTTCATTTTTTGCTGTTCCTCTGAGTAATTTTAGATACTTACTTTTTCCAGTGTGCAGGGAGACAGAATAAAAGTTGTGTGTTGGCCAATGTGCACCTCCGTCGGTCCCATCCTGCAGAAGCATGTCCCGTCGGAAACAGAAACGACCCCAGCAGCTTATGAGCCTGACCCTCGGTGCCTGTCGGATACTTGAGCATGGTGAGAAAAGACTGCATATCAAAAAAAGTACTGCTCTTTCAGTTAGATCGCATTGGAAAGTAGATTAAGATTTTTAAAAAGTCATTTTTCCTGTACAAGGGATCACAAGAGTAAATAATTCTTAGTGTTGTAATAATATTTTATAACTGCTACATCACATTGTACTGTAACTTTAGACCTAGGATCACTTGCCCAACTTATATGGAAGTTTTGTTTATGTAAAGGTTGTTTATCTTAATTCAGAAATTGTTTTCAGGATAACTGAATCTGTTTCATTTGAATCTAAAAAGTAGACAATGTTAAAAATACACAGTCTCAGGTACGTGCTGTTTGCACTCAGAAAAAGAAGACATCTTGGAATTATTGGCCTGCAGAGTCCTTAATTCATTCTCTGTGGTGGCAGCCATTAGCTGCTTTCTTTGCCTTGTAAAACCCAAATGTCCTCACTTCTCATCACTGCCAGGTTCAAAGACACAGACCACCCACAATGGGGAGAAAATACAGTGAACCCCTGTAGAAACATCTGTGATGTGAATGTCAAGTGAATTTGAAAATGCATTAGAAAAAGCAAGATGTCGACTTGGTTTAGGCAAGAGGATGAGCATGAGGAGGTTAAGAAAAAGGAAACATTGTTAGGCACTGTATAAGGTGTTCTTACTGCTATAGCATTAGACCCCATTGTCCCCTTTCAGCTTTGTTGCTGGGCACTGAAGCATGAGCATACCCATGAAGAAGTGTGTATGTGACAGGGTTTGTGTGAGTGTGTACACAAGTGTGTGTATTTGTCTCTGTCCAGATACTCCAGTTACAAGAGAAAGGCCCACATTGTGTCATAAAAATGAGCTTAAAGCAAAGGGCAGTAAGTTTAGCATTTGTTCGTGTGTGAATGACAAACCTATGAAAAAGATAGAAAAACATGTTCTGTCTCTGCATTGGTAGGCAGGCTTTGTGTGTATGCTTCAACATGTCCCCTTTGTTTTTTTTGGACTAAGTTAGCTTGCTGATGGTTTGTGAGTCATCATGTCTGTCTGCAGGGCTGTTTGTTTTCTTTGCACGACACCTCTCTTCCTCTGCCTAGTGCTAAACCATATCAGGAATGCGACCTCAGAGTGTTTAAGGTCAAGTCTGCCAGCCAATCAGGCACCCACTACAGTGTCCAGTATCCAGCCAGGACCTAACCCTCAGCACCCCTATGGGCTACATGGGGGGAAGGGCTCTTAAGGAGATGAAAGAAAGACAGATTGAATGGAAGAAGAAAGAAAAAGAGAGGCAGGGATGGAAGAGTGTCTCAGTGAGTGAGTGTGGCTGCTTTTATTGGGATCGGAGGTGGGGGGATGAGGTAAAGTCCACTGTCTTGTGTGTGTTACCCTGGAAACAAGGTAGACCCCTTTATTGGTAGGCAGTGTATTCTTGCAGATCAGTGGAATCTGTGTCTGATGTGTGTGTGTATGTTAGCAAGTATGCATGTCATGTCCCATTTGTGTGTGTGTGTGTGGTGGCGGTGGTGGAAAAGCTGCAGTTGATAGGACAGATAGGAGAAAGACAAAAAGAAAGCAATAGCAAATGATTAAGAGGTGCAAATTAAAGCAGGATGTTGAAAGTCACCTCTTAGACAACTGAGTTCTTTCATTTTTCTGACACCCACCAAATGACATCTTTCTCTTGCCCTTGCTTGCTCTTTTTAGTTGTTTGTAAGTGCCTTGAAATGTGGATTTCTAAATAGAACACTTTCATTAAATAAAGCTTTCTAACAGAACAGATTGTAAACCATCTTTAAAAGCATGATTACTCTGTTGTAATTAAATATGATACAATTACATTTAGATTTTCTCCTTTCAATTTTTCTAGATGACAACTTGGCAGTGAAGTCATACCCCTCTCCACTTATCCTGGATTCTCCCTCGTGCTCTCCAACCTCCTCTCTTCAAAGCTCCCAGTTGCACCTTGCACTTCATTCATCTCTCAAGAGCTCTCAGACCCCCTCTCTACCCACTGACGGTCCACTGCCATCCTGCTCAATCAGCCAGCCCTCCCACCAGCCCCTTAAAGACCCACAGCCCTCCCTCCCAGCTAAATTCCCGTACTCCACTCTCCTTTCCAACACTAAGCATCCCCTTGCCCTTCAACTGTCTGACTGCAATTCTACGTCATCTTCAAGTACCCTAATCTACTCCTCTAGAGGTGCAGACATGGCCTCTCCTAAGCTGGGACTGTCAGCGACCACTACCACCTCTTCTTCTTCCTCATCGTCTTCTGCCTCCTTGTGTCCTCCACCACATCCTGGAAGCCCCAGCCGTGTGCCTGAGGGCCCTCCAAGTCCTGTTACCCCAACTCCCAGCCCAGGTGTGGCAGCTTCCTCATCTGCACCCTCAAGGGCTCAACTGAGCATTGCCCTAATCCTGGAGGAGCTGCGAGTGCTGCAGCAAAGGCAGATCCACCAGATGCAGATAACTGAGGAGATCTGTAGACAAGTGCTACGCCTTGGTGGAGCCTCCTATTCCATAGACACACCCAACCAGCATCTCCTCCCCTCCTTGCCTCAGCTCTGTCTTGAGGGCAGCAAAAGAGCAGCTAGCCCAACTTCTGAGCCAACTGCAACTCAGCCTTCCACATCTGTAGCTCCTCTACTGGCATGTTTCTCCTCCCTTTTGCCTTCTCAAGTAGCAAACAAACCAACAAAGCCTAGCAGTTCATTATCCCAAATCCTGCAGCCCCACAAGCCACAGATGGAAGGGACAGTAGGGGCTGCAGGGGTTCACAGTTATCTGAGGGGGAGTTCTCGGTCAGCAGCTTCCTCCACCTCCTCCTCTGCTGCCATTTCCATGGCTTCCTCCAACTGTCCACTACCCCTGTCTTTAGCTCTGCCCAACCGCTATCTTCATGAGAAATCCTCAAATACCTCTGCACCCAGTGGGCAAAGTGGCATGTCGTTCCTAAACTCATCCCTCTCTGCTTCAGTCCCAATGGTCCCAAACTCCCAGCAAAGTTTGCAGGCTCTCTCTGGAGTGACAGACTCCTCTGCATCCAGCTCTACCACTCCTGGTCGCCTCCATCACGGCTGTCGCTTTTGTGGTAAAACTTTCAGCAGTGACTCTTCCCTACAGATACATCTTCGCTCACACACAGGGGAACGACCCTACCAGTGTCCCGTGTGTCTCAGCCGCTTCACCACACGTGGGAATCTCAAGGTTCACTTCCTACGCCATCGTGAGCAAAACCCAGAGCTCTCACTGTCACTCCTGCCACCTTCTCTGTTTGGGGTAGCATTAGGGACCAATAGAGTATCAGATATGGGACAGGCAATGAGCGCTGCAAGCAGTGCTGGTGGTATGAATATGATACAGAAGAAGCCAAAAAGGCCTGAGGATGAAACATGCGGGGATCATTTGGAAGTTAGTGGTAACAATGCTGGATTTTCTCTGGAGACCTCTGGAGGATCCACCCCTTCTACCCTACCCCTACCCCCGAGCGTGGATCTGGCTCTGATTTCCCACTCTCTCCTACAGCTCAATAGGGCTGCAGCTGTAGCAGCTGCAGCTTCTATCACTTCGGGCTCAACCCAGTCGTCCTCTTCTTCAGCCTCCACCTCCTCACTGGCTTCTTCCCTCCTCTCAAACCCTTCTTTGGCTTCGTCTTCCACCATTGCGGGGTTATTCAAGGGCACAAAGCAACACTTTGATGAGAACACTCCCCCTCAGGCCCCAATGCTTTCACCTGCAGCTTACTCTCAGATAGCTAACCTGCCCAAGCTTCTCTTCCCATCTGTCTCAACTTCTTCCTCTACCCCTGCTGCTCATACATCCCTCTACAACCATCCAGCCTTGGGCTTGCTTCGCAACCCCCTACCTAATACCCCAGGCGCTCACCAACTTGCTTCCTCCAGCCATTCTCAGCTTTCATTCCCTTTCTCTTCCTTCCCTAAAGTCCAGGGTTCACCTGGTACCACTCCCTCTTCAATGTCTTCTTCCCTGGCTAGCTCCACTCCTACATCTGAAACCTCAAAGCTGCAGAGGCTGGTGGAGAAGCTAGAGAAGGTGCCTTCCTGCTCCTCTTCACCCTGGGCTTCCGCTACTTCCTCCTCCATGCTGGAGATGTTATCTGGCAGTAACACTACCTCTTTAGCAAGTTCAGCCAATAGTGGTTTCACAAATGCCAGCACTTCAACAACATATGTCATGGCATCCCCACCATCTTCAACTCTGGTCTCCACTTCTGTTTCAAACTTCACTCGTGAGATGGTTGCTGCCCTGGGTATGAGTGCCAATGGCAGAAGTGCCATGGCAGGGGGCTTACCACCATCACTCAGCATCGCAGGACTAGCTGGTAACATGGCAAACAATCAATGTGGGGTGTGTCTACGGGTGCTGAGCTGTCCCAGAGCGTTGCGCCTGCACCAGGCTACTCACCTTGGAGAACGCCCTTTCCCGTGTAAAATATGTGGCAGATCCTTCTCAACCAAAGGCAGTCTGCGGTCACATGTGGCTACACATCATGCCCGACCACCAAATGCACGTGTCCAGAACTCTTGCCCACTGTGCCAGCGCAAGTTCACAAATGCCCTTGTGCTCCAGCACCATATTCGTATGCACCTTGGGGGGCAATTGCCCACAGATATCACAGAAGATTCTGTGCATGATATGCCAGCTGAATCCAATGCCAAAACCTTGTCACAATCACAATCCCAGTCCACAGATCCAAACACTGCTTCTAGTAAAACGCCCCCTCTGGCAGGCCTCCCTAAGAGCCCAGCCCCAAGCTCACAATTTCAAACTCCAGCAGTTGGCCCTGTCCCTGTCTCTAGTGGCATAAAATCAGCTGAGTCAACCAAAAGTCCCAGCAAGTCTGGGTCCCCAAGCCCTGATCTAATTCCCCCCTCTGACCTAAGCCCTGATCCCTTCATGAGTACTACAACACAAACTCCTCCACCAGGCAGTGTGGACCCCCCTATTCTTTGTGTCAGTGCCCCCTTGCTTGCCCCCCAGGAGATGGATCAAGCCTCCCCAGTTGGCAAAGATAACCAAGTTGAACAACAAGCCAATGCTTCCATTTTTAACAAAACCACAGTATCTTCTAATCCCATGGAAGAGGATTGTGGAGAGGGTGAGGTGCCCACCTCCTCCCCCCTTGATTCCAAACCTAACCTTGAGGACTTACAAAGCACACCTGGCCTTGATGCCCAATTTGCTTATTCTTCTCCTGGCACTTCCTCCATCTCACTTCAAAAAGATGCTCTCAATGTTGATTTATCCCCAACCTTAGAATCAGAGTCAGTACCCCCAATGCCCCAATCATCAGAGCCCATGGAGGATGACAAAGATCAGTCTCCTCCACCAGCAACACCAAAGCAAGACCAAGCAACTGTTCCTGATGAGGACCCCAAAATGGTGCCCACTTTGGATGCTTCTGACACTACTGGTGCTGAAGTAAAGGGTGCTTCACAGAAAGCTGCCCCTTTTGTAAGAGAGACACGTCAGAGCTTTCATTTAGGTTCATATGGAAGAGAAGACCCGATGGAAAGTGTCAAGATCAGTGGATCAGCTGAAAGTGAAACACTGGATGCATCTGTCCCCATCAGTCTTGCCCCAACCCTGCCCTCTCCAATGTCTCGTCCAGAGAAGAAGACCTATTGCTGTGCAGAATGTGGAAAGGAGTATGCCAGTCGCAGTGGACTGAAGGTGAGGAGAAAAAACACATTTGGTACCTTGAAATTTAGTCTACCATTCATATGTTACTGTTGTAGTACACAGCTTTTTAAAGAAACAGAATACTATGTATTTCAAGGGACAGATAATTTTTGCCTCATAAAGACAAAATATGAGACATATGTTTGACATAATTTCCCATGGATTTAGCTGTACCCCGCATTACATGAGACAGTTACATTTAGTCTGACCTATTCCTTTGTGTTCCAAGGGGCACATGAAACACCATGGGGTGGTAACCAAATCGGCACGGCCATCAGGAAGGAGTAGTCGTTCTTCTGCTGACCAGCCTCAGTCTTCTTCCTTAAACATTCCTGCCACTAGGAGCTCAGCGGGCTTCTGGAACCAGTACCAGGCCTTCCTCAATACCAGTAATGAGTCAAGTGATAACCCAACTGATGGCAACCAAGGAGAGAACGAGGTAGCACAGTCTGCAAAATCACCTGTTCAGTCTCAGATGGATCCAAGAGGCGCTGATGAAACTGGGGAAGAGTCTGGCGAAGGGTCCTAACTTGAGTCAGTGTGATAGGCCTGATTGTGTTCTGGTGTTTTCAATCAATGTTTACTTTTTGGTGAAACCGTATGGGCATTTGCGTAGTATTGCTTCCTTAACACATTTTAGTAGCCTGTCAGTTTGATAGTCAGAGTAATATGTTTGTATGTGAAAGTTGTGAGTCAACCAGCTTGGTCCTGTGTTAAAAAAGAGACAGCTATTGTAAAAATAAAATTGCAAATATTCAAGATGTGACAAAGTGAGTCCAGTTTTGCTGGATTTAATAAAAATGTGACATAACATTTGTCTGGCTGAAGTTGTCAATAGCTTGATGCACTTTCCAACAAAAAATGTCCCTGTTGTATCAATGTTTCATATCAGACCTGGGTCAAGTATTTTTTGTTTTAGTTACTTAGAGATGATAGGCAAGGTTTAACACAATGGAACAAATTTGATATGAGCAGCTAATGAGTGAGACACAGAGAATTAAACCTGAAGAAATAAGCAAATTGATCCAACTGGCACCAAAGGAGGCTCAAGCTAACCAAAAGAAAATGTCTTAATGAATGCATCCTAACCTGTGTCTGTTTCATATTTGTAAAAGTCTTTCCCTAGGTTTGCGAGGGAACTGTTATTAACAAGGAAAATAGAAAACAGCAAAAATGTTTTGCTTTTTTTGTTTTTTGTTCTACAGATTTATAAAACCTTGTTTTGCTTTGCAAGAGAAACACAAACTGAAAGTGCATCCATGGGGAGTATTAGGTCTGTTGTCCACCATATTGTGGTTGAAAGAAACTACTCACTCAAGTTGTTGTGGTTTACTTTTCACCATATTGTCCTGTCTAACTAGAAGCACAGCTGCAATGTTTGTGAACCCAGTAAGGACATGGTCTTTTGTGTGCCCTTTGACCTTCAGCTATGTGTGTATTATGATTGTTGTTTGGTCCAAAAGTATTGTGTAACACTTTTTTCAGTTACTAAAACTTAAGTTTCAATAAATATCTGAAGTCTATGTCTGTTTGTTGTAAAATGTACTTTCAGTATCTCTGTATTAAAACCAGTTTGGCAAAACAAAATCTATCCATGTCTCAGTTAATTATATTAAACACAACGATATTTAGCTGATGTACTGATTTATTTGCAGAAAAGACACAATGCACAATTTAGGCCTTTTTTTTTCATTAAAATGTCCACGATCCCCAACAGTCACACACCACTGATTCATGCGCTCTGCCAAGACAATCAAAGCTTCTCTTTTTGTGTCAAATCAACCAAGATGACAAGGGCAGCAGAGATTCCTCAGTCATGAAAAGCAAAGCAGCTGAACTACAATGTCGGACGAAGAGGTTGACAGTAGGAAGTGTGCTAAATCTCAAAAGCTGTGCACTTTAATTATCAGATTTATCACTCTACTGTGCAAATTAGCTGCTAAATAGCATCAGCAGTCATGCAATGTGAAGTGAAATTTATAGGTGTCATTACAAACAAACAAATGAGGGCCACAACATGCATGAAAAAGAGCTCACTGTGTCAAATGACAAAGTCTGAAGCCGTAAAATGTAAATGTTAGAACTACACTGTTTCTATGCAATGTTCAACCTATTCTCAACAATAATTCAGAGCCTTATGTAGTTATAGTCATAGGCATTTCTAGCCCATTTTTGGGGGTACTTGGTTGAAACGTAATATTTTAACAACAAATGTACAGCAGCTCCACCGCGTTTCACATGTTGTGCATTGCATTTCAAATGAAAGTCCAAAAGATAACTCAATGTCAGTTGTTGGTATTTTTGGTACTCACTATAGGGGGCTGGTTTACAAAAACATACATACTGTTTTTGTATAAGTTGAGGAGCTGCAGTATCAACATGAGTTGTCTTTCCCCAGAAATTAGGGTCATCATATGTTACTTTTATGATTCCAATCCATTCCTCTTTTGCTGTGGCTCAGCATTTAAATAACCTTTATCAGATGTGACGGTTTAGTCACAGACTTTCCCTAGTGTTTTAAGTGTTATACTTTTCTTTCACAAATATGGGAATGAAATTGCATTCCAGCTCAGCACCCCTAAACATCTGATCCAAGAATCGCTCCTGGTTATAGTATGGCTAAATCTATATTAGTAGAATACCTTGCAGATTCAAAACAGAAGACGACTTACAGATATGTTTTGTTGTTCAACAGAAAAAATGCAAACATTTTGGACATTTGTTTGTATGCCATTTCTGGCAAACAAAAGCCAAAAATTTCATGGTTCAAGCTTTGAAAAGCAGGGATTGGCTGCTTTTCCTGTTAACAAATTTAAGCAATGGTATTTCTTTGAGATAAAAAAAACCTTACAGGTTTTGACAGTTGGTTGCACAAAACAAGCATTGTCAAGGTGTTTGATGTCGTGGAAATTGAAAACCATGTCACACTTTTAAAATCAAACAATTCATATATATTTATCATGATAAAAGCCCTACAAAAATAAAAGCCCTACAAAAATTAATCTAGAATTAACTGAAAATATAAAAGTCAAACAGTAACACAGGCCTCTTTTCTAAATTGACTAATATTAGATTAGGTTAAAACTGACCTCTATACTGAGTGGTATGAGTACTTCTACTTACATAAAGATTAGATATTGTCTTCCAGCATGTCGGCTTTGGCCATAAGATGTGGTTGAAAATATTTGAAGAAAATTGAAGAACAAATTTATTTTAGTTTAAGGTTAAAAAAGAAAGCAAGACAAAGTTGTCCAGGTCCAGTGTGAGGAAAGGACAGTGGATTTAATTATGTTGCTCTCTTACCACTCTTCCTTCCCTCTCTCTTCCTTGTTTGTTTGGGTTTTTTTTTTTCATTTTCTCTTTGTTTTCCTAATTTTCTGTTGTAAAGCACTTTGGATCAACTGTGTTGTGTGTAAAGTGCTATGTAAATAAAGTTGATTTGATTTGATTTGATTTGATTTTGATTTTGATAGGCTGGCATACAAAAGCTTAACTCAATTTACATATAACTGGTGAATGTATATGCAATGTGTGCATTAGAGGGCGCAATTTCTCTTTGAAAACACACTTTTACGTTGCTTCATGTTGTACAAATGCTATTTGGACAGCTCTAATTAAGAATCAATATGAAAGAGAAGGATCCAATTAATTTGTTTATAAATATGTATATATATTTTAGAAAAGAAACTCAGCTGCCCTGTTAAGTTTAACTAAGTTCATCTTTAATACTGAAACAGAACTCTGAACTAAACTTTGTTCAAATAGATGTCGCTCTGGATTTAAAAATAAAAACACAGCTGGTGGAAGTGTCAGAACAAATGAGTGAATTGTAAAACAAGGTGAAGACGTGTTTTTCTGGATACATCTCTCTAAAAATGATCACAAACAATCTTCAAAATGCCATAAATTCAATGTGATCTAATTGATATCCAGCTGTTTCTCAATGCGTCATTAAGACACACTTTGTCTCCTTCAGTTCAGTGTTTGCGTCCTCTTCTCCATTCAGCTTCATGCGTATCAATCAGCATAAAGATATTCAATGACAGCTAAGAGAGGACCGTGCCAAGTCTAATGTGAAGGTCACTAAGTTGATTCCAACCCCTCCGTGTGTCAGAGGGGCGGGCTGATTTAAGAGTGGGAGGTTTACAATCCTCCACTTTTCAGCTGAAGATTCTCCGGGGAATATCAAACTACCACGTCTGCAGAGGGGATAGAGAGAGGAAGAGGAGAGGGGATCAAAATAAGCAGCGTGCAGGATAGAGAAGAGAGGACAGCGAGGAGTAAAGACAGCTTTATGAAAACAAAGGCGGCTGCAACATCTGGAGCGAGGCGTGAGCTTCATTTGGAGAGAAGTACGCACAGCCAGAAGCTCCAGCGCCCACACTTCCTGCTCCCCATGTCCGTCCTTTTGGTTAAAAGTTAAAGAGAAGAATGCAAAGACTTTACAAATAGCTGCGGTTGTTTAAGTTACTCAAGTATAGTTGCAGAGACGCACAGCTGCATATTCCCTGGAAACGACCATCGTCATACACGCACAGCTGCGCTCGGAAAATCATTTATGGGATACATTTTTCGATAGACGATGTTTTGACAAATAGCAAAGAGAAGTGTGGGTCAGCTGTTATTAGAGGATCTGTCTGTTTTTAACTGTATCTGGACAGTCGAGGGATGGCACCGGAGCTCAAGATGCTTCTTCGACTGCTGCTGCTGGCAGTGGTGTGGGAGCTGAGCGCACAGGGAGCGACGGAGCGACAAGTCAATCCAGAGGTGAGGCATGCAGCCAGACACAAGGATTAACGGGAGAGGGGAAGGAAAACAGAAGGTCATTACAAATCCAGAGTCTGGATTTAAAGAAGTGAGAAAGAAAATATATCCTAAGTGTTCTAACAGATAAATAAACCCAGAATGAATATAAAGCTAGACACAATTAACCCCGAATCTAGATCACTCAATCCAGAATAAAGCAACAAATCCAGTTAAATCAGTCTAATACTTATTTGATAACAGATTTATCCATCCGGACTCATCTGGACTAATTCATCAGAATTGACCTTCTGATTAAAAAGCCAAGCCTGAGTCACGTGAGGCAAGTGTCAAGTGATTAATCCAGATAAATGTATCAGTATTAAAGGATAAAACCAGATTAATAAATTCAGAGAGAGCCAGATAAGCAAATCCTGAATCATGTAAACAAGTCCTGTATCAAGTGATGAAACCAGATATATTAACTCAGTAGCAGGGAGAAAGCTGACTCAACAAATTCTGTAAATCCAGAGACATAAATCTAATTTCAAGGAATAAATCAAAAAAGGGCAGATTAAAGGAGTAAACAAAATGAGTGAATGCAAAGAAGAATAGGTCAGAAAAATCTAACCAAAATAGATGATTCAAACTGATATGGAAGTTCAGACTTTAGCAATAAGTTAAACAAAAGATCAAGCCACAGGACAGGATAAAGAATTTCAGAATAATGAACATACAGAGTTAAAAGGGTTTAAATGGCTCTTGACTGATTTTTACGATCTCAAATTCAATGAACTTAAGTCACAGATTTCCTGAATTGTCAAACAAAAAAAAGTTATCAAACTTTGTTCAAACTTTGCATCCTGCCGGACAATGATTTCAGCAGTTGCCGGTTGGCCCAGAGATCTGGGAAGGGCCTTGACCCTGGGTTAGAGGAAGCAGCCCATAATGATAATGGCGCTCATGAAAACACTGAGAAATGCTGAGAGGGCAAAAGCAGGAGAGAGAGAGAAAAAGCAAATAAGGAGAAATGCATGAGCTTGTATTGTGGTCTGGACAGAGACAGAGGCAATTTTTGTTGGAGTGGGGTGTGGGGGGATTGATAGTCGTGGGTATATAGTTCTATTCACAGGGATGGGGAGATGTAATTGTTGACATCTGTCCTGAGTTAAGGCTCAGCGGACTGCAGGGAGGTGGGTTTTTTACAATCTGAAAACTTCTGCAGCATCTCAACCATGGTCAGTTGTGGAAAAACCCCCACCACAGTTTGAACCCTAACTCAGAACATTAAAGACTTCCAATAACCCACTGAGCTGAGCTGAGGTTGCAGGTTTAAGTAGTGCTGTTGAGTCGGGAAGACTGTTTAGATTATCCTGTTTTTTTCTGGGCTGTTCTGTTTACTCAGGTCTGATCTCTTCTGTCTGCAGTATCAGTCAGCCTACGTCACACAGTCAGATTTCCCTGTTTGAAGTTTTGTGCTACTGCTGCAGGAAGTGACATGCTTATGATTCCCCTCTACACACCTGCTTCCTCCAGCATCATTAGTCAGTACTGTGTGAACTAGAGAAAGGGGGTTTGTGTTCATGCAGTCATGAGAGCAGGGAGGCTGAAATGATTTGGGAAGGCTAAATAGTGGTGCCAAGAATCTCGATAGTCACTGCCTTTGTCTGTCGAATAATATTTCCAGCTGTGCTAGTGGAAGAAGCTCGAGTTAACACCACTGACCTACATACCGCTCCCAACCTAAAGGCACAACACAATTCATTTTTATTGACTCAAATGTAAACTGAAGAGCAGATCTTACACCACAGATCATTGTATTTTTAATTAAAGCTACTGTGAGGAGTTTTTAGCTGGATATGAAACAGATGCCAATGTCTCAATATGACCTAAACCATCAAACACAACCATCAGCAACATGATTGATCATTTCTGTTTCTTGTTTTTAAGGTCTGTAACTAATCCTGAAGGGTATGTGTCAGGGCCAAATGAGTTACAGCAAGCTGAAGAAAGAGCCTTTGTTTACATTTTCTGATTCACAGTGAGTGATACGTTTGGTACAAAAGAGCAGGATAAGATTTTTTATCAGATAACACCACATGTACAGGCAGGAGGTAATGCTTTGTCCACAGAGGGCAACATGACGACACTAGCCAAAAGTTCCACTCAGGAGCTTTAGAGAAAAACAACAGATTATAGTTTAAAACTTGTGTCACTCAGTAGATCTGTGTTCAGAGGAGCAAACCAAATGGAAAGGACAAAGGCAGTTATTCTATGGATGTGTTTGTAAAGGAATTTCCCAAAGAGACTGTTAAATATGTAATAAATTAAACTTTAACAGAACAAAAGAAAACATAAAGTGCAAGTTCTTTCACAATAAGAGCCTTTCAAACATCTTATTGCAATATTCTATGTCCGAGCCTTTGTGTGCGTGTCAGCTGAAAGAGCTGCACAGGAAGTCTGAGAATAAAAAAGATAGTCGAGACTAATTTAGTTATCAACCGTTTAATGGAGGTACAGACCGAAAGATGGTTCAGGTTAACTGTTACTTTGTAAACAAGGTGGGTCCTCTAAGAGTCCTTTAATTTTGTATCTTTGAATTTGATCAAGAAGAACAGAAATATAAACAGCAAAGATGCAACCTTACTCACAGAGAGCTTTGAACACGTTTCATTTACATCAGAAAGGGGGACCTTGCAAAAAGCAATGCTTGGCTTTTATGTGCAATGACCAGTTGAGGTGGAAATTTGCACCAAAGTGCAGAACAGGCTTGTCCTGAAGTGCACTGGAAAGTTTATTGGTCAATGAGTTTATATTCATTTAGTGATTCACCTCTTCTGTTTTTAAGAGGGTTTTTACAAAACCACATTTGGGGATGTTTGTGACGTACGTTGCCTCAACAAACCCACAGCTGATCAGTTTCAGTACACAGCTCTTCTCCAGAGTGGGATGTTTTAATTAACCAAAGTGGGATTAAGTGAGTGGTCAGCCTTGTCGTTTGTCTGTTTGTGAGTTCTGCGTTGGTGAGATAAACAGTCGGGGGATGTAAAGATGCAGAAGTCATTTCCTGTGGTCTTTGGCAGAGACAGGAAGCGGGCAGTGGAGTTTCGGGACTAAGAACACCTTGGTGTGTCAGCAACCACCTGTCCATGACACATGCACGGACCCATGCATCCATGCACACACGCACTAACGTACATGCACACACAGAAATAGTTTGGAGCTGAAGTCATTGACTACAAAGGAAGATGGGCGGATATAAAATGAGATGATTAAAGCAAAGCGAGGAGGACAGTGAGGAGGCTGTTTATGAGTAGAAAGGAAGCCATTGTGGTGATGGCAGTGATGCAATCTGGGAAAAAGACATTTGGAAAATGAAGCAATTATTTTGTTGAATGGGACAGGAAGTATATCATAGCTGACATGCAGACATCCTGTATGAATCCATGCCTTTCTTTTCTTACTTCTAAAGAAAATTAAAATATGATTTATTGTAAGCTTTACTCATGTCCCATGTAGACTTCTTGCTCGTCTTTAGAGGAACAAAAGGAAGGAAGGGAGCGTAGATTTCAGACAAAGCCACATCCCGAATATCACCAGTGGGTGGCCCAGAGGCGGCCTCCCTGAGGAAAGATAGGAGGTGTTACAGGAAATAAGGTTATATGCAAAGTCATTACCTCATTTCCTGTCCACAAAGGAAGCAAGCAATGAGCAAATTTTAGGGGTAGTTTTCTTTTTTTATCCAGAGACAAAATCCTGCCACTGAGGTTTACTAGGGATTAAATTCTTGCTCCAATGACACTGAAAGAGTTTTTCCACTCTTTTGTCAACGAAGCCTTAATGGTGTCGGCTGGAGAATTCTTGTTTTAATAGACAGCAGCTGGTGGAATTAGACACACACACACACACACACACACACACACACACACAGAGAGAGAGAGAGAAAGAGACACACACAAAGTTTTAAAGACTTTCCTACATGTGTTGTGGCCGCAGGGGTCTTCAAACTCATAAATGCCGTCCTTGAGGAACAGCTTTGGTGCATGTTCATTCAGCAAGAAAGAGTTAAACATCTCAATTTTAAAGTTTTCCATTGATTATAAACAACACACAAACTCTCTCTCACACACAAACACACACACACACAAACACACACAATCACGTGTTAACAACAAATAACAAGCTAAGCAAAGAGGGGGCATTCATTTTATGTGTTTATGACATCTGACACAATACTGCAGCTCTCTGAGCAGAGTGAGAGGATGTTTAATGAGCAGCTGTGTATGTGTATGTGTATGTGTATGTGTGTGTATGTGTGTGTGTGTGTGTGTGTGTGTGTGTATGTGTGTGTGTGTGTGTGTGTGTGTGCGTGTGCTGTATACCCAGCATGCTTCAGTTGGACTCCCATCGCTGTTGACCAGAGTTTCTTTCCATTTGGCCCACACCAAACGGAACAACTGACTCCTCTTCTCTGAAATCCAATCCCTCGCTCTCCCTCTCTCATCCTATGTAAAAGGAGCGCTCTGCCCCCTCACATGCATAGCAACCGTTGTTTGATTTGTGTATATCTTCCATTAAACAATAAAACTTGCATCACGGCATGGAAGCCAGCTGCACCCTTTACCTCAGACTCATGGAAATGGCTTCCTAAAAAGTACCTTCAGTTAGAAAATCGAGCAATTAAGAGCAGCAGTCTTCAGTACACTAAACCTGCGGTTAACATGGAGCTCTGTTTTTTACATAAGGAGGTTTAAGGCGTTATGTGGTACGATTGTGAGGAAGTTCAACTCATTAAAAAATAAAAGAGAGGGGAAATTATTATTTAAATCAAAGACCTGCATTAACACATCTGAAACAAATAAGCTCTAGTTTTGCAGAGTGCAGGAAAATAATCAGTTAGAGAATGTTTGACTGCAAAACAAAATATAATTCATAAACAGACGAGCTATGACAAAGCAGATATGACTAAAGGGTTAAAAAGTTGTCTTAAAGGGATTAATAAACAGCTTAAATATTTGTCTCTATGTAGTTGGATAAACAGTTAAAGGTTAGCTTAAAGTAGTCTGATTAAATAATGGATAAACTATGAAAATAAAAAGCTGAAAGTAATTATAGTTCTCTTAATTTTATGGACAGATGGTTAAACATTTAGCTTAGAGTAATCCTGCAGTGAGCTTAAAGCTGCTGTTGGTAGAAATGGTGTGAAAATCGTTGCTTTTTTCTGCTGGGTTTGGAGAAGAGGTCATAATGCCCATCGGTACTCATCGGTAAGTGGAGTAATTGGAGACTATTGCGAAATCTCTGCGTTTTCCAATGCCTTTAAATCAAGCGATGTTATTGTCCCCCTTGTTCCCGTTATGATGGACCAATCATAGCTAATCTCCAATCCTCTGTCGTGATTGGTTAAGGGGCGGCCCCAAATATGTCCTCGGATTGGTTATGAGTCCGGCACTCTCATGACTGCACATGCCGATCTGTGTTGGGGGGCTAAGGGGAAATCTGGTTTGGAGGGATAGGGTTGACATTCGAAGTCTCTCTCTCTCTGAACATATGTTTACTCTGTGACTACCAACAGCAGCTTTAATGTCATAGATAAACTGTTTTAAAAGGTTGGTCTAAAGTCATTGATAAACTGCTAAAACTGTTAGCTTAAATTAATAGACTAATGAGGCCTGCAGTTAAAGTGTGCGCCCCATGTATACAGAGGCTGTAGTCCTTATTGCAGCAGTCACTAGTTTGACTCCCAGCCCCATCCATTTGTTGACTATCTTTGCACACTCTCTGCTTCCCACATTTCCAGTCTCACTTCAGCTGACTAGTCCAATAAAAAAATAAATAATAATACATTAAAAAGATAAATAAAGTATATGAATTTATTGAAAAACTTTGCTTAAATTCATGAATAAACGAATTCAAGAGAGTCTAGCGCCCCCACAGTCAATCTAGGCCTTTTTAATTAATAAATATGTTTAAAAGACCTATGCTAACCATGCTAATGGTTAACTTGAAGCGATGGTTAAGTAGTGTGAATAGTTAGCTAAAAGTAACAGCTATGATGTTTTCAGAAAGAAGGCATCATGTAATGGATACCTTTTTTTTAAGTTAGCCTGTGATGGATAAACAGTTAAAAAAAATAGTGACTCAGCAGTTCAAATTGTGATCTTTATATCATGAATAAATATTTGAAATTATAGATTGTTAACTAAAGTGTACTCAAGCTGTCCAGCACAGCTGGTCCCAAAAGGTGGGGAGCCTCTGTTTCAGCTACATCAAAAGACTGTTAAAGTTTGGTCATCTCCTATGCCACAGTAAATAATGACCATTTCCTCTTCCTGCTGATGCTTTAGCTGCTCAGCCCATATGTGTGGTCAAAAAGTAGCTGAGTGCAACAGTGAATAAGACTTTTTCAAGTCAACGTCAGGACCCATGAAAGAGGTGTGGGAGTGAAGAACAACTGTTCAGTGTCACTCCACAGCAGTCTTTTGACTGAGCTTGGAGCTAAGTTAAGATATCGTAGAAAAGAAAACAGAGAGCGTGTGTAAAATACAAGACTAAGGTCTTAAGCACAGTCAAGCCATGAACACCCTCTTTTCTAACATTCACACTGAACTGAGTCCAATTCTGAGATAAGTTTGGTTTCCCCGCTCATGTGGATGTGCTGTAACAGTGGCAAACAGTGAGTCTTTATGTGTCTTCTGGAGTCTCCATGTGTGAGTCAGACCAGAAAGGGCTCATTCAGGGGTGAAGTCTAAACACAGAGACCTACATGTCTCTTTAGGACAGACACCGAGGGAGACATTAGACCTTCAAGCGCCTCCAAAATGTCATGCTGCCATCCGCTGCAGCCCAAACTCACACAAGTAGAGTCAAGCTGGAATAAAAAACCCACAGACCCAAGCAGATAACCCATGTCAGCACTACTTGCACACATTTGCTTTGTGCTGTATGGAAAAATGCTAAATCACAGTATTTAGCAACTTTAAGCTGCAGATATGCAGCAATAATTGAGTGAATCTGGGTGTGGTTGCTTATAAGTATTTGCCTTCAAGTCTCTGGGTTTTCCATAAGACAGGGATGAAGGAGAAGAGAGGAAAAGGGGTGGAGTGACGAGGCGAAGACAGAGACATGGACGTGGGGGAAGAGTTTGACTTTGAGGTTTGGATGCAACAAGGAAGAAATTCCCGGTTAAATTACTGACTGACGCTGCTGCTCGGCTGGAGACATGGGCTGAGGTTGCCCAAGGCCTGAGTCTCACCCTGGGACACTCCCTATCTTCTCTTCTCTTCTCTCTCTTTCAATCTCCTTCTCTGCAAAAATAACACCTATACCTCTGGTTTGCTAAGAGGACAGTCGTAAACAGACTATGTCCAATATGTGGGATCTAGCCTTAGTATGGGGAGAACAACAGACCCAAGACAAGCCAGGTTTTGGGTGCCTTACCAGCACAGTCAGCTCTCTACCTAATCCAAACAACAAACAAATCCTCAAAGTGCAGTACAAGCTCACTAAATACGAATATTGAAGTGGTCTCGTTTTTTACAGCTTTTACAATAGTCTCAGTGTTTTTTCTCCAGCTCTAGTCTGAGAGGGAAAGAGTTCAGGAGAAACTGTGTGGGAGAGGTGTAGAGCAAAGCCGCTGGCACAGCTCCAGATGTCAAACCAGCACCGCAGAAAAATGAGTTTCCAGGGGAAAGTAAGGTCAAACTAAGTGAGGTCCAAGGGATCTGAAGACTTGAAAAACTCAGTGGCCATTGTAATGACTACTTCAAATTAATACTTTCTTCATGTACAAAACCCAACAGAAGGGATAGGTTCAGTTATAACTGTTGCAATCTGCACGGAAAGACAAACAAGTGCTAACAGAACGTCGAAACTGAAGTTAATCTTCAACCTTCTGGAGAGCTTTTCCTCATTCTGTCTGTAGCTGAAACCTGAGCTGTCTTTGTTTAAAGCTTTTTGGGGATCTAGGCTTTTAGTTGTTCTTTTCTTCTGACCTTTAAGCCAACTATGTTTCTCTCTTGAGAGCCAACAGTTGATGGTTGGATAGTTTTTGTGTTTAGTCATTAAATGGAGATGAGCCAGGTGCTTGAAATAATGATGGTCTTAAATTCCAGATACCAAAACACGGAAAGATGTTCAGGGGTTGCTTTTGCTGTCAGGGAGGAATGTGTTTTTGCTGCAGTCACATCAAAACATCCTGCACTTGTTTTCTCTGTACCCCATAATAAACACCATACAAACTAGTTCCTTCAGCCTGATTCAGCTTTGTTAGACAACCAAATAAACAGGTGAGATTAAACAGATGATGTTGTTTTGTTTCTACGTCTGTTTCTAATTTAGCTTTCTTAAACTCTGCAAAGTCAGCCTGGATTCCTTGGTTTAATTTCTCCTGAGTGTCTCACTGTCATCTCTTCCTTGTTTTTCTTTAAAGTCATGGTTGCAGCAATACGGCTACCTCCCCCCAGGGGACTTACGGACCCACGCCCTCCGCTCCCCAAACTCTATCTCCTCAGCCATCGCCGCCATGCAGAGGTTCTACGGCCTCACTGTGAGCGGCAGCTTTGACATCAAGACCATCGAGTAAGCACCTTGAGAAGTACAGCCTCCACACAGGGTCATATTCAAAGTAATAGAGCATTTCTTACCTTTGATTGTGTGCACCATGTCATGTCTTTAACAGAGCCATGAAGAAACCACGCTGTGGTGTCCCAGATAAGTTTGGTGCCGAGCTGAAGACCAACCTGAGGAGGAAGCGGTACGCCATCCAGGGCCTGAAGTGGAACAAGAATGAAGTCACATTCTCGTAAGTCTGCAAAGTGAATGTGCAGCGACTGCAGATGCATGGATAACAATACCTAGACTTCAGAATTGTCCAATTCCATGTCTCCCTCTGACACTACTGTGAACATACGGGTTATATAAATGTTTAATGGAAAATAATAATCACTGACACTGATTATTCTGCAAGCTTTGACTAACTCAAAGCTTGTGGTGGTGCTTTTTTATTGTCATTGATCATTTACATGAAAACTGTTGATTTTTAGGGCTACTTGCTGATATTTGGTACATTGTCTGACATACTAACTGTAAACCAACACCCCATTTTAGGCACCATCAAGGGCTGATATAGACTGACACCAGATTTGGAACTTTGCCCCAAATTCACCAACTTTAGAAAATCAACCTTTTTCTAATGTAGCTGAAATGTTCTTCCCAAAGATGTGAAATAACTTAATATATTCCATTTCCTAATTCTCCACTCCCTCTTCCACCCACTCCATTATCAACCTTTTAGGATACAGAACTACACCCCGAAGGTCGGTGAGTACGAGACCCATGAGGCTATCAGGAAGGCCTTCAAGGTGTGGGAGGCCGTCACCCCGCTGCGTTTCAGAGAAATCCCCTACAGTTACATCAGAGACAAGGTGGAGGAATTTGCAGATATTATGCTCTTCTTCGCTGAGGGTTTCCATGGTGACAGCAGTCCGTTTGATGGCGAGGGGGGTTTTCTGGCACACGCCTACTTCCCTAGTAATGGAATCGGAGGAGACACCCACTTTGATGCAGCTGAGCCATGGACTATTGGAAACCGGGATCTGTCAGGTGAGGCTCCGTTGGATCTTTGTTGGTGCTGACATCTTGATAAATGAGGGGGTTTCTCTCCCACCTTGAATCTGATGACACAGAATCTGGGAGCTACTTTGTCTGATGGGAATCAGGACTCCTGATGTTGCAACACAAGTAGCAACATGTCCTGCACTGCCCTGGGCCATGTCAACACTGCAGAAATGGAGAAGTGTTTATTTTTTAAATGTCAGCCCCTTTTTAACTCCACAGTTTCCCAAAACCTGGACTATTTTTGACTACTTGTGTAATTTGTGTATTTTTGTTTGAGTCACATAAAAACATGAAAACCACAACAGTGATTCCTCTTCCTTTAGGACTCAATGTGTCATCAGATCAAGATCAAACCCCTTCCATTCCTGTCATGTATCTGAAAGAAATGGTGTTGACTCTGTTTCAGGGAATGATGTCTTCCTGGTTGCGGTGCATGAACTCGGCCACGCTCTGGGTCTGGAGCACTCTAATGATCCTTCAGCCATCATGGCTCCCTTCTACCAGTGGATGGACACTGACAACTTCCAGCTTCCTGATGACGATCGCAGAGGCATACAGCAGCTTTATGGTGGGTTATTGACTGTTCAAATCACTATCACTAAGAGCCCTAGCTTCACTTCTAGGTTTCAATTTAAGAATCATTTATTTGAAGCATATATGTAGAACTTGAAATGTTGTATTTTTAAATGCATTCAAGTTAATTTTGTCCAAAACCTATCACATGCAAAAATCTGAATTTTCATATGTCCTCGGTCACACAGGGTCTGGATCAGGCCCTCAGCCTCCTCCTGTGACACCGCGTTATCCAAACCACGACCCCCAGCCCACATATGCACCAGACAAGCCCCGCTTTGGCCCCAACATCTGTGATGGACACTTTGACACCATCGCCATCCTCAGAGGAGAAATGTTTGTGTTCAAGGTAGGTCCACGCTAACTTGTCGGACCTCTGATGCTTCAGTTTGTCTGGCTGTCTTTCTGAATCTCTCTTCTCTCTCAGGACAAATGGTTCTGGAGGGTACGTAACAACCATGTTCTGGATGGATACCCAATGCCGATTGGTCACTTCTGGAGGGGATTGCCCACCCATGTCACTTCAGCTTTTGAAAGGGAAGATGGGAAATTTGCCTTCTTCAAAGGTGAGTTTGGCTTTGGTACATTGGTTAAAAGAATGACTAAATTTCCTCTCAAGAAGCAGTCATCACAAACAGCCAATGTGAGATCTTATTCTGTTCTGTGTTGTGGCCTCATTACACCTTTCCCACTCTCCAGGTGACAAGTACTGGGTGTTCACTGAATCCATTCTGGAGTCTGGTTTCCCTAGAAATATTAATGAAATGGGCACTGGGCTTCCCAAAGATCGAATAGATGCAGCTCTCTACTACACCCCCACTGGACAGACATTTTTCTTCAGAGCAAACAAGTAAGTCATCTTTATCTGTGTGTGTGTGTGTGTGTGTGTGTGTGTGTGTGTGTGTGTGTGTGTGTGTGTGTGTGTGTGTGTGTGTGTGTGTGTGTGTGTGTGGCTGTGTGTGTGTGTGGCTGTGTGATTGTGTGTCTCAATAGCCAAAAGGGAAGTGTGCGGAGGTTTATAAACTACTGATTTCAAAGAAAAAAACTTAAAGTCACCAAAAGTTTTCCTGAATCCTCCCCTCCTTGTTTGAAAAACCTTGAGCTACCTAGCTTGCACTGCCTAACCATCTTTGTATTTACAGCATAGTCATGGTTATAAAAAACACTAGGTATAATGTAGCAGTCAGTGATTACAGTGCAAACAGCCACCAACAAAAACAAAGGCATGACAAGTGTATGCTTGTATTGTTGAACTATAACTGAGATTGCACATGCCCAGAGACCAGACATGTTTATTCCTTATCTTAGTCATTTAAGACCTCGCCTGGCTGTTTGGAGAGGAAACACATTCATCAGTCGTACTTCTGCAGAAACGACAATCATTTTGTGGTGTGTCTTGAGGTTCAGTGCAGCAGAAACACAAACACTAGATCATAGCCTTTAGGGTCAAAAGAAAGTCATGTATCATGTTATTTGAGAAGAGTTCAACTGACATCTAAATTTGTGCAGAAAAGTCCCCGGACAAATGTGAAGTCATTCAAGTTTTCTTTTCTGAAGTACTGAAGCCCAAGTCTCCAATCTGTCACAACATGTCTTATGATGGTCTTTGAGGGTTTGTCCAAATCAGGTCTGAAGTGAACTCAATAAGTCCATCACGTTTCAAAAGAAGTCTTTGACTGGTGTTAGACATGCTCAAGTCAAACCTCAACTAGTCTGGGTCCAAGTTATGTCAAACCCCTAGTCTGTGTAGGTCTCAAGTTTTTGAAGACAGCAATGCAAAGCTGTTTTTAATTATTTCATTGAGAAGATAGGACAGATGATAGAGTAGAAAACTGGGAGAGGGAATGATATGTGATAAAAGGCCACAGGTTGGAATTGAACCCAGGCTGCTGGCTTCCAGGACTAGAGCCTCTGTATATGGGGCGTGTGATTTAACCACCAAACTGACGCCCATTGAGCAACACAAAACTTAATGAATTAAAAGCAAGTATCAAATTGCCCAGTTATAACGCCATTTTGGAAGGACAGTCACAGGTACATCAATAATATTTTGGGAATAAACATCACTTTTAGTTGTGACACAGTCTATATGTGTGACTTTTTCCGCTATGGATGGAATATAAGTGATAAGAAATTAGCACAAATTATTTTGGCAGCAAGCAAAAAAGCTGTCACAAGGAAATGGTTGAAACCTGATCCCCCTACTATTGATGACTGGATTGAAATAATATATCAAATTAATATTCTGGAAAAGGCTTTCATTCTCCCTCAAGGTTCAAAAGGAAAGATTTTACAGAATCTGGTCCAAATGGACAGAATATATTAAACCTGTGAGGCCAGATTTCATCTGACTGAATGTTGTGAAGGAGTGAAGATGTGGTTAATTTCTATTTTATCTTTAGCTTGCTCTTTTTTATTTGATCTATTCCATCTGTACCCTTAAAATGTAATCTTCCCATGTTCTGTTGTATGCCTTAAGTTCCCTAAAAATAATAATAATTGAAGAGCTAAATTGCTGTAGAACTATCAAGTATGTTTTGCCTACTATACATGTTACATTCTGCTGTAGAATAACTACTGACTGTAAAGTGTTTGCTCTTCCTCAATAAAGAAAGAATAAAAGAAACAAAAAACAAGTATCAATCAAATCTAACACTGGTCCGGACCAGTTTTGATTCAAACATCAAGTCTTTTTGAGTCAATTTAAAATTGTAATTAATGGGGTGCTGGTGGCCTAGCAGTCTAAACACCCCACATACAGAGGCTACAGTCCTCGTCACAGTCCCCTGTGACGAGGACTGTTCGATTCCCGGCAGATCGACCATCTCCTGCATGTCTTCCCTCGATCTCTACTCCCCACATTTCCTGTCTCTCTTCAGCTGTCCTATACCATAAAGGCAAAAAGGCCAAAAAAATAACTTTAAAACTTTTTTGGCACCCCATTGTGGACAAAGTGATACCTCTTATCTTTTGTTCTGTACATGCAAAAGTAGTGTTTTCAACAAAAACCTCACCCTGCTGTCTTTTAACAGCCAGTTGTATCACTCAATGTGATTATTTGCCATGAAAACAGCCGAAAAAGGATGTTTCTAAAGTCAAATGTCAATCATGTGGTCTGACACCTACCCCCACTGAGTGGTATAAGGCATTAAAAATGACAACAGAGAAGGTATCAGTGTTGTTGTTTATGGTTTTGTTTGCTTTTGAAGGTCATAAAGAGGCATCAGTGTTGGTTTCAGTCTGTTTCTCAGCTGGTGAAAAACTCCTCATAGTGCCTTTAAAGAAAAAAGTGTAATTAGTGAAGAACGTGCAAATCAGGATGAAAGTCTCTCTCTAGACGTGTGACCATTAACTCACCACAGCCGCTCCTCTCTTAAACTTTGTCTCATCACTTTTCTTCAGGTATTACCGTTTCAATGAAGAAACAAGATCTGTAGACGACAACTATCCGAAACCTATAAGCACATGGCAGGGAGTGCCAGATAACATCAAGGCCGCCTTCATGAGCAAAGATCAAGGTAAGGGTGGTGTGTTAACAAATAATCCCTGGGATTATTTTCTCACATCTGTTGCACTTCCTGTAGCTTTCAGTAAAGATTCAGTTCTCAAATATCTTTTCTCTGCCTCTAACTCTTCCAGCTTACACCTACTTCTACAAAGCCAACAAGTACTGGAAGTTCAACAACCAGATGATGCGTGTAGAGCCAGGATACCCCAAATCAGCCCTTCGTGACTGGATGGGCTGCCCCAACGAAGACCCGAAGACAGACGGAGGAAGAGGAGGAGGCGGACACGACAAGGACAAGGACAAGGACAAGGAGAGGGAGAGGGAGAAGGAGAGGGAGAGGGAGAGGGAGAGAGAGAAGGACAAGGAGCGTGAGGATAGGGACAGAGCTAGAGATAGAGAGAGAGATAGAGAGGATAGGGAGAAGGAGAGAGATAAGGAGACACAGGAGGATACGGAGGTGATCATTATTGAAGTGGATGAGGAGGAAGGGATAGGTGGTGGCAGCGGAGCAGCAGCGGTTGTTCTGCCGCTCTTCCTCTTAGTGTGTGTGATTGCAACGCTGGCGGCTTTGGTGTTTTTCCGTCGGTACGGTACCCCACGCCGACTCCTCTACTGCCAACGATCTTTACTGGACAAGGTTTAGACGGAGGAGGTGGGGAGGGAGAGAGAGGAAAATGTGTGGAGAGAAGGAGGAAAAAAAAGTGGAGAGACATGTTAAACAGAGATCCAAAGATCAGGAGAGAAAGAGATCAAACTGGAGGAAGAGCAGAAGGAAAAGCACACACTTGCATTTTAGATATTTGTACCACTGCCAGATTTCTTTTGCTCTATCTCCCATCCACTCTATCTTTCTCTTTCTCTCTTTCTTTAGTCTCTGCCTCTCTTCTTGTGGTTTCTGACGCCAGCTCATTGCTGTTTGTTTTAGCCTTTTTTAATGTCCTGTTTTTAGATTGTTTTCAGTGGTCAGTGTTTGTGTCTTTGTGAATTTCCGCTTTGAACCTGCCTCTTCACGACGCCCATTCTTGCATGTTCTTTAAGTAAGCCAGAAGAGTATTTGATGGCTGTTCTTCCCCCTCGTTAACTTCGACATACTGACATCAACAAAAACATTGTGAAAAACCACAGTGGCACAGTCACCGTGTTTCCTAATCTTCCAGCTCAGTCACATGTCAGAACCAATATGAACCATATAAGGGAAATGAAACATTAGCCCAAATCCTCGAGAAGCATGAGATCACCGATTCAGAGAAATGCAATGATGTAACTGTGTCTTTACTTTTTTATATCAATGTCTTCAGAGCTGATTTTTATAAGAAGTGATGTTGTCATTATTATTATGACTATTATTATTATTTTTGTTGTTCTTTGTGCAAAGAATGTGTTTTTGTACATTGTCATTAAAAGGTCCTGCTGGACAGTGACATACAGTTTTGAAAGTGGCCTTAATTTTATATATGTGGGGACAGTGAATGGGGAAGGGAATTATGTATTAATGAAACTTGATTGTTTTTTTATCTTGAATCCATCTCAAAATGAAAATAAATTGAAGAACTGAAAATGACTCTTTTTTTGTCATTGTACTTGTTTACAGTTTTCTGATCATGGTGCTATATTATGAGGGGTTGAAAGAAGCTAAACAACAATAATAATGATACTAGTTACAATGATGCTGATAATAGTCTAGTTTTCCTCAATGAGATTGTTTGTTTGTTTCTTCCTCACCTATATTTTTAAGCTTTTCTTACAAAATAAAGTAATTTTAAAAGGCTTCCTGTGCTTTGATTTTCAATACGTCTATCATTCACTCCTCTCTGTCTTTTCATGTGATCATTCGTTTCACTTCTCTTGAGCTGAACTCCAGCTTTCCACTCCTCTGTATTGCAGTAATATTTGAACTTAGGCCTAAACGCTTGTGATATTATCCAACTCTTACCTGGACATTCTCCATCTTCCTCTCTTTATCACTGACACCGCTCTGCTGTCTGGTCTTCCCTAGTCCTCCTGGACCTCCAGGTTTCTTGCTCCCCGACTGCACCGCTCTGCATTACTGGGGCTCTGGAAACTGGCAGGCAAGAATCTGGGTCGGAAAAAAAACAGCAGATCCAAAAGCCTAAGTAGAAACAGTGATGAAGACGAGAGTGTGAAGCCGTTGCTGCACAGCAGGAAAACATATCTCAGCTATACGGTCAAGAAAAAGAGTGTGTGTGTGCATGTGTGTGTGTGTGCTTGTCTTTTCATACTTCTGAGAATCATGCAAAGCAGAGAATATTTCCTTTTTTCCAAGGCTGAAGGTTTTGTTTTGGGGTTTGGTAGGCATCAGAGAGGTTGAGTTTTTCAACATGCTGTGGGATGAAATTAGTTGATGCTGGTCCTCACAACTACAGCAAAACAAACACGTGCCTGTGCATGTTTTTCACCTCTATAAATTTGTTTATTTGTGTATTATGCAATGTGTAAGAGTGCACTCCCATCCGCCATGTGCCAATAAAAGCTCAAACAGCAAACTAAGGCGTCTCCTCGCTCCTTAATGATCCCACTAATGAACAACTGCCACACAGCCGAGAGACTTGCTGTAAAAGATGAGTGACTGCCATAGAACGAAGAGTGGGTGGGGGTAAGCAACTCTATGATATGTTATGATTACAGCAACAGGGCTTTATGCAATTAAAATGATGAGGTATTTTCCTATTGTGCCGAAAAAGATTTAGGGCGCCCATTTGTCTCCACTTTGCTGCGGTGTTTTGAAGAGCTAGGGCTGGAGAGAGAAGTCACGAGGCTTTTTAGGGGGGAGAGGAGGGAGTAGGAAGGAGGGTTAAGTCACATTTGGAGGCCAGAGATGGAGCAGAATTCCACGAACAACATCTGGAATTCCAACTGTATCATGTAGGCCAAACACACAAGAGGACAAGGCAGTAAAGGGATGGGGGATGGGGGTCTGCTTGGATCAGAGGTTTTCTGACTTTATAACGTGTCAAAATAAAAGCTGTGTACAAGAAAAACATGTGTTTTTGATTTTTCTTTTCTTTCCTCTTTCCTTCCAGTTTGTGATTTTATTTGTGCATGATGTTTTCCTTTGCACAAATCATGTCCATGAACTTGCTCACAAGTCAGACATGTAGCTGCAGGTCACTACTCAGTGTTTTCTGTCTTTCCCAGCTGATTCTGCAGGGAAGAAAAGGATTGCCTCAGCATAATTCTTCCCCACAGTCCTCCTTTTTTTTTCATCTCTGTGTAACCGGAGAGTTTTTCTTCACTGTCTGCGGAATGACTCACTTTTCTCTTTTTTTTTTTTTCACAGAGCCCAACAAAAGACCTCACCACAATGCCTCCTTTAGCCACCTTCACTCCTCTGGTTGTCACATTTAACCCAGATACATGAAAAGGTAATTTCCAGTTCAGTCCACTTTCAACAGAAGCTGATCTACAAATCCTTAACTCCTGCATGCCAAGTGCCTTACAACAAACCCACTAATCTCAATCTCTCATCTCTCTGTCTCCATTTAACTCTGCTCAACCATTATCAAGCTCCTTTTATGTTTCTGTCTTACTTCTTACTGGACATTTCCTGTGCTTGTTTAGTTGGCATGTATGTAGCCAGCAGGCTGATGAATGGAAACTTCCAAGTAGGGGAAGTCCTGCTCTTGGCTATTGTGTCTCATAATAGCCACAACCAGAGCATCATACTATAGTGTAATTGCTGCACCAACCTCAGAGTTTCGACTGAGTAACTTTCTCATCAAAAGAGTGAGTGATTAGCAGACAACGGTTTCAGTCTGCCTGGTAACAAGGATGTGGGATGATGGAAAGGGGGGGAAATCTTAGGGGAGAGGAAATGGTGAGTGGCTATATAGGTTACACATGGTTTTCATTTGCATCAGTTAAAGCTCTACCGTGTATTCTGCAACAAAGGACTTGAAAAACCAACAGTTCTGGAGGTTTTCTTGCTCTGGTTTTACCTCTCACAACCTACTAAACATAAACAAATAGGAAGTAAGGAGCTTAATGCATTTTTCTGCAACAAAGGAAGAGGTGATGTGTTTGCATTTGTTTGCTCTTGACCAATAGACCTACAGATGAAGTTTGGGGAGGAGTGGTAGAAATGTGCTTTGCATGTTGGAGGTCATCTGAGTAAAAACCTGTTGATTTTGTGACCCTCAATCATTTGAGTGCCACCATGAGGTCATATTTTTTAACTTAGTTTAAAAGCTCCTCAGTCCCTTGGACAGTTTAAGACTGCACTCCAAGTTAAGTTCCTCCTGCCAGAATCCGTTTTCGAGGAGACCTGAGGAATTTTAACTTTGTTTTTGTCACTGCCTTGTTGTAGCAGTCAGCCAAAAAAAGAGGCAGAGGAGGTCCGCAGCAGAGGAGTGCTGCATTTAAAAAACAGGACTCCTCGCCCTGGCTGAGATAACCCTGATGATGTCACTAGACCACATTTTCTTTCCAAACAGGGCTTTTTAGCCACAATAGTGACACAACGCCGGGTGTGAGCGTCTGATTTTTTACCACCCTTGTCCGAAACAAAGGTTTTCAAAGTTGTTGCCATGAAACTTTGAGCAGACACAAACCGATCCCACTCACTTGTTTCTCTGGTGCTCCCCTGCCTTCTATCTCACTCCACACTGACCGCCCTGAGGGAAATGAAGGAACAAATAAGGACAAATAAGGAACAGTGAAAGTATTTCACTTGTCCAAACTTTTTATCTGTCCTTTCACAAATGTTAGCATGCTAATCAATGAAACCAAGACGCTCAACAGGGTAAACATTCTGCCTGCTAAAAGTATGGATGAAAAATGTTTATTGTTGGCATTGTTAGCTCAAATACTTTTAACAACTCCCTTGTGTTTTGACGTAAACAAAGTTATATATAAGATACTTCACGCATGTGTCACGAAGTTCTCGGCTGACCACGGTGATATGCTGGACCACTTCAGTGATGATGGAGAACAGAAGTTTCCATCTTGATATTCTGATTGAAAAAACAGAAAAGGCACATTTGATCAGATTTTTCATATTTGTGTCTGGACATAAAAAAAAAATACAACAAACAAGCACATTCGATGATACCACTCATTCATAAAATACTGTAATCAGAAAGAGACGCACACCTGATGATGTGAAATAAAAAAAGTTCATTCTCATATCAGATGGGAACATTTTCCAGAGACAGGAGAGACGATTTGACAGGACTCTTTTTATGGAAGCTGCTGATTAAGAAGGAGATTAGCATCATTTCTATTTATTTTATTTTTATTCTATTTTATTCTTTTTAAATAATTTAATCAAATTAAACATTTTCTGGTATTGATTTGATTTTTTATTTAATTGTTTGATATGATTTTAATTGATCTTTGTTTTTAAGTATTTCATATCACATTCCTCTGTCTTGTTTTAGTCTTGTATCTTTTTACCTATTGCTGTTGTTTTCTGTCTCTGTTCTTTTGTGAAGCACTTTAGGCTGCATGCTTGAATATTTGAATGATGTTTTATAAATAAAAATGAGTTGAGTTGAGAGATGTGACGAGTCATCAAAAACCATGCAAACAGGTAAATTATTACTGATGGGAATAAGTGTTTTCTTTTCAACGTGGCAGGTTATTTAAATTGGAGCTGAAACTATATTGTAGAGGCCTGGCCAATAAAGATGACTGATATTTTTTTTGATATATTTTTTTTGACCAAAGTGCTTAGTTTACATTCATAATTTATGATTTTAAAAATGTAAGTTTTTAAAATAAAAGTTTTTAGGGATAAAAAAAGTGCTGAAAAAAAACAAAATTGAGCAGTTTTGCACTGGTATGTTTTCACTCCAACACAAGAGTGCTCTAGAGCAAGGGTTCCCAAAGTGTGGGTCTGGACCCCCTCAGGGGTTGTGAGGTGTCTCCCGGAATGTTTTTTTTTTAGTTATCTTAAAATAATACAATTTACCCATTATAGTGAAAGATATCGACAAAAATAGTAGCTAAACTTGAAATAAAACCTTGAAAATAGAAAATGTGATGAGTCTGCATTCTGAAGTTTAGGGTTAATGAACAGTTAATTATCAAAAGCATCAATATCAGTAGGTTAATTCATAATAGCACAGGAAACACAGCCACATGCTAATATAGGTAGGCTAATTTATGCAGACCAGCTAAATGAAGCCACATTAAATCACTTAGGGAGATAATGGGGGTCACGAGTCTCTGGCACCTATATTTTGGGGTTTGTGGGCTGAAAAGTTTGGGAACCCCTGCTCTAGAGAGTTCTTAGATTGTGTTGTAAGACAAAAACAAACCCGATATAAAACTTGAATATCTTAATCTGGGTTAAGACCAGCTTCTTCAGAGAAGTTGGTGAATGAGGCCCAAAGAGTCCACACCATCTCTGCTGCTTCGTGAGCCATGAGTATGAGCAAACATGCAGGATCCCAGATCAGCCTTTCAACCAGGGGACATACGTGGAACGCAGCCATTGTTAAGATTATTAATCACTCCGTATCTCTTCCTGTTTATGGCAAATCACAATACTGTGAAAGGTCCGATGAGGGTCTGCTTTCCTGTAAATGCATTGTTGTTCAAAGTCTTTAAGGAACACTTTTAAAGGGTGCAGAAATAGTTCTTTAACTGCCTTACACACACACACACTTTATTTGTGGTATGTGCACACTGCCAGAGAAAGAGGGGGATCAATATCTAACACTTTTTTCCATCCTGTCTGCATCTCATTATTCCATTAAGCTCCTCGAGGAGCTATGCATGGAAAACGACTTTCCTCATTAGACAAACATCTCTTTTTGTTTGCCCCTGATGCCCCAGTCCTGGTTTTCTTTCTTCCATCACGTATTCCTGCACAGTTTGTGATCTGCGTTTTCATTGCCACGCAGTTCTGCCCAATGTCTGCCCCCTCAGTGCTGAATCTGCATAAAGGTATCAGCCTGAAGTGAAGTGTCTGCTTTTGTTCCACTAACACAATTCTGCGTTTTGAATTGGGCGTGGTTTAGTGGGAGAGGTCTCTTTTAAACATCCAGGGGGAGGAGCAGTGTGGGAGAAAGAAATGCAGGTGCAAGGAAGTTTAACGATAAACATTTAAAGCCTTTTAAGGCTCCTTTTTTCAAACCCCTGTCTTGTGTGCACTGTGGTTTCCCAGGCCTGCAGAAAAACTTCTCCATCAGAGGAGATGCTGATTCAGACCCTCCAAACCCAGCTACCCTCTTTTTGACCCAGCCATATCCGCAAGGAAACCCCCCTGATTCCTGAATTTCTCAGGGCCTGAACAGGATAGCAGACACATTTAATCTAAAATATAAATATACATCACTGTCTGAACTGTCTAAACTCTTTAGACCGCAGAAAGTAGCAGAGACCCCAAAACTCCTCACCCTTCATCCTCCCCCCACACGTCTCCTGCAGTCTATTAATGAAGTATCATACAACCTCATGCTCGGATTGATTCTTCCCTCACCAACCCTTCCATTGCAGGAAGGCACATCTGGTTTCCATGAGCACATACATGTCATCACAAAGACAAGGAGGGGAAGACTTAAGAAGCAGGGGGAAGGGTGTGCATATCAAGTGATGTTTGAACTTCAAGGAGTGGTAAGACACACTGTCAAGATATCACTGCCTCCCATCGTCTCTTAAAACTCCTCTCACATATGTTTTCATGGCTTTGGCAAGACGCCCTTCAGCCAAGGAAAAAAGACATCTATAGGAGTGAGTTTGCATGAGAAAGAGAGAGAAACCAGGAGGAAATATGAGACTGACTGGGAAAGAAAAACTCCCAAGTCAGAGGAGAGAGTAAGAGCAAAGTCAGTGAGACATGCCGAGATCAGAAAGGCCACATCAGAGGTTGCCTTTGAAAGTGGAGCTTAGTGGGCCTCTATGCTGAGTTCCTAACAGTGCTGGACACAAAGACCTATGTGGTTACACTCAGGAGGGGAGGGCTGCGAGGAAGGAGGAGTAAAGGAGGGGGGGGGACTGCTTACAGAGCGAAAACATATTTTTACTGCCCACTCATCAACAAAAAAGTGCCCTCGCTCAGCTGACTGGCTGGTCATGGAGGCCTTTACCGTTGACCTGAGCTCTGCAGCAGACACAGGTGGTCTGTTGTGGTCCCCCCAGCTGTCACGAGTGGTTCTGTAAAAGACCCAACACTGTAGAAACATTGTTTGACTCATCTCTTCATCTGTTGGCACAAAGCTGTCCAGCTGTTTCACTTTAGATGTGGTGAACAGATTTTTTTTGTTTTACCAAAGCAGGCGTTCCACATTCAGGACCGTCCCTCCCGGGTACGCTGAGCTGAGAGAACTCTTCTCTTCCTGGGTGAAATTGGTAGCAGGCAGTTCTGTATGTTGAATTTTTAGGTTCTCTTTGGTGGGGTCAGTTTTCTTTGGTCAGTTTTTTACTGCTCTGAGGAGACTGTATAGGAACAGAGTCCAGCTAAGTCCCACGCACACCACAGGGGAAAACATGTACTTGCTCTCTGCTGACTGTGCCTGAAGGTGCCGCCATGTCACTTTTGTCTCCTTAGCAAAATCACAGGAAACTCCCCTTGGACCAGGAGGAGGAATTAACTATCAACAGGGTACAAACCCAGAAGAACAGGGCTTTAAGAAGGCGGAAGATTACAAGCTCATACTTTTAAAAACAGTTTGCAAACTGAGAGATCCTGGCACTCAGCAAGATTTCATCTCTAGTCAACATGTGGCCTTAAAAGGACTTTTTTTCACCTGCTGAAATCTTGCATTCATAGCTAAACACAGCCATGTTGCTCCTTTTTCAGGCCATGGTTGCAAACTGAAGCAAAACATGGACTTGAAAGGTGATGGGACCAAGCTGACGACATTGTATAATGCAGAGAACAATGCTTAAGGTGATTTAGAAATGGCGTCTTAACATTTGACTCCATAGTTGAAGACACTTTCAGCACTGTGCAGCAAGTAATATGTGATCCACATTAGTATCATGCTTAATATTTTCCCTGTGCAGTCATGTCACTGACAAACTCTCGTACAAGTCACTTAGTGTCTTTCTGCTCTCATGTTTTAAAGTTCAAGATATTGGCTGCCACATCCGTCACCAGTCAAATTTTCCCTTCTGAAGTCAGTGTCATATAGGTCAGGCTCCACGTTAAATCCCCTTGGCTCTGTGACACAGATACTGACACATATAAATGCTTTTCTCCTCACAGAGGTTTCATCTGTATGCAAGATAAACTGACTTTAATGATGAAGAACAGAAGAACATCTCTGGTGCTCCAGATAGAAACCTGCTCTTTGGGTGCAAGGATTCAGAGACACTCTCCAGGCTTCATCCTCTCTTTACGCTCCTCTTCTTCCCTCCTCCTCTTCTTCTCCGTTCTGCATTTGAAGCTTCCCTCTGAAGAAACTTGAATGAAGGGGATGCATACTGCATAGAGCAAGACTTTTAAAACTTCTGCACAGACTTTAATTATGAAACCAGGTTAATTAAAGGAATTTATTAAAAGTAGCAGACTGGCTTGTGTCTCACCTGTTCATCTGTAAGTGGAAGCCAGTTTATGCAAGGGGCTGCTTTAGCTTTTGGACATCAAACAGTTGCAGGTCCCGAGAGTCAGAACTGAACTGGGCAAAAAAGACCGTTTACCTGGAATGATGTGCAGAAGGACTTGAAACTGACACATTTTGTAACTCTGGGGGAATTCAAGTCAATCATAAAAGACAGAGAAAAAAGCTCAATAGGATCTTGTGATTGCACTGTGTAATCATGTAACCATGTGAAACTGTGACCGTATTTTATTTGTGTTGTTTTATGTGCTTGTTGGGTGTTGTAACCTGTTTTGTGCAAGTCACTCTTGAAAAAGAGGTTTTAAATCTCATTGAGTCTTTTACCTTGTTAGAGAAAGAAAGTTTTGCAAAAAAAAGATCAAGCAGCTTTGCAGGAGGATCCTCGGCTGCTTTTTCTACAGGTTTTACATGAAGGTTGAAGTGATTACTATTCATTTTATCAAGTATTCTGCTGATTCCTTTGCGATAGTGTTCTGTTATTTAAAAAAGCCTGATAAGATTCCTATGTCAAATCAACACTCTGAAAAATTAAAGTATTCATCTTATCAAATGAGACAAAGAGTCAACAAGTCCCTAAAAGCTACAGGTTGAGCATCAAATTAGCATCAAACAGCTTCCTTGATTTGATAAAAAATGATGATTACATCACTTACATTGGTTTTCAAAGTGAGTATATCACTGGTCCTGCCCCAGAGTCCAGACACACCGAGTTGCATCAGGGCACAAAAATGTTCAGCTCAGCGACCATAGGGCTGTAATTACATAGGAGCACTGCTGAGCGCTGCAGGATAAACGTCAAGATGGGAGCGATGGAACAAGAGAACAGAAGAGGGCAAATGCATGATTTACAGCTAAGTGAGAGAAGGAAGGGGTCAGTTACAAGGAGAAATAGAGAGTATGGACGCTGAAGCAGAAGAGAAGCATATATGCAGGATTAAAGAAAGGGTGGTCATCTCCTCCACGGCATTAAGGGAAATCTTTCATTATAGAGACTACGTTAGTTGCTGACATGTGAGTCCTCTTTTGTGTGTCCTTGCTTTGACTCGGGTAAATGAGCAGATCTATCCATGTCAAATGCAATGACTGACCCAGACCTAAACATGCTGTGACTGACACCTCGTGGATTTTCAGTGTAACTGCATATTCAACTCCTGAAACGCAGATCCACCTAAGACTGACTTTGAACCCTCTAACTCCAAACCCCTTACTAAGTAGAACGGAAAAGAAACTTCACAATAAAATCAAATCTCAGTTTTTATTATTTGTACATTCACCACTGATAGGCGTACTCAAAGAAGAAATTAAAAAACAAAAACAAACCTTGGTACTAAAATGATAAAATAATGATTAAAAAACAATATTAAAACCATTGTTGAGAAAACTCTTACTGCAACCTCCCCTCTCGGGCCTGTATCCACACTACAGGGTGAGAGAGCAGGAAGAAGAGGAGCGAGGAAGAAGAGAATCAATGATAAGGACATAGTTATATTTTTTTTGTCAGGTGTGACAAACAAAGAGTCTCCCTGCTTAGAGAATCATTTCGTCTTTTAACAGAAACGAGGGAGAGAGGAACACTGCATTGCCTTAGTAGTTATTCCACACCTGTCCAAAAATACCCCAGAGCTGCCTTATTTAAAGACTTGATTTTGACTTTTCTCATATGTCTGTACAAAAGGCTAAACAAACCTTTCCAATAATGTTAGATGCAAGTCTCTGCACAAAGAGCAGAGTTTTATCTTTAGGCAGGACTGGCAAGAAGAGTCTTGGACTACAAGCAGCAGCAGAAGGATTCCTCGTCCAAACTGCAGAGCTGTTAAAACACTAAGGCGACGACAATTGATGCAAATTATAATTGGCACCTACACTTTGGGGTAAATGGGGAACATTGGGGTGGGGGGAATCTTTAAAAATTACCCAGTGTGCCATACTGCTATGCCGTCACAACAAATACCAAAGAAAATAAAGAAGCAAATGAATAAAGAATTATCAAACCTCGACAGAAACAAAACGTACAGCACTCTGGGAAACAACACTGCAAAAAATCATGGTCCCCTTTAAGCATGACTGTGTAGGTGTGAGATGTGCTTTAAAAAAGGTGACATTTTGAGAGGCGGTGACGACATCAGTTGGTCCTCTGTTGGGTCTTAGTTGTAACAAAGTACATGTAGTGAAAGGCAAATGGAAGAGATCTCTAGGACAGTTCCAACTGTTGATTGGCCGTTAACGCCGCCTTTCTCGAGGATCACTGCGGCTGCGTGAGCGTCGGCCCCCGCCGGTCCCGCTTCCGCCCGGTCTACGGTAGCCATCCCTGCGTTTGTCATTTTCCCTCTCCCTTTCCCGCTCTCTCTCCCTCTCCCTGTCCCTGTCCCTGTCCCTACCCCGGTCTCGTTCTCTATCCCTCTCTCTGTCTCTGTCCTTGTCTTTCTCACCCTCACTGCGCTCTCCAGCTGAGCCGGCTGCAGCCTTCATCTTCTCTTTACGCTCCTCCTCTTCCCTTTTTTTGCCCTCCTCCTCTTCTTGCTCCTTCCATCGCTTCTGTCGCTCCTTCATCCGTTCTGCTCTGGCAGCTTCCCTCTGAAGAAACTGGAATGAAGAGGAAAACACAGAGCAGGACCTTTAAGACTTGGGTACAGACTTTAATTATAAAAGCAGGTTAATTAAAGGAATGTATTAAAAGTAGCAGACTGGTTTGTGTCTCACCTGTTCATCTGTAAGTGGAAGCCAGTATATGCAAGGAGCCGCTTTAGTTTTGCGGAAAAGATCATCAAGCAGCTTTGCAGGAGGATCCTCGGCTGCTTTTTCTACAAAAATGAACATTAAGGTTGAAGTGGTTACTTACAGTTTCTTTTATCAAGTATTCTGTGGATTACTCTGCGATACACTCTTCTGTTTTAAACGTCAAATGTCTTATCAAATGAGACAAATCCCTACAAGTTTCAAGGTTGAAATCAGCATCAAACAGCTTGATTTGATAAAAATGATTACATCAGTTACGTTGGTTTTCAAGATGTGTACATCAATGCATCTCTTACCTTTTTTCTCTGTCCTTTTCTCTTTACTCTTTCCCCTCTCCTTGCGTCGTCTCTCCCTGGAGCGCGATCTCTTGGCACCTTCCTTCTCTTCTCCAGGTTTTCCAAACTCTTTGACCTTGTCACGGTCCCACTCCCGGTCTGCTCGAGCCCTCTCCCGGCGCTCCATCTCACGCTCGCGCTCGGCCCACTGATCTCGCTCTGGGATCAGAGAGGGCAGGCCTGAGGTTCGACCGCGGCCCTGATCCTCTGCTCCGGGTCTGTCGGCTGCACCCAAGCTTTTGTGGAAGTCCAGCTACAAAAGGCAGAGACAGTTTCAGGCTACAGATGGCAAAGCAATGTGGGTGGAAGAGAAAAACAGAAGGGTAAAAATCAGGTGTTACCTCATCCTGCTGGCAGAAGTCTACACTCAGGACTTTAGGGTTACTCTGAGGCCATTTAACTCCATGAAGAGCTTCCCGTGTAGCGGTGGCTTCTTCTGAGCTGCAGTACTAAATAAAGAAGGGAGAAAAGAGCTCAATGAGACGCTGCAGAACCGAAATCTATCTGGTTCAAAGCTTTAAAAAAACAGAGTAAAATCACTTAAAAATAACTCACAGTGACGTAGCAGTGAGACTTGATTTTGTCGATCCAGAAGCCTTCGTCCACCAGGGTGCCAGTTCTGCTGAGCAATTCTTTGAGTTGCCCAAGAGTGAACGGTCTCACCTACACAAAATATTAAAAAATCTCTCATCAAAAGATTGACTTACACAGTTAAAAATAGAGTGAGCAAGAAACTACAATCTGTTCTGGGACATCCTGCATAGAACACACATTCTCCTGATTCAACATGTAGAAAAAGCAAAGTCAGTTATAGACAGCAGATTGAGATGTCACAGGTGGATCAACCTGCAAGTGAATCACTGCAGTACAAGAAGACAGTGGGATAGAGCTCTCTCTCTCACCAGGTTGCAGATATGAACAATGCTGGAGACTTTGCCCCGAGGTGGCGAGGGCTGTTGAGCCGTGCGGACAGGGTCATCGATCGTGATGGAAACACCTGTTTTCTGCTGGCTGATGGAGCGACGAATGAGGGTGTCGCTGGGTGTCACTAAGTATAAGAAGGACAAGAGTCAACACATCATCTCTGTTACACACAAACACTTTGCTCATAGTTCTAGAAATGTAAGAACACTGAATCAACAGTTTTGGTAAGTTTACTTTTGGCAAATATCTTGAAAATAGAATTCTAAATCTGTTTGTGAAAATAATTTAACACTAGATGAAGGAAATCTGTTGACGCAGCAATTACCAGTGTTGATTTCTACATCATGGCTGGTATGTGATGGAGACTGGGTTTCCTCTGCCTCAGTAAATGAGGCGTCCATCTTCTCTTCATGCTCCCTCGTCTTCAATCTGTCTCCCTGCAGGTAGTCTTCCTCAAGCTCCTCGAATCTGCTCCTCTTCACATCTTTCTGTCCATTCTCTTGGCTATCCGAGTGCACCACCTGTAATAGAAAGAAGGCATTAACACATGACACTGTGATGACAGTTCCTTACCCGTCGTTCATGTAAAACAGATGAGAAGTGTGGACAAACCTGTGTGACAGTGCGTCTGATCTGAAGGTCCTGGTCAGAGCGTTCCCTCTCTTCATCCTCAGCCCCGGAGAGGACAGCCTCCTCTGGGTGCAGGTCCACTACTGCGTCCTGGCCGAGAGATGGCCGAATGTCAGGGATCAGAGACTGGCGGCAAAGAACACAGATATAGAACAAGATGAATTGGCCTGCTCAATATAGGTCATATGTAGGTGCACCTAAGCAACCAGGGCGTAACATCAGCCTTACTACGCTGCAAATACCTTGAGAGAATCTGTGGTGATGCTGATTGAAGGTTTCTTGGCAGTGACCGCTGCGCTGGAGCCCCACCTCCTTTTGCGACCAGCTGCACCTCCAGACTCCTGCTCTCCTTCTGCACCTCCAGAGCCTGGGGAAGATTTACTGCCTGATCAGACAAGAAACAAACAAGTAAACAACAAAAAACACATTTACAGAATACCTGTAAATGGATCTTAAATCCTTACTCATTTCCCTAACATGTTTTTTTAAGAAGACATGATGGGAGCCCTGAATTACACATCATTTCAGGTTTCTCCCTCATTCACTTCTAAACCTTGACTAATGCCATATACCCTTCATACTCTGCGAGAGAGTAGATTTTGTTTAAACGCAGTTTATAATTAGTTAGTGTTAAATTGTCATTAATAAAAAGTACATAAATCTCATTTGTATCTTGATTACTTTCTGTTTAATAAACACAAAAACACAAAAAATGTTAATAGACGAACCGTTTAACTTTTTCTGTGACATGCCCATTTTTATGAGCTGAAGGCAGATTAATGTTTCTATTTGCACGTTAATTCCGGGAAAAAAACAGTGCTGGTATTCTAGCGCTTCGTATCAGAATATTTCTTGAAGATATCCTCAAATACTTGATATCATGAACACTGAACGACCTAAAGGTCTGCTTATTAATTGTAGATTTCTTTTTTTTTTTAAAGTTATATTTTTGCCTTTATGGATAGGACAGCTGAAGGGAGACAGGAAACGTAGAGAGGGGATGACATGCAGCAGATGGTCGCCGCCTGGAGTCGAATCAGGGACCTCTGCGACAAGGACTATAGCCTCTGTTATTGGGGTGCTTAGACTGCTAGGTCACCAGCGCACCTAATTGTAGATATCTAAGGTTTGAAAATAAGGTTTGCAAATCCTCTTGATATTGTCTGTATGATTTATTTATGAATTATATATTTTCAATGACCACATAGTAGACACCCTGTAACACACACACTTCTACCAGGTTTTTCCTTTTGAAATGGCAAAAAGAAGGTATGTTATTATATGTTATCGTATGTTATCAATATTATAAGTTTGATTTCAGTCGGGGCAGATGTCTGTCTAACATGAGTCTGGTTCTGCTCAAGGTTTCTGCCTGTTAAAAGGAAGTTTGTCCTTGCCGCTGTAACTTGCTAAATACTGCAAAGTGCTCTTCTCATGGTGGATTAAGATGAGAGCAGACTGAGCCCTGTCAGTAAGATGGGACTGGATCTTATCCTGTCTTCATGTTGGGTCTCATAAGAGGTCTAGACCATACTCTATGTTCTATTATTAACATGTTTGTAAAAGCATCTTGAGATAACATTTGTTGTGATTTGGTGCTATACAAATAAAGATTGATTGATTAAAACAGGATCGTAAAAAATATCTAGTGAGAGCCAGCAGGAAGTCAATTTCCAAAGGTTTAATATTTTAAGTTTAAAGAAATGATAATTCAATTCAATTTTTAAAAAAGGAAAGCAAGATGGCAGGATATACTTACTGCTCAGAGAGATCTTACGAGCCGAGAAGGCCTTTGGTGTCTGAAACACAAGATAAAAACAACCCAACATACATGGGAGAGGTAAGTGACAGGCACGGCAGGTGGACACTAAAGGTAAAGGACAGGTTGGAAGAAAGGTGAACAATAACAGGAAGATGGAGAGTAGGGACTGAGAGAGTCAATGATAGAAACTGCTGTGCTTTTTTTTCATATTCAAGTCTACTCAATGGCACCAAACTGTGTCTGTGTACTGCAGGTGGTTTAGAATTACAGATTACAGGGAAACTGCAGTTGCAGAGTCTATCATGTAGAAAAGATCTGCAGTTTAAGTTTCTGTGCTACATTTTTGTTTCTTGAAAAATAAGAAGAGAAACATGAAGTCCAATGAGCCTCATAGAAGTTAATCCAAACTAAGATTAGAAATGATAAAACAGCTGTTTGAATCTATCGTCATTAAACTGCAGAACCCACAAGTATGAGTAATGTTCTTGAACAAGCTGTTTCTCCAAACAAAGATGTGTAACTGGAAACTTAGCACTTTACTTCATGAAATATAACAGAGTAAACATCTACTTATTCCCTGGTACCACTGACACCTGATCCTTACTGGTTTGGAAATGGCCCAATCACGACTGCATGTATGTATCTAGGCAACAAGGGTCCAATCAAAGGTGGCTGAGATGTTTGGATGGAAATCTGAAAGCTGGCTGTCTGGCTGGCAGGTTGGTTGTAATAGTTCATTGGGGCAGGGGCTGAGATATTCTTTGAGCCAAAGCAGTCGTTCACAGGTGTTTTGGCATTAGTCCTTTAAAAATGTGGGATGCTCTCAGAACAACACAAAGAAACAAGTCCGATGGGCTGGAAACCAGATGTTGAATGTTGTGAGCAGTCACTATGCACATACATCCTGAGTTTTGATTCCTGTTTTCAGGCCGCAACATGTTCTTTTTCAGTCTCATAGAAGCAAAACTGTGGTGACTTCAGTTGTTGAAAAGGGACCAAAAATGTAAATCCTTCTTCATTTCAAGTAAAAACTGTTCAAGTCCATTGAGTCCAGACAAAAACACTGGCTTCTTATTCAGTATCCAATAACATTATCTGCTGAGGAAATCAGAGTCCAACACAAAAGATTAGCAAAATCCTTTGTGTCCAAAATGTCCTTCCTCCAGCATGCTTCAACGTCAAGCGACGTATCCAGAATACCCCACAGAGGGATTTAAAATGTCTCACAGTGAAGCAAACAGCAGCCTCGACTTGATGTGGGCACATATCCGTACTTTGGAGTCCATGCTCATCCCTTCTTTATGTGGATTTTAAGGGCACTGGGCCTGATTGATGGGTAAAAGGCTAAGAGAGGTCAAGCTCACTGACTAGCCAAACCACTCTTTAAATCTTCAAGTCCAATCAATAGCTCTTGCAAGCCATGTCCATGAAAATGAGGTGGTCATTGTTGCCAGGGGTGTCCCTCTGCAGTGCAGCCCTGGGAACTTAACTGTGGTCAACCCTGGATGCTTGGGGACAGTGGAACAGGTGCAGAAGTGGTAGAAGTAGTACTGGTAGTAGAAGTAGTAGTAGTGGCAGAGGTAGTATGCAGGTACCAAAAGGGGCAATGGAAGAGGCATGAGCACCTTTATAACAAAGCAATCATTTGGGGTTTAAACATCAGCCACAGTGAGAAAACACCCTTGCTGTTTCTTGCTATGACATTGCCAATAAAGATTTCACGAAAAGCCAATTAAAAATATTTCCTACAAACATTCTACCACTTGTGAAAAGGACTTATTAAAGTCTTCAAGCGGATTTATTTCTTAACATAAAGACAAGATTTCCAACATAAGTAAAGACACGTTCAGATTTCCTAGGTAGTAAAATTAACACAATTAGACACAAACACAGAGATTCTATAAGAAATACTTAAATGGGTCTGATCATCAAAGTCCCCAGCTACCAACAGCTTTGAGGACCCCGACGATTCACAGGTCTCCGAGCGTCTTACCTCCTCGCTGGAGTCTGGAAGCTTGTCTGGCTCTGCCATGGCAGTCTCCTTCTCCTGCCTGTGTAGAATGAACAAAAGGGGAACACAAGGGGAAAGGGAACACATGAGAGACTGTATGGATGGAACAATGTTCTCTGTTTTTTCTTCAATCAGATGAGAAAGACAGGATATGTAAATGCAATGGCAAACACATTCATAGTTTGAAGGAGGTAATAAAAAAAAAAACACAATATCAAAGTTAAATAAGTCAATATCACTTTAAAGCTGCTGTTGGTAGGAATGGTGTAAAAAAATGTTGCTTTTTTTCTGCTGGGTTTGGAGAAAAGTTCATAATGCTTATCAGTACTCATCGGTAAGTGCAGTAATTTGAGACCATTGCGAAATCTCTGCGTTTTCCAATGTCTTTGAATCAAGTAATGTTTTTATTCCCCTCGTTCCCCTTATGACGGACCAATCAGAGCTAATCTCCATCTCTTGGTTATGAGTCCGGCACTATCATGACTGCACACGCCAATCTGTGTTGGGTGGCTAAGAGGAAATCTGGTTTGAAGGGATAGTGTTGACATTCAAAGTCCCTGGCTGTTTTCGAAACCGTACTATACTAGAAGTACGTAGTAATCTGGTCAAGATTCAGTATGTAGCATGTAGCAGGTGAAAAAGAGCAAAATCTGAAGTATGCCAAAAAACGGATGTCTACTGATTCAGGAAAAGTTCACAGTACGCATTGGATCAGTCTCCCTCACGGACTGTTTCCCACAATGCACAGCGCTTGTTCTGCTTTTTCTTTTCTCTTCTTTTTTGACCAGGGGAACTCAGTTTTTAGATGCTGTTAAAATTATTAAATTCCATATAAACCACTTCCTAAATTTTTAAATCATAAGTGGATGCTAAAGAAGCAGTTTTGCTATCAGCTTGGCCGTTTTCTTCCGCTTTCCGAATTCGGAAATTCAGTGACATCTGGCCCAGCGTACTGCAACACAGATCCAACAGAACAGTCATACTACAGACTAAATTCAAACGCAGTTTGTAGTAGGCAGGATCTATGGGATCTATGGTATGGTAAGTAGTATGTTTCGAAAACAGCCTCTCTCTGGACAGATGTTTACTCTGTGATGACTAACAGCAGTTTTAAAGTAAAAATCTGAAAAGGTCGTAATTTTTTCAAAATATGGGGAGAAATTTTCAAATGCAAAGCAAACTGAGTTCATTTAAATGATTATTAATTATTCTATTGTTATTCATGGAGGTAATTATGGAACCATAACAATGATTTTAATTTAAAGATCCACAATGTAAAAAAAAATAAAAACAGTAGTTGATATTACTCCACTAAGATATACGGACAGCAGCCATAGTGAAGCCACAATAGGAACAGCTTGGCCGCATCACTAAGTGTTGACATCAGTCACATTGTCACAAATACGCTGCTCTTAATTCTCCAGTGAGGGTCGAAGAACTGAACCAAGCAATGCAGAGCCGCCGCAGTCCTCCTTCAGACCCGCTGAGTCCGTCCAGACCGTTCACTGTGGGACCGGATCAGCAAGACCCGCACAGACCGCTGCCCAGGATCGAGCCTCACGTTCTTGTGTCATCCGCGCACACGTGAATCCTGACTTGCATTAACTTTAAGTTAAAACGCTGCAGACAGACAGACAGACAGACAGGCTGAAGCTGCTGCTGCTGCTGAAGCTGCTGCTAAAATGACTGCGACGCAACGAGGCAGCTCTCTCCCTTCCTCCTCCTCCTCCTCCTCCTACCTTCCTCTCAGCAGAGACTACTCCTCACTGAATGCTCTCATGTCCGCGGAGCTGACAGACAAACCCCCGCCTTCTGTTCAGCTGAGCCGCTGGATGAGAACCACAGGCCGGCATCAGCAGCAGCTATAGAGACATCGACGGCGCTCAGCCATGTTGGAACGAATGAGAAAATAATGATCGTGTGAATAAGGACCCACATCTGCTCAGACACACCGGCTTCAAGGCAGCCTCATCAATCGCCTGCTGGGAAATCCAATACCTTCAGTCTCCTATCTTATCGTTTGATCATACATTGCTTTGCAAAGTATGCAAACAACCGGGTTGTGGAGGAGAGGGAGTCTATCGATTAGATGGCATTAATGTTTAATGCTTGGAAAGCAACATACAGCAATGGGCATAGACTACACCGTTCAGTGCAATACTGTGGGGGGAATATAATTGGGACGTTTCTTTGAAGCATTCATAGTCATTTATCTTTTTTTAAAATTTCTATCCATAAAAGGGTCAATTCTAATTTCAGGCAATTTTTTTAAGAAAGGAAAAAAAAAAATCTAGGAAGAAAAAGAGGGTTGAAACAACTGGCAGTGCTACCAGAGTACTGCAACATAACTTGATATCTATAGTTTCTTATAACTTCATAACTTCCATACTAATAAAGATAATGTATTGCAGCTACTGGGGATGCATCTCGCTTGGCTGGAAGTGAAGCTTTCAGCAGTGTGTCTGCCCCCTGGTGGCTGGCTGCAGTATAGGTAAAAAAATCTGCCAGTCCAACTTTAAAAAATAAATACACGTCGTACGAATGTTTCTCACATCTGTATGCTGTGGTGATATGTAGTTAGTATTTGACTGTTTTGTGTCCATGGCCTCTTTTTTCTGAAAAGTTTCTTTTTCGTTAGCTATTAGAGTTTAAAAACGGGGTTTTACTTCTGGGTTTCCTTTGAAGTTTCCTGTACGGCGGCTGTGAATCAAAGGACACACAGCGTCTTGTGACGCTACACTGTAGGGCGGAGCTCGTTACAATGGCTTCACAGGCTATGGCTGCACAATGGCGGCGCCCAGGAGAGGGATTTTTTGGCTTCAGAACTGTACAACGGGAAGAGGCGGGGCAACGCTGTCCATTTTCATTTACAGTCTATGGTTGCAGCTACTAGGGATGTAACGATACACTCAACCCACGATTCAATTCGAATCCTGATTTTTGGTTCACGATATGATTCACTCACGATTCTCTAACAATTTTCAAGAAAACTGTATTGAACTCAGAAAATTTAAACATTATTTTATTTCAATTCTCAGATATGGATAGTTGCAATATATATTTATTCTCTTATATTTCTTTGTAAACAAAGTAATCCTTCATTTTTAAGGTGTGTTGTAACTCAAATAAAACCACTCCAAACTTTTTTTAAGTACCTTGCAAAAATAACAAAAAATTACCACACAAAAATACCTTGCTGGAAAAACTCAGAACAATTATCAAGAAATAAAAAGTGAACAATTCCAAAATGAAAGTATTTAATATTAAAACAAATAAGGTAAATCTCTTTGAATTGGGCATGTAAATTTCAAGTATTCTCCTTGATTGATCTTTGGAAATGTTAATGATCAATTATTGTTTAATCATTTAAAAAACGCATTTGTCAAAAATAATGCCAAATGCGTTTTTCCTCCCTAAATCGAATTTTCCTTCATAACACAGTGTATATAACTGATGGTGATAAACAGCTACGGATCATATTGAGGTGTTCAAAATGTTAACACGCTGAATATCAACGTGAGGAGCAGGCTTATGAATAACCTCTGTGGATGCATGGTCATAGAGTTAAGACTCAGACTTCAACATGTGGATTTACTGTGACAGGACAACTGAACAGGATCATATTTTAGACTCACAGTGTCCAGTTTTCTGTCTACTCGTTCTTATTGAGAAAAATAAGCATGCGTACGCGGTCATGTGTCAGTTGGGAGTGCAACCGGGTCAGAATCAGTCCAGCTGCAGAGAAAAAAGTGCTCTTGGAAACCTGTCACTCAGCTTCAGCCCCGTGCTGAGTATCTCAGCTGTGTACAGTCAGCTGATTCTGAAACATGCTTTAAACTTAAAACACCTCCACTCAGCGAGAGACCAGGGAGCATGATGTTGAACAAGCTGAGTATAATGCAGATAGCACCTTCTAATGTTAAAAAATGATATCCAGATAGAAATTATGTCAAATCGATTTTAATCCACCCGTATTTGTATCAAGTTTTTTACCGATTTGCGATTTATTGTTACATCCCGAGCATCTACCAACATACTGTAACATTTTTCCCCCTGTGCACAATCTGTGTTTTAAATGTTGGATTCTATAGTATTTCAGGTGTATATTAAAAGTATGCAACAGTGGCACCAATTCTGCTGCAATGCAAATGTTTGAAATAAAGAAGCAGTTCCTACACTTTTAGTGTTTCCACATGTCACTTTGAAAACCCTCTTATTCAGAGTTATTCTCTTTCTGACACTTCTGGTGTGAGTCTTTGTAAAGACAAATAACCATGTGCATTAAAAGTAGAGAGGTTCACTACAATGACAATGTCCTTTACTATCAGAATGAAATTAATAAACACACAGGTACACCTCCAAGGCTTGAACAAATGATAAAGAACAGATTTTCATCCATATCACAGAAACACTGTAAGGAACAATCATACATAGTATATTTTTCCCTGATAAAGGTAACAGTAACTGTTTCCTCCCAGATCCCTTTCTTAGGATAGACATGTAGAATAGATTCTACACTGAAACACTCCCTTGCTCACTCCTCCCATTGGTGGAGCTCCAGATGTGACAGTGATCTTTAAGACAAATAGCTGCTGTGATAAGGGGTGTAATGGTACACACAAAATTCGATTTACAGTAAGGGGGACAAGGAATGACTCCTACGACAGCTCCGGCCCGTAGGCCAGCTCAGATTTATTTTTTATATTTTAAATGAAACACCATAAAATTAAGATTTTTAAAAAATTAAAAGACGAGGCAGTAGAATCATGCAGGATACAAAAACCCCCTCCACCCACCAAATGCTGGTAGATTTTACTTTTGGTACGTTTAAAAGGTCTATCACCTCATAAAGGGTAAACATTTACACCTTAATAGTCATGTTATTAATAAATCACTATTTTACTGCATTCTTGATGTAGATGTAGCAGGTGCACCATGAAGGCTGACACACAGGAACACCACGCACCACTATTTGCTTCTCCTGATGTAAAGCTACTTGACTGAAACAGGATTACTGGGATTAAGACTGACAGAGCTACAAGCTGAAGGCTCATTTTAGGTCTGTTTTCTATGGCCCCACAAAAGACTTGATATGTATTCATTTCGAGGTGACATGATCTACAAGTGCTCTCTACAGCTTCTCCTGCTCCTTATTGACACACACACAGATGGTCACAGGTAACCACTGTTTGAAATCACAGTGCAACACTGATAATAGGTGAAGAGAATGTGAACTCCGTATGTGTTGAGGGGATTTGATGAGAAAGACGTGCTAGAAACCAATGTTTCAGTGTGCTACACGACCAGCGATGCACATTGTGTCTGTGTGGTGCACACCTGTTTTAGTTCAGTGTGGGGACCTTGGATTTGCATTTCCTTTGGGTCTTCGCTGAACTGTTTCGGTATGCATCTGCAGAGAATCGAAAGTGTACTGTACAACGTGTACTTTTACACCCCGAGCTGTAATGCATGAGAAGTATGATCCTGTCGTATGATTTATCATGTTTTAACATCAAAAACTCCCATCAATGCGAATTCCTTTGCACACAACAACCACTCACTGAATAGAAAAACACATTTGGCTATTAATTAATTTTTCTGTGCTCGTGAAAAAACATAACACTGCAAGATGGCAGCCTGTGAGGAAGGGGACCTGCTCCTAATGAAGACATAAGATTCATTCTAATGATTTTTTATATTCAGGTGATTTTACACTCATTTTAACAAACTTATGAATATCACATCACAGATCTACAAAGTCTGCTCTACTTAATGCCACTAAACACTACACACTGCACTTTTAAGGATCTATTAAGCAAAAGGGCAGGACCAGCAAGGTCACAGTCCAGTTAGATGGAGATTGTCTAAGATGAGCATCAAAAGGCTTCAAACAACTTGACAACTTTTGTGAAACTGTTTCAAAAGATGAAGTAATACAAGCATCTTATAAAAGAGTAGAATGACCCTCTCTAACTTCTGCAGATCTGCTGTAGATTTGATCGACTTTGAGGGACATCTTATGCCAAATAGAGCTCACTTAACAGCGGGCACTCTGCTTACACTGCTGTAGGGTTCAATCACCAGTCAGTGCAACACTTAAACACAGACATTGAATAGCCCACTAACCTGTGTTTGTCTTGTTCCTCCTCTCCCTTGCTGTCCTTCCTCTTCATCTGCGTCTCGTCCCTGGATGGTGCTTCGATGAGTGGTTCCTTCACAAAAAAATATGAATACAACGTTGGTTTGAATTTTTACGTTAATACCAGCACAGGGAAAATAAAAAACACATGAAGCACTCTGGAGATTTTTAATTTAGGTTAACATATTTCTTAGAATTGAGACTTCTGTGAAAAACAGCCACACACACTTTGTGCCAAAGATGTTTCTGAATGACCTGTGAGCAACTGACCTTGGCCTGTCGGTCTCCATCAGCAGCTGTGTCACTCTTCTCGACAGATTTCTGCGGGGAGGATTTTTTAGCTTCCTTTAAACCCTTGTCCTTAGCATCTAGTGTCACCCTGTGCTGTGGTGAGGATTCTCTTCCTGGTTTCCCTTCCTAAATGAAACAAAGAACAGAGAAATATTACATGCATCAATTAGACAAGGATCAATAACTGGCTTAAAATTGCCCATTTACCGTTTTTGTACCTGTTCATCTCACACTTCACTGATTCTATCCACTCATGTATTCTTAACAGGATTCAGCTTTCTGAATAATAAGAGGTCCTGAAGAGTGTTTTGTGAATGCTACGTTTTAATGGGTTAGTGATCAACAGTCAAATCGGACTCGTGTGCAAAATCTCCCCCATCTATTTATTAACATTCAGTAATTACTCATCCCTCTCTTCTTACATGTGCTTCTACCCATCTTCTCGGTTCTGTTCTGTACATTTTTTTATACTATGCTACAAGTCTGTAAGATGTTTGTAAGATATGCTTATTTTAATTCTTTAATTTTAATTGGTAATAACTTTTTAATAATTGCTATATATGCGTCAGTTTACTTTATACTGTTTTGCACTGTCTACTTTGCTGCTGTAACACTTTAAATTTCCCCGTTGTGGGACAGATAAAGGATATCTTATCTTATCTTAATCTCTTAACTTTTGTTTTGCAACATAAAATAAAAACAACACACTCAGATCTAGAATCAAGATAGTGGTTCACTGTAACCCTTAAAACAGAAATGGTAACTAACTCGGGCTGTGGCTGAGGCAGAAATGTTGCAATAACTTGCTAATGAAAAGCCAAACTCAGCAGATGACAAGTGCCACAGACGCTGACATCACTTTGAGCAGCCTTGCAGGCTTTAAATGTTTCTGAGTATGTGCAGGATAAACACACACTTTCGCATTGCAGAGGGCCAGATTTAATCTCACAGGTAGAACAAGCGGGATGATAATAGTGTTAAGTGTGACAACACATCAGATGAAGATACAGCAAGCTGGTGTGAGGGAGGCAGATATGGTTGAATAGGACCTCAGCATCTTGAGTTTTTGGTGGTTATGTAAGACAACATGTTACAAACACAGGTACTCTCTGTAAACCATGTAGGACAGCAGAATGATAACAGAGCAGTGTGTTAATTAATAACTATTCTTTAGTATTTGTTCACTCCTAGTCCATTTACCATCACAGTATTTTTATTGCATGTCAGCTTTTTCTTTAAATCTCACAGCCAACGTCAGTTTGTGACTATATCATCTGATTTTAAGAGGGACTTTAAACAAGTATTGGTCAAATAGTCTGACTGCCATAGTGGTTTAAACATAACAAACTGTCTTGGCACAGGGAAAAAATGTAGCTATAAGACAGCAATTCCTTTCCAATAGATAGCTCTGGTTGTAGGGATGCACGGTATTATCGTCATTGGACATCGGTCAACATGCCGAAATAATTATAGGATAAAATAATAGGCTGCTGCACACATGTTGGGCACATGTTTTAAGTTAAATCTGAATTTAAGCAGCAGTCTGAAATTGGCCAAATTTGCCCTGGTTGTGGGTTTTGTTATGATTGTCTCAGGGAGAGCATCATATAAGTTATAAGTAGGATGTATCTTTTTGTATGAATTTTGTTGGAAAGCAATTGTCATAAATAAATTTGCAGTTTTAAGTATTAAGTATTTTTCTTATTTTGCACAAGAAATGAATATTACATAACAAATGTGATAAGAGTATCATCATAATACTGTACGCTAATTCCAATACAGAAGAGAATTGATGATCTCTACAATTAGGTGTGCAGAAAAAATATTGGTATCAGTGATCGGCCAAATGAGTTGTAAAATATCGGCATATTGGATATCGGCAAAAAAAACAATATCGTGGATCCCTATCTGGTTGTATGAATATGCTCACTCCCTGTGTTAAAGATAATAAGCGCTGTACGCCACAGACAGAGGAGAGGTTTCTTCAACACCACTTACCTTTCTATTTCTTGAAGCAGAGGTCTTCTCTTCAGAAGATGATGATGAGCTGGACGACCGAGACGATGAGGACCCCGAATCAGATTCTGAAGAGGAATCATCAGACGATGAATGTCGTCGTGCTTTTCGTTCTTCCTTCTTTGCATCTCTTCCTCTGTGTTGTGAATCGTTCGCTGAGCTTGCCGGACCCCTTTCATCCACTTCTGCTTTTTTGGTGGATTCTGAGGCAGCCTGTTTAATCTTCCCTGAATCTGCTTTGTCATTGTCCTCAGGTATGAGGATTTTTGACCCTTCTTTTGTGGGACCCTTGACAAATTTAGCACTAACAGTGGTCTCCCCGGTCTCTTTCTCAGGCAGAGTCTCCATAGATCCCTCTGGTTTTGTCCGCATCTGTGGATCTTTATGTTCATCAGGGAGCTTGTGTCCTTCCTGTTGTTGTTCTGCAACGTTAGCAATGACAGGTGAGACCCAGGGCTGGGGGGTGTCAGAGAAGTTACGGGGCCGCTTAATAAAAATGGAGGGGGAAGAAGATTGGGGCTGAATTGGAGAGTCTCTAAAGAACCGGAACTTCTTGAATGAGGACTGAGGTGACAGGGGGGTTGCTGACATAGGTGCACCGGATTCTGCTGCTTCAGTCCTGGACACAGGAGCATGGGCATCTTCCTGCTCTCCTGGCTCTGTTGATGGCTTTCTACCTGGTCCTGTGGAGAGGGGGGGAGCAGTGGATGTGAGACCAAACTCACGGCCACGTTTGAATGGAGGAAGGTGACTCTCCCTCTCCTTTTCAGCAACCCTAGATAGCTCTTTCTCCTGCTCCTCCTTTTCATTCTGCATGGTTTTCTCCCTCTCTAACCTTTCACGCTCAAGGGCTCTCTCCCTCTCTTGCTCCTTCTCCTTCCTCACCTCATCCAAGGCTCTCTCTTTTTCAAGTTTCTCCTGTTCTAAGGCTTTCTCAATCTCCAGCTTCTCTTTCCTCTCCTTCTCAGCCCTTTCCTTCTCCATCCTCTCCTTATTTAGAGCTGTCTCTCTCTCCAATTTCTCTCGTTCCAAGGCCTTTTCCCTTTCCATCCTCTCTTGCTCCAGTGCTTTCTCTCTCTGGATTCTCTCCTTTTCCTTCCTCTCTAGCTCTAAGGCCTTCTCCTTCTCCAATCTTTCTTGCTCAAGAGCCTTTTCTCTTTCTATTCTCTCTCGTTCCAGGGCTTTTTGCTTCTCAATCCTCTCTCGTTCCACGGCTTTTTGCTTCTCAATCCTCTCTTGCTCCAAGGCTTTTTCCCTCTCAATTCTCTCTCGTTCTTGGGCTCTCTCCTTTTCTCGTCGTTCTTGCTCCAAAGCTTTCTCTCTTTCTATTCTCTCTTGCTCTAATGCTTTTTCTCTCTCTATTCTCTCTTGCTCCAGGGCTTTCTCCTTCTCTAACCTTTCCCTTTCCACCCTTTCCCGCTCAATCCTCTCCTTCTCCTTCCTCTCAGCCTCCAGAGCTCTTTCCCTCTCTAACCTCTCTTGCTCAAGAGCCTTTTCTTTCTCCTTTCTTTCCTGCTCCAAAGCCATGGCTCTCTCCTGCTCCTCTTTTTCTCTTAGCAAACGTTCTTGCTCTTGGGCCTTCTGCCTTTCAAGCTCTCGCTGTCTCTCAAGTTCCAGGGCCCTCTGCCTCTCCATCTCCTTCTGCCTTTCCAGCTCCTTCTGCCTTTCCAGCTCCTTCTGCCTCTCCAGCTCCTTCTGCCTCTCCAGCTCCTTCTGCCTCTCCAGCTCCTTCTGCCTCTCCATCTCCTTCTGCCTCTCCAGCTCCTTCTGCCTCTCCAGCTCCTTCTGCCTCTCCAGCTCCAAGGCCCGCTCTCGTGCTAAGGCTTGCTCTCGCTCTTCCCTCTCTTTTGCCAAAGCTAGTTCCCTCTCCTGCCTCTCTCGTTCTAAAGCGAGCTCCCTCTCCCGCTGCAAAGCCTTTTCTCGCTCTTCTCTTTCTACGGCCTGTTGTCGTTCAATTCTTTCTTTCTCTAAAGCTCTCTCTCTTTCTTCTCTCTCTTGTGCAAGAGCTCTTTGGCGCTCTTCCTCAATTGCTCGTTCTTGCTCAAGTTTTCTCTTCCTCTCCAGCTCGAGAGCTTTTTCCCTCTCTATCTCAGAGTTCCTCTCTCTGTCCCTCTCTTCAGTTGCAGTGGCTTTTAGCACACTCACGGGTACTTGAATGTGGGATGAATGCGCTCCTAGGACACCCTGGTTGGTGCCTGGAATCATGGGAAATGGTGGCACATGGCCTGCAGTGTTGGCTGTGTGAGTGATGGCAGATACCGGACCCTCTGGAGGCCCTCTGCCAGGAAATGATGTGGGCAAACTGCTGTCCTGTCTATCGCCTTCCGCAACGCCGCCATGCCAACCTGCTCCCGAAAATGCACCTTCTGATGCCATCTTTCTAGCCAGGAGAGTCAGCGGGCCAGGCTTGCGCTCTACATGTCCACCCCTCTGTGGCTCTGGGCTGCTACTGCGGCTGCCGCTGCTGGAGGAACCAGAGCTGGAGGAACTTGGTGAGCGCTGAGCTGGGGCCAAATCTGGACTCGGGGGGCTCTGTTTTGGGGTGTCAGGTAAGGGAAATGACAGCTCTGGAGGTGGGGAGGGAGGAGGTGTTGGCTGGCGAAGCTGAGGGGACAAAAGGGAAGGCATGTGTTGCTGTTGGGGTTGACATGAAGCTCCAGACCGCTCTCTGGTCGTGGGCGCTCTGGCCGGCTCTCTGAGGTTTCTCCTCCGAGCACTGCTGTCCCAGTCATCATCATCACCATCCTCGTCCCCATCGTCGCTGTCATCATCGTCGCTGTCAGCGGGATCTTCATTGGCTGCAGAGCCCCTCTCTGGCCCCCCAGGAATGCGCATCGCCACAGAGGCAGAAGCAGGAGGACCAGACATGTCAGCATCCTGGTTCCTGTTAGCTTCTCCCTCGTTCCCTGCACCAAACAATCCCCCACCACCAGAGGGGCCGGGGGGCTTGTGCTGCTCTGACATTGCTGGTGCAACCTCCTAATGAGGAGAGAAAAAGAGATGAGTTATTTTTGAATTTATGTAAAAGAATGACCCTCCATTTAATTGATGTGGCCAGCAATCTTTACCACAAGTTCCTTTTGAATGTGCAACATCTTTAAGATCACATAAGATATCCGTGCTCCCATGTCTCATTGTAACCATTGAGGTGAAATGATTGAAATATAAATGATTGAAAAAGATATGAAGACAGATTGATGTCTGACCTGGGCTTGGGGAGGACACGTGGTACTGTTGTTGACTTCCTTGTGGTCATCTTGGTCTGTTTCCAAAAGACAAGTAAATAAATGTAGCAAATGTGTCACAGAAATATACAGCGTAGTAACTTTGTAACAGGGGACAGTTATAAAAAAAACTCTTACCATTCGTTTCATAGGCTTCACGAGCCTCTCTCTCCAGACGCTGCCTTAGGAGCTCCTGTTGTTTAGCCAGATACTGCTTGATGAAGCTGTTCTGGCTCATTTCCTCACCAATCTAAATACAGAAAAACCCATTAAAAATATGCTGCAAGCCTTCAGAGCCATTTAAAAGATATTCACAAGACTTTTGCTAATGCTTTCTTTGGCATTAATGAATAAGAGATCCATTTCATGCAAAAAGTCTTCAGGTAATTAAATTTCAGCTTCTTTGAGAAACTTACCTGTGAGTTTGGCTGCAGTCCAATGTGAGCGGTGGAGGTCCTTTGCAGATTCTCCAGCATGAGAGCCTGAAAGTGAAACAAGAGACTTCATAAGTTCAGGTATGGAGACATTTTGCCTTTCAGTCAGCATACAGGAAAGAGTAACAGAGTTGTCCTGTCAGTTCAGAGTCAAACTGATCAAGCAGACCATAAAAGGGGAAGCAAATATTAAAAACTGTGGGGGCAAAGAAGGGTTCTGTGGCAGTGCTAGCAAGAGCTACAAGAGTGTTGATATTCTACCAATTTTGAAATCAATCTCTTCTGTGATCATCTATGATAAGCTGTAAGCCACGCAGCATCCTGTTTTATTCACTTCATGCACACACAAAGATATAAAAAACACTTCTTTAAGTGTATGGTTTAATATCAGTTTAATCCCCAACATTTGAGGCAGTTATGAGCAGGAAAGCACAAAACAAATGATGACTATTACAGCCTATAATGAAAATTAGACTATTCACGGCTGGTGTATACAAGGTGTTAGTGATTGAACCATCAAACTTCTCTACTTTTAGGATTTTAAAATAAGCTGGTAACACTTCCTGTGTGAGATAAGGGTGACACTAGGGGTAATTAATGCCTGGCTTGATGCCAGTATGTACGATATAGTAAACAAATGGTAGTAACCAGAACACACTCTGAACACTGGAAAGAGTCTTTCAACTTCATGACATGGTATATAAAACTGAGCAACCATCCCAGAGTAAACAAACAGACTCACAGGCTCAATGTATTCTGAGATTTGTTCAACCAAAGCAAAATCACTCCATTCAAATGCATGTATCGTTTCTAAATAACACACAGCTGTATGTTTGTATGTGATGACTTTTTGATATTAGATCAACACTAATAAAGCTAAATGCACACATATATGTTAACACTCAAACGTCATTGTGGTTTAAATGGACGTAGTATCCGTGACGTCACCCGTCTGTTTCTGAAGCGCTGTTTTGAAGCCAATTGTCGGCGGGAGTCATATTGGATTCGCTGAACTCAACCTAACTGCTGCCAAGCTAGTGTGAGGTAAAGAGGCGGGGTTTGAGCCTCCTCGCCCACAGCTACAGTGTTCCCGCCTTTCAGTCAAGTCCTTAAATGGGCAAAACTTGTAATCTTAATATCTTCTGAATCGTCGCATTAGAAAAAAATTCATCCCCGTACAGTGTGCTCCGATAGAGAAATTAGCTCTTCAGACCAAAGTTTTTTGAACCAGGCTGTAAACATGTTAATTTCTGCTGTAAAGACCGTCTTTTTTGAATTGGTGTGTATGTGGTTTCCGGTGATTCTGGACGCTCAATGAACTGCAGTTTTTAAAACTTCCACATGGGCTTTAATTCTCGCGGCCGGAGGTTGCCGCTTGGTCCTGACGTATTCGATAAACATATCGCTCTTTGAGTATTTGTACCAAACTATGCAAGCTAGATGGTGTTAGTGTGTATCGCAACAGATCTCAGTGACCATCAACTATTCTCCTCAATCAGTCACAGATGATCTTCCTAAACAGAGGAAACAGTGTAAGATGGAATATATGTTTTATATTCTAGTTAATCATCTGATGTATGGTGATGAGTTGCATCACAATGCATAATGAAAAATAATGTAGATATACACAGCGCTGAATGTTAAAACCAGAGACGATCAAAAGCAAGATTTTAGTTTAAAGTGTTTGCAGATGAGGTTCTTAGTTTGGTAAACAAAGCAGGATATTTGTGTCACACAAGCTTTGAAAAGGCAACAAAGTGCAGAGCTTAAAGCACTGCACTGTATACAACCCATGTGTGCAACTAAACAAAAGGTAAAATGTAAATCACCTGAGATACACTAATGTATTCACAATCTCTCCTTAACATTTCTCATCAATGAGTGGAAGTCAGAGGAAATGTTCTGACAGATCTGGAGGAACTGCTTTTTTCTGTAATGCATCTTGAACATGGAACAATCTTCAAAAGAGCTAAAATTAGTCCCACTGATATCACATTAATTTAAGAGTCCCATCAAGACCATGGTGAGAGAGACATGTGGTGGCTTTACTCTTGAGCCCACCATGTATTTCAGAACATTTTAAAATTGTGTTTTTGTCATATTGTCTTGTTTATGTGTTGGTTATTCTGCATGGCTGCCACCATGGCACCCAGGTGTCTCTTGTTGAGGGATTTTTAGTCTCAAAGGGGCTTCCTAGTAAGAAACTGCAGCTTGTTCAAAACACTACTGCCAGAGTTTTAAAGTTATTTTACTTGTTTTTAAAGCTCTTAACAGCCTTGCTCCTCCGTACATCACAGATCTCCTGTCATTTTATGTTCCAGCCAGTTCACTGAGGTCCTCGAATGCTTCCCTTTTAAATGTTTCTTGTGTGTCTCACACAAGCACCGGTCAGAGGGCTTTCTGTTTTTACGCCCCTAAGCTTTGGAACTTTTTGCCTCTGGACATCAAAACGGCGAGCTTTCTTGGTGTTTTTAAAAGTAGAATTTAGACTTACCTTTTTAATCTAGCTTTTAATTTGGAATAATTTATTTTTAGCCCTGGACTGCATTATTATTGCTTCAACATTTATCTTATCTAATTATTTATTTATCTTTTTATTTCTTGTATTCATCTGATCTTGTTAACTCTTCCTTATTTATAACTTTTCTTTCCACTAGTACTTATTTTATTAATTTTACTGTATTGATTTTATTTAGTTTTTAATTATTTTATTTATAATCATGCCTTTTATAATTTTACCATTGCTGTTATTTTCTGTCTCTCTGTTATTCTGTGAAGCACTTTGGGCTGCATGTTTTTTATGTATGAAAGGTGCTATATAAATAAAGTTGAGTAATACAAATAGATGGATTCAAAATGATAATTTAACCATTTCAAAGCTATTTTCAGGAATGCATGTATGGACCAAGTTGTTGCATATTGATTTGTACACATTAACCACAGTAGCCCTGTCTCAGCCCACATTAGGTCCACTGAGTATTCATCAGACTTTGAGAACATTGGAGCAAATGTTTGCCTTCATAGCTGTGGACCTGTGAAAAACAATGACCGTATCTCTGTGTAAATGTCCTCGAATTATATTTTAGCAGTATTTCTAAGCAGACATGGACCTATGCTATGTGTCTGGAATTCAGTACTGTTGATTTAAGTGTAAATGATCAGTGTTAGGTTAAGTTCCCAGTTGAACTCATGCAGAAAACACTGCTGGGTCCGGGATCACACACACCAGGCCACCGCGTTAGCTAACGAGCTAACAGGACAACATCACCCCGGCACACACTCTCAAAACACACACTAAGTTTATTCAACTCCCTGTGTAGCACTAATTTGTGTTCTTCTGCAAGTTGCAAACACTGCTTAGTCACAGTGTAGTGCATAGAGGCGCATTTTCCGTCCATAAGTGGTCATTTAACCTCGATAACTCTCCTACGCTGCTCGGCAGGAACGACACTCAGTCCTCGGCCCTCGAGAGAGCATCAGCCCGTCTAACCGTTAACGCTCCCTCGCAGAAACACGGCTCCCATACTCCGAAGCAGAACTCACCCCTTTCAGTCTTTTGATCAGCGCATTCTTCTGTCCACTTTTAGACAGTCCTCTCTCCTCCAGGGCGGCTTTTAAGTCCGCAACTCGAAGGGACTGGAGCGGTCTCCCGTCCAGGGTAACGTCTTCGAGATCCGCCATTTTCCGATCCTCTAGTCAGCTCCGAGCGAGAGCGCCGAGCAACGCCTTCCTCCACCCCGCGTCACCGGCGACGACTTCCCCCTTATCTTACACCGAATACACACAAGGTTCATTATTCATTAAGAACCAGAGCAGACACAATTTAAATTCTCTTTATTATTTTGATCAATAACACAATATTATGTCCGTTTAAGTAATTGTATATGCTCTGCGCAAATTCCGCGCAGACTTGATTTCCTTTACAACAACGCTCATTTAAACACTGTTGTATTAGTTAGGTACACAGCGAGACATCTGTTCTCCTGGATTCACCTCAATAATTCATGTTTTACGTTAAAAAAAAAAAAGAAAAGGACACATTAAACCAGTTATGCTAAGTCACAGGGGGGTCAAACATACGGCCCGCGGGCCAAAACCGTCCAGAGTGGTACCAAGCAAGGGAGAGGTTCCCTCGGCTGGTGGTGAAGCTTTCAGCAGAGTGTCTGCCCCCTGGTGGCTGGCTGCAGTATAGGTAAAAAAATCTGCCAGTCAAACTTTAAAAAATAAATACACATCGTATGAATGTTTCTCACATCCGTATGCTGTGGTGATACGTAGTTAGTATTCGACTGTTTTGTGTCCAAGGCCTCTTTTTTCTGAAAAGTTTCTTTTTTGTTTGTTATTAGAGTTTAGAAAACGGGGTTTTACTTCCGGGTTTCCTTTGATTCACAGCCGCCGTAGAGGGAAACTTCAAAGGACACACAGCGTCTTGTGACGCTACGCTGTAGGGCGGAGCCATAGACTGTAAATAAAAATGGACAGCGTTGCTCCGCCTCTTCCTGTTGTACGGTTCTGAAGCCAAAAAATCCCTCTCCTGGGCGCCGCCATTGTGCAGCCAGAGTCTGTGAAGCCACTGTAACGAGCGTCTGCTGTTAACATTACACACTGTGTGACAGGTGACTGGGAAACCTGTGTGCTCGGTGTGTTCGCAGCAGGTTTCAGTGTTTAAAGAATATCATATTTGGCCCAACTATGAGACTCATCATGGCGAAAAATACAACAGTTGTTTTCTAAAAAGATAGTTCATGAAATGTGAACATTTTCAGAATGTACTTTTACTTTTGCACTAAAACAAAGGGAAACATATTGAGTTGTCCTTCTCTATAGGTCATTATGTTATGATTTTACTGTGTTGTCATCCTGAGATGACATAAATTAAACTATTATAATAAACCAGCTTTGCTATCCCGAGATAATAAAAAAAGCAACTTAAAAGTGATTTGATTTGGTGAACAGTAATGCTACCACCAAGCTGAAGAAAAGTGCAAACTATAAACACTGCTTGTGGTAGTGCCCTCACATCCCAACACCACCAATGCATGGCCTACTTACAGTACATGTAACACAAAAATGATCAAGACCGTCAGTAGCAAGACTGTTCTTTTTTTTATTGTCCATGAATGAAACATTTGGTTGTTAACACACAGCAGGGGGGATTTTTTTTCTTCAGAATACACTATTTACTTGTGTACAGTACAAAAACAGTAAAAAGATGAAAGGTCCCACATTGCCCACAGGAGGTTGCCAAAAGCAATATAATCCAAAAGCTCCCTCACAGGAGCTTTAAGTTGTTCAGGGTTTTGTTATCTTATAAAATTAAAGGGTTGTATTTTTTTGCACAGTGGTGTCTGTTGCTTCTCTTTACTTTTTGCAGCTTGAATGGTTGGAGTGTGGAGTGTGCGCCAGTCAGCGACCACAATGGAGACCTTAATGTAAAGGGCTGGAGTTTTTAGCCCATGCAGGGCTAAGATGAAGCAAGTGTTTCAGGAAACAGTGAACAGGGCATCCTCATCTCTTGACATCCCCAGATTGACTTCATACTGAAGGCAGCAAGCAACATGTTGTAAAGAGAAGATGGGAACTAAAGCTCGCCATCCCCAAGCCCTCTGTCCCATAAAAAAAAAGTCAGTTTGAAGTATCAGCTGCTGTGTTAATAATGCACCCTCTGAATAGCAGGAAAAACTTCAGAGTTGACCACACATTACTTTACGCCCTTAACACTTCCAAACTACACCTATTGGTGCACTTCACGTGAATACAGCATAAGAGCAATGCTGCAAAAAGTTTGAGATTAAACCTGAGATTAAAAGTATGTTACATCACTTCTCTTGGTTGATTCTGTAACCGTGCATTTTCTGGTTTTGGAATGTACTTCACGCTGATATAATAAAAAGCTGCACTGTGATAAATTCAACAGTTACAGAACTTCATGAATGAAAACATTACAGGACCTAACATTTCCCAGGGCTGACCTTAAGGTAGTTACATTGTGTCTTCAAACCAAGCTCTCCACTTGCTGTGGAGTGCCTGCATATCTGCATTTCACTTTGAAGATCAGTGGCTTTGTTACTAGGCCCTGAAGTCTGCCACACTTTGTGTCATGAATGAATAACACTCTTCCAATGTACTCCTTAGAGCATCTGCTTGAGATTTCTCTGCTGTTGATGATTTTGTATCAAACTGTAACCTCTCTGTAAGCACATTAAGTTAGCAAAAATGCCCATTTTAAAATGTTCATTTTCTTACAGCAGCATTTAACATGTTTATAGCCTGATAGAAAAAAAACAGTTAAGGTCTGAATACCACTTTTTTTTTACAATAACAGTTTTGCATGATAAGTCATAATTGGAGTGCAGCTGATCTGACCTCTTTGCCTATTTCTAGATTTGACAGAAGCTAGTTAGAGTCAGCATGTCCAAAATGGCAAACAACATCTATGAGCTTTATGAAACCTCTTCAAAAAGCAGTTGATGTGTTCAGTGTATCATTTGGAAGAAATTCCTGGAAGAACCAGATTGACAAGACAGCTGAAGAAAAACTAGAAATGTTGGAGGTAGAGTAGAACTAGTGATCTCTTGGACGAGGACTACAGCAATCATTTCCTACATGTTTACCTTTCACATTTGCGTACAATATGTATGAACAATAAATATTACCATATACAATAACAAAAGAGTGTACTTCATGAACCCTTGTAGACCTTTTATTTGTGTTATTTGGAGCCAATTAAACCACACCATCTGCTAGCATCATGTGGCAGACACTTTTTTAGCGATGCCTTGTAGCTACATGTAGTTTTAGGTATTGCTGCACACAAATTACTTTACATTTTAGTTTTATTGCACACTATGACACAATGTATGTTATCTCAGGGACATTGCTGTCCCCATCTTCATACGATGAACCTTCTTTCTCTTCATCAGAATCATTTGTTGCTGTATCTGTCTCTTCTGTGTCCTCCCATCTGACCAACTCGCCGTCCAGTGTTTCTTCAATGTTCTTAAGTCTCGTCTGCATCCTGCGGTGTGACATGCAGATGCCAACTCTGTTTAGTTGATCAATACACCTTTTTCTTGTTCCTTCCTGTTGCAGAATCATTGAGTTGATGTACATGGGGGCACACATGGAGGATGAACGTGCTCTTAACAGTAAAGCACCGCCCATGGCCATGGGTATGGACCTGTCTTTTGGTGTGTATGCCTGGTCTGCAGTTGAGTTTTCAAACACTTTGCTTGCATGTCGCAAGAATTTAAAAAAAGTAGGTGCTGCCGTCTTCCACTCTTTCATCACTTCATCCCAGCAGAAGTCTTTGAGAGCCACTGGGTCGTTCTCCCGTAGTACAGAGTTAAACGTCATACTGGTCAGAGTATCACACTCTTTATCCAGCACTTTTAGCACTTCTGCGATCATGATGTCTTTCAAACCAGGCACTTTCATTATGGTTTTAGGGAGACATTTGAATCTTCCCCGTAAGAGGTTGTCCCCGACTCTGTCCCATGGGCCATGGAGCACTTTGCTCCTGTGGTGACGTCCAGTCTGGATAACCTTTTGGCAAAAATCAATAAAAATGGTTAGCATCCACATTTCTTAGTGTAACACAACAAATACAAAATAATTGTAATGACAGATATATATGTAACAGTCACTTCAAGAAGTTGCCAAGTCACAATCACAACAAATAAAGCAAATTCAAACCATCTCTGGGATCTGAATGAGATCTGTCATGATGCCAGGACAGATTGAAATGCAATCCTTCAGGCTGCATTTGGAGGCTATAGGACCACATCAATCTGGCAGTATGTAGCCTACACTGATGTGTCCTGGGCCACATTATGAACTGACTGCTCTCACTGTCTCCACTGCAAAGATCACAGGGTAAAAGACCGCCAGCTTCTCACACATCACTGATTTACCATTTCTCAGCTGTGTCTCCTGAAAACTTTTAAAATGTCCCTCTCATGTCATTCCATCGTGTGAATAAGTAGGTCATACATTACAGTGCAGTTGTCACCCACGTAACAGAGCACATGATTTGTCCTGTATCTCCAAGTCTAGCCCATTATAAAGCCTGGTTAAAACTTTTGCAAACACTGTCACTGCACACTGGTGCGTCAGAGTGTCTTTGTCCCTCTGCAATACTGCGCCTGAATGCTTGCTAACAGTGTGATTCCTATGCTAGTCAGGTTGTCTGTTTCAGGTCCCACTACGTTTCCTGCTTGCTTGTGCACAGGAAACTATAGAGTCTCAGAGCAAAACTATGTTTAGTTGGAGCTGATTGATCAGTTATTACCAAGAATGAAAAGAGAGGTAACCTTGGAGGAGATGGAATGTATGTTGTAAATGCAGGAAATATGGTGCTGCCAGGCAGACCAATCACAGAACTTGCTGTCTGCGCCCTCTCGACTTGTAGGACACATTGAAGGAGGTGCATGTCAGGCTATGTGCGTAGGCGTCTGCATTGTAACATGGCCACGCAGACCTATGGCGTAGGCTATGGCGTTGATTCAACACAGAAGCATGAACCAGGTTTAATACAGGACCTATGACTTGACCTAAGTCTCTACATGCAGGGATTGTCATGATCATCAGATGAGACTTGTTAGAACTTCAACAATATAAAAAGCAGCTTGATGTCGATGTCTGGTCTACAGAGTAGTTTCAGCTGATAGTTCACAGAACTGTGGAGGGACATCAGGCTCCATGATTCAAAGAAGTTCTGCATCACATCATTACTTCACGCCATGATCACCCCTCCTGTGTCTCTCCTGCACCACATACCGGTGCAGCTCTCTCACTCTCTTTGGATCACAGTTATTTTGTAATCAGTTGTGTTTTAAAGTCTAGTGAGAATACTCGCACACAGGGCTTCCCACTTGTGTTCCGATCACCCAGCACACATTAATACCAGGTCTGAACGACTCCTCAGTCAATGCGTAACATGCTACACACAAATAATCCTAAAAAAATACTACAACTTGTATTTGAGAAGGCATGTGAAGTTGATCCCACATTGAAAAAAGACAATATTTGACAGACTAACATAAATACCCTTATTTCTCTTTTCGGAACTTCTGGCTGTGCCACTTTTGGTATCACTGACGGTGTCCGTCTGCTCAGTTTGGGTAGTATCGTTGATCCAAAAGCATTTTCGGCATGACGTTTAACCAATACATGTGCACTGGGCTGGGTTCGCTGCTCATGTTGTACCACTGACAATCTCTTCACGGCAGCCTGTGAAGATGAAACAGTGAAACAACATGTCAAGACAGGTGAAGAACATGCAGCAGCAAAAGGTTGACATTACAGAACAGAATGAACAGAACCTGAACAGTGAGAGGTGACCATGCTACTGTCACTTTAGGCAGCGGGTCACAGACTTCTTGTTTTATGACCATAGGTGCAGGTGGACTGGTCTTTACTGCATGGTGCCCCTCTGATAATCTACTCACAGCAGCCTGTGGAAATTAAAGAAGATAGAAGAACTTGAGCTGAAAATCAGGGCTGGGCAGCGCAGTGTGTGAGGAAAGTGAAAAGGTTTTCCCAGCATCTTTAATAAGCATTTAGACTTAACTCTGTTATGCTTCATGTAAAGGTGTAATGAGTAAAGTTTACACATAAAATCAAGCTGACAAACCTTGACTGTAAGAGGTGACCAGACTACAGGAGCCTTTATCAGTGTGACAGCAGCGTCCTCAGGCTGTTTTACATCATTTGTAAGTCGACTGGAACAGATTGGCTGCTGCGATTGTACTGCAAATTCTCTCCTCTCCTCCTGAGGAAAAAAAACAACAAAAGCTCTACTAATGCTGGAAAACATTGTGTAATTGAGTATAACGTTGGTGATTATCAGCTACACACAACAATTGAGTAATTAGGGAAACTGTTCTGCTACATCAGGGGTGTCAAACATGCGGCCTGTGGGCCAAAACCGGCCCGCAAGAGGTTCCAATCCGGTCCACGGAACGACTATACAAAGTGAAAAAATTACAGAGAAGACATTAACTGCAATTTTTCATTAAAAGTAACTACTATTTCAGATTTGTCCTCTGGGGGTCGCATAAAATCATAGTGCTGATGGAGCGCACCAGAACAGTGCTTCTTTTTCTGGACTTTTTTTCTCAAAGTGAGAATATAGATGACTTGCTGTTTTGTATAATCTGGTTGAGATTCATAAAGACTTTTTAGAGCACTATAAGATGATCCACTAACTACTAACACTAGCACTACACCCCTTCATACAACACTGCCCAGCAAGCAAACTGTACCTGCTAGAGTTGAGGGGTCCAAAATAATCGACTTTACCTTGTTCACTAATAATAATCTCTGTTATTTTGCAGTAAACATTACACTCTGTGTCAGGTGAATGGGTAACCTGTGTGTTTGGTGTGTTCACAGCAGGTTTCAGTCCTTCAAGAATATCATAATCGGCCCAACTATGAGACTCATCATGGAGAAAAATACAACAGCTGTTTTTGAAGAAAGATTGTGAATTAAATGTGAACATTTGCAGAATGTACTTGTACTTTTTTTAACTTAAACAAAGGGAAACATTTAGAGTTGTCATTATTTATAGGTTATTATGTTGTGATTTTATTGGTCCGGCCCACTTCAGATCAACTTGGGCTGTATGTGGCCCCTGAACTGAAATGAGTTTGACGCCCCTGTGCTATATGATCATGTATGTACATCATCCTGGAATAATAACGAACGACTAACAACAGCGCAAGTAGCAACATTGTCAATTAATACTTGCAAAATGTGAGTAATGTTTTCCCATATTTTAATCCCATAGGAACTCTGTAATAGTTGATACAAAAGTCTGGGTGTATAAATCTGGGCTAGGAAAACAAATAAAGTCTTTCAGGATATTAAAGGAGAAAGTGTGGATATTGTAGTGAGTATAATCTGTTCTCATGATACTATATTTTAATTCATTCCCAGCTCAGCAAAACTATAGTTACCGTAAACATTGGATCAAGTGCGCACTAGGAGAGTGGGAATATCTTCAACTGAGGAAACGTGAATACACACAACTGTATTGCAATATATGCAATACGTCTGTACTTTAAAGAAGCAGCTTGCCAACACTTTTTGCAACGAAAAACTCTTTCTGTGGAAAGGTATTAGTTAATCTTATAACTCTACACTCCTCGACTGGACCGAGGAGGCACAAATCGAAACGATCGCGTCATTGCGCAGCAGAACTCACCTTCCCGGGTCTCTGAACCAGAACTATCTTTGGCTCGGTTTTAGGCAGTCTATTCCCTCCTGGGTCACTTCTACACACCGCAATACGACGGGATCGTAGCAGTCTCCTATCTGGTTTCACCTCATAGGGGTCCGCCATTTTCCGTTTCTCAGTCAGTTCCCAGCGACAGGAAACCTCTTCCTAGTCCAGATCTAGACCCAGCGTCACAGCCTACGACTGCCTCTTCATCAAATATCTTATACATATAATAACTCTGTGTTCATGGATTTGTTTAGAACTGTGTTTATAGGCTTTATTGTGTAACTTAATCTGCGTCTTGAATTTGAAACAGTCAACAATGTCTGCGCAAATGCTGCGCAAACTGTTTCTCTTTGAGTCCAAGGCTCTCTAGCCTCATGGGGTTTACACTCCAGGGCCAGACCCATCGATTTCCAAGAGTACTCTACTGCAGGCAAGATGGCGCCGCCACAACATCCACACCGGAAATCCATACCAGAAGTCCATACCGGACGTTACAAAGCTAAAAACGTTGCAATAACATCCACACCGGAAGTCCATACCGGAAGTTACAAAAATAAAAGCCTTCAAAAAAATAAAAGCCTTGAAAAACAGGAACGTGAACGCAAAATAAAAGCCTTCAAAAACAAGTAGGTTTACGCGTAATTCTATGAACTTTTTTGCACTTACATTGTAATCGTATCAGTATTATTGACTAGTTGATTGACTCCAAAAGTGTATAGGCTGTTGAGAATTCAAGTTACTTAGAAGCCTGCACGAATCACTAAGTTATAGTGTTAACGTCTCAGCCATGCACAGCCTTTTGTTCCGAGTGTGTGTTGAAATACTTAAAGCTGATTATGATGCTGCCGTGATGACATGTGCATATGCCTCTCTTGTTTTGTCTGGGTCATATGTTATTTTATGTTGTGTTAGCCTGACTATACCTCACCTGCCCACCAGTTCCCTGTGGTGTGTGTCCTGCCCCTGCACACCTGCTTCCCTTTGACTGATTCCCCCAGTGACCCCTCTTCCTTCCTGCACAGCTGATCCCCACAGGTTCATTATGATGGTCAACCAATGTGCTTTGCAAGTGTGACTGTCCCGTGATGTCTTTTTCTTTATCATGTTTTCGTTGAACATGTATAACCAAATTCCTCTTAAAGAGGACAACTGGGCAGTACGGGCACTTAATGTGGGTTGGGGCAATGGGCTCCTCTGAAGCAATGGGCTCTGAAGCAATGGGCTCCTCTGAAGCAGTAGCCGGCGGTGACTGACCCACATCTGGCTCATCTGGAGCAGGTGCAGGGGTCTTCGGGGACGTTTCAATGTAGGAGTGGTCCGTTTTCACAGCTGCCACAATAGATGTTGTAAAATCCGCAGGAGGGTAGGCCTCTGGTGAGGGCGGTTGAGAGGGTGGAACCGATACTTCAGACTTATTTTGGCACTCCTTGAGGTGTGTTGTTATGGAGTCTTTGCGGATGATTGTGGTTAAACACAATGGGCAGTGAAAATGGCTTCCATCTCTGCAGTGGAGATTGCATCTGCAGATCATCATTTCTAAAAAAAGGCGAGAGTAATTGTTTTTAAAAATCATCCAGTATCTGAGAGAAACATTTTCATTTAACATCATATATTTAAATATAAAAATAAATAAAGTATATACAGATGTATCTTTCCTTACTATAAACAGTTACGTCTATTTCAAAAAGTGAAACAATTGCCCTGAGTGATGCGAGGGATCACTTGAAAGAAACTTGCTTTATGTGATAAGCTTATAAACAGTTGCAAAGGAGTGCAACAACAATATAACACTGGTTAAAGTATGACCTTAGACATGCAGAAACCAAGGTATCGTTAAAAATGACATGTGAAGGTATATGATCTCAAAAAGATAATTTTTAAGGCCATACCCATGAAATGCACTGCATTTGTAACATGAGCTTCCAGGTGCCTCTTGATGACTCTTGCACTCCGTGTGGTGAAGCTGGGGCAGAGGGGACAGCCAAAGTGGGATGGTGACACACTTGTGTACTCCAACCCCTGGTCTCCTTCAATAATCGACGGATGCATCTGGAAGAAAGGAATAAATATACATTTCAATACGCAAGCACACGCACACACAATGGAAGGAGCAGTGTGCATGTGTGTTCACTTTAATTATTGGAGTGTCGTGTCTCGAGAAGGCTGTTTTATCGCTACCTTTCTGATAATTGATTTAGCAGCGACAGACTTCCAAGAGTACCCTAATGCAGGCAAGATGGCGCCGCCACAACATCCACATCGGAAGTCCATACCGGAAGTCCATACCGGAAGTTACAAAGCTAAAAACGTTGCAATAACATCCACACCGGAAGTCCATACCGGAAGTTACAAAAATAAAAGCCTTCAAAAAAATAAAAGCCTTGAAAAACAGGAACGTGAACGCAAAATAAAAGCCTTCAAAAACACGTAGGTTTACGCGTAATTCTATGAACTTTTTTGCACTTACATTTTAATCGTATCAGTATTATTGACTAGTTGATTGACTCCAAAAGTGTATAGGCTGTTGAGAATTCAAGTTACTTAGAAGCCTGCACGAATCACTAAGTTATAGTATTAACGTCTCAGCCATGCACAGCCTTTTGTTCCGAGTGTGTGTTGAAATACTTAAAGCTGATTATGATGCTGCCGTGATGACATCTGCATATGCCTCTCTTGTTTTGTCTGGGTCATATGTTATTTTATGTTGTGTTAGCCTGACTGTACCTCACCTGCCCACCAGTTCCCTGTGGTGTGTGTCCTGCCCCTGCACACCTGCTTCCCTTTGACTGATTCCCCCAGTGACCCCTCTTCCTTCCTGCACAGCTGTTCCCCACAGGTTCATTATGATAACTGTGCAGCGTGCAGGAGTCTCTTTCCATGGGGACTTGTCACATTATCTAAGTTTGCTGTAGTGTTTGTTCCAAATTACCTTGCATGCTGTCTGCCTATGTGATCACATGTATAGATTAATGAATGAATGAAATACAGATCCAGAGTAGATCCACAGTCACGAGAGAAGAGCAGAATGTTATCTATGGTGCAGAGAGCTGGGGAAGAGGGGACAGCCAAAGTGGGATGGTGACACACTTGTGTACTCCAACCCCTGGTCTCCTTCAATAATCGACGGATGCATCTGGAAGAAAGGAATAAATATACATTTCAATACGCAAGCACACGCACACACAATGGAAGGAGCAGTGTGCATGTGTGTTCACTTTAATTATTGGAGTGTCGTGTCTCGAGAAGGCTGTTTTATCGCAAGCTTTCTGCTAATTGATTTAGCAGCGACAGACTAATGCAATCAATACGCTACAAGAAGAAGAAACTTCGGCTGTTTCCGAAATCGCCTACTATACTAGCAGTACGTACTGATATGTCCAAAATTCAGTATGTAGTAAGTAGTATGTGAACAAGAACAAAATCTGCAGTATGCCAAAACTCCCCGGATGTCTACTGATTCGGGAAAATATCTCAGTGTGCATCGGACCAGTCTTCCTCGCGTACTGTTTCCCATAATGCACAGCGCTCGTTCTGCTTTTTCTTTTTCCTCATTTTTTGACGGGAGGAAATCCGTTTTTGGGTGCTGTGAAAGTTATCAAATTACATATAAACCACTTCCTAACTTTTTAAATCATAAATGGATGCTAAATAAGCTTTTTATTTATCGGCTTCGCCGTTGTTGACTTCCGCTTTCCGAAACCGGAAATCCAGCGAAGTCTGGCTCAGCATGCTTCATGACAGATCGGACAGAACATTCATACTACATACTAAATTCAAACGCAGTATGTAGTAGGCAATACCTACTGCCTACTACATTAGTAAGTAGTATGTAGCAGGCCGTTTCGGAAACAGCCTTCCAGTTCGAAGCATCCGGCATTGGGTAGAGAGGGGGTTAAAGAATCACTTCCGGTATGGACTTCCGGTATGGACTTCCGGTGTGGATGTTGTGGCGGCGCCATCTTGCCTGCAGTAGGGTGCCTCTCTCGATTTCGTGGCCGATGGGTCAGGTCTGGCCCCGTTGTCTTTTAGAAAATTGCTCACCGACTTCAGACACCCTGGACCAACCCTAGTCCTGTATCGAGACATGGGGCAGATTTTAAGATAACGACACAGGAGCTTCTGTATCACCCAAGCAACAACCTCTGGTCTCAAAATATGAAGCCCATGCTTAAGTGTTATAAACTGTAGTTCATTGAGCATCCGCTTGAGGCTGGCTGCAGAAACACCGGAAACCACATACACACCAATTCAAAAAAGACGATCTTTGCAGCAGAAATAAACATGTTTACAGCCTGGTTCAAAAAACGGCTTCGGTCTGAAGAGCTAATTTCTCTATCAGCACACACTGTACGAGGGTGGCCCAACTGAGGCTCTCACATAGGCAGGGGTGGCCAGTGCATTTACAAATAAATAACATCTGCCCTTTCTGTCTTCACAGCCTACTTTCATTAAAAAAAAGTGTAGTTAACAGTTATATTCATTTTGACTTTAAAAAAAAAACATGACAAAGTGGCATAAATCTTCTAATCTTAATTATTTTAGGACTTAAAAAATATGTTTTTTCAAAGTCACATTTGAGAGCACTTATAAAGAAATCTACTGTCAGCCTTTTAACTCATCCCAAGTTATAGATTTTAACAGAAAGCCCACCTCTGACAAGGCAAACAGCCAATCATAGTTTAGGATTTCGGGGTGGGCCCTGGGGTGGCCAATTGGATTTCAAGGGGTGCCAGTGCCACCCTTGGCCACCCCTCTGGACACGCCACTGTACGGGGGAAACTTATTTTGTAACACAATAGTTCAGAAGCTATTAAGATTATGAGTTTTGCCCATTTAAGGACATGACTGACTTGATTGACAGGCAGGAACACTGTAGCTGTTGGCTATAGGAGGCTCAAAGCCTGTCACTTTACCTCACATTAGCTTGACAGAAGTTAGGTTGAGTTCGCATTTCCAGTATGGCTCCTTCTGAAGATTGACTTATAAACAGCACTTCAAAAACAGATGGATGACGTCACAGATACTACGTCCATTATTTATACAGCCTATGGTATCACCTGCTGCCTGGGGTGTCTGCGAAGTCAGCCATTTCGCAAGCTAACAAGATACCAGCTTCCGCTTTAAAAGGAACTGGATCATGTGTTTTTATTAAAACAAACAGACTTTTCAGGACTTTCTGTCAAATTTGTCCAAAATCAAAAAGTTGGTCAAGCCCGCTCTTGACTCTGTCGGTTCGAACATGGTCAGAAGTGTGCAAAGTGTATATATCTCTTATATTTAATATATTTTATTTTATATTTATCTTATTATTATCATTATTACTATAATTACTATTTTATTGTATAATGCACATTGTTGTATTCTCTATCTATCTATCTATCTATCTATCTATCTATCTATCTGAAGCCCCACAAATTTTATTTTTATTTTAATGTTCATTTTATTTTAAATGATTTTATTATGATTCACTCTAAGTTGTTTCATATTTTTGTATTGTTTTCTTCCTGTCATCTGGGTTGTCATCTAATTATGCTGCTTAGAATAACCTAAAATATTCAACATTTCTGTTCGTTATCTGGACATATTGAACATTTGCCTGTTGCCAATGCCTCGCGGGAAAAAGGAAAAAGGAAATGAATTGAACCGGATCCGGACCCGTTCACAAGGCTGGGGAGTGTCAGCTGCTTTCTGTGACTCGGGTCAAAAAGCTCAGCCTAGCAATAAGGCCAATAGGCTATCAAACCGCTCTTTATTTAGCTTTGTATTCATGCCAAGCGGCAACCTCCAGTCTAAAAATATGAGTCCAATGTGAAAGTGCTAAAAACTGCAGTTCATCAAGGATCCGCTTGAGGCTGGCTCTGGAAGTACAGGAAACCACATACACACCAATTCAAAAAAGCCGATCTTTACAGCAAAAATAAACATGTTTACAGCCTGGTACAAAAGACGAGTGTAGTCTGGATAGCTCATTTCTCGATCGGCACACACTGTACAACGGGCGAATTTTTTTCTAACGCAGCAATTTCGAAGATATTGAAATTACGAGTCTTCCAATGAGAGGCACAGCTGAATTGATTGACGGGGGGAACACCGTAGCTGTTGGCTAGGAGGCTCAAAGCCCACCTCTTTACCAGTGGCGGTTCTAGACCAATTTTACTGGGGGGGGGGGCAGGCTGGGGCCAATGGTGTTGTCAGAGGGACACATTCAACCCAGACAAAAGAGATTGAGAAGGGCGAGGACCGGCTGAGAACAAACTGGCAAAACATCAGTGCATCCCTTTATACTTGACATATATACTACTGTGTACTAGATCAAAATGCAGACTGACAGCAGCTGTTTGGCTGTTTACACTCAACATGAGTCCCTTAGCGCTCTAAGGGACTGAAACCAAGTGCCACACGCATGTGTTCCGCCTGTAACATCGGCGCAATACCGAAGCTTTTTTAATTGTATAATATTTTTTTGTGTGGAGGGGGGGCAGAGGGGGTCCAGGTTTAGTTTTACAGGGGCACTGGCCCCTGTTGGCCCCTCCCCAGAACCACCACTGCTCTTTATGTCACAATCACTCTGCAGCAGCAATATGGCTGCGATTTACCTCAAAACAGCGCTTCAGAAACAGATGGGTGACGCCACGGATACTATGTCCATATTTTATACAGTCTATGGTTGATTGCTGTCCTATCCATCATATAGGATCATAGACTGTATAATTTATAGGATCAACCTTATTCATGACATTTATTTATCTACAAAAATAAGTTTACAAATTTGAGTCTTTCATCCAATTGATTCATTTTCGTTCCAAGGAGTCGGTTCTTTAATCCGACTCGTTTTGGGTCGCCCATTTACTACCGCATACTCTCTTCCTGTATATGTTTGTTGGAGAGATTAGGGTTAGCCTAGCTCGTGGAAACTCTTTAAAAATGCTAAAAATTAAGTGATTCATGTTAAAAGAGAAGCCGGGGCTGATAACTATGGGTTATATTAGCAGTTTGTGGTGATGTTGGTTGGACAATGAGACTCAGAGGTTGGTGTTAAAGTAATCTAAGCTGCATGTTCATGCTACCAAAGACTGGAGGAGTCTCTGTCGGCAGCTGGTGTTGCTGATTCACTTACAGCAGAGAGATAACTGGATTACAAGACTGAGAGAGCCTGATCTCCCCAAATATGTCGTGGTTCAATCAGGTCAATCAGGCCTCGCTTCAGCAGCAACAACAGCAACCCACTGACGGGTTCACACTGACTCATAACCCCGGATTCAGGGGTCCATCGGAGGGATCACCGTCCATGGCTGTACAACACTGGACAGGCTTCCCCGGCACCCCCAGCCCGGAGGACTTTCCATCAGCTCCACGGGGTGTACTGAACCCTCTGAGTCTCGAGAAGCTGTCCTGTTCTTCTCCCAGTACAGGTCACGTAGGAGACCCGGAGCCTATCTCTTATGTGAGCCTCCAGGAGCAGCGGTGCGTCCTGAGCTGGTACAAGGGCTGGACCTCCAGTCAGAGGGAGCGGTTCATGCAGGATCTTCTGGGGAAAGCTGTGCCTGGGAAAGTGTGCACCCTCCTAGATTCACTCAGTACTCTTCAGGTACTTTCTTGTCTTCCTCTTGATAGATAGATACAGAGAGTGATTTAATGTCATTTGTTGCAGGGCTGTTACCTGCTTGGCTATGATAGTGGTTATAGCAATAGAGATCTGTTATTTCTCGATAGCAGACCGTTGTTAGGAAGAAAAACCTGTTGTTAGGGATGCATCTGTATTATTTCCACTGATGGTGAAGTAAAACAAGGTAATCAGGGCTGCATGAATCAGTGCTGCACATGAGTTAGTAGTTCTATATTGGAACTTTTTGTTCATCAGTCTTCATATACCACCACATCCCATGCCACATCCCAATACTACATAGTGTTGACTTCATGTGCCATCTGAAATGTTGTAAATGTCTATGTTGCAGTGTGCCTATCAACAATGAGCAACCTCCAGTGTTTGGGAAAGAAGCAAATGCAAAAAAACTGCAGGACCTCAGGTCCACTTAAGGGTGGTTGTAAAAGCCAGTTTGTGTTTTGCACTGTTAACTCATGTCTCACTCAGCAGTAAGAAAACACCAAAACATTATCATAGTGAAAGTTAAAAACACAAACAAACATGAAATGTACGCACAGGAGGCGGGCGGAACGGCATTTGATTGGTTTCATAATTTGGCTCCTGATGGCAGGGATTGGATGGTGTTTTACCAGGTTTACTCCGGCTGTAGATAGTAGCTTTTTTTTCACTCTTTTTTAAGAACACATTATGTATTGATTTCCATCGGAACATAAAGATCATTTTAACCTGATCTAAATCTGACTACCAACCTTGGCTTTAATCAAACTCACATTAAATGATCCGGACAGTAGCCGCAGTGCGCTATTGAGAAATAACAGACTGTTCCCATGGAATACTGACCAATCAGAATCAAGTATTTCCAACAGATTTGTAGTAATCAGCCATAACTACCTCCTCACTTTACATCATCATTTACCTATTGTCTCTAAAAAAAAATAACTCTAACTCTCTCTCTCTCTCTCTCTCTCTCTCTCTCTCTCTCTCTCTCTCTTTATCCTGACTAGGTAAAAGACAGACTACCAAACATCTTTGAATGCCAGCTGCGCCTGTGGACCCAGTGGTTTGTGTCTTGGGGGGAAGAGGAGAGGAACCATTTCCTTCACTTGCTGGAGGAGTGGGACCCAGTTTTTGTTGCTCACTTTTACAGATGTGTAGCTGGCACAGCAGGAAGAGACTGAGCAGTATTTACATTCTGATATAAATGCAAGTGAAAATAAAAACATGTGCTTCAGAGGTTATAAGTTGTGGGTAACGTGTTAGGTTGAAGATAGTTGTCTTGCAGGAGAAGTGTGTGTGACTGTGATAGACCACATTAACATGGGGGCCATGCTCTTCTGATGTCACAGTTAGAATAGGACGCTCCAGTGCTAATGTAATGTCCGACAGCTGGGTTACAGGTTTGATTGTATGCAAGTGAACGCTTCCACAATGATCAGCAAATAAGAAGACAATAGACTGTGAAAATCCTGATGGACAGCCAGACATATTTCCCACAGATGGACTAATATATTTGAGAGCAAATGTCAGGGATAAACCACTCCTGAGCAAACACAGCTGTAAGCTAGGGTCAGTTGTCAACACTGTAAAGCTGTAGCATAAGCATTAAGCTTCTTCCTAGCTTAACCATAAAATACAATTAACCTTAAAAGTAACCTACACAACTTTTAACCTAGAACACAGCAGTATGACCTGATAACAGTAGTTTAGCTCCATACCCCAGTTGTGGCATCAGAGGATAATGTCCTCCATGTGAATTGGATTTACTGTCGAAGGTTAACCATTTCATTGTGAAAACAGAGGCTTCATTCAATAAAAGCTCTTCTGTTCTGTTCCTCTAACCAGCCTCTCAATGGCATAGTCATCGTTCAGTTTTTTTAAACAAAGAAGAAAAAATGAAGAAGAAGAAATAAAGAATGTTTTGCTTGGTGCTTCTGTTATGGTTGAAACTGTCATTGGGATTTGAAATTAACTCTCTTTAACTTGCAGGATTAAAATGTCCTTAACTTGGCTTAATGACTGAACATCCAGGATGACTTTAAAATGAGGATAAATCCTTTTTTCAAACTTGAACAAATAAAAAATAAAAGTTTTGTTATTTATCTGATGTCATTTTATTGTCTGAATACTGTCACTGAGAATCCTTAAAGGAACCTCCTTAAAGGGCCTTCAATGCCAGGAATGATTAAGGTTTATCTATTTAGTCAACTGATCCAGGACCAAGTAACACTATTGGAGCCTCATCACATGGGAAGATAACCTTAGATCCGTCCCATGTTGTAGTCCAGCACTATGGCTCATTTTGTAATACCTGCCAGATGAGAAGCAGATAGAGGCAAAGGATAGTAACCCAGTAATGGTCACCAAAATCTTGCATTTTCCCACCAGTGGTAAGTTAGGTGTTATCTTCAGATGGGACTACTCTTCTGTAGGCTGAGTGGATCCATGGTAATTTTCACTTTAAATCAAGAGATGGCACAAGAGACTGAACCAAAACTGACCAAAATTAAAGCTATACTTGAACTATCTTAATCTTATCTTGAGGCTTGCACCAAAACACCACAGTAAACTACATTTCCCAAATATGTATATATATATATATATATATATATATATATATATATATATATATATATATATATATATATATATATATAAACTGTATATACATTATCTAAGGCCAAGCTCTTAAAACTTTGATGACAGCACTTGGGCACTATCAGGGTCACTTTTGCAGATTTGACAGAGCTTCTCCAGAGCCACACAATGCATTACACCCATTTAAGAAGCCAGAGATTGTATTCAGGGCGAAGGTGAAGGAAGTGAGGAAACACTCTAATATAAATTGCGATGTGCATTTTGGCTTGTAAAAGAAAACTACCAGCCAGCAGCTGTGTTTTTCCCAAGTTGCTAATCTCCTGCGCGCCTCCTGTTTTATCGTTTAGCCTAGGAAACTCTTGGGATTTTCACAGCCCAACAACCTTATTGCAAAAAATGAAAAAGAAATCCTCAACAATAACAAATGGTTTTAGTTTTGTCTGCAGATACTTATGTTGCCAGGTCATCTATGAATCACAATACACATTCCCAAACCACAACTGCAGAAAATGTAAACACCGCTCCCTGCCAACTGGCAACCCACAACATGCTTAAAGGGGTATGGAGCTATGAGTATGGAGCTTCTCTACAAAGTCCAAAATATGACCTAACAGCAGGTTGTGACTCTACAAAACATCAGACACTAACTTTATGGGTGGATGCATAATTCGGCAATACTGATTTGTCTTCCGAAATATGCATCCAACTGTTATTCAGCTACAGAGACAGAGTTTTAAACTGTACATTGCCGTGGACAGCTCTACTATGAGCGGTGCGCGTTCCCGCGAGGTGCATGCAATTCTCAGCGTGCAGGCGTTTCTCGGCACAACACCCGCAATGTCTTTTCAAAGTCCTGATGCTTATAATAATGTCACGATTCTAGGCTAGAATCAGAAGTATCTCCTTATTACTGAGTCCAAGTAGGAAGTACAATTTGATGAGGCTGTCAAGTAGGTCCATGATGCAGTGAAATGGCCAAAGGGGAGCTTGAGTTTGATTTCTCACAGTTATGTCTTTAAAAACTCGAAATTTTTAAGTATTTCATGGTATTTTCTCGAAAATCTACGACTTTTTAATCTCAGAAATTTTGAGTTTTTCTCGAAAATGTATGACTTTAAAAACTCGAAAATTTCGAGTTTGATTTCTCATAGATTTGCGACTTTATAAAAATCGAAATTTTTAAGTTTTTCTTCTCGAAAATGTACTTCTTTTTTTTCACAGTGGCCCTACTACGTCGTACTTGACTCCTGTATTTTGGAGGAGATCCAGCGCGCCATCGTGTGTCTAAAGCCAAAGATCAACACCTACATTCAACAGCAAGACAGTTCACTGTATCTGACTTATACATGGATAAAACCACAGACTGGATAAAACATATAAAAAGAAAATAAATCAACCACACTGCAGCAGTCTAAAGCAACTGTATTTAGACAGAAGTTCATATACGTGCAACTAATACAGCTCATAAGTGAAGCGTCAAATATGCAAACTTCCGGGCAAAAATTCAAGCGAAGCAGGAAGTTATCTGAAGCAAACCCTCACCTGGAAGCCTTGGTTTGTGGTACTCTCGCGAGACTTTAGTTGAGGGCATGATAGTAGCCGTGTAACTGTAACATAGTTCACATTGTTGCAGCTCGATGAAGTGCGCGGTATAATTTATTAACAGCTGCACACACCAGCCGTGACATTTGCCCTGTGTCGCTTCCTTGTAGAAGTCCGTCAAACTATCACTGGGACCTGGACCTGGAAAACCAGATCCAGCTTTCTGAAGAATAAGGTATCGATGTTTTATGTATAATTTAGCTTATTCTAAAGATTTGAATGTTTTCCATGTTAACTATCAGCAGTTTTATAAATGATGTGCAAGTCTTCAAATGATGCCTGATCTTGTGGAATCCTCTCTGCCTTAAAGCTTGGGCTTTAACAGAGTCGCTGTCGTTATGAAAGCTTCTTGCTTTGCCACATTATCTTGTCGTGTCAAAATTCAAAGTAAAAACAGAAAAAGAGGTGTCTCAAGGAATGGGAAAAATATTAAGGCTTGATCAAATCAAATTTCCATATAACCAAAAGAGTATATGTATGTCAAAATAACAAGTTAAACCAGACCATATGGTAATAAAGTTTGTTTAGAAAAAAAGTGAAAGAGCTTGTTACATAAGGGCTGTATGAGAAACTGAAGTTAACTGCTGATAATTTAGTGATTTTATTGTGCTGTATCTGTCCTGTGACGTTTCAGTTTCTTATTTTAGCTCAATTGTTTAACTCACCACTAAGAAATGCTTAATCACTGATACTGTCCATATCATTTAATCAATGTGAAGTAACAATGACACATCACAACAGTTGTGCAATACTAGAAACAACTCCTCCAGATTTCAATTGGACTATGGACAATGGGTGGGGACGCACATTTTCCTTTTATGCAATCCTGTTACTTCTTTCTTTCATATTTCTGCAGACCACTGCTCCTGCAATTGATCTGAGTGTTGTTGCTTCTTTTTTCTTAGAGAAAATGGCTTTGTCTGGCTGGGTGTGTGTAGTGACAGGTGCCTCCAGAGGTATTGGCAAGGGAATATCTCTCCAGCTGTCAGAGGCTGGAGCCACCGTCTACATCACAGGGCGACAGGAGAGCACCCTGAAAAAGACTGCAGCAGAGGTGAGATTTTGAGCAGGGATTTTGTAAAAAGGTTAAATGGAAAAGAAAAACTCATGTCAATTTACAAACTCTTGCTTGTTCTGGTTCTGGTTCTGGCACCTTAGAGTTATGATTCAACCTGCCTTCAATCCATGTCAGGTGCAAGACTAAAACAAAATGTATTGCTGCACTTTTAAGCTTTCAGTTGACTTTGTTTTTAAAGCCTGCGTCTGGTGTGTTTGTTCTCAAAACAGGTAAAGGAGAGGGGCGGAGACTGTGTGCCCGTTATCTGTGACTCTACAAAAGACAAAGACATTGAAGATCTGTTTGAACAAATCAAACGTGAGCAGAACGGCCGGCTGGATATCCTGGTTAACAATGCCTATGCTGGAGTACATGTAGGTTTACTGCAGTGTCGTGAACAGACCATGGCGTACCACAAACCTGACATAGTAGAATTTGAGGAAACAGTAAAGTTGATTACACAGACTCAGACTGAGAAATTGTTGAATTTAGTCATATGCACTGTGATGACCTTTCTGTCACCCTGCCAAGTTTGCAAGGCATGGTTATGTAATCTCCTGATAGATGGCCCTAAAGACTACAATGGAAAAACACATCTTGAGGAAGTCTTAAGCCATTTTATTTTACATTTCTGTATCCCAATTTTGTTTATTATCTGTTCAAAAGTATTCAAATGAATTGATACTTACTAAACCTGTTAGGCCTGCACTCAAAGCCGGCTCTTTGAAAGTCTACAAAGAGTCCACTAGAGGTCCCTTGAGTACTGGTTGAATTTTGGGCTTCAAACAACCTGTGAATGTTAAATCCATAAAGTGAAACTACTGACGTCTAGTCTTTTAGATTCTGCCATTCATTTGAATAGTGCATCCTGTGTGACCCTTTTGAGCTGTGCTCTAAACATGACCTAGAGCATGAGCCCAGTCAAATTTCCCTCAAGGAACAATACAGTTTTTCCTTATCCTTTCCTTACCTGTTATTCCAGGACATCTTTGAGAACATGGGGAAAAAGTTCTGGGAAACAGACCCGTCCATTTGGGATTCAGTCAACAATACAGGCCTCAGGTATGTTTTTTGCTTAGTCATGTTACCTAAATCATCATCAACAAACTGCTGAATCATCTACTGGTGTCTGGCAGAAGATATCCTGGTATGAACTATTACTCAACTTGTTTTTTTCCATGTTATCTATGAGTCAGGAATTTTCTACAGAAGTGGTAGCTTTTCCAGAATACATACTGTAGTCCTATACTGTATGTGAGGGTGTTGTTCAACATAGTGATACATTTACAAACTCAAGCAGAATTAATTTGCCATTTGAAAGTGATGTTTAAAAGCCATGCATCAAAGGATGTGACTAATTTCCAGTGTAATGTGTTTGGCAGGGGACACTATTTCTTCTCAGTTTATGCATCCCGGCTGATGGTGGCTCAAGGTCAGGGTTTGATAGTCACCATTTCATCTTTTGGTGGGCTTCATTATCTCTTCAATGTGTCGTATGGTGTCGGCAAAGCAGCTGTAAGTTCTTCTCTATTTATATAAATGTGATCAAGGACCGTATCTCCTTTAACCCGAGTACATGTGCTGTGTATTTAGGTCAGCGTGATAAAAAACCTGTTTTGTTTTGTGGTATGTTTTCAGTGTGACAGGTTGGCAGCAGACATGGCGGTTGAGCTGAAACGTAGAGGAGTGGCTTCAGTCAGCCTGTGGCCGGGCGCAGTACAGACAGAGTTGGTGTCTGAGTTAGTACTGGCAAAAGAAACTCCACAGGGAATTGATCCTAAGGTAGACTACCATCTAAGAGCCAGTCCATGTCCATGATAGCTACTTCTGTTTTTCTTTCTTTTCTTCTTATTCTGTATTCTTTCAGCAGTTTAAAAATGTGTTTGCTGATGGAGAAACCACAGAAGTGAGTGGGAAGTGCATTGTCAACTTGGCACAAGGTAAGATCTTAGTGTATACACTGTATTCACATGACAGACATTTTCTTCGGACAACATGCTCAGGGTGGGAAGCTCAAATGCCGAATCCGACTTGTACTGCAAGTTGTGTTTTTGGGGCATTGTTTCCTTTTATTGGTTAGGAAAGCTGGAACAGGAAATGTGGGGAGTAGAGAGTGGGAGAAGACATGCAGCAAATGTTAGAGGCCGGGAGTGGAACCTGCAACAGCTGCAACAAGGATCTAGCCTCAGTATATGGGGCACACACACTTAGACCGCTAGGCCAACAGCTCCCCATGTTTAAGGTTTTTCAAAGGGTATAAACATATAGGAAATTGACAGATGATTTACCCATCACCTTTTCTCTATTGATAAGTAATTGAAAAAACTGTAGATAAAGAAAATCTAAAAGGAAATGAGGGTGTATTTTAAGTGTACCAACATATTTGTTAACCCACCAGCTACTGAAAGATATAGCTGATGCAAGCTTATATATTATTTAGGGCTGTCAAAGTAAGCATGCTAACGTCTCAATACAAATCCAATATAACGCCACTCGTTTTTTTGGCGTTCAATTAACACAAGCATGTTCTGTAATTATGACCCTCATCTCACCCCGTGGGAAATGAGGAAGCAGAAGAGGATAAAGAAATTGGTGTTTTGCATGGCGAGTTCAGCTTCAGAGCCCTGCCAGTTATTTGCATTTAGCCAAGCACACAGCTGATGCACAGCACCTTCATCCTCCTCCTCACCAAAGTTGTTCAAGCATCTATGTTGCAAACTAAAGAAACCCTGAACTTGAACTATTGCAAAGGTGGTCCGTCCCCCGTCCCCCCATGTAAGTTAAGACACAATTAACTTGTGTGAGATTATGTGTTTGAAGTAAGAAGCTGTGTGAAGAGTGATGATAAATTTAACTTACCAATGTACTTGTTGTTGCTGAGCTGTTTGCAGTGGCAGACTTCTTTCCCCAGACTGATTTGATATGACATGAGTGTCCCCAGTGTCACTTTTACTACTGAGAATGAATCACCATTGTTATGGGGTTTTCACCAATCAGAATCAAGTATGTCTCACACCCAGGTAATATTTCATCTTAGTAGTCAACTAAAAATACACTTAGATGATGTTACACAACACAGAAGTAGTACTACATTCTTAGCCAACAGCAGTGTTCCTTTCCTATCACATTAACATATAAATCCCGCTGTAGCTAACAATAGAGTCAGAAAGAAATTAGTGCCTCTGCTTTTGTACTGTGTGAAGCCTAAATATCAGCTATGTTGGTAAGGAAGTGGTCAAAGTTAACCTTAGCTGTTGTCAAACTGTTGCTACTGATAAAACAAACATGATGCTTGTCATGAAATGTGGCCTGATATCCTACAGAATTTCATTGTGCATTGTATATTTAGTTTCTGCTCAGTTGGGAAGCAGCAAAGTGGTACACAGCTATTAAACTCCTCCTCTTATAGGCATTTTGAAACCTGTAATTCAGCAGTACATCAAAACAGCTTTTAAGCTCCCACTCTGAGTGTGACAAAAACGACAATGTGAGAATATACACCTGAGAGTCAGATAGTTAATGGAGACTGATATCCATACTCAGTAATCCTGTGCTACTATTTGATGGGTACATGATTGTTGAGTGTTCTTTCTTTTAAGCATCCTTTGTTTTTCTTTTTGTTACTCAAAGACAAAAATCTGATGGGACTGACTGGGAAAGTACTCATGACCTGTGACCTTGCAAGGCGCTATGGGATAAAAGATACTGATGGTAAGTTTGCATTATCTTAAAAGGTCTTTTTTCAGATTTTAAATTGAAAATCAGCATCATTCTTAAACTGTGTTTATCTTTTCATTTCTAGGGCGGGATGTTGCTGACTACACATCTATAAAATTCCTGCTGTCTCAGTCCACATATCTCTCCTGGCTGTCAGTTGTCATGCCGTCATTCATACGTGTCCCACGCTTCATGCTCACACTGGCTCATGGCCGCTTCTAAACATTTCCTGTATAAGCACTGCAGTGGCCATATCTTAGCTTCAAGGGAATGGTTGACTAAAGGATGACACTAACAATCCAGACTAATTATACTTTTGAAGGAGTATTGTGTAATTTACTTTTATAGACACTATCTTTTTTTAGCTCTATGATGGACTTAGATGAAGTAAAACATGAAGGAGGCTAATTTGTTTTCTGTGTTATACATAAATACCAACGTCAGCTGTGAGTGAAGCCACACAATGTGAAAATGGAATTCATATTACTACATGTCATTAATAACTATGCTAAATCACAACTATCTGAACATGAAGATGGCACATTTAAGAAACATATGCATGTTTGATTATTTTTGCACATTTGTAATTTTTGTATTAAATATATATTCATAACAGCACTGTTACATTTGACATAAAATCATGATGTTTATGTTGCAGAGACTAAGAAGTCAAAATGGTTTGAATAAAGAAATATTAACCCATGCCTGTCCACACTTCTCATTAGTTTATTAAGTAAAAATTCAAAGCATCTCCACACTTATTTATACTAGGGCAACTCAAAAAAACAGAATACCATGAAAATGTGGAAATGCTGGCAGATAGGAGAAATAACACCTTTTCTTAAGAACTACTTCATTTAGCATTAACATTGAATTTACTTTCTATCTGACTGGTACAGTGTATTGATGTACAGCTGCCTTATTTTCTGTGACTCAAAACATCTGTTCTGATCAATCAGCATATCACTCAAACAGGTTGACTGAAACATTTGATGTGTACTACTCCATCATTTACATATTGTTTACAGTTTAAAATCACCTTTCAAGCTTTCAACATAACTGGATCACAGCAGTGTTAATGTCAGGAAATGAAACATGGACTACTTATGGTTTTAAAAATAGTTAGATAGAGCTAAATGTACATGGCTTTGATTTACCTAACATTTCATTTACTATTTAAAAACAAAAGGGTCCAATTAAAATGTTATATTGTTTTTTCCTGTATGTTCTATTACCTAACTTGGAGGATTATATTCAAAGCTACTAAAGACAGTATTGATGAGGTAGTGTGGACTTCATTATCATTTGTCAACTGAAAAAAATGGTTAAAGCTTCTGTTTAGAGTGGATGTGGTTAAGAAACCGACTGAAATAAATACGCCCTACAAAAGAAAACAAGACCATCTGTTAGAAGATGTATTTGCATTATAATTATTAATACTGTCAAAAGGAAGCAGGATGAGACTTTCATCAGAAAACACCTCTTACAAACACATTGGACAATATCACCAGAGACATAAGAATGTCATTTTGCCCAACGGGGTGTCCGTGATTGATGCTGGCCAAAAGTTCTCCACTGCAGCTTTAATTACAAACACACCACATCCATGTATCTCTGTGTAAAATATCAATCAATCAATCAATCGATCAAGCTTTATTTATATTGCACATTTCATACAAATCAAATGCAACCCAAAGTGCTTTACAGCGATTGAAAAACAAGAAAGAAGCAGAAGTAAAACAATGGCAAGACATATTAAGGGGAAATAATAATAATGATAATAATAAAAATAGTACTAATAAAATAAAAATTAAAAGTAGAATAAAATAGTTATAGTAAATATACAAATATGTTTATTTTTGTTGTTTTTTAACTGTAATGTCTTCTACGTTGTTAGTGTTATTAGATCTAGGTTGGGTCTAAACTAAAACTCAAAAGCTCTATGAGCTCTGTACATTTGGTTCAAGGACCTCCAGGGGTATTTAGGGACGAAATAAAAGTAGTCAGTACATAAATTGCAACTTCTTGAACCCTTTTTATTTGCTGCTCCAAGAAAGGAAGTTAAGAGTTGGATGCTCTTCATATTGAAATGAGAAGATTGTGATTCTGGTTAAACATTCAGATGTCTGTGGGCCTGATTTGGGGGGTGACCAGTGGAGGGTTGACGTGATAATGTTTAGCCTACTGCCACGGATTTATTATACAGGCGCCTCCTCCCTCCAATCCATGGCCAGCTCTCCCAGACTGGCACACCCACCCTGCCGTCACTGTGGGAGAGTTGGGCCTTGTGGGCTTCCTGGTCCTCAGCTCCGCCTCGCCTCGATCTGGCCGGACAGGGAAAGCACTTCTCAGTTTAAGAACAAAAGCAACAACGAATGGACGGAGGGGGGACGAAGTAACGGCGACTCACCATCAGACCTAAATCTCACGGATTGAGATATTTGAGCCGGACTTCGGCAGGACTTAGTCGGGGGACCGAACTCCTACGAAAGGCGACAAACTTGGTCGCCTCTCATCTTTGTATCCCGACAAGTAATCCGTCGAGCTGCTTGATAAATAAGACAAGGGTCAAACTGGCAGACAGACGGTATTGTTTCGCTGCTCTTCCTCTAAACTTCGGCCATAAAAAGCGGAGTGGCTGAGGGAGGACTCCGACTTTCTATCCTTTGCTTTCTGCTCAAACGGATTTCAAGAAGAAAGGCTGATTCTGGTAATTTAGGTAAGTTTATTTTTATGTTTCAGTGAAGCGTGTCTGGCGGCGAAGTGCGCCTGTGCAGTGTGAAGCCTTTTAGTTAGTACGCCATAAAGGGGGAGTCCCTGGACTGTAACTGCCACTGGTTCAACTTCTACAGCTTTTCATCACTCTTAAACAAAGATATACCTTTAAAGACTTCCACAGTGGGATAAAGTAACACGTCTAACACTGGCGGGGCCACCACATGATCTCATACCCGTGGGTTGTTCTGTGTCACGTATGACTAACACGGTGATTTCATCACTGTTTGCCAATGTTTTTTTTGTACTCCTGACCATTTCTCTCGTACCTTAAGCGACCTAAACCTTCTGCCATGTTGTAACCTTACTAAATGGGCAACATTTCCACAGCTGTCACAAATAACTCTTCCTCTTAAATAAACAAGAGACACTTACTTAGTGGGACTCCTTTCATATTGTTGTTACAAACACCTAATAGTAAAAAGCAAAGAGAGAGAAATTGCATTAATTATATGACACAAACAAACTCTAAAACCAAAAGGGAACTTTTATTTTAGCTCTCTTTGTAACAACCAGACTCATCCATTGTGATATTAACTTGTTCAAAATTAACACCTGTTGCTTTAAGCATAAGAGTAAATTTATGAGTCAACTTCAAGCAACTTTTCACAAGTAATATTTGATGTTTAATGCTGTTTGAACTATGAGTGGAGTCTGACTAATGTAACTTGTGTTTCTCTTTAGGTTTCTGTTTTGGTAGCAGCCTTTGTGAAGAGGATACACTTCACTCTCCGGGCTGAGAACTTGGGGAAAGGAACAAAAGCCTGACTGGAAAAGGGTGAGAAACTAGACTGTGATGGATTTCTCATAGAGCCCCTTTCCCCACACTCCCACCCTTTGCGACCGGTCCCCCCCACTCACACAAAACAAAAGTCAGTCACCACACTTTGGGGGAGGGGAATCTAGTCTGGACGGGGTTTGGGCTACGACTAGTTTCATTGGTAGTTCAGAACTAGAAGTGCAAAGTAGAGGGGGAGGGTAAACAGCTGTCAGATAATTGACTTTGAGAATGAATGAGAACAGAAAGTTCTTAAAACATTATAGTCCGTACTTCTGACTGTACTGCTTACAAGTTAGTTTCTTATCCTTATCTTCAAAGTGCAAACACTTTCCTGGTTGATACAAGAAAAATCAGTAATAACTGAAATCATTGTATTTGTTTTTCTTTTCCAGTTCAGAAAACCACTTTTGATATCCCTGATGGCAACCTACAGTGAGCATAATATCAGAAATGGACTTCTTCTGGGCATGAAGGAGCCGTTTGAGGGGAAAGAATGTGAAGAAAAGCTTGAAGCTAAATGCTCCCCCAAGGATTTGCACCATTCTGCCAGCTCAAATGAAAGTAACGCGAGTGGTGTTGCCAGTTTCACCACCAACCACAACTCTGTTGTGTGCCTGCCTCTTGTATCAGAGGGGCTAAAATTGGTGTGGACACAGTCGGATCAAACCCGTGAACTTGACACAGTCCCAGAGCTTGTCCAAGCTTTTAACTTATTTCCATATCCATCATCCCAGGAAATTAACACCCTCGCCCGGGTATGTGCCTTGCCACTGGACAAAGTTAAGGTGTGGTTTATGGTGCAAAGGATTAAATACGGTATCAGCTGGTCCTCAGAGGAGATAGAGGAGACACAACGAAAGCTGGCCGGGCCTGATCTTTGTGATGACTCTGTTGAAATAAAAGAGGAAGCCAAGTTGAAGGGCAAGAGCAGAAGTTGTGAGGAATTGGTAATTGAGGAGAATGAAAGCGATGAAGTAGAGATTGTTACCCCCAGTTTCACTCCTCCAAAAAAGAAACCAAACTCTGAGTCACCAGATTCCTATAAACCAGCAAAACCCACTGCCCCATGTTTCAGTTCCACCCTCCCTCCTCCTCAGGATTCTTACTTCTACCGCCCACCAGCGGACACACCAGCAAGCACAGCTGAGGATGCCTCCCTCGATCTGTCTTTGTCATCGTCTCAACCGCATCGCCATGGGCGCTACAAAAAGACAAAAGTTCAGCTTGCTGCCCTTCGAAAGAGCTTTCTGAGAGAGAACTGGCCTGCAGAGGCAGAGCTTAGGCGTTTGCAGGAAGAAACTGCGCTGAGCCGTAATGACATTCGTAAATGGTTCAGTGACAGCCGCTATCAGCTTAGGGTTGGCCGAGGGAGCCTGGCGGCAGCCCAAAACCACTCTCAACAGACTGCTATTGGAAGTAAACAAGATCAACAAAGTCAACCTCTTTCACTTGTTACCCAAAAGATTGATCAACTAAATGGGGTGAAGGGTCATGAAGGAGTCCGTAGCAACGGGATCAGAAATTCATATTTCTTTCAGACCTTTTTGTCAAACAGCCTGGAAGCATTTGGAGAACGGGTCCTTGATGCAGAAAGCTATGTTGTAATGGAAGAGCTTTCTGGGGATGGTGACAGTAAAGACAGTAAAGACAGTAAAGACGAGGAACAAAGTGAAGAGGGACCCTTAAAACTGATCAAGATCTGCAAGATTGAGCCAGATGTTCCTCTGGAGCAAACAGAAATATTGAAATCCTCTCCCTGCTCTACCCCCTCTGGCAGCCCACCACTGACTACGTCACCTAGTAAATCTCTTTCAAAGAACATCAGCACATCAAAGAAGTCAGCCCACTCAGCCAAAGCCAGTCCTTCACAAACGCCTGTTCGCGTAACAGGGGCTTCCTCATCCGCATCCTCATCCCCTGCCCTTACTCCTGCTGGGCGACCAAGAAAAACCAAGGAGCAGTTGGATATGTTAAAGCAGTACTTCTTACGCTGCCAGTGGCCCAAGAGCGAAGATTATACTGAGCTTGTAAAGCTTACAGGTTTACCCCGTGCAGACGTTATTCAGTGGTTTGGGGACACACGGTATGCCGTTAAAAACGGCCAACTTCGCTGGGTGAAGGAGGTCCGCGACCAGTTCTTGGCAGAACTTGCAGTTCAGCAAAGCAGCAGCGGTTCCACCAACGGATGTGGCTCTGGGACCTCTACTCGGGCTGGGGGTGGCCGTAAACGAAAATCTCAAACAAATGGGACAAGCACTGATTCCCCTGATATCCAGCCATTGTTAGCATATTACCTTTCAGCTGGCTCACTTCATGAAAAAGACCTTGACTCTCTATGCAAGAAATCAAGAATGAGCTACCAGCAAGTGCGAGACTGGTTTGCTGCTCAGGATGTTACAGAGACTGACCAAGAACCTGCCTCGACTGTTGAACACACTGGAGCCAGACTTGAAAACATTCAATAAAGTTGGTGGAATTGTCCTCACATCCTTTGCACCCACAAGCATAGTTATTAGTTTGGTTGAAATTGCTTTAATTGAAGCAGGTTTGTAACATTCAGTCTTCCCAGTACAAGCCCAAAATGAGGTTTGTGTTTTTTATATATGCTGCATTTCCTGCTAATGGTAATATATTTGGACTTGAATTATAATTGTGCTGCCTGTGTTGCTGTAAATAGGACAGTAACTTGTACACTGGTTTGCTATATTTTTTGAGCTCATTATTTTTTTTTTAGATATCACAATTACATATATTTTTAGTATGTTATTGTAGAAGTATAATTTAAACTGGTTGTACGTTTGGTACCTGACCATAGCAGAAACTGTGTGCTACTGCTTCAGAAAATGCCTATGTTGATTTATCTGTTGACTGATCACTGTGTGTCATTCCTTAACAGCCAATAATTCCTTATCATGAAAAGCACACTGGACATGCACACTTTCAACTGACATCTTGCACTTGGTTTTTAAGCCTGCTGCCATTATTGTCATTAAAATCCAGTAAATTCCTAAAGAACCGTGTCATTCTTAATCCTTTAAAACTAAGAACTGTTATCATGCCTTTTGTAAACATTGTGATACATTTGCTACTGTTAAAATCATATTTATTGAGCCACATTAAGACACTGATGTAGTTCTTGATAAATATGTCACTTATCATTTGCATTTAATAGTCAAATAGTAAAAGGCTAACTTAATGAAGAATGCAGCAGTCATAAACCTGTACAGATGTAAGAGTTGCCAATTTCAATTTGGATTTCCATGTATTGATTCAGTCAGTATTTCTAAAACATATCTCTGATGTCTGGTTGAGTTTAGGGTGTAGTTTGGTTGTTTTATGACGTAGACAAACAAGATAATACACCTGATTGGATCTACTTATTGCTAAAGGAAAGGATTTAAATCCAAAGGAGAAAAATAATCCCCATTCACTTACATTACAAGTTATAGCACAAACATTTTTACATTAAAGTTAAGAGTTCATTAAGAAATGTCATTCTTTGACCTACAATGGGTGAAGTGGGTTTGAACAGAGATACCGTTTAGTTTGTTAGAAACCTCTTGCAAAAAGTAAATGACCTCAATGTTGAGGAAATGGTGTGCATCACTACAGTATGTTTTGACTTCTCTTTGTAATGAAAAGTTAATGCAATGTGATGCTGTATAGAAACCTCCAAATCATTTAGTGTCTTCCTTTGCAGGCTTCATTACTGTATTTTTTCTGTTCTAATTTGCACAATTGTGTCACTGGAAACAAGTAAAGGATTTGCCTCAATGATCATGTGTGAACGCCATGTTTTTCTGTGTACTGTTGCCACTCCATTTCATTTTGCTTGATGGTGGTTATGTTTTTTGGGCAAAAAGAAAGTTGCTGTGAAAGTTATCTGTAGTGACCAATTTTTTGCTTTTAATGGCATAGTAAGAACACATACATGACGATAAGTCAACCAACAAAGTAATGGCACAGTTTAATGCCTGAACAGAAGAACAAGGTAACATCAGTAGAATATCCATGCATTACTTAAAATAAACATATATCTTGTAATAAATGCAACAGTTTTGATATTTGGCCAAAGACTGGAAGTGAAAACTGGCTCTTCAAATGTTAGAGGGCCTTTCTCATTAATGCCTGGGTGACTGTATTGATAATCCACTCAAAAACTGGAACTGGAAAGTATCAGGAGTTTGACGCTGAGTTCTGAGGATGGGAAAAATGATCTGACTAAGCTTGTGCATCAGAACATATTAATCAGATTTCATTAAATTACTTGTGCTGGTTTATTTTGTAGCATTTCTTACCTTGAGGAAGTGCTGTAGGGTGTAGGTGTTCCTTTTCAAGGGGGGTAATTATTTTAATGAAATGCAGAAAGCAATTTATGTCAAATCTGTGAAGCATAATGTATAAAGTTAAATAACAAAAACAATGGTAGAGTCTCAACCACACTTACTGTGAACATGCTCATGAAGAGAACTGTGGCTTGAAATAGTGGTAGCTGAACCAGGAGTCTGATAAAATCAAAAGAAGTCAAGTCAAGTATGTCCTTTACTTTATGTACCAAAAGTTAAAAACAATTAAACTTTTAGCAGTAACATATCTTTGAGATCACCTTGATTTAACAGTTTGTATGATCAGACTGTAATGAAAATATTTACTACCGTCTCTCAAAAGTTTTTAGAATCTTCTTACTGTGAGGGAAGAGAGACTGGGACCTCTGTCTCTGGCCCACCCCTGCCGCTCTGCTGAGCCTTGGTGACTAAAACCAGATGAGACAACATGTTTGAGCATGAGATACTTTTGCAATCCTCTTCCAAAGTGAGGATATAAATGACAAAGATAAAAACAATTTGAAAGAAAAACTGTTGCAATAATAATAGACACACATCGTCCTAAAGTAAGCACATTTGTCCACTCAGATGTTGATAAGAGTACTAAAGACTTCAAAATATCTCTTTCTTACCTTAGGAAGAGATTAAAATAATGAGTGATCAATTTAGGATGAATCATGAATTAACTAGAGTCAACTATGTGATTAACTGCGATTAAAAATGTGAATTGTTTGTCAGCCCTTAACATTATGTGTTTGGATGATAGTGGTGGAGGCTTGGCTAAAGCTGTGTTATATATATATTTTTTAATGTCTACAAAAGCATGGTTACAAAGCCCCATCAATCTCATGTCATTCTACTTAAATATTGATCCCACAACGGAGCAATACTGGTGTCCCAATACATATTTCCTTATGGTATTGAAGCACAAGAGCTTAACAAACAGCGGGAGCTTCCATGCACTCACATACTCGTAACAAACACAGTGCTGTTCTTCCCTGCCTGCTCCACTGGTTCACAGTCATCTCTTCCTGCCCCTGTAATGTCAGCTATAGCCTCTAATAACGGTACAGCAGTGGGGCAACTTGGTCCCACTATCACACCTCTGTAACATTTATATTGAAGAGACATCATAGGGGGCGTGAACATCGCGCCTCAAACCAAAAGTTTGACAGCGCTTACACACTGGTCCAACAATTTCCCAAATGTTTCAGCAACTTTGTTTTGATCTGCATTGACACTTGGAGTAATAATAAGGACATCTGAACCTAAACACAGCCACTAAAATGGTGTGCACGAAACAAATCTCAGTTGGGTTTGATCATTTGTCTGATGTGACAGGAGCTCTGCAGTGCAACTTCACCGAGTGGTGATTTGGAGGCCGAGACATGAATCCTCATTCAGAAAGAGTTGGTGATATCTGGACACAAATCCAATCTAATCACTTGCAAACAGCAGTGTGAACAAGCTGTGTTAAAGGTGGTGAAGATTTGTTTGGGTTAAGATTTTACTAATTTTGCTAATCTGAATCAAAATCAGATTCTCTGGTCCTGATTAGTATTTTTTTGTACATATCACAGAGCATGATTGGATGTTTCATGATTAATTGTACTAGGCTGTGCAACAATGGGAATCCTGCCATGAGTTGATGTTTAGTTAAGTTTGTTCCTTGTGTTTCATGCCTGAATTCCTCCCTGTGTTTATTCTGTAGGCCTATTAGTTATCCTTTGTCTCCCTTGTGTGTTTAGTGATCCATGTCTCTTGTATTTTCTTGTGTTTCTTAGTCTTGTCTTGTGTTTCCTGTTTTTAGTTTGTAGTTCTGATCCCTTTGTTTCCAGTTTAGTTTTACTTCTTGTCCTTGTGTGTTTCCCTCCTTTTTGATTTACCGGATTAGTTTCACTCGTGTTCTGTTCCACACCTGCGTTTATTACTGTGTATTTAGTTGCTCTGTTTCTCTTGTCCTGTGTTGGATCATTGTTTGTCTTCCTTGTGTTCACTTATCTCAGCGTATGTAGTGTTTTCTTCTGAATTCAGTTAATGGAAATTTTAGTTAGTTTGTTTGTACCTTTTGTTCTTTTGTTCTTTTATTATTTAATCTTTATTTTCTGCACATGGGTCCTCCTCAGTTTTTCCCCCAACGTGACAAACCCTATGCATTTCTCAACTCAGTCATTCATATTTTCCTTAAATTTGTCTACATGAGATGATTTAGAAATAAATGACAAACATCCACTATAATATGTTGATGTAATACATACCTCATAGTTCTTGAGCGAGGGGTAACTAGTTAAAGAAGGAAAGACATTAATACAGTTTAAACCGCAGTGATAAGTAAAAACAACAGTTAAAATGTTAAGATTAGTATTCCAACTTAATCCCTGTGTTTACCTGGGGAGGTGACAGCAATAGGGAGTGACATCCTTTGGGAACTATAAAGAAGATGAAAAGTTGTTACCTATAATTGTCTAAAAAACATTAAACATGAAAGTCCTGAAATGAAATACGTTATACCCTTCGATATGAAACAGTCCTGGAGAAACCTGTGACAAACAGAACAAGCGCTCGCTTAATAATAATGTATGTAACTTATAACCTGAACTTTTTATTTTCCCTAACTTAGTGTTTAATTTTCAGACTGTTGGAACACTTACCCTCCTCTGAGAAAGCGGCTTATTCAGTTCAGCAGTCTCTCTTCTCAGCTCTAAATGCTGCTTTTTTAAGTTGGTGTATTCTCTCTTCAGCTCTAAAAGCTGCTTTTTTAACTCGGTGTTTTCTCTTTTCAGCTCCGACAGTTGCCTTGTGATAACAGACATGGGAAAAGTAGCGTTGCAACCTGAGGGGGGTTTATTTACACAGTGACAGCGGAACAACAAAACTTATTGAAATCACCTGTAACTCTGCTCAGTGACCTCCTTTAGACGCCTCTCCAGCTCTATAGATTTGTGCTTGAAGTGCATTGTAACTCGCTCCATCTGTGATCCCTGAAAAAGTGCAATCTGGGGAACAGGAAGGCCTCTTCACCACTTATCATTAAAATCACAGGAACTTAAAATTAAATGTGCTTTTCACATTATGGCTCTGTGACTCCCAAAGGATTTTTACATCAATATTTAATTAGTAGTTCTAATCTCGTCAAATATCACTATACCTAAAGCAGTCTGTTGCTGAGTGACTCATTAATTGACTAACTGCTCTGACATTTAACACACGTCTTTAGCAATTAAAAAGGGAAGCAGAGAGGGAGCTGCACAGAGGGACAGACCTGTGTAATGTGCTCCAGCCGTGATTGGATGAGCTTCACAGGGTCCTGGAAAAACACCTTTTCCTGTGGTTTCATCTGAAATAGAAAAATTGTGTAGTTATAATAAGTCGGCTGTGTTAAATAAGGTCACTCTCTGTTGGTGGTATCAGACAGTGAACTCACTCACCTCATCTGTGATGGGCAGGTAACTGCAGGTGGCTCCACATACACTGCATTGCTCTGTGGGAAAAGACATTATCAATATTAGCTCAAGTAACCTGTAACTGCATCTGGTTTTAACATACAATGATAATCAGGCTTAAAAAAGGGGTGATTAAATAACAGCTAGTTTTCATACTGGATTTGATGCATCGTTCACAGAAGATGTGGCCACAGCTGGACACAGCAAACTTGTACCCTTTCCTGATGAAGCACTGGTTGCAGTGGAACCAGTCCATTTCTAGTCCTGTGGGTTTCTACTCCTGCAAAAACACAAAAAACAACACAATAATGTTCATATCAAATATTACACTTCTTTAGTAAAGGAACAGGGCACCCTAGTCTCAAACTTTTGTGCAATACATTTGATTGATTTCCCTGGTTTGTGCCGAGCCTCTTTGTAAGATTATTAATGAGAAATGTAAAAATGACCTTTTTAACAAAATTACACCTTGAACTTTGTTGTAAAAGTTTGAAGAGTGTCGTCGATTGCTCCGTGCCTTCATCATATTTCCTACAACCCCCAAGGCGTGAACTAGAATACAGCTGCAAGCCAGGCCGTATTACTCAACATCAGTCATCAATGTTAAAAAGCCTCTGAGGCTCTACAGCAGAAAATCCCTGCAGTCAATTTAAGAATGTCTATGGTTTTAAAATAATATGTTCAAAGGTTTCAGGTGTGAATCGAATTGTAGACAACTTCTAATTTTGTTTCAATATGGTCTCTCCTCCAGTGACGTACTCTTTTTGTACGTATTATACATTTTAGGGGCATCCTAAGGAAACTTTTTTGTGTTTTATACATGTTAGGGGCAACCAGAGGGCACATTTTTAAGTTTTTAATCATTTTCGAGGCATCCTTAGGGCACTTTTTTTTGCGTTTTATGTATTCAGGAGCTTCTAGAGGACACTTTTTGTACGTTTTCTACATTTTAGGAGCAACCAGAGGGCACTTTTTAAGTTTTATCTATTCAGGGTCATCTAGAGGGCACTTTTTGCACATTTCATACATTTTAGGTACATTCAGAGGACACATTTTAAAGTTTTTATACATGGTAGGGGCAACCAGAGGGCATTTTTTAAGTTGTATCTATTTAGACGCATCTAGAGGGCACTTTTTGTACGTTTAATACATGTTAGGAGCAACCAGGGGGCACTTTTTAAGTTTTAAATCATTTTAGAGGCATCCTTAGGGCACTTTTTTGCATTTTATCTATTCAGGTTAATCTAGAGAGCACTTTTTGTACATTTAATAAATGTTAGGAGCAACCAGGGGGCACTTTTTAAGTTTTAAATCATTTTAGAAGCTTCTAGAGGCCCCTTTTTTTGCGTTTTTATACATTTTAGGGGCATCCTCAGGGCACTATTTTGTGTTTTATCTATTCAGGTTAATCTAGAGGGCACTTTTTGTACATTTTATACATTTTAGGTGCATTTAGAGGTCACATTTTAAGTTTTTAAACATTTTAGGAGCTTCTAGAGGGCACTTCTTTTGCGTTTTTATACACTTAGGGGCATCCTTAGGGCACTATTTGAGTCTTATCTATTCAGGGGCATCTAGAGGGCACTTTTTGTACATTTTATACATTTTAGGTGCATTCAGAGGGCACATTTTAAAGTTTTGATACATTTTGGGTGCATTCAGAGGGCACATTTTAAAGTTTTGATACATTTTAGGTGCATTCAGAGGACACATTTTAAAGTTTTGATACATTTTAGGTGCATTCAGAGGACACATTTTAAAGTTTTGATACATTTTGGGTGCATTCAGAGGACACATTTTAAAGTTTTGATACATTTTAGGTGCATTCAGAGGGCACATTTTAAAGTTTTGATACATTTTAGGTGCATTCAGAGGGCACATTTTAAAGTTTTGATACATTTTAGGTGCATTCAGAGGGCACATTTTAAAGTTTTGATACATTTTAGGTGCATTCAGAGGGCACATTTTAAAGTTTTGATACATTTTAGGTGCATTCAGAGGACACATTTTAAAGTTTTGATACATTTTAGGTGCATTCACAGGGCACATTTTAAAGTTTTGATACATTTTGGGTGCATTCAGAGGACACATTTTAAAGTTGTGATACATTTTGGGTGCGTTCAGAGGGCACTTTTTGTGAGTTTTATACATGTTAGGGGCAACCAGGGGGCACTTTTTAAAGTTATTATACATATCAGCAGCTTCTATAAAGCACTTTTTTGCGTTTTTTCCAGAAGTGGGGCATCCAGAGGACACTTTTCATGCATTTTCCTCCGAAATGGCACCAGGGCAATTTTAATCTTTTATTTACTACATTGGAATCCATGAGGGCACTTTAGCGCGGATTCTGAGTCCACCACTGGGTTCAGCCGATAAGTAAAGAAAAGTGCGACCTCCCAAGTCCTCACACACACTCACAACAGTACTTTTCACCACAGCAGTCTGCATGGAGGTAAAGTTTGGACTCCACTCCACAATGCTAACAGGTTTTACCTCCGACCCCCCCAGTATTTGCGAGCTAGCTTAAAACTGCAACATGTTCTTATGTGTCCTCATACTGAAACAAAGACGGAGAAACAGGTGGGGAGCTTTCCTAACACTAAAACAATTCTTCAGCACTTTAATGTGATGAAGTTGACATTTACTTACCTGTGGCTGTGCTCAGGTGTGAGCTCGTAAGCGGCGGTTATTTTCAGTTGGTTTCTCTGAGCTTTTTATTTACAGTCTATGGTTCTGAGCAGCAGCGCGCGCGCAGCTTCGTTTTCTCTGTACTGTCTCGCGCGGTACCCGCTCTATTCTGGCTGTCATAGGTGTGTGTACGTGTTTTAATATCAAACTTCTGAACCCATATGTATCTTTAATCAAGAGTTATTGTATGATTTAACAGTTGAATCACTTAAGTTTCCCTCATAAATAATTAAGTCAAAATATTTTGTGTCATTTGGTGTCATTTACTTTGAAACAACTGTAAAATCACAATTTTTAATCAATTTATTGTTTTTGGTTGGTGGGAAGAAGTAGCTTGTGTGTAATTCAGGGGCGGAAAAGTGGGACTGACTACCTAGGGCCCAAGAAATAAAATGTGTTTTCTACTACACTTATTTTTTTTTGTTATAACTGCAATAAGATAACTAGAATTGTCTGAATGAATAACACATTCAGAATTCCTTTCTGGAAAAAAAAAGGGAATCGCTTCCTGTCAACTAGATTGATCAGCTCCGTTAGATGAGCGTCTCATGCCTAAAGTAGGGAATTGTCATATTTTCATGGCATCAAGTGTGGCTGAATCTGATTGAAAGTGATCTGTAGGGTTTTATTGTTTTATTATACTTCACGAGGTTAGATTATACCAAATAATGCCACCTTGTTGTTCAACAAGTCACTCAGTGGCGGTTCTAGACCAATTTAACTGGGGGGGCCAGGCTGGGGCCAAGGGTGGTGTTAGAGGGACACATTCAACCCTGACAAAAGAGACTGAGAAGGGCGAGGACCAGCTGAGAACAAACTGGCAAAACATCAGTGCATCCCTATATACTAGACATATATATACTGTGTACTAGATCAAAATTCAGACTGACAGCAGCTGTTTGGCTGTTTACACTCAACATGAGTCCCTTAGCGCTCTAAGGGACTGCAACCAAGTGCCACACGCATGTGTTCTGCCTGTAACATCGGCACGATACTGAAGCTTTTATTGTATAATATTATTTTGGTGTGGAGGGGGGGCCACAGGGGGGTCCAGGTTCAGTTTTACAGGGGCACTGGCCCCTGTTGGCCCCTCCCCAGAACCGCCACTGAAGTCACTTGGCTTCAAATAATCTTGTTTACAGAGGTGCACAGTCTGAAGGACAATATTGTGCAGTTACATTTGCAGAAATTGAATGAATATATATATATATATATATATATATATATACACACACATACACATACTGATATGTAGCTTAGAGTTGAGTCAGTTTACCAGGATAGTTTTAAGCATACATTTTCTTTTAATGCAAATAAACCAGTATTATAGCAGCAATGTTATATTTTGTAGGATTGGCTGTGGTGATGGGGCCACTGAGATATCTTTTCAGGGGGGCCCCCCCGATTGCCTGGTGACACCCCTGTGTGTATTAGCGGAAATATAATTGATCAACAAAGTGAGTAAAATACTCATATGGATGTGGACAACTGTCATTTGACACATGTTCATTTCCCCCCCCCCATTAGTTTTCAACAGATACATATTCCTTAAGAAATAACACTCAAATCAATTTTTAAGAAATGGAGGGAGGCCAAGTGACGGTGTTCGGAAACATCTTTATATTACAAATCGGAAATGCAGATACAGGCAGGCACTGAGCTTCAAGACGTTTCAAGCCAAGAATAAAAACACAATAAAGATTGAAGAAACCAGTTCTCAAGATGAATCCATTCCTGTTGAGGATGAAAACAAACCTTAATAAAAGTGATAACACATTTCAGTTACAACACACCTTGTATACCATAAAGTTGTTTGATTTCTGTAAAGCTTTTGAGTGATAGACATCTACCTTGCATTAAAGTACTTTGTATTGCAATATTAAAATAATCTCACATTTGTAGCAGCTCAGGACTTCACATCAGTGATGGTTAATGGCCCAAGTATTGCTTTCTGTGCTATTCCACGCTTCCCTGTTTAAAAATAAATAAATAAATAATAAAGATTTCACTTCTGTTCAAGAGACCAGTTTGATAGAGTAAAGAAATTAAAATACCTAATACTGTACTCCTCGTCCGCCTGGATTTGCAGCTGGATTCACAACAGTCACAAATATTGTTATATGCAGGATTGTCCAGCAGCTCCCAACTGAATACAAGATAGGAGAGATGATAGTTAAACACCAAAAACTGTTCAGATCTCCTCAAACCTCAACTAGTCATTGAAAATTAATGTTCATCTGAAGCCTCTTTCACACATGCACTCCTGATCATTTCTAGAAATATCTTTAAAAAATAAAAATTTTGAAATTTCGGGGAGAGCGCTCCTGAAATTATCTAAAGTTGCTGGCTCATGAAAGTAATTCTTAGCACGACATCTTCTCCGTCAGCCAAAGGGGAGGGAAGACATCACCCTGCGAAAGCCACAGTGCAGTGTTAACATGACAGCAAGGGATCCAACAGAGACCTAAACTGATGACCGTTTTTGCATTTATAATAGCAGTGCCATGTGTAAACAGATGTGCACTGCTCTCAAATGATTTCCCCTTTTCAACCTTTGAATTTTCTATTTTCCTTTCGCCCCTCTCAGGTTTGCACCAGTTGTGTTATAAAAGTCATTACACCTGCACACTTAGAAAATTTTCCCAAGTATTTCCTGTTGAGCTCAGTGTGTTCCCACTTAGCGCAAACAAACATGGCTGAAAATCTGCCCCATTCAGTGTGTACTGCAACCACACTGAATACTCAAAGAAAGCATGCTTGGTGACTTAAACAATTAAAAAATTTTCACCCACATTTTCACAAAACCAGCCCTACAAAAGAAAATGGTGATACTGGTCAGAAAATAAACCTGCTGTTAAGACAACTCATGATCAGTGGAGGTTTGGTCACCTTCAGTGGTCAAGTTAGGTTAAAACTTCTATTTATTCGTTCTTATACATTGCAGCCCACCCTGAAAAAGTCAGTTTTGTGCATGTGTGAATACAGCTCAGGACTGTCTGACTGGCCCAGGAGGACACCTCATTATTCAAATTTAGATACTTCTTACTGAAACTAAGACATTTTACCCATAATCCTTGACATAGTGGCAGGCCTTCTTGGTGGGGTCAACAAGACTTGGGTCCCACGCCAATAGTTCACAGTGGATAAACACCTGTTAAAAAGATGTTAGGAAGAGTGTTTGCAAAGCATCTTTTTCCCCCCTACCCATTTTTAAAAACAACATTTCCATGAGTTCTAAGACCCTGTCATTAAAAATACATATGCAGCCACAGATAAAGAGTTTACCTCCTCTCCCAAAGCAAACTTAAAGGCTTGAAGGGACAGCTGGAGCTCTGAAGGTTTTTGCCTGGGTTCAAATTTTGATCTGGTAATCTTACTGTCCAACATGCATCTGTATAATAAAAGAGCACACATTGTTACTTTCAGTATCTGGATATGTAATAAAGTTCAGCAGGTATTGCCAGTTAAATAAACCATACCCCTTATTGTTAATTATTGGGTAAATGCTGCTTTCTGGCTGCAGCTCTGGTGTAGTTGAAGCTACACATTCGTCTAGCAGCAGCAGCAGGGGCTGATGGGATTTCTGCTCCACACTGGCCTTGATGGGGATGATGGAGCCCAGGGGAAAACTAGTGGATTCAGCTGGGCCTGAGAAGTCATCTGATACAGTAAATAAAAACATTGTTTAGTTCCACAAGTCATGACGAAGAGTATGCAATTTCCAGTGCGGTTAAGTTGAACACTCACCATTCATGAGTGCAATATGAAACACCAGATCTCCTTCACTGTATGTGTTAAACACTGGGTCATAAATCAGGGGGTACCAGTCTTTGGGCCTGCACAAATAAAGCAACAGTATCAGACACATGCAACCCAAATCCAGCAAACATTTAGTACTGTTTTAGTGGACGCTCACCTTTCATATGCACAGACAACCGGGTGATTGAAGGAGACAATGTGAGAATCAGGGGAGGAGATGTAGGTCAGATCATTAGTGTACATCAGCTCATTCCCTGTGACCTATGAGAGAGAATAAACATTACTTAACGGCATAAAAATAGATACGTTAGAGTTTGGAGGTAGCAGCCAGCTGCTCACCAGTCTCCTGAAGTTACAATCGTTGAGGTCCACACTGAAAACGGCCTCCCTGGGTGAGAAGCTGGTGGGGAAACAGTTCCCAAGACGAAGACGTGACGTATCAACCTGAGATCTGCTCTCCGTCCACACCAGGTTCACAAAACCAGGCCTACAGTCCAGGTTCATGTCTGCAAGTGAGACCACGTGGAAAAACTCAAGCTTTAGCACAAACAGTTTTAATCACAGAGGAGAAGTATTAGATTCCAGCATTTTGATTTACTTTTACCTGCATGTGCTGACACAGCAGCTGTCAGGCTTAGAAGCAGTGCACATAGCCAAAACAGAGCCATCATGACTGAACCTATGGCAGTGATCGTTTGAGTTGTTTTATTCCTTCTACCTGCAGGACATCAATCAGGAAAATCTCTTTCACCTGCCGAACCTCAATCATCTCAGCTGCAGAGACCATCCCCCTGATTACAACAAACTCAGGAGGAATTTCAGTCAGGGTGGAGCTCACAGCTCAGTGTCATGCTGACAGATTATGTGGAAATATTTTCACTTTATACTTGAAGTGACACATTTAAAATACATTAATTAATATAATAACTCGGCTTATGATACATTTCATATATTATGATAGTAGGTAAGAACACTATTACTGCATACTTAAGATCAGAAAGAAAGATAACCATCATCCATCCATTATCTATACCTCTTTTTCCCAGATAGAGCCGTGGGGGGCTGGAGCCAATCCAGGCTGTCATTGGGCAAGAGGAGGGGTTCACCCAGGACAGGTCGCCCGCCTATCACATGGCTCGCATGTACAGACAAACAACCATTTGCAGGCATGTACACACTCACACCTATGGACAATTTAGACTCCCAAATTCACCTGACAAACATGTTTTGGACTGTGGGAGGAAGCTGATGTAGCTGGAGAGATCCCACATATGCACAGGGAGAACAAGAAAACTACACACAGAAAGGAAACTGCCAGGGATTCACACCAGGAACCTTCTTATTGTGATTCATCAGCACTAACCACTGCACCATCATGCAGCCCAAGATAACCACCAAATCAAACTAAAGTAAAGTCAAAAGGAGCAAATGATATCTTTGCAAACATACTGAACCAGTAAATTTTTGACAAAAAGCTTTTGTTTTATATTTTTTCACTATAGAAGCACTTTCCTTTGCACTGAGTATTTGATCAATTAAATATTTATGACAAAAAGAATCCTCAATCTATTCAACTCAAGCTTTGATGACCAGAACCATATTCTTTCGTGTTTTTACTTTAATGATTTCACAAAAGATGTCCAAGGACTGAACATTTTTAACACCAACTTGAAACACATGTATGTGTCTTTAACGTAACAATCACCCAAAATATACTTTTATCCACCTTCTTTGGTGGCTATCCTTTTTCTATAGAACTCTTATTTTAAATTTGATTATCAGCTTTACTTTCCTTTAAATTATATTTTTGGGCGTTTTCACAATGAACAGGGCAGCTGAAGAGAGACAGGAAATGTGGGGAGTGGAGAGGGGGGGGGAGGACATGCAGTAAATGGTTGTGGCTGGAATCGAACCTGCAGCCTCTGCAACAAGGACTGTAGCCTCTGTATATGGGGCGCACGCTTAGACCGCTAGGCCAACGGCGCTCCAGCTTTTTTTTTAAGTGTCTTAAATATAAACACTTATTAAATACAAGTGCCATTTTCAAGACTACAAAAGGTTGAATCTCATCCTGAATATGTTTTTGCCTTCTGCAATTTAACATACAGTATGTTTGATTGTATCACATCTTAAAAACAGCAGTTTGTGTCTGCACAGGTTGCAACATGTAGCATTAATTTATGGTGTATGTACCATGATCAACAGCATTACATGGTCAACAACTCAGCATCTGTACTGGAGTCTGAAAGCCCACTCCCACTCCAAGGTTTGGACAGCACTAAATGTGGCAGACGCTGCATGCAAGTGTTGAATACCAGTGGAAGTGCATGGGAAGGGTGTAGGGAGTGGTTTCAGAGAGGGCCAAGTGTCTGTTTCCTAAATCACATACATTATAAAAGGATAAGTCCCTAAACCTCAAGACTACATCATTATCTAGACAAAGAGGATATTTAAGCTAGTCCTCAACTGTAAAGCCAGCACTTCAAGTTTATCTGCCTTGAAATGGCCAACAAGTGAAGATGCATGTGATTAAGTGAGGCAAGAGCTGGTTTGAAACAAACATTTTGAGCAGACAGTTATCAGATTCAGCAATTCATGCTCAAGTTTTTATCATTTTACTGTTTCCAGTTATTCTTTAAGTTGTGATCAATTGAGAGTTTAAGTGGTGAAAAGCAGCAGATCAATGTGTTTGGTTTGTGCCAGGATTTTAAAAACACACAAAAAAAACAGACTTTAAGGAGCTAGATTTATTAATATTAATGAAACTAGAGTCAAAAACATCTTGAAGTCAGGACTGAGGTTTTCTTCTCCCAATCACAAGAGCCTCCCTCAGCTGAGAGCAGCCTTTCCTGGTAAGAAAAAGAAGGATTTCAAACATTAAACTTCATTAGACTGGATAGAGCAACAACTTGATCGCTCTTTACTGCTTATTATTTCAAAGTCAGCGTTTCGTGACAGACCTGACACGCCATGGGTCACTTGGTCAGATGGATCCACGATGATCAGTGGTCCCAACACTGAATTGTAGCTAAAGCCGTGGGATTCTGACAGAGGGAGGGAAACTAATGTGACTGAAGGGGAAAATGATAACCTAAAAAAAAGGAGAAAACAGGAGTGTATGGATAATTGATACCTGATTGGATCCCTCTTCTGGAGCGGGACCTGCAGGTTGAATCGCAGCAGCTGCAGACAGAGCTTTGGGAGGGGTCATCAAGTAGTTCCCATCTAAGAAAACATGCATGGTAAGAATGTTGAACAAACAGTTTGTACATTGATAGAAATGCAAAAAATATTATGTTTAATGTTAAAAACCCCTTTTCAAAAATAAAATTACAGTAAAACATTTTTTTTCCATTATTAAATGTACTTTTTTTTTTTAACTTGAGCCTTTTATGTCAGTTTTTTATGGACATTTTTTTAATTGTTTGCTGTTTTACTCCAGGAATAGCCATCTTAAATTAAGTGCAGTAAACAGTAATCCAACATTTGCATGAACACAGAACAGAGGGGATTTTTTTGCTTTGTCAGGAGAAACCATCATCTACTGTCTTCCAGAGAAAAGCATTCATGTCTGTGTGTTCCATATTGAGTGCAGCTGTGAGGCTATTAACTTAGCGCTCTCTCCAAAGTTTCAAACATGACAATAAGTTTCTGGAAACCGTTCCAACATTAAACTTAAATAAAACCTTAATTTCTTTTTCATTTTACTTCTGGGGACTAAAAAAACAGAAGTGTTGGTGCTTAGTTTAGTTTCAATCTTTAGGTTTGTCAGTAAAGAAATACCCAACCTTGTCTAGATTTAAACTTCATATTCCCCACACTGGACAACAGCAGTATCAATTCCAAAAGCAAATGAGTTATTTTCAAACCTGGTAGTTTATCATCCCTGATTACCTCATGTTCTGCTTCTGGTAATGGCAGGCCTTCTTGCTTTCATCTAGAAGTTGTGGGTCCCATGCCACCAGTTTACAGTGAATGTACACCTGAGGGGCACATTAACTTCAGCAACAATGTGTCCAAACTTAACATTTCTTAGCAACATTGAGAGTTTGCCCCCTTACCTCCTCTCCAAGACCAAACTTAAAGGACTGCAGGTAAAGGGTGATGCCAGATGAGTGATACCGAGGGAGGAACATTGAGTTTCCGTTCATGCTTTCCATCAGACACCTGAAGAAATGTCAAACTAAGACTAAGAACAAGACCTCAATCAAGAAGAATTACTATACGACTTAAAAACATACCCCTTATTAGTTATGATGGGGTAAATCTGAGCTCCAGGCTGCAGCTGTGGTGTGGTGGTGGCCACACATTCCTCCATGAGCAGCAGCAAGGGCTGATGGGACTTCTGCTCCACTGATGCCCATATTGGCATGAAGGACCCCAGTGGGATGACATTAGTCTTTGCTATACCTGATAATTGCTCTGTTGGGGAAAGAAAAGAAGTCTTAAAATGAGTCTTGTTTATCCTTAATCATGATGTGGTTTTCTGTAGTGACAGAGCTCACCATCGAGGAGCGCCATGTGGAAGACCAGCCCTCCTCGACCTTCAGAAACACCTGATCCAGGGTTCAGGAAAGGGGGGACCCAGCCCTCAGGTCTAGAAGATCACATTGATGTTTTGACGTCTCACATTTTAACTTTAAAAAGTGAAATATCTTCCATCAAGACAGGCTTACCTCTTAAAAGTGCACTCAATGGGGTACACAAAGGCAGCAGGTTTTGATTTAGGTTGTGGTCTGTAAGTCAGCTCATTTTGGTACAACAGCTTTTTCCCTTTCATCTGCAAGAAACCAGGATATTAAGACACTAAAGACAAATATGACTAAGCTGTATTAGAGAAATTTGGCAATTAAAGTACCAGTTTTTTAAATTTGCACTCTGGAAACTTGTAGTTAAACTTAGCTTCCCCCTCTCCGGTGGGCAGAACATTAAACTGAGAGGCCATACAGTTTCCCAGGAAGAGACGAGATGCATGTGGCACCAACTCTGGGCTGATCCTCCATGAGATTTTTACTGAGTCTTTTGCACAGACTACATTGATCTCTGGAAAACAAAACAAAATCTGAAACATTTTCTGCACATCAAACACTTTGATAAAGTAGATCATGTTGACACAGCTCTACCTACCTGCATTGGCAACTGTCGTTGCAAAAACAGCCACAATTATCACACCTAGGTAGAGATGATTCACCATGACTGAATGATCTGGATCACACTGGAGCTGAGACAATTTGTAGACTTCCTGCCAAATTAGCTGAATGATCAACATGTGTGTGAGAGCCGGACACCATCTACTCCCTCTCTTTTTACTCTGAGTGGTTTTCCTGCATTTTGCAGGGGATTTTTTTAAAGATAGTATCCATCCCATTAGTGAAAAGTAATTACTAAATTTGAAACTTCATTTGCAAAAACAGATCACTCTGTTTTTTCTAAAAAAATATTTCTTTTTAACATACATTTTAATAAAGTTACATTTTTGAGATACCTCTAATTATGAATGTCATTTTTACTTAGCCAAAGCCACTCAATTTCAGTTGATTGATAATACCTAAAACTAGTAATAGAAAAAATGAGTTTTTTGAAACGTTTTTTTAATTCTTTAAAAAGTGAGTTATCTGTTTTTGCAAATGAACTCTTCATTTAAAGAGACATTTTGCTTAACTTGTGTTCTTATTTTTCTTTACAACACATTACGTCTCTCAAATTTTACATTTCAGAGGAATATATTGTCCCCTTACTCAACTACGTTTAATTGAAAACTAGTTATCATTTTGCATACATTGCAGGGGATTTTTTATGATAGTATCCAAACCCACCGGTGAAAAATATTTACTAAAGAGACATTTAGCTTATCTTGTGTTCTTATTTTTCTTCACAACTCATTACATCTCTCAAATTTTACATTTCAGAGGAATACATTATCCCTTTACTCAACTACGTTTAATTGAAAGCTAGTTATCATCACTAAACAGATATTTCTAAAATAAATTCTGTTTCATGGATGTTGGTGAGCAACTGGAAATTTAGAAATAGTTTACTTCTGAAAAGCGCCTAGTGCTTCCAGCACATAAGGCCTCATAATCACTAGCTCGACTCTTGTCTTCTGTTGTCCCTAAATGATGGAATGAATTGGCCCACTCCATTCAATCTGCAGAGTCCCTCTCTACTTTCAAAAGACAGCTAAAGACCCAGCTCTTTAGGAAGCACTATGCACTTAGCTAGACTGTTCTCCACTATTGTCCCCAGTGGCAGATCGTGTCTTCCAGCTACAGTTGAATCACATTGTCCTGCTCTACTCTGGGAATCTGTGTTCAGGTCTGGAGTGACCCAGCACTTGGTACTTCGGTCATTATTGTGGTGATGTTAATTGTTGATGAAGACAATGGAAGGTCTTAAATGGTTTGATAACTGCATTGTAGATGTTCCTTATTTTATTTTTTTAAAAAAAGAAGATATTCCTCACTTACTTTCGTGCATTGCCTTTACACTGCTTGGCAGTACCCATGGCTGTGGGAAGTAGGGGTTCTGAGGGTGCTGCAGCACCCACTGTTGGAAAAGGCATCACAAATTTTTTTTGTGGATGCATAAATAAGTTGAAACAAATACATGAATTAACACAATAAATCCGTTTTTTTTTTCATTGTATTATTTTCTGAAAATGTAATTCCTGAGGAAGATTTGAGAAATAATTATAGCAATTTTAATTAATTATTAATTTTAAAATAACCCGATGCATGGGCCCTGTGTGTGTGCCTGCTTAAAAAATTAAACGTATTTGGATAAGTTCTGTTCAATGCGCTTTACTGCCTTATGGGTCTGTTTTACCAGGTTTGGCTTGTATGCTCTTTGCTGTACAACAGGGTATGGAAGTTGCGATATGTGAATTTATAATGAAAAGTTCTCTTGAAAGCTTGTATTCAAACCAGATAAATAAAAATAAAATGTATGTGCGCTATAGCCTATCAGTTGCATAAGTAACCTAAATGCAAAAAGAAAAAAAAATTGCACCTCTTACTACAGCACCCCCAACTTAAAGCCACTTCCCACAGCTCTGGCAGTACCTGCACCCAAATTGACTTGAAGTACTTTGTTACTCTTACTGATCTTGTTTCCTCTTGTCTAGATCTTTGCTTGTGTTCTTGTTCTCGTATGTACGTCGCTTTGGATAAAAGCGTCTGCTAAATGACATTGTAACATTGTAACATTGTAACTTGTGAATTATTTGGGCGGAACCATTGTCTTTCTCTTTCGACGCTTTCACGTCAACCCGGACCGTTTAGTTGTGTACACAGGAAGTAAACTCAAGTCATCCAAGCAGGTTGTAATTCGCTAGTTTAAGAAGTGTTTGGGGTAGAATACAGTTTCTTTTTAGAATCCTAGTCAACCTTTAATCCATCATGCTGATCAAAGTGAAGGTAAGACATTTCTTTCATATCCGGCTACACTCCTCCGGCTCCTGGGTGCTAATGCTAGCTAACCCGCTAACATCCCTGACCGGTCTGCTTGTCTATATTTGGGCCGAGACAGTGACTCATTATATTCTTATTCTCATGAATTTCATTTTTAACTTAAACTGGTTTCATTTTTTGGTGGGGTTGTCTCGGTATAGGATGGAGTTTCCAAAAAGCTAGCTTCTGTTTTGGTCGGTAGCCATGTTCTTTTGTAGCTTGGTAAGTTAAAATCAGTCACCAGGTTTACAATCACTTTTGTAAAGAAAACAAAGAAACCTGAGGATGTAGAAGATAAATGTAATGACTGATTAACAATATGGAACAATGAGTCGGCTAATCTGAAGGCGATGGGCTGACGATAATGTAATTTCGATCCCTCTTAATGGAAGAAAAGGGACCAAAGCAAGGATGCACCGATTTAGAAATGCAGGGCCGATACCGAGATGTAAAATAATAAGTTACCCAGCAGCTAAAAATAAAGCTGATGTTTATTCATAGTTTTAGATTTATTATATATCTTTATTCTTAATGTTGGAGTCACAAAAACTGCCTCCTTCTGAACTCCTTAAACTCAAAGGGAATGATAGATCTGCGAAGATCCAGGCTCTGCCATCAGCTAGTTCACATTCAAGGGCTGGACATCGAGGTGGTGCCAACCTTCAAATATCTAGGTGTACACCTGGACAACAAGTTGGACTGGTCCCTTAACACAGATGGTCCCTTAACACAGATGCACCCTACAGGAAGGGGGCAGAGCCGCCTCTTTTTCTTAAAGAGGCTCAGATCCTCAGACATCTGCAGAAACATGCTGCAGATGATTTATCAGTCTGTGGTGGCAAGTGTGTTCTTCTATGCTGCTGTCTGCTGGGGAAGCAGTATAAAACACAAGGATGTGAGGCGACTGGACAGACTAGTGTAAAAAGCTGGCACTGTGATTGGAACCAGGTTGGCCTCAGTGGGGGGCTGTGGTGGAGAGATGAACACAGAAGAAGCCTAGAGGCCATTCTAAATGACACAGATCATCCACTTCACAACTTCTCTGTGGACCAGAGAAACAGCAGCAGTGGACGGCTCCTCTCTCTGCACTGCAGGACTGAGAGATACAGAAAATCATTCATCCCTGCAGACATTAGGCTTCATAACTCTCTAGCCAATGGGAGATGAGCTGACAGACACCTGAATTACTTGTTTTATGTGATTTTTATAATTTTATCTGCCAGACACCTGAATTTCCCCCTTCAGGGTTAATAAAGTACATTCTATTATATTCTATTCCATCTGGACCAGGGACCCAAATAAACCCTCATTATAGAAACACTAGTAAACATTGTTGAAGTCATGCAGGCCTCTTTAAGTGAGCACACATTCAGTAATTAATCCTTCATCTTTCACACTAAGATTCTTTTTTTTTAAGGGAAAACATATAAACAATGTGCTTTAAAATACATCTGAGCTGCTTTACAAATGATATAATGCAGTTCACATGGTTAGTCAGTTCTTACACAGCCCAACAAACACCTTCTTTTCATCAAACATTTATACTGATAGGGTGCATCAAATCAAATGCATAAAAGCTCAAATAAATATAATAATAAATATAAAATAATATAAATATCTGCAATATGAATAGAGAAGAATTATTCAGATTCAGATTCAGAATACTTTATTAGTCCCCGAAGGGCAATTCAGTTTTACAGTCAACCTGTCCATAGTACAAAATATACAGTAAAGGAAACAAGGAAATAAATAAATAACAGGTCGGGACATAAGCAACTACCACAACCAGTGACCATACAGCAGAGCGGGATGTTCGGTAGTTCCCGGTTTATTCTGCCTTATGGCAGAAGGAATAAAATAATTGGCATAGCGGTTTGTTTTTTTAACCGGAACATAATACCACCGACCTGAGGGCGTGATTTTGAATTCACTGCCAAGAATGTGCCAAGCCCGGTTGGCTCAAAATTCTGTTTGCTTTCTGGACCACACGCACTGTCCAAAGGGAGCAGAGGTCCTTAAACTGGACTCCCATGACTCTGGAGCACAGCCTGATGATATCATTCAGACATTTCTTGTCTGAATTATAAACATAAACAGGGCCATCATTCAGCTGCTGTTTTTCTTTTTTCCTATAAAATCTGTTTTTGTTCACTAAAAGTAAAAATCTTACCATAGACTAAAACATGGGGCTAACCTGCTTGCCTTCTTTAAATTGATGTGATGTGACAGACAAATATCGGCTTAGGGCTGCACAATGAATTGCAAATGTATCACAATCACAATAACAGATTTTGCAGTAATCATAATACAAAAAAACATAATTTATTTTGGCAAATTAGGAAATTCTTCTTTTTTTAACAGTTTTGTTTATTAAATTTTGTACACAAAGAGGTAATATGTTCACAGTACTTATGAGTGACAGTGCTGAAAGTTTTACTTAACAAACAAAAATAGAAAACATTAAACCAGGGTGGTCAGTCTGGTTGTACTATGGATCATGGCTGTTGGTATGCATGGTAATCTCAGTCCTTAAAGCAGAGTAGGAGAGGGAAGGCACAAGAAGATACACTAAAGAACTACATACATCAATAGAATAATTACAAGACTTAATAGACGTAAGGTCACAAATTATTAAAGTTATTCATGATCATGATTTTTAAATGTATATATTTACCTAAAAAAACAAACCATATTTATGTGGTTGAATTTCCTGTATTTGTTCATAGTACAATAAAATCAGACTGAACATGTATCATAATGTCAGTTTTTTCCAAAATGCATCTTCACATCAGCTTCTTCCTTTGATGAATGTCAAATATATCTGTCAGCAGAGGGATTTGCATATGATAAAACTCAGCTGATACATTGGTGCATCCCTAACTGGTAGCTTTAGATAAAGCAAATACTTTCAAAACAAGACTTTCCATCATGTCAGTTTTTGCTTTTGTAAATTAAAATGTGTTTTTGCCACTTCCTCTTTTCAAAGAAATCCAACAATGGATCAAGAATGAAAATAACCATTCTTGCCACCACAACCATCAAAGTTATGTCTGTCTTAATGTCCCTGATGCCGTCCTCTCTGATTGAGTCTGATGTGTTGCTGTCTAAAAACATTTTCTGTGGCAGAGATTTCCAACTGCTTCACATAATCCCTCATTTATCTCCTTCTGTAAATGATCCCCCATCTTCTTCACAATGTTCTGCTGAGACTGTAATTGTTCCCAAACTGCCTCAAATTTGTTGTTCCCGTTGTGTTTCAGACTCTCACTGGAAAAGAAATCGAGATCGACATCGAGCCCACAGACAAGGTGAACCTTCACTTCCCCTGACCTGTTTAATCTCAAGGAGTTGTGTCTTTTTCTAAATGTGCTTCTCTCTTTTGTAAACGAAGGTGGAGCGGATTAAAGAAAGGGTGGAGGAGAAGGAGGGGATCCCACCACAGCAACAGAGACTCATCTACAGTGGAAAACAGATGTGAGCACATTCATTATGAGCTGAAAGCTGCAGGATGCTTTTATTCTCTCTCTCTCTCTCTCTCTCTCTCTCTCTCTCTCTCTCTCTCTCATTCTCCTCTATCCCTCTCTCTCTTATTCTCCTCTGTCTCTCTCTCATTCTCCTCTATCCCTCTCTCTCTCTCTCTCTCTTATTCTCCTCTATCCCTCTCTCTCTCTCTCTCTCTCTCTCTCTCTCTCTCTCTCTCTCACACATTGTCCTCTCTCCCTCTCTCTCTCTTATTCTCCTCTATCCCTCTCTCTCTCTCTCTCTCTCTCTCTCTCTCTCTCATTCTCCTCTCTCCCTCTCTCTCTCTCATTCTCCTCTATCCCTCTCTCTCTCTCTCATTCTCCTCTATCCCTCTCTCTCTTATTCTCCTCTATCCCCCCCCTCTCTCTCTCTCTCTCTCTCTCTCTCTCTCTCTCTCTCTCTCTCTTATTCTCCTCTATCCCTCTCTCCCTCTCTCTCTCTCTCTCTCTCTCTCTCTCTTATTCTCCTCTATCCCTCTCTCTCTCTCTCTATCTCATTCTCTCATCTCTCATTCTCTCTCTCTCTCTATCCCATATTCTCTCTCTCTCATTCTCCTCTGTCTCTCTCTCATTCTTCTCTCTCTCTCTCTCTCTCTCTCTCTCTCTCTCTCTCTCTCTCTCTCTCTCTCTCTCTCTCTCTCTCTCTCTCTCTCTCTCTCTCTCTCTTTCCAACCCTGACTCAGTCTCAGTAGATGTCTGTCTAACATGAGTCTGGTCCTGCTGGGGGTTTCTGCCTGTTAAAAGAAAGTTTTTCCTCGCCGATGTAAATAGCTAAATACTGAGAGGTGCAATGCTCATGGTGTATTAAGATGAGATAAGACTGGATCTTATCCTGTCTTGATGTTGGGTCTTTGTTAATGATTTAACATAAGGTGCATTTCGACCCCCCAGAACTACTTTACCCTGAACTAAAAGGTTCTTGTGCCCCCATTGTTAGGCGTTTTTCGACCGCAGGCTAAAGTCCTGGGTTGATTGTGCAAATCAGGCCAGTGACGTATGGAGAAAAAAAATTATATTAAGTAATATTTTGAAATCTTAAAGAACTAAACTAGTTTGTATTCCCAGGAACTCCCTCTGTGTTTCAACAACTGTGTAAACTCCAAAAACACAGTTACATTCAACCAAAAGTCCCAGGACCGTTGAAAAGTACTAACCCCCCAAGCAGGGGCTTTCCAGGGGTTCAGGGGGGAGATTATCTACCCCTGAACTAAATTTAGACCCTGGTTCCTCCGGTCGAAACGCATGTAGTTCCGGGGTAAAGTTCCTGCAGTTGAAAAACGTCTATATAGAGTCGGTCTAGACCTGCTCTGTTTGTAAAAGCATCTTGAGATGTGATTTGTGATTTTGGGCAATACAAATAAAGATTGATTGATTGATGAACCCTCTCCCCCTTCAGGAACGATGAGAAGACAGCTGCAGACTACAAGATCCAGGGAGGCTCAGTGCTCCATCTCGTGTTGGCGCTAAGAGGTGGATCCATGCTCCAAAGGCCCTGCACACTCCCGACCTCCTCGTCCTGATTCACTGTTGCGACGGGGGCCGGCCGAGTGCCAACGCTTAAGGTGTCTGTCACAGTCCAACCATGTTACAGCACAGAGACGCGACATCCCACGCTCCTGGGCCGACGCAAAACACAATAACCCACCGACAACATCCACCAACAAGAAAGATTAAAGGACGTTCTGATTCCTATGTAGATGTTTTTTTTTGTAAACCCACATTGGCTTTCTGAGTTTGACCCGTTGATGAAGGCATCCATGCAGTACAAAAAGACAGTTTGAGAACACTGTGGTCTTTTTTTGCTTGTGAATAAATGCTGAAGTTGACTGACGCCTCCTCCTCTGACAAACACACACTCACACACTCACACAAACCAAAAGAAGTCACAGCTCAGGATTCTGAAAACTGATTTTTATTAGAAAATGACATGAAACTGAAGATTTAAAGACAGTTTACACACCTGACAGAATACTCCTCCTGCTCCTTTCTTTAGAGTTTATGTAGTTAAGTCTGGTAGAGATTGCACTGAAGTTCATGTGGAGCACCATAACTGACTTATTCATGATCCAGTGCTTGATAACATAGCTCCATATGATGAGATGAGTTCTCATTAAAGCTGATTCGTGTGTTTAACATCGTCCAAATACAAAGGGGTGATTTTTTTTACGTCCTCCAAACTCTCTGATTGTGCTTATTTCTCTTCTTGAAAGGTAAAATTTACATCTCTCAGACGGCACATTGTCCATCTTTCAAGTCTTTCTGTAAACAGTATGCGAGGAGAAACTGGGAGTGATAAAAACACGTTCATACGATAACACCACTTTACATTTAAAACCATTTCTTTGCTTCCAAAACTAAACGTAATTGCTTTTTTTTGTACATGAGTAAACCCGCAGTTCATAAGAGGATGAAAGGCACAGGGGAATCACTTAGGAGGTGTTTCAACTGATCAAGGCTTAAAAAAACAGGAACAACTGAAGACAGTGAATACAACACACAAGGTTGTTTTAAAATCCTACATCTTTAAATCTCACACGTCCAAAGTCCTCGCCTCTTCAAGTCAAATCTAGTGTGCTGGATTGGAGCTTCTTTTCTGAGTAGTAGTGGTGGGTCATTAGTGAGCACTGAGGTACTGTTCAACTAAGTGAAGGTGATAAAGGCAGATGTCAAAGAAATCATTCAAAGGGAGTAAGCGTCATTATTTTTGATCTGGTGACTAAATCTGAGTGACAGGAGCCCCAGAAGTAAATATTTATGAAGTGAAACTCTTAAAAAATCAACTGTTAAAAACCTGCATGGTTAAAACTTTCTCCTGGCAAAAACCCCAGACATATATTTAGCATTTCTTTCTTGTAGTAGCATTTTCTCAAGCCTGCGCCATGTGTCCAGCAACGCCGTCAGTCCCTGTTTACACCTGGCCTCCAGAGAGAGAGAGAGAGGGAGGAAACTACGCGAGTTCACGTACGAGGCTGTGATGATTTCCTGTGAAAGAAGAGTGACCTCCAGCGCTTAAACAGAACTAAAACCTTTGCTCAGTGAAGGATGAGTACGATGCCTGCTGCTGACTCATCCACAGACCGCTATCACAGTCACGATAGACTGTGCGGCTCCAGTCAGAGTCCGGGGAAAGTGTCGATCTGAACCATGTCCTGAAAGGCGGAGCCTTGTCTGGTGTAGGATACGCGGACCCTCATCTTCAGGTTCACCTGGTGGAGGAGGAAGACAGACAGTTTACATAAACTCTGCTTCAACTAGATGATGATAAAGAGGACTGACAATGATGTATAATTAGGGGCCGAGCACCGACAAGGTTGGCGAAGGCCCTCTTGTAACCCTTAGGATTTTTCTTTCTTTCTTTCTACCTACCCAAGTAAATTGCCTTTTTGGAGCCTTCAATATGCCCCAAAACTCACCAAAAGTTGCACATGCATCAGAATTGGCGAAATTTTTGATATTTTGGTGGTCACGTGCAAAAACTCCCAAAAATGGCTCAATAGCGCCACCTTCCTTCCAGTGACACACCCCCTTAACACAGTTCAATCTACATGCATGATATTTTTTCCTGTATATATCAGGCCAAGACCTACAAAAATGATTCCTAATGTCATAGTGAAATTCCAACAGGAAGTCGGCCATCTATTTTTCCCCAGGTTTTCGCCTGGTTCGCAGGGGTATGTATTTAAGAGATCTTGCCCTTGGCCTTTTCTCCAATCAAGTCCAAACCATGCACATTCTGTAGTAGATACATTGACGATTCAAAATTATTAGAGGCAACCCGTTCAGACTAAAATTGTGGGCGTGGCAGACTTTCAGGCGGTACATCAAATGCACATGTCTCGCCATAAACAGGAAATGGATTTTTGGGGGCTTAAAAATGCCCAAAATCCCACCAAATCCAACACGCTCTTCAGGCCTGGTAAAACATTTGAGATTTTTTGTGTCTTTCAAAGAAAAAATCTCAAAAATGTGCTCAGTAGCGCCCCCTAGAGTATTCAAAAATGCTTCCCCATAAAGGTTTTTTTGAGCTACATGCATGAAAATGAATACGCATATTCATGGCATCAAGACGCACACAAAAGCCTCTTACACCCATATCAAAAACCCAACAGGAAGAGCGCCATCTGGCTTTGAAAATTCAAAATGGCGCCCAAATAAGGGTGCATACTTTTGAGATCTCGTCCTAGGGTTTTTCTCTAATTCAGTCCCAACAAGGCACATTCTATAGCAGACACATTGACGATCCAAAATTATTAAAGGCATTCTGTTCATACTAAAATTGTGGCCGTGGCAGACATAATTTGGAGGTTTTCTTGGCAATCTGCCAAAAACTGGGACCATTAGCACCACCTAAGGGACACAAGCGGTATATACTCTCAGATCTTGCTTTTACATCATGTGATGGCTAATATCAGGCAGTGGTTTACATGTGGTGGTGGCTCATATGAGGCGGTGGCTGCAGATGTGCGAGGCAGACAATCCGGCAAGGATAGCAATCACACCAGAGTCACACAGGCTTATTTATATACCGTTCAGCTGTTCTATAACACCATGAACTTGGAGTACTTGCTATCTGCCAGTGCTCAGAATCTGCATCAGGAGGTGAACAATTGTATCTAAAAGTCTCCTCAAACCCATAGACTGTATAAATAATGGACGTAGTATTCGTGGCATCACCCATCTGTTTCTGAAGCGCTGTTTTGAAGCCAATCGTCGGTGGCAGCCATATTGGAAATGCTGAACTCAACCTAACTTCTGTCGAGCTAGTGTGAGGTAAAGAGGCGGGCTTTGAGTCTCCTCGCCAACATTTACAGTGTTCCCGCCTGTCAATCAAATCAGTCATGTCCTTAAATGGGCAAAACTCGTAATCTTAATATCTTCTGAGGTGTTACAAAAAAATTCATCCCCATACAGTGTGTGCCGAGAGAGAAATTAGCTCTTCAGACCGAAGCTGTTTTATGAACCAGGCTGTAAACATGTTTATTTCTGCTGTAAAGATCGTCTTCTTTAAATGGGTGTGTATGTGGTTTCTGCAGCCAGCCTCAAGTGGACGCTCGATGAACTGCAGTTTATAACAATTCTGCATGGGCTTCATATTTTGCCGCTTGGTATCAAACCCACCTTGTTGGGGTTGTTGAGGATGACCGTCTGTGTCACCTTAGCTGTACCGTGTGCAGGAAGAGAGTCTCCACTGGGAGCCTTCATGTGTAACTGGACACTCTGTTGGGAGATCAAATGGCACTTTGAAGTTTACAGCACCAAAACATTTGCATGTTCTACATCTCTGCTGCTGGCCTACCACAAAAACAGGGCAGTGACTACAAACCTGCAGGAAAACATCAGGTAGAGACAGTACGTGTATACAGTACTCAAAGTTCTAAAAATGCAAACCATACCACAGGCCTCTGACAGTGTTTGGCACACCTTGGCAGTCAACAGCCGACAGAGACAGTGGCTTGTGAGTGAGTATATCTCTACATGATAAACAGAGGGAATGTGGTGCAGGGAGACAGACCTTGGGCACGGCAGCCTGCAGGGTGAAGCTGCTGATGTCTGAGTCATTGGAGTTGGAGGCTGTCAATGTGACTGTGAGGCCGGTGTCTGACTGTTTCTCACAGCTTAGTGTCAAAGTCACGCCTTCTTTCTCGTACACCGACACCGCGGGAGCTGTGGAGAAAATAAATGATTTCAGAAACCACCAAGAATCAAACAAAGAACACAAACACTGAGGAGCTTTACACTAAAGGGCTGATTCAGTGTAGCAAGAACAATTCTAGTCCCCTTAATTCTCTAAAATCTGTCTAATGGTCGGACCTGGTGTGACGGGTGTGGGCTCTAACCCTCCCAGCAGATCCAGCAGGTCTCCTCCAGCAGTGCTGCCCGTGTTGATGGGCAAGCCGGGTGCTGAACCGCTCAATGCCAGGCTGGGCTGCAGAGTCTCCTCAGAGCCTCCCAGCAGGTCCAACAGATCACACACCTGAGGAGGAGAACGGACAGGAAGACGAGTTTAAACTCAACATTAAAGAACACTCAGCGGCTTGTAAGTGTAAATGTAGTTTGATTTCACCCAAATATGAATACAAGGTCAAGAAAAACTTCCTGAAAAGTTTCTTTTTCGAATGTTCAAAATGTTTCAAATGATAGAAAGAGGAACAGAAAGACAACTACTCATATTATGAAACTTCTGTGCCATCATGTTGAAAGTTTACTGCTGTATTCTCACTCTATTCATTATCGTAGATTTTAACAACAACAAATATTGAATTATTGAATACAAGAACAAACTTTAACCTTATTTCCCTTGAAATAACAGAGGACATGATGATTATTACACACTAGAATGGAATAAAGCCAGAGTGATGTTCTAAAAGTGATCACTTAAATCATGAAAATCAACAGGTAAAGAAGATAAAGGATGTCAGACGCAGAGAAAGGGATCAGGTATTAGTGTCACTCACCTGGTTCGGAGGTTGTGGCGGCAGCAGCGACTCCGCCTGCTTGATTTTGGCAGGCTGGATTTCTTTGACAGTCTCTCCCATCGACTCTCCGTTGGTATGACCCGGAGAGTTCTTTTCAATCACAGGCATCCTCTCCAGCACTGCCGCCCTGCAGAGAAGAGACAGCTTTTTATGGCTTGACTTAAAGAATTACTCCTGCTACACTGGACTACATCACATTCACACCTGGTATCAACACTCCTCCTGGGTGACTGGATCATGAGTGGACTGCCTTGACTAGAAGTGAAAACACGCCCAGGAGTCATGGAAGATTGACTGAGGTCCAATCACTCAAACCACAAATAAAGGTGGTCTGAGACACATTGTCCACATTTGGAGATGCATGATGCTACAGTGTGAACGCTTGTACTCAGAGCTGTCCATCTGTGATCACACCACCCAGGATGCAGGACAGCACCAGGTCAGAACACCGTCTACATTTCTATGGAAGTGTGATGAAGAGCAGAAGCTTTTGCATACCTCATGTGGTCGTATTTTTTGAACAGAGCATTGTATTCAACTGCCCTCTGCTGGAGCTCCACATCAATGCAGCTGCCGTAGATGCTGACGATGCTTCTGATCCGACTGACAGGAGAGAGGAGACGAAGAGAAAGAGTCAGAAGTACTCTTGAGACATTACAGCAGTTATTTAGAGATGAACTGAAGCTGCTTCTTTTGTCCGATCATCTGTCCTGAACTCTTGCACTGTAGCATTGTTGTGCTTCAGCTGTATCAGTCTGTGTGTGTTGTGAGCTACAGCAGGGTTTCTTACTCCACATTATCAGTGATGCGTGTGCTCAGTTTCATGGTGGCTGTTAACGCAAAGCCTCTTGTTGCTGGAGACGACATGTGGGACTGCAGGACTGTTTCCAAGGCGTCCAGGACGTCGTCCTCGGTGACCTGAATGAGAGACAAGTCAATTCAGAGTCCAACATCACATCTTTTCACCACTCTAAACTAGATCTAAAAATAGCACATCTTATCAATCCATCTTTAGAATGTGCAACAACACTTCCTGATACCAGGAACCACATGCATCACCATCGATTCACTACACCGATATTCACTATACGCAAGATTAATTTCACTTTCACAGTTATGTGCGATGTTACCATGTAATAACGATTGACTTGTGCTATCTTAAATGTATCATCAGGTGTAATGAAACTTTTCACTACCTTTTGGTTTAACTGCCAACACTTCTGCCTTTATGTTACTGCTTAGTGTGCGTTTGTTACTCAGATATCGTACCACTACTTCACAATCTATGACACCCTCATTCACTGAATATTTTATTAGATACTATATGTTTACATTTCTATTATATTTGGTGCTCTTTTGTGTTACTTTAGGTCAGTGATGTAGTAGGGAGCTAGATTATGGAGGGCATTGTAGGTGATGAGGATGATCTTGTACTGTATTCTGGAGGTGATGGGAAGCCAAGGGAGGTTATGGAGGACTGAGGTGATGTGGTCTCTGGAGTGGGAGTGAGTGAGGAGGCGTACAGCTGAGTTTTGTAAGTATTGTATTTTGTTGAGGAGGGTGCTGGGTGTACCGTAGAGGATGTTATTGCAATAATCAAGTCTTGAGGTGATGAAGGCGTGGATGAGTGTTTCAGCAGCAGTGAAGGAAAGGGAGGGGCGTAGACGGGCAATGTTTTTTAAGGTGGAAGAAAGCAGTTTTTTGAAATATTGTTCAAAGTTGAGTGACTGACAGAAAATGATACCAAGGTTACGGATGTGGGTGGATGCTGGAACAGTGGATTTGTCAATGTTGAGTGAGAAGTCCGGGCAAGTGGAAGTGACTCTCATCACCTTATAATATCACTAAATAACTACTCTGTGAGTAAAGCCCTTTGGTGTGTGTGTGTCTGAGCGCATGCTCCATGTACCTGCACAGGCTCCGTCTCCTGACACTCCCCTCTCAGCAGCAGGTCTCCGTACTCTCCTATACACCAACACGCCACCTGCACCAGGGATTGCTGCACACAGAGATATTACACTCTCACACTGTGCACATAAAACAATCATAAAACAAAAGAACAGAGTGTTTTACATCTTCATCCCTTTACAGCAGTCTGAAACACAGTTTCCCAGAATCCCCTTGAGGTCAGTGAGGTGGATGATGGGAAACTGCAGCACTCTGCAGATGAGTAAATGTCTGCTGCTCTTCCGACTTTGTTCCAAAAATAAACCTGGCTGCATCATCAGCCGGTTTTAAATTGAAAGCCTTGCAATTCCCACTGCTGAGACACCACAGCAGCAGCAGCAGACTCTGTCTGACACTGACTTCAGAGTATCAGACACAATCAAACCAACATCTTTCAACCAATGAAAAGGGCCGTCTGTGTCTTCAGATGTTTGGTTGTCGTGATCATAAAATGAAACTGCCACTAAACGATGATTTTACTCTCTCATATTAATAAAGAGAATACATTAATTCATATAAAAATATACATATATATCTTCATCGTAACTGGGGTGATGAAATTCAAACAAATGGAAAGATCGATTTTAAAATGAACATCCTTTGTGTATTCTTTGCAGCATTTTGCAGGGTTTCAGTATAAAAATGCATTTCCTCAATGCTGCAGCCCCTTTTTAACCTTTAAGTTTCATGGGGAAATTTTTTCCTTTACAGTGTCCTCGTCATTTTTATGTAGTATTACTAAAGCGGGCACGCTCAAGTTTGTTTTTTCTGTTTTTTGTTTTGTTATATTTTCGGTGGTACGCAGCACAGCATTCTTGTATTTTGGCATTTTGTGATCAGTATATTTGATTTTAACAAACACGCTAACCATAACTAAATAAGCTGTAATGGCTTAATGCATAAAAAGATGTCAACAACCTTCAATTACATTTAATATTTTGTATTTAAGAGTAGACTTCAGGTTTTTAGCACTCTTATTTTTTTGTGAAGCAGGCTTAGCAGCCTGCTTTTTTGTGAGGCAGGCACAAAATCATGCACAAACAGAAGATGGAATATTTAGTAAATGCCTTGAATGAGTACGGTTGCAAAATTCCAGGAATTTTCAAACTTGGAAACTTTCCATGGGAATTAACGGAAATGTATGGGAATAAACCAGGAATTTACTAAAATGAAGGTTGGCTCTTAATAGGAAACTTAGATATAGTTGGGGAAAATATATTTTAGCATAATCCTGACAAAAAAATTTAAAACTAAAGTTTTAATTTTATTATTTTGGATGGATGTCTGCTTATAACAAAACAAAGATTTATGCTTGGATATGATACCTTTCCATTAACTTATCCTTAATTCCCATAATTCCCATGGAAAGTTTCCAATTTGGAATATTTACAAAACTCCCCAGCTTCACTTCCCATGGAAATTTACCGGAAATGTTTCCACCCCTTTGTAACCCTATGAATGAGTGCCTCAACCTTCAAACACACACTGTAGGAAGCATGATGATGCCACCACCTGTTTATGAACTTGTGTTTTAAAGCTTAAAGTCGAACATTTTACCATAACACTCTGTTTTTAGGAACCAGAGGTGCCCAAATCTGAACACCAGGATGGATGAATATTACTATGTGTTCATCCTGGATGTGACTTCTCAATAAAAGATTGTCCTGCCCTAAAGCAAACACATTTCCCTCAAATGGAACCATCATGGAAACTATCAGCTTCTTGCTTTAATGAAGAAGACTTAGAGATATCCTCTCGGCACACAGACTCATTAGTAAAGTGTAATCAATCAGCTGAGGAGCAAACCACCCATTCACTCTCTACACACTTCTGTCTGGAACATTGAGTGCCGTCCTCTGAGTGTGAAGTGGGAGTGGGTTGTTAGACCCTTCAACAGTGAGTCTGCACTATAGAGCCACTTTTTCATTTGCTGTCATGTCTATTTGTTGGTTGTTTTTACAGTCGCCCCCTGCTGACCATTTGAAAGATCACAGGCTAAAAGAACTTTATGTTGGACTAATTAGGCATAATATGTTCATTCCACAATAGGAGATATGTTATGTCTTTAACAAACAGTTTTGGTGTAAAAGGCCTTAATATATCGGTATTTGAAATTAAGAGTTGGACAATATTGGAATATCGAATATCGGCAGAAAAGCCAATATCGAGCATCCCTAATTTTATTCCATCTTATTTCATTTTATATTTGAACTGTGTTAATGTATCTTAGTATTGTACCTTTGACGGTGTTTCGGTTATTTTTGTCCTGAGTTCTGTTTTGATCTGTACTGCACTTTGGTCAACTCTGGTTGTTTTATAAATAAAGTTTGAGTTGAGTTGAGTTGAGTTGGGCTGCCCACTTGGAAACAATAGTCTCAGTAGGGTACTCAGTCTAACCGCTGAAACAGCTCCCAGATTGGATTCAGTTATGAAACCAAGAGGGGTTTTCAGTTTTTATTTTCAGTCTAATCTGACAGAAACTGTAGAGCACTGCTTAAAGAACAGGAAGCTCAATGGGGGAAGCTGAGTGAAACACAAACCTGAGTGATGTCGGTGATCAGAGCCCTGTACAGCTTGTGGACAGTGTAACAGTGCAGCTCGGAGGCGTTAGTGATGAGCTGGATCAAGTTGGGGACTGTCTCATCCCTCACGTCGCCCCCTGCCTGACGGAGCAGAGATCAGAGTCAAACACGAGCGCACACTCACACTCAACAACACTCTCAGCTCCATTAGACAGACAGCTGGGCTAAGTATTTGGGTCGCTCTACATATCTCAGACACAAAGAGCCCATGGGGGTTGTTTCAATCACAGTTCATGTGCATTATACAACTGAAAGACATTCACAGAAACAGATTCACTTTAATTAAAAGACATCCTCCTCTATTACTGTTTCTATTTCATTCATTCTACTGGAGACTAAGTGAAAAGGATTAGAGCAAGCATTAGCCTTTATTCCTGACTAAATGGAGCAGAAAATAAAAAGTAAGGATGCAACAGTGACAGAATGAAAATCATTTTTCTGGATTAAATGATAATTCACAACCAGGAGCTGCGTGTAAGAGAGGCTGAACAGAATACACGCCAAACATTTGAAAAACTTTGTTTTAAAGTCACAAACCGAGTATGCAGCCTTTAAACACGCTGCCCCTGGTTCAAAAAACTTAGACCCTGCTTTCACCTGGTATCACCATGTTTTTAAAGACCCATTCCACAGAGGATGGCTCTAAGTACAGGTGTGAATGAAAAACCAAGACACACTGGGAGTTTGTAGACCAAACTACCCATTCGTGATCAGATCATTAAGGATGCATGCTAACACAGGTGTCAACAGGGTCTGTGGCAGAGTTCAGCGGAGTGAGCGGCTCAGTCTGTATTTACCGTGGTGAGGACATGCAAGATGGTGTCAATGTGCCAGCGCTGGGAGGGTGCATACCTGACAGAGACAGATACACACACACTCAGTAGTGTTTAAGGGGCAGTCTCACACATATACATCTCTCACTACATGTACACACAATAACACAAAGCATTAAGAGGCTAAAGTGATACAGAGCAGAAACAGAAAGGACTGTTCATCATTGATAAAGGAGACGGGGGTGCCACTGAGAGAGGAGGCAGACACAGAGTGAAGACACAGACAGTACACTTTCAGCACAGACTGTAACAGCCTAAACACTTCAACAGCTGCATCACATCAATGCCCACATTATCTATATTACATATCTCTGCAGGCACATGAAGGTATGTGTGCCTGCATGCAGAGATTTGGTCTCTGTGTGTGTGTTTGTAATACAATCTTGGATATACACGTGTGTGTGTATGTGTGTGCAGTGTGTCCGTCACCTCTCTGCAGCATTGAAGATGCCGCTGGCAGCTTGAGACCTGAGCTCAAGGGGGCAGGAGGAAAGGAAGAGAAGAAGCTCCTTCATCATGGAGCGGATGTTGGAGGCTGACACCAACGCCAAGGACAGATCCAACGCACGGCTAGAAAGTAGGTCAGACTGGATTAATGTTGATCATGGTATATAAACAGCACATACCTTTAAACTGGGACTCTATTGAAGCTGTGGCCTCGTGTCGTCTGTCTTTCATTCACCAAATTGAAAAGGAAAACTTACAGCACAGTTCACTGTGGTTTCATAAAATTTAAGATAACATTAAGATTATATTTTGGGTGTATTTGATAGGACAGCTCAAGAGAGACAGGAAATGTGGGGAGAGAGGGAATGAAATGCACTAAATCAAGTCAGGACCGGGTATTTATGCAACGACCAGTTCAACAAGGACCGCATCCTCTGACCATGGGACGCCCACTCCACCAACAGAGCCGAACCAGCGCCCCTGATCACATGTTATTCTATAAACGTATCAATTAAATCAATAAATTAGAAGCTCAAAGTATAAATGAAAGTTAGATATGTGAGAAATATCCATGATAGTTCTGAACAAAACAAAACTTTATGCATTCACTGAATGATTAGGAATTTTCAGTGTTTCCGTGTTTCTGGTGCGTTTGATGTACAAGCGTACAGATAGACCATCAACACTACTAGTACGGCACTAATTCATGTAAACTTGTATGTGCCTGTACGCTCACAGACTGTAAGAGGATGCCATTGACTTTTTTGTATTTAATGATGCAGCCATGTGCAGAAAGGTGTTAAGTGTGGGAGTACCAGAACCCTTAGAGTGTTTTAAATGTTCCTCATGTGGCCCTCACAAGCGCCGGCCAGAGAGCTGTGGAACTCTCTGTCTCTGGATATTAAAACGGCGAGCTCTCTGAGTGGTTTTAAAAGTAAAGTTAAGACTTTTTAATGCTGTCGAACTTCGTTTAGTTTACTTGTTCTTTTTTCATTTTATATGTGTATTGGTTACTAGTGTGTATTATATGTCTTGTAGGACCCCTTCGAAAACAAGATGGTACATCTCAAGGGGTCATTCTTAATAAATACTTTCAACTTCAATTTTTAATCTGGCTTTTAACTTGGAGTAATTTATTTTTAGCCCTCAACTGCGTTATTACCCTTATTACTTTTATGACTATGTTTATTTATTTATTTTATTTTAATTGTATCTTATTCTATCTTCTTCTTTTTTTGTCTAATTTGATTTAATTGTTCTGGTATTTATTTGATTGTATTTAATTGATTGATTTTATTTCATATCACATTCCTCTATCTTGTATAATTTGATCTGTTCAGTTGTTTTCTGTCTCTGCTCTTTTGTGGAGCACTTTGGGCTGCATGCTTGAATGTATGAAAGGTGCTATATAAATAAAAATGAGTTGAGTTGAATGCACCATGAAACATGGATACAAGAGCTAACAGGCAGGGGGCCATCGTCCTATCGGTCTGTGTGCGCCCCATCTGCAGAGGCTACAGTCCTCATCGCAGTGGTCGCAGGTTCGACTCCTTGCTTTTACCATTTGCTGCATGTACTCTCTACTCCCCGCATTTCTTGTCTCTCTCCAAATTGCCCCAAACATAACTTTAAAAAAAAAAAAAAAGAGTTAACAAGCAGAGAACAAACAAATCAATAAAGAGATTCAGTTTTGTGAGCAAAAACATTTATGATTTAACAATCATTTCTTCTGTTATCAGCCACTATGTACGGCTGTGTGATGAGTTAAGATTAAGCAGATAGTATCTACCTGTAGAGTATAATTAGTGGGTTCAAATACAGAGAGCTGCATCCTAACATGCAAACTCACAGTACAGAGCCTCAATGTCACCAGGAGGCAAATGCAATGAAGATCTGCTGTCTGAAAAGGACAGAGACTTCTATGTGATATTGCTTTATTTCCACTCTACTGTGTTTAGTTAAAGCATCAGAGAATGCCCCACATATAAAAACAAAACAAAACAACAACATTGGATTGATTCCAACGGTGTTATCATGTACTAGACTCTCTGAGATCTCCCACGAAGGACTGTCGAGACAACTTAACATCAGTGGAGAACCAGCTGTGACTGGCAAGTGGTGAAGAAAGGTTAAAGTTACCGTTTGACAGAAGCGTCCTGGTCCTTCAGGCAGTCCACGATGGTCCCCCTGTGACGCTGCACTGCATTGTGGTCCGTCCCCACAATCTTCTGAAGGGAGATCATGGCAATGTAGCTAGACACACAAACAGAGCAGACCGAATAAAGATGTCAGTGTTTATCTATATCCTCGGTTAGGTTTGTGTGACCTTTACATTACGTCCAAGATCGTAATGATCATAACTTTATCCACTCTGCATGATAAATAATTCATCCTCCTACTTGAAATGTCTCATTAAGTCATCAAGTATTCATGTGAGCACTGGGAGATGTTATCTAGCTGTGCAGGGCTCAGAAGAATAAACATGTCCTGTTACAGTCACTCAGCCACAGAGAGGTTCAGGGAGAACCAGACAGGCCTGCCTGACCACACAGCCCCTATGGAGACTCACTTAAAAAAACAATCCCCCCCCCAAGGTCTCCACACTGTCTGATGAGACATGACATGTCCCAAAATGAAGAGATCAGTATTATGATGACTGACAGAGACCTGCTGGATGGCTTCAGTGAAAGTGATTAGTGAGCTCAGACTGATAACGGCCCCGGGGGGACGGTTCTCTCTCAAGCCTCATTGAATATAGCGTTGGCCTTATGGAACGGAAAAGGTAAAATGACCCAGAGAGATAACTGAGGAGGGAGAGGAGTGAGGGAGGATGGGAGAGAGGAGGGGAAAAATGAATAAAAGGGACCAACCGAATGTTTCTGTCGTTGTTCAGGAGAAATCTTCCCAGGATGTTCACAGCAAGAACCTGTTGTACAGGATGAGAAAGCATGTGTTCATTTATTAAACACCTGAGAGGAGAACTGATCATATTTTTTAACCCTAAAGAGAAAAGTTTAGCGCCTGATTTGCTCCTCGGTTACAGTTAAAAAATGACACTGCATCAATGTACATATGTGAAATATAAAACATGAAGTAGATCTGCACATATGAGAAAAACATAATATGTGATCACATTGTTCAGTGTTGTGATGATGATATGAGGTGCAGTGAATAAACAAACATTATAAAGTGTATAAAAGCTCTAACTCACAGTTTCATATTTATGTGCTGTTCTTAAAACAACATGTGATCCTGCAACATGTTTCTCATGAAACCAAAATAAATCCAAAAACAGATTTCCTTTTCACTAAATTAATCTGAATGTAGCTGAGAGGTGGCTTCAGCTTCATCTGCATCATAATGGTGTGAAAGCATGGCCTAGATACTCAGTCCTCCATCCAACATGGAGACATGCTGAGTGAGAAGGTATTTCCTGTGAACTTCAAATGATTCGATATTTATCGTGATCAATTCAGACTTTTGCTAAATGCTCTATAATTGTTCAGCCCCGACAGAAAGTACACCCTGTAGAGTATAAAGTGTGGGAGCTTTAGTTTCCTGTGTCTCACCCTGAGGCCGCTTTCTGATTTGATATCCAGCACAGTGAGGACTGTCTCATACAGCACAGCGTTTCCAACAGTCTTTGTGCTGTCAGTGTTGGTCGCCACCTGTATGACAAGTCAAACAAGTCAGGTCATTAATCATACATCAAATACATGTATTAATTAGTAACAGTTATTTCACATCCATGATATTCACTTCTCCTCCATCAACTGAGGGAATGATTCAAGCTTTCACATTTGCTGTTTTGATGACCCAGTTTGAGGTTAAACTTTCAAGAGGAGCGCAGAGGTGTTGTGTTGTTGATGTATTGTTCGTCAACGTGACAGCACACGTACTAAGTCACAGCCAGCTTCAACAGAAACTGTGAAGTGAGTACTCTAGCAGTTCTGGATAACATTAATTTTTAGCATAGACACCATATAAGGAACACCATGATGTCCTCCCTTTGTTTGGGCATGCTGGCGGTCCCTTCCTTTATTTTTGATAGTAGAAAAGACCAAATTTGGATGACAGGGTTGATATCACCGGTCTTAAAATATGAAGCCCATGCGGAAGTACTAAAAACTGCAGTTCATTGAGCGTCCACTTGAGGATGGCTGCAGAAACACCGGAAACCACATACACACCCAATCAAAAAAGACGATCTTTATAGTATTAATAAACATGTTTACAGCCTGGTACAGGATTTTCTTTTAGTTCTGAATAGTTAATTTCTGTATCAGCACACACTGTACAGGAGTGAATTTTTTTATAACTCTGTATTTTTGAAGATATTAAACTTACAAGTTTTGCTAAATAAGGGCATGGCTGACTTGATTGACAGGCGGACACCCTGTAGCTGTTGGCTAAAAGGCTAAAAGCCCACCTCTTAACCTCAGGTTGACTTCAGCATTTTTAATATGGCACGTCATGAATACTACGTCCCTTTTTTATACAGTCTATGGTTGATACACAGCGTCCCTCTGTTGACAAGCTGTAGCAGCACCTTGTAAAACCTAGGTTACCATCATGTAAAGCACTTTCTGCTTCATCCTTTGTTCAACTTGGACCATAAGTTAAAAAATAATAATATGCTGTGTAGAGTTTTTATGCTGTCTTAGCTAATGTGGGAACTGTTCAAAAAAGCATACAACACATTACCTCTACTTCTGCCTCACCTCTGTCTTTGTTCTGTTCTGTCTCATTTATTTGCTTTATTTTATTTATTTATGTATTTATTTGCACTTTCTGTAAAGTGACTTTGATTACCTAGAAAAGCGCTATAAAAATCCTATTAATTATTCTTATTGTTTACTGAGGTAGTACTTCAACTTCAAAGCAGAGTCATTTTCTCTTGATTGATACAATCAGACTCATTGCAGCAATCAGTGGTTGTAAGGCTATGTCAAATTATAGTCTCCAGTCCTTGTTAAGGACTGGAAACAAAGAAGAAGTAACATACAAACAACAAAAATGTTATGTGATTGTTTTCGTTTGTTTTGAGAAAGTGAGTCTCGTACCTGAGCTAGTAAGTCATTCATTGCGTCGCTGGCTGCTTCGTTGTTGCGACCCAGAATCCTCAGCAACCTTAAGATGCGGACCTGAGGATGGAGGCCACAGAGAGTGAACAGATGGACATTTCGTTAAAGCAGGACTAGCAATACTGGGAGGAATATAAGGGGGTACATGTGTGAGTTTGGTAGTGAGGCAGGGGGGGACTGGAAAGAGTTATACTAAAGGCCGAGACAAGCACTCAAAGGTTTTTGGTTCATGTTGAGATGAAATAAAATAAGACATGGTGTTGTTGACCAAAATGACCAAAAGACGCCTCTGAGGCTATTTCTGGGTTATTACAAACAGGCCGAGGAGGGACTAGTAGTGGACATTGATCGGCTTTGACGGCAGCTAATAGCACCTAATGTGAGAAAAAAAAAGGGCAGATCACATCTAGCTCCCTTAAAATATGAAATATCATCAAAAATACAACAAAATGACACAATGTTTTGTTATTGTTGAACAAGAAAGGTGAGAACCAGAGCAAGACAAATCTGAAAAACTTCATACATCCTTTTTCAGCTACAAAATAAAAAGCTATTGACAATGTTCCCGGGAGGATGTGACCCTGTGTGACAGACGAGCGTTGCTGCAGACTGACCTGTAGGAAGGGATCACTGATTCCTGCCACATCATGCTCCGGAGAGTAACCCGATATGACCAAACCCTTCATGATCTGAACCAGATCTGGGACTGTCTAAGAAACACAGAGCACAAATACATTACAGCTGAACTACAGAGACAGAGAGTGTGGAGATACTAAACATGTCAGACTAAAACAAATCTTATGTTTATCCTTCTAGTACCTTCCTGAAGCGCTCCAGGGTCTCTGGATTCCTCTCACACAGCTCAGTGATGAGCACCACAGCACCATGTAACACACCTAAAAGGTACACAGAGACACATTCAAAGAGGGATCATGGGATATGAGTATCAGTGGAACGTATTAACAACATAAAACAAAGTGGTAACTGGTAAAAGCAGATCAGCTGACCGTGGTTTTTCTCGGAGAGGAGGGCTCGAGCAGCGGGGGCGAAAAGCTCTCCGAGTTCGTGCACTTTTCTCACAATGTGGACAGCACACAGAGCAGCCTGAAGGAACAGACATCAACACAATTCATCATCGCTGCACCACACAACAAATAACAGAGAGACCCTATTTGCTCCAGTGTCGAGAGAGGAATATAATATGTGTGAAGACTGTGATCTTGACTTTGGTGTCTCATTGTGAATTAAAACAAAGCTAAAAATGTCATAAAGGTTATCCATGAAGGAGAAAAACTCTATTTATCTTTCATATTACTGTATCAATGATCTGATCACAGTAACAGCGAAGGATAAGTTGAGTGTAATCCATACATATATGCACAATATTCAGTATTTAATGAGTAGTGACTGTAGATAAAGATGTGTTTCATTTGTAAAAGAAAAAAAAACAACCCCTAAGCAGTCTCACCTTCTTCTTTATGTAGGAGTTGGAGGCCCGGAGCAGCCGGTCGATCTCTGGCGCCAGATCTCTGCACATCTCGGCTGAACCCATACAGGCCAGAGTGCACAGAGCCAGAGACTGCACATACTGGTTACTGTGAGCGAGGTCACTATGAAAGACACACAAACACACAAAGTTTTTACATCACCCTGGTCATAATCACACCATGTCAACCCGTCACTTTCCAACTATTTACACCATGTGTAATATTAATATATACTTTTAAATCATATTCTTATTTTATTTTCATTATTTTATCTTTTTTTATTTGTATGTTTTACTTTATTTATTTTCTCTATTTGTGCTCTATTATTTTGTACTACTCCTGCTGTTATGTCTGTGTTGCTGCAACCACCGAATTGATCCTATCTTAAAAAACAGTCTGTATAGGGTAAATGCAGAAGGAATGAAGTCTGCAGTAATGATATCCTGACTCCCATCAGCAGTAATCTAATGATGTTTAATTCATCTCTATAAACAGAGGTCTTCATGCAAATGTGCACCAGAGTGATCAATCCAACCTCTGTTAAAAGACTGAGCAGTCAAAAAGCTTTAGTCTTCTTCTCTTGAGGACAGACCTGACAAAGTTTGCATTTTTACTTTTTACACATCATGATGTTATTAATTCAGCATAACTAGGATCAGTTGACTACAAGGAAATCGCTAGAAAATCAGTTTTGTTTGAGGTCCCCTTCAAACTGTCTGCAGTAAAGGTCATAAACCTAGTATGGACTTTATATAGCTTTAAGTTTCTGCTTCAAACCAACACAAGAATTTGTTCTGCTGTCCACCTGAGGGATCTTTTGATATTTTATCAGTAAGTTTGATGCATGTTTTGGTTAGCGGGAGGCGTGTCACATCTGTTCTACCAGCCAGATTGGTTCTGTGCATGCCTTCAATGCCCTACCACAATATGTCAGCACCGCTCCAGGCAGTATTTTGGCTTCACATCCTACAACAGGGGGAGCATGGAGGCATGGTGTCCATATTAATACCCAGTCAGTGGGTGTGAACAATACACCAGTTTGAAACGGTTTGATTGAAAAGACTCTTCAAGTTAAGACAACAAGTAACCTGTCTCTGTAAATGGTCCGTACCTCATAACTACAGGCTGTACCAAACTACCGTACGGGTACCTGGCAGGGTTGACATGATTAAACCTTTTTCCTTACCAGAGCCTCGCACATAGCAGACTGCGTCTTATTTACTGGGCTTATTTTCTGGCTTTTACAGTCCTGTTTACAATGAAACTGAGACTCACCAGACACAGATGAAAAGGCAAATCTCTGAGGGATTCAATAACCCAAGAAAAGACAGCGTTTCTTCTGCAGACATGTCCAGAGGGACGAATTTCGCTTCACTTTTGATCTGAGCAAACTGCCATTTCCCTGGTTGCTTATTGGACTGTTAACAATGCAGCACACACAAAGGAAGACTGGGATGGAAGACCTTTATCACTAACAGCTGGCTGAACCTGATGCTTGGAAAGTTCAAACTTCACTCCTCGAGTCAATTATATCATTAGAGGATAGTAAACGGGTAAAACTTTGGCATTTATATTCTGTTGGAGAGGAACTTCATCATTCTGACAGAGGGTTAGGAAACTTGACTAATTACATCGTGATACGTTTCCAGACTTTAAATCAAAACGACTGGTCTTACTTTTTGATGGAGTTAGTGATGAGCAAACTGGCGTCCTGCTTCTCATCCAGCAGCATCATGGCTCCCAGATACCCCACTCGCTTCTCACTGTAGCGAGGGCTGGCTATCATCCGAACACACTCCATCTAACGGGAGGAATAACAACTTTGTTAATGTGAAGTCAGTTGAAACAATGACAGTTCCTCCCTCTCTGCAGCTCAGAGAGGAGGTCAGGCATGGGTCTGGAGCGGCAGACCAGGGGCTGGGGGTGGGGTGTTGTGTGTGCGTGTGTGAGTGTGTACGTGGGTGGGGGGTGTTCAGATTCAGAGGCCCATTTTTTAGACATGAGTTAGCAATACTGGAGACTTTCCCTGAGGGAATCAACCACATTTCACAGTATTATAATGACAAGGAACTCTTAACCCCAGCAAACTCATGACAGGTTTTAGTGAAATCCCCTCACCTGACCGAAGTGAGCTGGGTAGCCCAGCATGTGCACGTAGAGAAGCTTGGCCAGGTTGTGCGATCGTCCCCCGTTGTCTGATTGTCTGAACTGAGCCCGGATGGCTGCACACTCTCTCTGGATGACACCCCGCTCCTCGCACTGCGTCCGGGCTGACCTGATAGCGCGTATCATCTCCTGCAGGGGGACTGATGGAGACATGGCTGTGTGCGTATGTATGTATGTGTATGTGTGTGTGTGTGTGTGTGTGTGTGTGTGTGTGTGTGTATGTGTGTGTGTGGAAGTGTACATGTTCATGTATGGGTGGATTTGTGTGTTGGTATGAGTGCATGTGGTGTTAAAATGAAACATTAATAGAGAACAACTTACTCAGTGAACAGAGATAAAGAGTGCTAGGTTTGCTTCCTGGATCTGAAAAGCATCCATAGACTGCTGCAGACATGACAAAAAACAACCACTAGAAAGAGGTTAGATCCAGAGAGGAGGTTAGATTCAGAGATGAGGTTAGATTCAGAGATGAGGGGGTACTTTTCTGGCGATCTAGACAACCAAACAGTGGGCTGTTCACTGTGACAGCCTAGACCACTACATGCAACACTGCCATTACCCTCACTTATGAGCCAAGGCCTCTTTGGGATACAAGTTAAGATAATCTGGTGTTCAATTGAGACCTGCAGCAAACATCTGAAATTAATATGCAAATAAAATGCATGACTGCGGGTCTGTTTAACCCTAGAACACTATCGCCGGGTGATTTTCACCCGAGCAAACACATTTACATGATTTTCATTATGTTGTGTTTGTCGGAGTGTCATGGGTCCCTGGGTAGCTTCAGCATCGTCTTTGACGTCTTTGAAGGTGTGGGTGTTTCCCTGCTCCAAAACCAGCTTTTTCCTACAGGCACATGTTGGGGTGATTTTCACCCAGCAATAGTGATTTTTTGTTTCTCTCTCCTGCAGCTGTTTATGTGTCAAGGAGACTGTGCCTTCACCACGGAAGACTCAAATGTCCCAGGAATGGGTGGACCAAACACCAAGCTTCCAGTTTCATCATTTTTTTGTTTTAGGAATTTTTGGTCCCGAATTCCAAATTTTTCAGTAATTTGGGAGCATTTTTATAGGGTCCCACAATGATACATTTTTTTCATTTTCTTAGACATGGCACAGTTGAAAATAAAAGAACACTACTCTAAATTGTCATGTATTGTCGTATTTTTTATATATTTTGATGACAAGTAGGGGAGAACAGGGTTGGTTGTCACACTTTTTACTGTTTTGATGATTGCTCATCATCAAAACATCTTTCAATAGTCATTACTACATTAAATGGAAGTTTAAGGCGTTGGCTTGAAATATGTATCCCTCTCATTTTCCAACTCAGTGTAACAAAGAGGAAATTAACTACCAAAGACACTCTGACACATTGTGACAACCAACCCCATCACAGGGATGGTTGTCACACACTATGGGGATGGTTGTCACACACTATGGGGTTATTTGTCACACACTATGGGGTTGGTTGTCACACACTATGGGGTTGGTCGTCACACACTATGGGGTTGGTCGTCACACACTATGGGGTTGGTTGTCACACACTATGGGGTTGGTTGTCAAACACTATGGGGTTGGTCGTCACACACTATGGGGTTGGTTGTCACACACTATGGGGTTGGTTGTCACAATGTTATTTCAATGGGAAAAATCTTTTAAAAAAGGCAAGAAGGCAGAACTAAATTTGGAAGTTTAATTGTACTAACAAGTGATAGGCCTACATAACTTAATGCATTTTAACATAGAATGAGCAAGGAACATGAACAGGAAACACATCTATAGACCAGCCTATATAACAACATACAGAACAAAACAAATAGGCCGAACAACAATGGCCTACTCAACTAGACTACATGCAGTCACTGTCTGAGTTACAGTGATGGCAAATGTAGGGTCTGCGCACTCCAACTCATTTCACCATGCATGATTTTGCCAACATAGGGGTTGGTTGTTACATGTGACAACCGGACAACTGGAAATTTTTGCTAGCATCAAGGCTAACAACCATCTAAAAGCTAGTTAGCTAGCTAATAAAAATCTAAACTATAGCTTTCCCCTCACACTTTGTAAGGGTAACACTTGTTTTGTTATAAACCCATCGTTTAAAAGCCTAGAAGAAAAATACTGTGGAGCTGAATATTTACAATTTGACATGAAAAACACAAAAAGCCCTCTCACTTCAAGTTCAGCTGTCTTACTCCAGAGAAAACTATGTAGGTGAGCTCTGATCCTAATTCTGGAAATATCCATACCCCAATTTGAGACAGCGCCCTCTGGTAGCGAGATATAACGAGTGTGCCAACCAACCCATGTGACAACCAACCCTGTTCTCCCCTACTTTTTATTGGGTATATCATACTGGGTAAAAAACACCCGGCGTTAGTGATGGTGTTACTAATTTTAGCTATAGTGTTCTAGAGTTAAGGCTTCTGTACTCATGTAAATAGTTACTTCCTTATAATTTGCTTGGTGGCCACATGTGAGGAAACTAGTGTTGAAATGTGGACAGTAGAAAGAAGTGAAAGCATGCCTGAGCTCTTTTGAATATCTGCTGGTGTGGAGATATTTGACATGTAGACGCAGTATGTGTACACAACAATGTAGTAGAACTGGGCATATAAGTATATTAATTTATATATACTTGTACATATATATACTCTATACTTGTCAGTATATATAATTTACTGAATTTCCCCCCTGGATAAATTAAGTATTTCTGATTCTGATTGAGCTGGAATGTAAACAGAGGGCTGACCCACACAGGAAGTGGGGCTTCACCATGTCTTCCTGTGCATATCAGTTTAATCTATATGCATGTAAAAGGCTTGTAAAACATTCAAATGTTGCTCATTTTGTATAATTGTCTTTTCTAAATAAAAATAAACGTAAAAAAGACAAACCTATGTTAGCATAGTTTAAGAAGAGTTTAAAGAAGTTAGGATACCACAGCAGGGTTTAAACTGACCTCTGCTTCTAGTGACAGCCTGCTGCTGCTGCTGCGTGTCTCACTCCTCTGTCTGCTTCCATACACACTTCATGTTAAATATTTCTGCCTCTACAATTATTAACTTAGTGACACTACATGTACAAACAGCCATCCTCCAGTCCACAGCTCAGGTCAGTCGAATGAGTCAGGGGCTAGCAAACAGACCGAGCCCAGCTAACCTTCAGATGCTGTCAGTCCAGAGAGATTGTCGAGCTGCAGAGCTAGCTAAGTTAGCTGAGTTAGCATCACAGCCTGTTTACATTCACGGTTAATGTAAAGAATACGAACATACCTGAATCCTCTACGGAGAGAGTCCCCGGGATTTAAGAAGAAAACCGGTTCAGCCGAACCCCCACCGACACTCGGCAGCAGTCAGTTGGCTGGAAATCCAAATACTGTGAATCCATGTAGAGTCAAGTGGATCCGGACTAATCACACCACATCCGGTTACACCTTTCAAAATAAAACTAATCATAAAGATAGAAAAGTGTTCTGCCTTTTTATGATTATATGTTAACTCATGGATGGAGAAGCTGGGTTGCATTTGACTCCATAATTCAAGCTGCATTTCCGTAACTAAGGTGTGCAAGTTCTTGCATATTGTTTTATATAGCAGGAACTCTCCATAGTCATAACACAGATTGAAAACACATTACAGCAAAATGTTTTGTCGTTTCTATAATATCAATGCCAAGTGCCAAAGCTTAAAGCTCCTGTGATGAGTTTTTAAGTGGTCATGAAATGGACTGAAATTAACAGTGATGGCTTTTTATGACCTAGAAAAGCAAACAAGGTTGTTAGAAAAGGAATTGATCATTTCCGTTTTGTTATTTTTAGGGTAGGTGTCAGATGAGGTGATAGACAGCGCATCAAAGAAAAACCCTTGTTCTGCAGTAAATATTCTTAATGAGTGAAATAGTTGACTGTTAGTTGAAAGTGGGAGGAGATAACATAATTTACACATGTACAGGACAAATTAAGCAAGATAACTTAGTCCACAGGGGGGGCGCCAAAGTCAACACAAACAGAAAGTTCCTCACAGGAGCTTTAAGCACTTTTTAAAAAATCTGACATGCCTATGAAGAATGGGCAACAACCATGGCTCATCTTGCTGCTTATGAGAGAGTGACATACTGCTTGCTGGACAAACTGGACCAATATATGCTCATATGGAGCCCTTACAAAGCTTGGCTGTCTATTTTTGCAATTTAAGAGGTTAATCTAATTAGCTAGATTTAAAATGTGCAAAGGATAGATGTATATTCAGTATTTGGGAAACAGTGTGTGTGGTTCTGTTTTTTGTTTACTTTTCATTTCAAATATGTTTGTTTAACGGTGTCGTTGTTTGTTACCCTCTGTCTTTGTCAAAATACTATGTCTATGTTACCCATGGGAGTATATGTTCATGTAAGATGGAGTCTTTTTATTTCTTGTCTTAAAATCAATAAAAACTGATGAACATACTTTTTTTTTTTTTAAATCTGACATAATTTAAACGTTTAAATTAACAGTACCTCTCTGTTGTGACCAAGCAGCAACCTCCGGTCTAAAAATATGAGTCCAATGCAGAAGTGCTAAAAAGCTGGGATCCGCTTGAGGCTGGCTCCGGAAGTACCGGAAGCCACTTCCACACCAATACAAAAAAGCCGATCTTTACAGCAGAAATAAACATGTTTACAGCCTGGTACAAAAGACGAGTGTAGTCTGGATAGCTCATTCCTTGATCGGCACACACTGTAGGGGGGTGATTTTTTTTTTCTAACGCGACAATTTCGAAGATATTTAGATTACGAGTCTTCCAATGAGAGGCACAGCTGACTTGATTGACAGGCGGGAACACTGTAGCTGTGGACTAGTAGGCTCAAAGCCCGCCTCTTTACGTCACAATCGCTTGACAGCAGCAATATGGCTGCTGCTGACGATTGGCCTCAAAACAGAGCTTCAGAAACAGATGGGTGAAGTCATGGATACTACGCCCACATTTTATACATGGTTCTGTGGTTCTATGAGAAAGTAGTGGCTTCCTAGCTAATCAGGGCGACCTAGTGGGGCTGCCACTCAAACAATCAGGACAGATGGTTGGGGAGTAGCTCTGATTGGTCCGTGATAACGGGAACAAGGGGAATAATAACATTGCTTGATACTAAGGCATTGGAAAACACAGATCTCGCCATAATCCCAAATTACTTCACTTATAGATGAGTACCGATTGGTATTATGACCTTTTCTCCAAACCAAGCAGGAAAAAAAGTTTTTTACACCATACCTACCAACAACAGCTTTAAATAATCTTCTTTCCTTTTTTTTTTCTCCCTATGTCTTTCAGTAATTATACAAGTCGTTTGAGTTTTACAAGAAAGCAATTTAACATGTCACCTAGGCTGTACTACTCTAAAGTTATGAGCTTTTAAAATCCATCCAGTTTCCTCTTTATACCATTTTATTTTATTTAAGAGTGTAATCGGGCTTTTCTTCTGAAAATGTATTCTCATATTTCCTGTGTAACTTTGGTAAATTTTTCAATTTGATCCACCTGGCTTGTCATAGCAGACTTCCGTAATGCTATCGCTCAGTGTGCGTGGACTCCGCCTCTTCTACGTCAGGTGTTCCAGCAGGTGGATAAAACATTGATGAGGTGCAGCAGGCAGTACAATACTCTTACCACTGCTGTATTATTTCCTGAACAGTATTGTACAACACAAAGGAGTGACATGAAAAGCTGAGAATAACGTCAGAGCCTACATCCCACGTGACATAAATATAAGCAAGTGAGCTGCAAGATGATACTATTTTAAATAAAAGTAAAAAAATAACAAATGTATCATGAGGATGTTTAGGAGGCTTTTCATTTTCTATCATGAATTCCAGTTCACTTCTAGGAACAGCGGCTGGCTTTTCACTGTAACTTGTAGACTTTTAGAATTACATGGAAAAGCTGATCGGGCTTTACGTTCCAAAAAATATATTTTCAGTGAAAAATATCTTTCAGGACTAAATGTGGAATAATCAGAATACTTAACCCTCATTGGTCAGAAATGTTTCCTCTACCAGGCTGCACTCTGTGAATCAATTATTGATACATGTATAGACACAGGGAGGATGTAACCATGAAAGCATCTGGGAAAATTCATTTTAGTGTTGATATAATGAGGTAATATTATAAACACATACAGCTTGAACAATTCATACAACTTGCATATTAAAATTATTTCCCCACCGCCTCAAAGACTCGCACACAACAAAGAGTGAAAGAACAACACGTGGAAAAAGGTTTCAACTGTAATGTGGAAACAATCAAGAATGTGGCCCTTAAATTCAGTATGTAGTGACATTTCATTTTTAGCACCTGTTCCCATCAAACACTGTAAAATAGGCAGTCAGGATTAAGGCTAATCAAAAGTAGAGCAACATAAGTCCAGTGCTGTAGACCAACAGGAGAGTATGTATGCCAGTGTTCCTGGGAGTTATCCTCCACTGTCATTTTCTCCCCAATAACACTGAATTGTCTTTATGCACGTGCTCAATCAGCTGTTCCATCTTCACCAGCTCCGTCTGTCTTTGGAGGTGCAGCGAGCTCCGAATTCTCCTCCATGACGGGGTAGACCACCGCGCAGAGCTTTTGGCACAGATGTGTCAGTTTCCCTGGGAACAGTTGGGGATGGAATAATCTTGTTAGAGCAAAAGTAAATACATGAAAAACCTTCATTTCTAAAGGACTCATCATGGCTTTTATCCAGTTAATAAAGTCATTTTTCTGTATCAAACAGGGACCTGTCTAAAAATCTGCACTTTTCACACTGCATTGTATGAGATATGAATGTTGTGGTTGGTTTCCTTTTTGGTCCCATTTTTGTGTAAGCTGGCAACACTGTAACCTAAAATGTTGTTCATTAACTTCCTCCTTGCCTTTTGTCTCAACATTAAAGCTACTGGAGATTTCATGCCCACTTCATGTCCAACCTTGATTCTCAAAGATAAACACTCTCGCTGTAACTTCACTGCATGAATGACTGCTAAAGTGACAATATAGCTGATAGCTTGTCATTCAACATAATACATTTGCTCTGTAAAGTCAGTACATCTGAACACTCCTGAAATGTTAACATGGTTTGTATCAGTGTGTGAAAGTCAGTTCAATTAGGTTTAGGCACTGATGACAATTAATCATGTTTAGGAAATGAACCTGATTTTGACTAAAGTAGTGGTCCAAAGAGACTTTCACACATAGTCACAGTGGCCCTAAGCTATTACGCTGCCTGTTTGGAAAACAGCCTACTATACTAGCAGTACGTACTGATTTGTCCAAAATTCAGTATGTACTATGTGAACAAGAACAAAATCTGCAGTATGCCAAAATTCCCCGGATGTGTAGTGATTCAGGAAAATTTCCCAGTAAGCATCAGATGTTTCCCACATTGCACAGCGCTCATTCCGCTTTTTCTTTTCTCTTCTTTTTTTGGCGGGGGGAACTCAGTTTTTAGGTGCTGTGAAATGTATTAAATTCCATATAAAACACTTCCTAACTTCTAAAAGAAAAGCCCATAAATCTGTGAGAAATGCTGTATTTTCAGGAAGTCCTTTCACAATCATGAATCCTGTAGGTTTAAATGCTAAACATATGATTACACCCTCTTCTTTTTGGGGCAAAAAGACTAAGTGCTTTTATTATAATCAGAAATCTTAAATCACAAGTTAAACAGCTCCTTTTCTGACTGTTAAAGCTCAGTAAAAACTGAACCTTTCCTTTGCCTTTATTTAAAATACATTTGCTGCCTTACCCATGGTGATATCAAAACACTTTGGCTTGTTTTCCCAGTAGACCCCCAGGAAATACACAGGGACACCCGTCATCATGATGGCCAGACCGAGACCGCAGACGACTGGCTCGGAGTAGAGAGAGAAGACCAGCAGGAAGGCCCAGAACAGCAGGTAGATCACCGGCCACACCAGGCTCACCTGGAGAATGAGGGGACAGATAGTGATGTAATGTATGATGTAATGTTGGGTCTTAAAAGTCATTTGAGAGGTGCTCAGTGTTGTTTTTTTTACCTTGATGGGTCTATACAGGTTTGGCTCTTTGATACGCAGCACAATCTGACCGGCGACAGTGACGCCATAGAAGAGGTAGTTGATGAAACCCACATAGTTTATGAGGGTGTAAATGTCACTGGTGCACAACATCAGCAGAGTGGAGATCAACTGAATAACGAGAGGGGGAAGTTTTCATTTCAGCTGCGGGTGAGGACAAAAGCCACAAAAAAAGGGACAAAATTCAGATGCTGTGTTTCTGTTTGGACTCACAGTAAACAGTAAGGCTGGTATCGGTGTGCAGCGCTGGACGTGAATCATGGCAAGCAGACGTGGGAGATGGCCTTCCCTCGCTCCGGCAAAAAACAGCCTAAGAGACAGAGGCAGCATAAGTTATGGGAACAGAGCCAGCTGGTGCCTGTTCACCGTGTGCACTCCTCAGCCAGAAGACAAGGTCAGGAAACACACAGGTCGGTGATTGTGGAAGCAACAGTACAGTTAAAATCTGAGGGTAGAGAAATGCAGGATGAAAAAATGGAACAAACAGGAGTGCAGAGCTTCAAGATGTGATAGTCTTCAGTTGATGTAAGTAGAGTCAAATACAGCTCTACTAAAAAGAAGAATTCTCTGCTATGTATTTTACTCCTGTGAGCTTATCATTTTCACCCTGCTTATTCAACTCCTTCATGTACATTTAAGGTGCGTCTGTAAAAACAAGCAGAGCAGACACAGAAACTGGACAGAGGAGAAAAGGGAGGACAGAGGGGGTGGAGACATGAGAGACAAACTGACCGCGATGACGTGAAGAGGGAGCCATTGACCCCCCCAAACGTGGAGAGCGCCACAGAGATGGGCATGATCCATGACATTACTCCTAGCAATTTCTCTCCGAATGTCTGGGAGAAATATCAGGAGTAAAGAGAGACAAGAGGAGGAGACAACAAATATTCAAATATCAGCAACTAATCAGGGCGTTTATGGACAGGAGTAAAAGGGCGACATACTAAGCATGCAATTTACGGCTGCTGTAACAAAGCTTGTCTGAATGTGATTGCAGAGTCTTGTAAGTTTTTAACAACTTGCATATTCTAAAAGCAGTACTACTCAGGAACGCTTTCAGATTTGTGTAATGAGGGTTTGTTTTCTCACCACTGCCACAGCATTTGAGGCCAGCAGCTCCTGTGGGCTCATGGCGGTGACGTAGGCCACGTTGGCAAACACATAAACAAAAGTGACCACAGGGATCGAGATGAAGATCGCACGTGGTAGATTTCTGTGAGGATGAGAGGAACAATTGCAGACAAATGACATTACAAACCTTTGATTCAATATGTGAGACATTGGATAGATATTCAAACTATCTGTGAATATTAATGACTGGAAGAGTGGTTTTCATTTTGAGAGAGACCACACGACTCTCATGCTGGGTTAAAAGCCAAGGAGTTAAGTTTTAAGATGGGATTTAAAAGTTGGTAAGTTTGGGGACAATCTAATATAGAACTCTCTCTCCCCCTGGACGTACAAAATTCCACCTCTCCCACCACCTTCAAATCCCACCTAAAAACTCACCTTTTCCACCAAGCATAGGCACTCTAATCCGTCTCTTGGGGACTGGAAAGACTTCCCCTCCCCCTTTCATTCATCTAGTATTGTATTCTTTATTCTAATGTATGTATTTATTTACTGTTGTGTTGCTTTTATTATTGCTATGTTGTAAGGTGGCCATGGGTGTCCAGAAAGGCACCTATAAATAAAATTAATTATTATGAGGGGGGAGCTTGTTCCACTGTTTAGGAGCCACTGCTGAGAAAGCACCATCACCCCTAGTTTTCAGCTGTGTCTCAGGGACCACATGAGGCAGCTGATCAGCAGACCTCAAAGACCATGAGGGGGTGTAGCCTTACAGTGGGTGGGTGATGTATTGTGGTGCTACTCCATTTAAAGATTTAAAAACAAACAATAAAATTAATCCTAAAAATAACAGGTAGCCAGTGTTTGCCACTGACTGTATATCACACAATGATGGCAAAAGTGTATGCATGTGTCTAATGTATTTTGGTACCAACAACACTCACATTCTTCAGACAAATTCAGGACTCCACATAAAACATCAGACATGCTTAAAGGTTTCATATCCTCTATTTTTATGTCTTCATTGATAACCTTTGAAGAAGTTGTTTAATGCTTGAGATGGGTTAATAAGCCAAACTTCAGGTTTCTAATCTTACTTGCACAATCCTTTTCTTATCCATCAATGCGTTCTGTCATATTTGTGCCTGTGTTTTGTTAGTCTTGATATTGTCTGCATGTGTTTTGTTTTGTAATTGTCTATCGTATGATTTGTAGCTGTGTGGTTTTAAAGTCTTACTGTGTCTGTGTTGTGTAGGTACCTGCCTTGGGACTACTGATGAAATTTAGCTGGTGCATTTACATTGATGCTCAATGCATTAATGTTGATTAATGTGCATTGTCCCAACTCAATACACAAATAAATGAAAAATGTGTGTCTCTGATTCACTCGTGTACATGTGCGTGTCTTACCTGTATGGATCAACAAGCTCCTCTGTGACGTAGTTAAGGAAGTTCCAGCCTCCATAAGCAAAGGAGCCTTGTAGAAAGGAGAGAGCGATCAGACCCACATCGTAGTCTCTGAAGGTCTCAAAGGCGTGGACCGGCTCCAACCAGTAGTAATGGCCTGTGAACCATAAAGCAGTTTCCCATTAAACAGAACTGAAGTGTGACTTGATGTGGATTGCTTTTCACTTTCTCAAACGGAGCAGCAGAGGGCACCAGACGCAACATACAAGTCTTTCTTTCTTTCTTTAAAGCAGTCTGTTATGATTACTTCATGTTGCAGTTTACCACTTTAAGAGACTATATGCAGGCAGAGGTGAAATATGTGTTCACTTTAAATTTATTCAACAAAGACTTCTGCTTTATCATGAAGGACTTCTTTTTATGGAGATATGGTGTTTAAAAATAACTGTAGGAAACAATGTTTCATAAAGGTTTTGATCATCTGACACCAAATTTTATTTATGTCAACTAAATGCAAACGTGCATTCTCAGTGTAGTCAGAATTCAGCCCTGTAAAGTTCCTCATTAACACCAGATTACATCAAGGTCAGGAAGACACCACAGACATTAACTCACAAAATCAGAGGCCTCAGTGACATAAAATAAGACATGAAGGGCAGAGTCATATGAATATGTCTGCTCTCTGAGATGTGCATGTGTGTGTGTCTGTGGGTGTGTGTAGGGAGATTATCAGTGCAATACACAGCTATGGGGCTGTAATCCCTCTCTCATATTGAGATCACAAATCCTGCGTGATGCAAAAGATGACCTCAGTTTATCACGGTGGTAAACAAAGTGCTGCTACTTTAAGAACAGCTTTCCTCTATCTCAGTGCTATTTTAAAATCATCATTCAGGAAAAATGTGGGCTCCATGACGTGATTATTAAGAGAAGAAGGAGGGGGAAAACATCACCTTTGCAGATTTGGACTAAACCCATGATTATGATGAGGGCCAGGGCCAAAAGCTTTCCCGCTGTGAAGACATCTTGGACACACGTGGCCCATCGCACACTGTGGCAGTTCACCCATGTCAGCAACACTGAAAGACAGACACGCAGAGAAACAGCTTAAACACTATATATAGTATGTTTATAGAATACTTGGACCCACTTTTGATATTTGTAGAAATAATGCAGTGCAGGATGTGGAAAACAGACAACATGCAACTTAAGCATTGGTAAAAGCAGCACATCAAACTCAAACAAACACATCTTTCAACACTGAATCTCAATTTTGTATATCAGTTGAAAATGAATATGAGACTGAGCTCTTCGTTGCATCCCACCTGTCACATGGGAATTAATTTCTCTCCTTGTTAAATATTCATTTTGCCTTGCGCCGTTTTCGCAGCATAATTTAATACATGTGTCTAATCCAATAAAAGAGCTTATTGGCACAGGATTTTAAAGCATTTCACAATTACTCATCCTCAGTGCAAAAGGGAGCTTAGAAATGTCACACTGCACCGACAAAAAAAGAAAAGCTTGCCCTACGGTGGCCAACGTTGAACTGAAAAAACATAAACCTGACAACCTCAGAAATTCCAACTGCAGGATATTATTAGTTCTGCAAATAATATCTTGCAGCCTCCAGTACATATAGGATGCTAATCATTTCTAACTCCAGATTGACAGCTGAGGTGAATAACAGGCAAGTGAACAGGTAGTCCTTGAAGTTGATGTAAACTAGGCAGCAGGAGGAATAGGCAAGTGTGAGGATTTGCTCTTGTGCAGTGTTCCCAGTCTGCAATGGCCAGTACCTACCAAAAGTAGACCAAAACCAGCAACAGGGTCATGACAGCCAAAGCACAATGATGCATGTGGGGGAGTGGAGGCTGGCTGGTGTTCTCTGATTCCAAAAGAAGAGCTACTGGAGCTCACACTGCTAAAAAAAAGTAGATGCTGGTTCTGACAGAAAGGTGCCAGAACACTCGGTGCATCACAGTTTGTTGTGTGTGAGGCTGCAAAGCTGCACACTGACAAAATTGAAGGCATGTGGTCATAATGTAATGGATGAAGGGTGTGTATTCTAGAAATTTGTTCGGAACTCATTCATGTTGCTTGTCCCAAGTGCGATCTTATAGATAAATCCTCATCTTGATTATAAAATATATTTCACAGCAGGAATTTGCAAAAGGAGTTGTCTTAAAAAATGTTTCCAGTTTCCCTTAAAAATAAATTTCCTCAGGTGAAAATGTGACATCTCAAATTATCAGTGTATTGTATGATATAATAATGATAATAATTCATTTTATTTATAGGCGCCTTTCTGGACTCCCAAGGTCACCTTACAACATAGCAATAATAAAAGCAACATAACAGTAAATAAATACATTTATTAGAATAAAGATAGAATACTAGAAAAATAAAAGGGGGAGGGGAAGTCATTACAGTCCCAAAGAGACAGATTAGAGTGCGTATGCTTGGCGGAAAAGGTGAGTTTTGAGGCGGGATTTGAAGGTGGTGGGAGAGGTGGAATTTTGTACGTCCAGGGGGAGAGAGTTCCAGAGGCCAAGCGGCTGAAGGCTCTGGACCCCATGGTGGTCAAGCAAGCAGGTGGGAGGGTGAGTTTGATGGAAGAGGAGGACCTGAGACTACTGGTGGGTATTTTTGTATGGAGGAGGTCAATGACGTCCTGAGGAGCTAAGTTGTAGATAGCCTTATAGGCGAGGAACAGAATCTTGAAAATGATGCTGTATTTATTAATGGGAAGCCAGTGGAGTTGCTGCAGGACAGGTGTGATGTGGCTGGTGGAGGGGGTTCTGGTGATGATGCGGGCAGCCGAGTTTTGAACAAGTTGAAGTTTATGGATGGATTTGTCAGGTAAAGCAGGATATGTGCGGGTGCATTTGTTTGCTGGTTAACATATAAAAGCTCCTTTACTTCAGTGAAGACACTGTGAATCTGTTTTTGACTGCTGTTGAACATTTTGTGCAATACTCAATTTACAGTACACGGCCTCACAAGCTTTTAAACCTGCCACCTACAAGCTGTTCACTGACAGAGTGGAGAGTCTCTCTCACAAGGAATAAAAAGACAATAAAAAGGTTGACTCAAGTATAAGTCTTGAATTCCCCATGCCTGAAATAGTACTTCAAAGGAGGGCTCAACTGTTCTGCTTCATGATCTATATCTGTAAAAGCACAATCCTTCTTAGAAAGCCATGTAATCATCAGTTTTATCGAGTGACTCACGCAGGCAGACGGCAGCCAGCAGGCGGAGGCCGGTCTCTGGGGGCAGGCAGGAGGGGAAGAGGGGTTGCAGGATGTAGTTGGCGAAGGTGAGCGCGATCACAGCCTGGTTAGTCGGGTAGATAACCAACACGGCTATCCACAGCCGCAGAAAACTAAGGGACAACAGAGACATGAGGTTAATGAGCTGTGCCAAAAGACCTGTCACACACTGGAGTCTGAGAATACTCGCCCTCATTACAGTTAAATGTAATAGAAACACAAAGGCTAATACGCATATTAGCTAAGTGCATTATAGGAATGCAGTGAAGCATTGTTTTAAAAGACAAATGAAATGACTGGAAGTGGGTCAGCGATATCGTGGGATGCTGAGAATACAGGAGTACATTAAGAGAGGCTTTAATTACACGGTGAGCATAGAGCTGGGGGGGACGGTTACTGAATATTCTCATTACTTACAAATGGCTTGAAACAACCACATTGTGAATTATTTTGTAGAGTGCTTTTATGCATCATTTGACACAATACTGCATGAACAATGGACTGGAACAAAGCTTTTTCATACAGAAACCCATGTCATTTGTTTAAGCCCCATTGTGTACATAATTATGTGATTTTTAGTGTCTTTCTAAAAGGATTCGACTCTGAGGTTTTTGTTTTTGGACAAATTGCATACCAAGACAACAACGGTCCAGACTGTATTTGCCATCTGAGCATCTTTTAAATTCTCACGCAGACAAAGGGACTTAAATCAGGCCTTTTTCTACATCATCTCCATTTGTATATAGACTATAACCCTTACAGTTTTTGTAGAAGTCATGTATCTTATGAGTGCAGATGCAAGATTTGTTGTTTTTGCCTACCACCAGAAGAACTACAGGCAGCCGCAGATTGTTTTAAAGCCTACACCTTTACCTGTTCTGCAAACAAGAGCTACTAAAGTAATAACTGTATTCCAAAACGAGGAGTGCAAAGGATTTTGCAAGATTTGAAAGTTATGGATGTTTTGCAAAGACAATACAACAACTCTCTTCATGAGAGAAGCAAAGTTTATTTTAGACAGAGCTATGCGGACCGTGAGGACAGACCTGTGCACTCTGAGGGTAAAGTAAGAAATTCTTAGGATTCAAACTAAGGGAGGCATCACATGCTTTGTGCCGTCACTCTGAATTTAGTGCTTTCTCAAACAAGTCACTCAAAATCCTTCACACACTATCACATGATGCTTGTACAATGTGTTTTTGATAATCATGTCATCTTTGCTTGTTGATATTTAGTTTTTCTGCTCTTTGCACAAAGAAATTCACAAAGAAGAAACAATACTTTCATCCCTGCTACACACAAGGATACAATAACAAGAGTGGTGGCTGAGTTTGAAAGGCAGATGTGTTTTTTAAAGCCACAGTACTTTGCTGAAAAAATATAGCACAGCAATGCTAGGGCTATGGCTTTTTGCTCACAATGAATCCAGGTACATGTAGGCACTGCCAGCTCTCCTCCACCAGTGGGAAAAACTGTCCTACTTTATCTGTAAAGCACTCATACTGACAAGTGTATTGGTTTCTTATTAGACTATCTATCTGTGTTTGAACATCCCAATGAATGTGGCTGAGGTTGTCTTTAATCTCAGCCTGATAAATGAACATCTTTTTCCCTCACCCAGCGAGTCCTCCAAAGATGTCCTTCACATACGAGTAGTCTCCTCCAGACTTTGGGATGGTGACGCCCAACTCTGCATAGCAGAGAGCACCGATGGCTGTGATAGCTCCTGTGGAAACCCACACAATGATGGCCACGCCCACTGAGCTGGCGTTCTCCAGGACCCCCTTAGGACTCACAAAAATACCCGATCCAATGATGTTGCCTGAGCATTTCAACAAAGAACAGAGGACAGATAAGGACACATGTTAAAGAATGTTAGACGCTCAGCACATCAGTGTATTCCTTTAAAAACACACAAAATCATGTAAATGAGGATGTCTTGCTATTTCACAGTGGGACAAAAACAGCATGAAAATAAGCTCAAAGCTATACTAATGATTGCAGAGAAGGATACAGACAAGCTGCCCTGTCTCCTGTAGTGCTCATGTTTTACAGTTCTCCATCATAAAATTAACCTCAGGCTGTGTGCGGTCAACACACGTGGGAAAACTGCTTGTTTGAAATCTTTTTAGACTACTTCAAGGAAAAGAAAAATTAACCTTAGACCCACAACTGAGCTGTGTTTTCACTTTGATATCTACAAAGTGTTTGAAAGCAGTGCAAAGCTTTTACAGTTCTACCAACTGAGACAGCTGAAACATCTTTCTGTGCAGCTTTCTTTTGCTTTATTTTTTTCCCCCTCGCAGAAAAGATGTGTGATCTTTCTCTTTCAATGCCCGAAGAGCTGGCAGAATGAGTTCAACTCCTATGCCTGTCGGGACCAGCGGGAAACAGCAAATCAAAGTTTCAGGGCAAATATGGTTTGCTTCTCTGTTGAAAACATACACAGTGAAGATGTCAGTGGCTGGGAACGACATGGGAGCTTATTTAACTTGCTACTGAAGGAAGTTTGCATGAAAAACACCATAACTGTGATCAATTACTGGTTGTACAGGGTGATAAGCTTGCAACTAAGAGTTATTTTGATGTGATGTAAATATTGCTTGCAAACAGTCTCAATAAGACCCAGAACAGAGATGTTAAGATGTCTTTTTTTGTATATTTACTGATTAACCCAGTTTTAATGACATACTGCACAAAAACAAAAGTGCTTCATGTTTTAGTTTTTATATCAAATTACCCATAATAATCCATACATCAAATCAGGACCTTTATGAGGGTACAGCGACTACTTGTGAGTGAGTAGTGCAGTGATCCTGCTCTGACCATCGCCAGGCTGTGATATGGAAAAAGCTGTCTCAATAACGGTGGACACCCAGCCATTAGTGAGATTTATTCTTTTATTGATTTTTCTCTGCATATGTGAGAAAAAGATAGAGACAGCACAAGGTTCGCTGGAAACATGAATGTGACGATGAGAGTGTATGCACATGTATGATGCTGAGGGTGTGCTGAGGATGCAAAGTGAGCTCAACGTAGAGGGAGGGGTGGATGGGTGGGTTTGGGGGGTTTCAGCAAGGCAGGCTGGACCGCTTACAAGGATATGCAACATATTGTAAGCAAGAGAGAGTTATAGGATTGGGTTGATGGGATGTAAAATTGGATGTCATTTTTTCAGGGTTCTGACACATGCAAACTACAAGTGACCTCCAATAAGAGCACGATTTGTCGGGGATGATACTGTTGGTACAGTTTAAACAGCATCATACTAAATCTCAGTAATACAACCTGCTTCACAAGTTAGCATTGTGTAGTAAAAAGGCAAAGTGATTTAGAAAGCAGCATTTAGCTGTGTCAGTAGGCGTATGTCTTGCTGATGCGTCAAATGGTCAATTCAAATGTTGCATGAGATAGAAACAGAAAGCTCTATGTGACTGAATGATGGGAAATGCCTCATGAAAGCACTCACCGATGATAATGCCACAGGCGCTGACTAAGCCGATCTGTTTCTTCAGAGCCACTCCGGATCCTCCTGCATCTTTCACCGCACCAGACTGGGGGTCTGGGGGCTCAGATTGGCTTCCATCCCCGCTGCTGGTGCTCCTCTTCCTCGGACCTTGCGTCATCCTGAAGACCTGTCCAGTGTCCCCCCTCTTTCAGGCCCGGATACCTGGAGCAGCACCGCCCTGCTTATCCTACCAGTAAAGCATACATGAAGTTTTAAGGTGGGGCTCTTTGATAAAGTTTAACCCACCTGTTATCCTTGGGGTCAATTGGACCCCATTCAATGTTTAACGTCTCTAAATTAATTACTAACATAATTTTTTTGGCTTCATATTTCATGACTTTTCTTAATTTAATGGGGACAACTGGGAAAACATCAAATTAAAATGTTGATATGTTCCAATTTCCTGTAAAACAAATGTACGCATCTGTGTTCCTTGGGGTCAATTTGACCCCAGGCTGTTTTAGCTGTATATAACATAAGAAATACCAACATTTTACACACATTTGTTTTAGTTGTTTTGGATGATATTGAGGTCACTATAACCAAGGACACTTCTGCATGTGACTGCAGGAGCTGGGATGAAACCGCCAATCTTTAGATTGAGATATAATATTTCCAGCCACCATGTCTCTTAAGACATTCAATGATGTACTATGATATACGTTTTGATAACATATAAACATGGCAAGGCTGACAGAGCATGACAAACTCACAGGAGTTTCAGGTTCAGATTTAGGTTACTTGTACTTGTTTTGCAGCCAGTAAGATGTTAGGTCAATACAGAGTTAGAAGACAGAAGTCAGACAGAACAAAATACTTAATGTGCAAAACATACAAAAGTATCCTAAAACTAATCTAACAATAAAAATGGTTAAATTAATAGAAATGATAAAATGATAAAAGTGCTAAAGGTTCAATTTAAAACACACCAGAAAACAGTCAACCAACAATGACTAATAAAAACTATAAAATGATGTTCTGTTTTACAAGTCCTTCTAAATGCTTTAAATTATGTTTATGCTTAAAATATATTTTATTTAAAGGGCTATTTAGGTAGTCAACAAAAATATAAAGTACCTGACACATAAACCTGGGTAACAATCAGTTTCTGGAGGTTTAAAAGGATAAAAGATGTTTGTAAGTTTGAGGGTAACAGGGGGGTTAGGAGCTCTGCAGGTCGGATATATTTGCTGAGTAATTTCCCTCTCGCCCATTAGATGAGAATATGCCGGTGGCATTGGTTTCCATCTTTAGTTGATTACAGTGGAGATAAAGATAGAAACCCCATCCCAGCATTAATAATTCAGAGTGCATCACAAACATGGGCCCAGGCGGAAACTTTACCTTAGAGGCTAAGACTACTGTAGATAGAGATTTCAGTAGTTTGATCAGCGACACTGTGATAATGACAGTACATGTTGAGATATCTAAATTCAAACTGACTAATCTATCAGCTCTCGATGGGACTACCACGAGTCCTTCTTCCAGTGCCACCAACATAACCTGCTACTGCAATTTCTAATTAACCAATCAGCACTCCGCGCGTGCTCTTCATGTTTTTGTATTTTAAACAGGAAAGAATAAAGTTGTGACTCACTTTCTCAGCAGCTGCAGTGACCCACAAAACGCCTGAAAAGTCCGTATTATGTGACAGACTTCATGTTCGGTTTATTCCGAGCGGCTGGCCGTAATGAGCAGCAGGGTAACAAAGGACTCCCAGCTGACAGCCTCGAGAAATTGAAAAGCTGGTTATTTTCAGCCAATCAGTGCAGCTTAACGAGACAACACGTCTCAGGCCCCTCCCACTGTTGTTTCTTCCCCCATTGAGAAAATTTACAACCTGAACTAATACATTTTTTTTTTTTTTCAGAAATATATTTATTAGTTTTTTTAACAAACAAAACATATATACTTGGCTCACATATATATCACGGTGAGCATTCAAGTTAAGTTAATACAGGCGTCAGGCACAGGATTCACAATGTACATTGCAGAGGTGCAAAGATAGAGGAAAAGAGAATAAGGGAATAAATAGATTTGAAAATAATAATGATGATGATAATAAAAAGTTGTGTCTATAGCACAAAGCTCCTTGTAAGAATAGTGGAAACATTTAGCCCAATGTATACCAGGAAGGGTTCCCATGTTCTACGGAAAACATTTTCTCTAGAATAGTTTGCAAGTTAAGTAGTCCAGTGGGACATATTCAAGTATATATCTATCTATATCTATATATCTAAATTTTATTCTAGCTTTATTTATCTATTTTTTTTTAACTTATTTTATTTTTATTTTATTTTATTTTATTTTATTTTATTTTATTTTTCTTATTTTTATTTATTGAAACTTCTTTCTTGATTGTACTTATGTCTGGGTTGCTGTAACAACTGAATTCCCCCCCCCCCCCCCCCGGGGGATCAATAAAGTAATATCTTATCTTATCTTATCTTAGAACTCTCTGCCATTGTACCTTGGAAGGGACACTATCCGTGATCCAGTTTAAAGGAATACACTTTCTGGCACAGAAAGTTAACATCTTATAAAGTTTCCTCCTATATTTATCAGTAACAGTAACATTAGGTATACCTAGAAGTAATGACAATGGTCCACCTTTGGTATCAATATGTAGGATCTTGTTAATTTCTTGTTCTATGATCTGCCAGAACCGCTGGATTTTTCTACATGACCATAGGCAGTGTGTGAGACTATCGGTTTCTGTCTTACATTTTTGACATTGTGGGGATGCATTTAGGTTACATTTATGGCAATGGGAAGGATATATATGAGCTCTGTGCAATATCATTAATGAACTAATATTTGATTTGATTTGATTTGATGTCTTTATTTCAATGTAAAAGTAAAATAGAAAAAAAAAACAACATTCAAGTAAAAAAGAAGAAATAGTTATACAAAAACCCCAAATAAATCAGTCCCATTAGCAAGCACTGAAACATTTTACTTTACATGTGCGAAAAGGAGAAGGAAGAAGTTCAGAATCAGAATCAGAATCAGAATCAGCTTTATTGGCCAGGTATGCTTGAACACACAAGGAATTTGACTTTGGTAAACTGTGCTCTCTTTGTACAAGGCATACAAATAAACATAAAAATATAATAAAAATACAAATATAATAATAATAACAATAACATCAGCTATAAATACAAAGAACAATGTAAATTTGGATGTCGGACTCTGCTATTAAAGTGTGTTAGTTTCCAAAGTAGTCTACACTGCTTGACAAAAGTCTTGTCACATAAGGATATAATGAAAAATAGGCAGAAGGTTGATTTCTCTGATGAATCATCCACTGAATTGCATCCTGAGCGCCACAAATACTGCAGAAGACCTGTTGGAACCCACATGGACACAAGATTCACCCAGAAGACAGTCAAGTTTAGTGGAGGAAAAATCATGGTTTGGGGCATCATCCAGTATGAGGTGTGTGAGAGATCTGCAGAGTGGATGGCAACATCAACAGCCTGAAATATCAAGAAACTCTTGCTGCCCATTACATTCCAAACCACAAGAGAGGGCAAATTCTGCAGCAGGATGGTGCTGCTTCTCATACTTCAGCTTCCACATTGAAGTTCCTGAAAGCGAAGAAGGTCAAGGTGCTCCAGGATTAGCCTGCCCAGTCACCAGACATGAACATTATTGAGCATGTCTGGGGTAAGATGAAGGAGGAGGTTTGGAGGATGAAACCTAAGAATCTTGATGAACTCTGGGAGTCCTGTAAGACTGCTTTCTTTGCTATTCCAGAGGCATTGGCATTACTCTGAGTTTCTTAGCAGTGAGAAAGACTCACAGGCAGCTTTTAATGTAGGGTTATATTTCAGATATATGTGTTGGGTCAGATGATAAATTATGGTTAAAGTGCAAATGAAATTGTATAGTTTTTTCTTTCTTTCAAAACATTCTTTTGGTATTAAAACTGAGATTGCTGTCAGTGATAATGGTTTATATTTGGTGGTATCATGTCACCTGCATTTATCTTAAATTGTGAGACCAGTGGACTACAAGAAAACTCATTTATACCTCGTCTAGACTGTCACAAAAAACACTTCACCTGTACAAGAAATGTTTATGTTGTGTTAAAGATGGACATGTGCTTCAGTTCATGACTATTTTAATATGAATATAAACTAACAAGAAAATCATACTTGACAAAAAATGAACACATTTGAATTTAGCAAGCCACGTAAAACATTTTCCTCTTTTTCCCCTTCTGTTTGTCGTCTGCAACTTGTCAGATATGTGTTGTGTATGCAGCATGATAAGAGCAGACAAGGCGTGTGCATAGTCCGGTGCTCTGAAGTCATAAAGCTCTTTGAGAGACTTTGGAGAATGGGTACAGAGCAGCACTGAGCAGAGAACATACTGGTGTTCTCTGAAAATCTGATGAATTTGGCAGCATCATTGATGCAGATCACAATTATATCTAACACTGTTGTCTGATTTAGAACTGATTGGTTAAAAGTGACAGGTCCATAACAAGAGTCCATTTGTGGTAAAGTAAATGTAAGCACGTCACTATGAGTTGTACCCTATGGTTGTACCTCTTCTGGTCTACACACTAGGTTGGGAGTGGACACCATGAGTGTTGATTACATGCAGTATGGAGTTTCTATGTCTTGTAATTTTTATGGATTTTTTATGTACTTTTACTCTTGTGTTTGCGTTACTTGGTATCTCTTTATATATTATATTGCTTAATCTGTCATTACCAACCATAATAACACTATGTCAACCTGTCAGTACTGAAACATTTTTAAAACTGACTGTAATTACTGCTATTTAATCTAAATTCCATTTTCACATTGTATATATCTAAATTGTATTCCAGCTTTAATTATCTATTTTATTTTTACCTCTTATTTTATTTTACTTATTGAAACTTCTTCTTGATTGTACTTATGTCTGGGTTGCTGTAACAACTAAATCCCCCCCCCAGGGGATCAATAAAGTAATATCTTATCTTATCAGGTGTTTTTTGTCATCTGGCAACAGTTGTGATAAATTGGACACACCCACCCTGTTGGTGAGACGCTGAAGAAAGCCTTTGGCTGAAACACGTTTGTTTCTTTTCTTTTTGCTGCCATAAGTTGGTCAACTTATCTGTTAATACTTACAATTTTCAGTTATATTATCCACTTTGGGTCAGCAGCGTCGAGTAGTTTTTGAGTAGTTTTGAGTGAGCACACCAAGTCTCTTTCTTGTACATGTTGTATAGCACAATGACAGCTACAGTGACATCTACTGGACAACCTGCATCCTTAAAGCTTAGGTTCTGGTCTCATTTAATTAAACCCAAACATTTCCCCTTCTGATTGAAAGCTGTTGTATGGAATAATTATATATCTGAAGGAATGTATATTGTGATCCCAAAAACTCTCAGAGTGTATGGATAACATTACAGAATTGTCTTTATTGACATGATTCAAACTTACACAAACAGAATAACAAAAGGTTTGAACAGACAGCCTTCAAACATCATGGTATGGGACCTGAATCTCTTAACATTCCTCAGACACACTTTGTGTTGAGGAAATGGGGCATTTCATCAGTGTGTGTGTGTGTGTGTGTATTGGTATGGAATGTGTGTTTGATAAGGCAAAGGTCTGGTTGGATTGAGTGTGTGTATCAGAGAGGACCGGTTAAAAACAGTGGGAGAAAACAGACTTTAAAATAAGAAACGGTGGCGATGGTTTGACCTCATCTCTCACAGCAACAATACACTTTTTGAACAGGAGATAGTCCATGTCTGCTGAAACAGACTACTCAAAACCACACACTGTGAAATCCATTTTATCCCATTAACATTTTCATTGACTGCTAAGTGCACTCAACTGCTCCTTTCAAAAACTCAGACTGCACTTTATTCCAGGTTTTAACTGTGAAAATATAAAGAGCTAGGCCCCCTCTTCACTTTAGCCGCCACCTGGTGTTACAGTAACATGTGCGAGTGCGTCTGTGGACGAGTGTGCTGATGTGTTCACAGGCCGATGGTGTAGGAGCGTCCGGCTGGGTTGTGGATGGCAGAGCAGGAGGGCTCAGTCACAGCCCATTCATACCACACCTTTTTCCCATTGTTGCAGCGCCAGAACTGCACCGTGACATCATCATCACGGGACAAGGGGATGGGTTGCTGTTAAATAAATGAGAGGAGGAGGAGGAGGGTTATACCAATGACATATTTTGTTAAAGCCTCAGTAACTTCAGCTTGACAAAGCACAAAAACAGGCATTGAAGTTGACAATTGTATCCACAAAAATCTTCTTTGAAAACCTTCAACACCTCAATTTGCTGTTAAAAACATTTCTTAAAGCTAGGGTTGGTATTCACGGAAAACTAGCATGAATTTGCATGTAGCATGTCCTCAGGACTTCGTCTAATCCCTGATTGGTTTCATAATTTGGCTCCTGATGGCAGGGATTGGTTGGTGTTTTCCCAGGTTTACTCCGGCTGTAGATAGCGGCTTTTTTCCCCCGCTCTTTTTTAAGAACACATTATGTATTGATTGCCATCGGGACATAAAGATCATTTTAACCAGTAAAACAAAAAGTTCATCTAAATCTGACTACCAACCCCAGCTTTAAGACTGAACCAGGCATGAAATCACACTTTGATTGACATCTCCCTGGCTCTGCACAGAGCCAACACTGCTTGCCAGCTTCGTGTAGCTCTCTACAACGTGTTAAAGTGGCCTGACATGGAGGTAATAGCCCTTGCCAATGGAAAATACTGTTTATAAATGTGCTTTGAATGGTAACTCGGTAACCTTCAACAAACTCTTTGTTAAATGTTAATTGCTAGCTCCATCATGTCAGCTAGAGTAATAGTACTAAGAAAGGAAACCCTCCTGGTTTGACATTTCATTGATGCACGCAGAACACATCACAGAGGCCATGCAGTACACTTGGCAGCCATAAATGTCAATAAAACAACATTTAATTCAATAATCAGAAGGCTACAGTGGATTTGTGTTTTCCAGTTGATTTAAATCAATACATGCATAAATGTTTTATCACAGGAGTTCTGACTGTGTGACTCACCTTGAGGGGGAAGAGGATGGGGAACCAGGAGAACATCCCAGGTGAATGTGTTTCTGGTTTTATACCTGCCACAAACACACAATAGTAAATATTCATAGTAGGATCTAATTCCCAGCACAGCACGACTCCCTCTTTATAAAGACAACTTACTAAGTGTGACATCTTTGTACAGTGTGGTCTCAAAGTAGCCAGCAAAGCCGTGGAGTACCGAACTACAACGCACTGGGAATCTGAGGCACTGATACCGGTTATTGTTCATGTCTGGAGGAAGAATGAGAGAGAGAGAGAGAAATATCACACAAAAGTATCAAAGCACAGTGTCCTTCCTCCTGAATATGAGTCTGGTGCGTTTGTGTCTACCTTTTGTGGGGTGTGTGAAGGTGAAGCAGGCTTGTGGCTCTGACAGCTGGTGGAAGTTATGGAGGCGCACCACGTACGGTGTCTCGAAATGGCACTCCGGGTCCTTGTCACGCTCCCTGCACCCCCGTACTTCATTGTAAAGCTTGGAGGACGACAGCGGAGCCAGGAAGGACGTGTAGGAACAGGGGATGCTCACGCCGTCATCTGAGAGGGACATGAAAGGATGAGGCGAGGAGGAAAGAGAAAGTGTTTTGAGGTTCAAACAAGCGTGGAAAGCAAAGTGGGGTGACTAATGTTTCATATGTCAAACATCCAAGGACGCTGTTTCCAATGCCAATAGTGACACACACAACATTCAGTTTTTGACCATGCTGCAAAACAGGATGGTTATCCTGCTGATCTGTTAACATATCTAGTGAACTTAACATGTCAGTAATATACTCATTCACATGCAGCCTTAGAGTCGGTGTTTGATTCTTTGCATGCAGTAAATACTGGTGAGTAAATTCGTAAAGAAGTTAATGTTGGAAAATGGGTCTGCATTTGTTTATTCTCCCAGTAACCATCAGAGTTCACAAAAACACCGCACTGACGTACCTTTGAGGAAGTGCTGCGCTCCATCCAAGCACTCGGGGGAAAGTTCATTGTCACCAAACGATCCAAGCAGCTCACTGACGATGATGTCTGCTTTCTCAGGCGCAGTCCACTCCCGCATGTCGCAGGACACCACGGTCACCTGATCGCCCCACTCCTCAAAGCGCCAGTTCTCCAGCCTGAACCAGAACTGGACCAGTTAGTACGTTATGAACACATCAGTATTTTAACTTAAGGCTCCACTACCACACATCAGTGTATGACTCTGTTTCAATGAATCAAATCATTGAGCTGTGTAGCATCAAGACACCCTCTGGTAAAGTTTTAACTGAAGAGAGATTCTCTCTTTACTGATCACATCAGGACACATTGACCCAACAGGTCTGAAAACATCATTGTAAAATGAGAAAAGACTCATTGTGTTGGTGATAGTATCAGAAATGTTTATGTATCTCTCAGTAAATGTTCCCACAGGATCAGAGACAAAAGCATGAAGAGAAGTTTTTCACATACGTGATTACAGCATTGGGATTTTTCTCCACAGCATACACCTTCAGCTTCCTGTCTGCTAGTCTGGCAGCACGCAGCGATGCATTGACCAGGGGACCTCTGCCTGCTCCTAGCACCATCAACACCCTGTGAGGAAGAGACCGCACTGTTTCTGAGGATGCTTCAATCACTGCTACATGAACAGTAAAAATGGAAGTTGATTGTTGGCTGCTTCATTTATTTTCATTTATTGATCAATGTCAAGACACTGACAACAATTCAATTCGTGGATTAAAACTCAATGTTTTGAATTGTTGAGAAGCAGATATGGGTTCAGGTACTCACTGAACATTAGTGTCTTTCTGCTCATCTGGAACTCTGTCGATTAGACATTTATAAACAGCCTGTAGACACAAAGAGACAACAGCAGTGATTGAGGCTTCAAACACATTCACAATAATAACAGGTTTATCTCCATTTCACACAAAGAGAAATGTGGCAGCACGGTGAAAAAAAGCTGCACAGATTCTTCCTTCAGTTAAAAGAAAAAACAAACTTATCAGAAACCTGCAGTTAGCAGGTAACCGGGACAAAGAGTTATGTAACAGGTTAAACCATATGAAATAAAACTCACTGAAACAGGTTTTGGTAGAAATTGCAATTACACAAATAAAGCACATTAAAACAAGTGACTCTGTGGCTTGTCTGTATGAACAGAAAATAGAGCTGAAGAGCTTTTAATGACAGGATAAGTCAGACCTAGATTTGATTTGAAGATACTGAGGCCCAATCTCAACGTCCTCACTTTGAGGCTCGTTCCCTCTAAGTCTGTGAGGCCTTAGAGCTGTTCTGCTGTCAGATCTTAAAGTGTGTGAGGGATCTCTCAGACTTTCTGAGCCCTTTATGCCCCCTTTTGGTAAGTGGGCATTTTTGTGGACTTAGTGTAAGGGAATTACCCAGAGTTCATAGCATTGTGACATGAATTTGGGATTCCAGGGGGAAGCCCACGAGCATGGAAGGGTAAACGAACGCAGTAACATGATATTCAAAAAAGTGCGGCGGTAAACAAGAAGCATGAAAGGTACAACAAATATTGGCATTACAAAACAGTTTGCCCCTTAGTATAAATATAGAAAACAGCCTTAATCAGCCAAAATCTCTTTTTCTTCAAACATATATACAGAATAATTGATATTTATAGTAAATATATTCAGCCTATGTTTTTTAAATGTTGTGGTTAAGCAGTCTACAGTAAGAGCCTGGATCACATGGCAGTCAGTCCGTCCCTTAAGCGCCTTAAATATGAGGAAAGTAAAAATGTGCAATAAAAATTCCTAATGCCGCTAAGGTGAGCTACATGATGTCATGCCGGTTACGTGAGAAGTCGTTAAGTGCTGTCCCATTTCGACTTCTACAGTTTTGAGCCCGTACAGCCTCCTGCCCTCAATCACTTTCCAGGTGACGTCAATTAAGTGAAGAAGCTCAGGGCTCAGGACTCAGGAAGGACATTGAGATTGGGCCTGACTTTCAAACAAAGCTCTAAACTTTGCAGTGCATGTTCGCAAACTGGACCTTTACAGGAGCCCACTTGGCAGAAACCAGATAGTTTAAAGTCAGCTCAGAGTATGTTTGGATAGAGGAACAATTGATACTCCTTTTTTTTGCTCAAGTTTGCAATGATTCCAATACATAATCCAAGCATATCCCGACTTACCTGTTGGTACTGAGAATATTTAATAGGATCCTTCTCAAACACTTCATACGTCTGAGACTCCAAGTTGTCCATGAGTGGCTAAAGGGAAAAGGGGAAAAACATCATGTCAGTCTTACATCAAAGAAATGTGCACACACAGTTTGAGTATGTAAACAAAACCAAGAGTCCTTTACCTGGAGAGGGGACTGCAGGTAGTCTTCATAACCTTTAGCAAAGAGCTCATAGGCGTTGGGCGCAGGCCGGTTCTGGTTGAGGTATTCCAGGTACTGCAGGTAGGATCTGAAGTCCTTCTCAGTGTGGCGACTGGTTCCTGTGAAGATGAACTGGGCCTCCAACTAAGAAAAGAGATTTTCATTGAAGCACTTGTGCATTCGGCTGGGGATTTATTTCAGTTGAATCTGTTCATTTGTACCTTGAAGAGAGAGAAGATAATTCTCTGATGGGCTTTTGACAACACAGGAAAGCCCTTCTTGTTGGTGAGGAAGATGCTGGTGGGAAGTATTGCTGCTTTGATTGGTTCCCCGAGCCACTTATCGATCACTGCGTCTGATGGCATGTCTGCTCCCACTTCAATAGCTTCAGGAATACAAACAGAAAAGTGCATTTTCAGCGGCAGAGTAGACCATAATTATTTCTTAATGCACTGACTTTGCCACAGGCTGTTTCTTCACAGTGTGTCCTCTCACCAAGACAGATCCTCTTGTTGTAATCACAAAGGGTTCTAAACGAGTGCCACCTGAAAGAGCAGAGGCGAGTAAACACCATGCATCAGGATTTTAAAGGAAATCAATAAGAGCTGTTTTAGCATGCAGACAGCACCGGACTGCTTGGGAAGTGGACTGTGTGAAACTAACCAGCCCCAGGTCTTCTCATCAACACTTATATCATCAATGCAAGTGCTTGGTTCGTTCTCAATCAGATCCTCACGGATGTCCTCTGGATCCATCAGCGGGACACGAATCCAGAACTAATTAGAGGACAACAGCAGTTAGCTCTCGGTCTGGATCCTTTGATGTGTGATGCCAATCTTCACGTACATGCTGGGTTATTTAATATGTTGTGTGTCTTACATTTGAGGTGTGATGTCCAGTGTGGATATGGTTTATCAGCAGGCGGGCCAGATTAGCATTATGAGGGCCCGTTACAGGGATCATGAAGACAGGCAGACCCAGGTAGGCTGAAAAGTTGAGCTCCTGTGCCAGAGCCTGGACAGACACATGAGGAAAGAATGATGAGGACACAGCAGGAATATACAAAGATGTATTCAGAGGTATATTTAAGTTAGGTAACTGAATATGTGCCAAAATCAGCAAGAACGTAAAGAAAATGGAGGAACTTACCGCCTCTGAGTTTCTGCGTTCTACCTCGACCTTTGAATCTGCCTGGATCCATGAAGAGAGCTTACCAACGATGAGAGTATTCCAATCTAGACAAAGCATGATGGATCGTTCAGAAAAAGCCTTTTCACAAGGATAACATGCCAGACCCTGGAGTCCTTAAAGAACTCAATGATAACATTTGCCTGTTTCATTGTTTCACTACAAGTGTGGACACTAAAGGTACAGAGAGGCAACCCTTTGTAAGGGTAAGTGCTAAGAGAGAGGGTTATTGATTAATGTCAGTGTTTCAATACAGTGTTACAGAAGCAAAGTTATAAATACTGAATAAAGAGCCGACCGTCAGACCGGATACTTCAGTACAGTGATATTTTAAGAATGTCAGCTACAGCAGTCTTACATAATATTTGGAGGGGTATTCTTTCTACATATGCAAAGAATTTGTTTTTAAAAATCCATGACATTTTTGTTCAAATCTATTGATCATATGATTTCAATTTGTTGCTTTACAATTCCTATCATCTGCTATTAATCTCACACATTCCCATCCCTTTTTTTGATTGTGGAAAAAAAGGAGAAGAAAAGCCTCAATACATTTCTGAGATTTTACCCCCCCTGAACCAGGACTGAGACCCTCTGGCAGTGGTCTGCCTGCTCTCCAGCAGTCTAGACTGAAAACTAAAAAGGTGGCAGGGCTTTTTACTGTCAGAGCCCCCCAACTGTGGAACAACCTGCCAGAGGAAATCAGACTCGCAGAGTCAGTCCATTATTTTATTTCATTACTCAACACACACCTTTATAGTAAAGCCTTTATTTTGTGAATTTATTTTCATGTTTAATGTTTTACCTCGGCTTTTACTGTCAGTTTGTTTTTATTGCCTCTCTCCGGCTAATGTCTGTTTTTATATTGTTTTTATGAAGCACTTTGTTACTTTTATTGAAAAGTGCTTTACAAATAAAAGTATTATTATTATACTATTATTACTTCCAACCGCCTGTCATTGATAAATTGAGTGACACTTTGAAGTACATGTTAAAGATATATTCTAATGGTGCCAATAAACTTAAATAATATGATCAGCTCTAACAAAGTACTTCAACATAAAATAAAGAACATTCTCTCAAATCTGTATTATAATAATATTAATAATTATCTCAAATACTGTCTGCACCTTAATATCATTTGCACTGTTATCTATTTTCATTTTCATTGTCCATCTTTAAACTGCCACTGCACTACCTGCACTGTGTACATAGGTGGTTTTATAGAACTGTATTTTATTATATTCTATATTTAAATTTTAGATATTGAAAAGCTGGAAGAGAGAAACAGCATCTCGTTTTTCCTGTATGTCTCGTATATACAGTGAAAATTGACAATAAAAACCTTTGAATCTTGAATCTTTGAATCTAATAACAGTTATGTGCAGTGTTTGAAAATGACAGTGTAGTTCATCTACTGAATAATTGGCTGTTTTGAAAGATGTATTCAAGTCCAAGAGGAGCTTGATATATTGAGTTTGTATAACACTGGGAGGCTCAACCTCTTAAATTACTTGATTTACTTCTGTGATCATATTTACTAAAATCAAGGATGACTGAAAATGTACAGAGATAGCTTTAAGTCTTTACATTAAACATAAATAAGTTCTTTGAATACATTAATTCACTATCAATCAGAAACTGTGAAAACTTTTCATATAATGTGCAATATCCTAAACCCTACCTCTTCTCCCCACCTGACTGTATATATTTGACATTTGTTTTATATTATCACTATATTTATATTGTTTTTATACATATTTTCTACCTGTTTTTATTGTATTTGTATTTATCACTTGCACCTTCAGGAGCAGCACTTTTAATTACATTGTACATCTGACAAGGACAAATAAAGGCTATTCTAAGGCTGTTCTATTCTACACTGTTTTAGTTCATAAAAATTCACCACTAACAACCCTGCATTAAGTACAGCAAGGTTTTAAATTGAGTCAAAACAATACATGATGAATATAGTGTGGAGATGCATGGGAACCTTGCTTTACAACACAGTTAGAGATATCTGATTTATGTGGCTCTGACAGTCAAGTCTTACTTTAACCATGATGATCTAAAATTGTTTAGATTTAGACTTACCTTTTTAATCTAGCTTTTAATTTGGAGTTATTTATTTTAGCCCTGGACTGCATTATTATTTTTATTATTTTAATCATTGCTTTAACATTTATTTATCTTATTTAACTATTTATGTCTTGTATTCATCTGATCTTGTAAACGCTACCTTATTTTGAACTTTTCTTTCCACTATTACTTATTTTTATTAATTTTTCTGTATTGAGTTTATTCTATATTTTTTTGTCAAATATTTTCATTGAATTTTTCTGTTTATGAGGTGGGTACAGAAAAAGGAAAAGGACATTTTAGATGCACAACAATAAACAACTACCCAACTTAAACAACTCATTCAATCACACTCATTCATATCACAAGAGACAAAATGGACAAGACAATACAATCAGAAACACTACTGTAGGAAAGTGGGAGGGTGAGGGTTGGCTGGGTAAATGGGGATTTATTTTTCTACTGTCTTGTGTGTCTTGTATTTCGTTCTGAGGATGGATACCAAATTCGGTACTTTTATAGGTACCGACCGAATTCCGTTGGTACTACCGAGTACCGATTCACGTAACTGTGAGGGAACTTGTAATAAAGTTTGAGACTGATCGGGTGGACATCTTTGCTCTCTGCATCTGCGCTGCAGCGCGCCAAAACGGAGCCTGCAGCTGACGGGCAAGCGCACTCACGTGAGGCAGAGCTGCAGGAGGATTAAGTTTATTTTATACAGTCTATGGTTGAGACTGACCCTCTCGCTCCGACTACCTGCCCTGTTTATAACTGTTCCTGTGTGAATGCACAACAAGTAAGCTGTGTGTCCTGTTATTATAAAGAGACGAAGAACTGACTTTTCCCATCTGCAGGCATTCACCTGTATTCATTGATAAACTCCCGAGAGAGCAATTAGACGCCACGAGCACGTCAGCTTATATATGTAATCACCTATATAATCCTGTTTCTGTTCATTTCATGTTAAATTAAACAAATATGTTAAATTAAAACATTTTGAGATTTTATTATTAAACAAATTAACATTTATTACCACATACACACAAAAGTACTGAAAATTGGTACCGTTGAGTACCGGTACCGATTCCCAGGTACCAGGTATCTGTACCGTATCGGTTCAATGTGAAAGGTACCCATCCCTATTTCTGTCTAATTGGGGATTTTCATTCTATGCAGATACTCTGATTTATTCTTACTCTTCTGTGACATCATTTTGTACTGTTTACAAACACTTAATAAAAATATATGAAAAAAAGACAATACAATCAATTGTCAAAAAGTATTAACAAGTGGAGGATTTTATCTCATTTTTAAGTATTCTATTTATAATCATGCCTTTTAGAATTTTTCCATTGTTGTTTCCTGTCTCTCTGTTTTTCTGTGAAGCACTTTGGGCTGCATCTTTTTATGTATGAAAGTTGCTATATAAATAAATAAAGTTGAGTTTATATATCCATGTGTAGTGTCACGTGGCCCTGTGCAGACTGCTACAGACATAGTAATGTGTTAGCTAGTGTTTGATGACATGAGATTAGTAACACTGACCTCTTCCACACAGCAGCAGGTCTGATCGGGTCAGAGCACCAGATCTGGTTTTAGCGGGCTCCAACTCAAACTCTCTCCTGAACCTCGAGTGGAACAGGGGCATGCAGAGGAAGTCATACCTGAACCCCAGAGGAAGAAAATGCATCGTTCATTAAACAGCGAGATCATTTAAAATATCAAAGCACATGAAAAACACAACCATATTTATATTGAATCAACCAAGCACGTGTGTTTTAACAGAGCAGACTGGAAGAGTTTCACTAACTGAGCAAACCAGAGACAAACATCATTGTGTTTGGCACGTGCTGGTAATTTACCGGCTAGCTTAGCATCATCAGACAGTCATTATGCTAGCTGAGACATAAACCCTGGATATACTAGAAACCAGCTCTGTACGCCTGATTTTATTATAACAACAAGTTCAAGAGTGCAGCTCCGTCCTCACCCGAGTTTAGCGACCGCGGCCAACGTGTCTGCTACCTCCGGCACACAGTTCAAGTCTCTCCCGCAGGACACTCTGCCTCCCGTGCTGGCGGACGCCATGATTTTAGCCGACTGCTCTGATTGACTGAACATCTACTCCTGCTTCTGATGAAACTGACGCCATGTTGGATCTACACAGACATGCGCGCTCATTGGCCGGCAAGGTACCGAGGAGCCAAAATGGCAACAGGAGTACTTCAGTTGAAGTTCGCGTAAGTTATCGCGATAGCTGGGAGTAGAGGTCCACAGTTTATGAACATCAGGCTCAACAGTTGTTATCTCTGTTTGAAGTTTTTGTCTTTCATCAGAAGTGTTATGGTAAACCTTTGTATGTCAAAATGTTAAGTATGGACGAAGTTTGGCAAGTGGACTGGTGGCTGGAGAGGTGCTGGTTCACCTGCCTGGGCACTGCCGAGGTGCCCTTGAGCAAGTCACCGAACCCCCAACTGCTCGAGGTGCGCTGGTTGACGGCAGTATCCTCACTCTGACATCTCTCCCTGAGCATGTTCACTGCATGTGTGTGCATTGTATATATATATATATATACCAAAAAAACTGTATGTGTAGCATGTCCAAAATAGCATGAGTGAAAAAATTGAATTTCCCACCTGGGGATCAATAAAGTACCTTTCTTTCTTCTTCTTCTTTAAAGTATCAGCCACTGGATGTTACGGAAGGGGATTTGGACCAATGAAAAATAAATAAATGAAGGTCCAATATATATTTTTTAATGTTTTTGTTCTGAGAAAAAAGTCAGAATTCTGATTTTTTTTCTCAGAACAATAATAATAATAATGATAATAAAATATATTGGGCCTTAATATTTTTTCTTCAGTGGATTAAAGTCAGTATCCTGAGATTAAAGTCAGTTTCTGGGATTAAAGTCAGAATCCTGAGATTAAAGTCAGAATTCTGAGATTAAAGTCAGAACCCTGAGATTAAAGTCAGAATTCTGAGATTAAAGTCAGAACCCTGAGATTAAAGTCAGAATTCTGAGATTAAAGTCAGAATTCTGGGATTAAAGTAAGAACCCTGAGATTAAAGTCAGAATTCTGGGATTAAAGTCAGAACCCTGAGATTAAAGACAGAATTCTGAGATTAAAGTCAGAATTCTGAGATTAAAGTCAGAATTCTGGGATTAAAGTCAGAACCCTGAGATTAAAGTCAGAATTCTGGGATTAAAGTCAGAACCCTGAGATTAAAGTCAGAATTCTGAGATTAAAGTCAGAATTCTGGGATAAAAGTCAGAATTCCCATTTTTTTTTGTCTCGGAATAATTAAGAAATATATAAAAAACATTTCAGTGGCCCTAATCCTCTTCCGTAGAATACACATTTTGTCAAGTAATTTCTATATCGGTCTGTTGTGCCCTCAAAAATATCACTTGTTCCTAATTATCAAATATGAATGTTGCTTCTTTTATTTACAAAGACAATGTTTCCAGGAATCATATGCATGTAAATACAGCTAAGTTAGTTGAAAAGTTCGTTTTTGTTGGAGACAATGTTGGGCCTCCAAAAAATACAAACACACTTTACTATCTTTAACATTTCGGAACACAGTGCTGTTATTTGTGGGTCTCTCAAAGATATTATAAATAAAGCCGTTTGATAATCTGGTTTATTGAGACAGAAAAATGGGGCTGCTTGAAGGTTTCTTTTGACAAATTAAAATTGCATTGAAAGATAAATGAACTTGCTCACAGTTACCTAGATGACCCAGGCACTCTGCAGAAAATGCTATGTGTGCAGAAAGTGGCTTCTCCTGTTATTACTTTCACAGCAGTGAGAGGATAAAATATCACTTATGTCAACTCAAATGCTTTCAGCTGTGTGTGTTTGTTTCTGAAGGTGTCATGTTTGAGACAGCTATAAAAGAGTAAGAGTGTTGCTCTTTCAGACTGGCCAGTAGATCTGACGAGTAGATGGCAGCAGTCCTAAATAAACACCAGAGAGGACTTTGCGGGTTCATTATTTTGTTTGAATGGTTTTCCAGAGGGCAGACTGGTTTAATCTGTGTTTGAGGAGAACTTTTTATCTAACAATCTCTGAAAAAAGAAAACCTAGTCTAGTTCAACACACTGCCATGGCTCTTGAAGATATTTGTGGTTTTAAAGACACTCCTGTGCATCACAAGTGGTTTCCTATCTCTCCCTTTGAAGATTCATCCATTCAGAAGACGGACTATTACAACTTTGGAACAAGGACTCCAAAAACATCGAGGAGCAATTATGAGATCCCACTGCATTTCTTTATACCTGCGATGTCAAACTCTTTTTCTTTCAACCACAGACTCCCCTTCTCCCCGAAACATTCAGAGACAGTCAGCAGGCCTTTCCCTCTGTGTCATGGAACAACTACTCTGGGTTTCATCTTTCAAGGTGGGGTCATTGCAGCTGCAGACACTCGTGCCAGTGCTGGGGGGCTTGTTGCATGCCCATTTGTTAACAAGATTAGCCCTATTCACTCCCACTTAGTTGTCACCTCTTCAGGGAGCGGTGCGGACTGCATGCTGTGGGAGAGGATTCTAACCAGAGAGATCAGACTCTACCAACTGCGGCACAGACATCGTCTCTCAATTAGTGGTACTGCCAAGCTTCTGTCATTTATGCTGCACCCCTTCAAAGGGACAAATGTGTGTGTGGCTCTCACACTGTGTGGCTGGGATAAAGAAGTTGCTACATCCTCAAACAGTGGTCCAAAGGTGATATATGTGTGCAGTGATGGAGCTCGACTGCAGGGGGACATCTTCTCTGTGGGCTCGGGCTCTCCTTATGCTTATGGAGTCCTGGATGGAGAGCTGAAGTGGAGTCTGAGTGAAGAAGAGGCTATCTCCCTGGCAAGAGAAGCGGTGTTCAGAGCCACTCACAGGGATGCTTACTCAGGGAACAATGTGGACCTCTTCCATGTCACATCTCAGGGATGGAGCCAAAGGAAAAGAGAGGACCTTAAAGAGGAATACTATAGAGACATTAAGAGGAGGGAGAAGATGGTCGAGGAAAGGAAAAGACTGATCAAATAAGATGCTTCAGGATGAGAAAAAATGGGGGTCCTAATCCAGAAAAATACAGTAAGATCATTTACAGAATGTATTTATCTATATTTGCCACCTGGAAGTATTTTATTCATTATTCTTGCGAAGACTTTGTTGTTCACATTTTTGTAGCTCTGAAGCTGTTTCAAGACAAAGGAGTGAAAGCACTGCTGCAGCTTTATATACGTTACAGGTGCTCCTTAGACACCTCAGGGTTGTTGTGACTCCTTCATGCTGTTAATTACAGTGGCCCTGAAGGCCAATAGTAATAAATATTTAAAAAGCGCAAAATAAATAATAAAACTAACAAAATACATTTCAGAGTTACAAAATACATTTCAGAGATCACAAAATGTATTTCAAGAAACCGGAAAGGGTAGGACCATGGTACTTGTTTGTGATTGGCTAAACCCAAGTCTGTCCGGCATCAGTCATTTATCATTTCCTGTTTAAAGTTTATATTGTGTTTACTGAAATATATTTTGTGATCTCTGAAATGTATTTTGTGAACTCTGAAATGTATTTTGTGATCTCTGAAATATATTTTTGTGATTCTGAAATTTATTTTGTGACTCTGAAATGTATTTTGTGATCTCTGAAATATATTTTTGTGATTCTGAAATGTATTTTGTGACTCTGAAATGTAATTTTGTGATCTCTGAAATTTATTTTAGTTCTCCTAAATTTATTTTTGTTCTTTGAAATATTTCTTATGATTGGCCTTCAGGGCCACCGTAGTTAATGGGGTGAAATGAAAAGTCTGTCAAATAACTAAACAATCCTGAGCACACTGGTATTTGTGTAAAATTAAAATGCCTCTTTTTCATATGGCAAAATACATTAAAAATGGCGTGATGTTGCATTTTTCATGAATTGAGTGAGTTTCTTCTTTTCCCATGCAACCTACACACCTCACAAGATGTCTTTCTCGATTGTCTTTATCATAGTGAACACGACTTTTCCATCATCTGCTGTGAACTGGAATCATGTCACCGTCCTCCACAACCACAGGGGGCGCTGTGGTTATTCCACCACCATGATTTGATACATTTCTTAAACGGCGGAAGTTGCTTGCTCATCCTCAGACAGTTTCAAAGATGGCGCTCGCTAGTGTGTTGAACCGTGATTGTGCGGATTTTTCTTTTGATAATTGTCAGCCTCAAACTTTTGGATGTGGACCCGGGCAGAGCGGCTTCGGGTTCGACGCCACGCCGGGAGATGGTCTCAGTTTTGATGTGAGGAACCCGCTGTGTGCCGTGGACGAGGACGGCGTCGAGAGGAAGATCGAGTTTCTCCATGGAACCACCACCTTAGCGTTCAAAGTGAGTCTACGAGAGACATGTGAGGGTGACGGGCAATATGAAACAAAAGCAACACGTGGAGCTCAAAGTAGATATTCTGTTAGTTTTTAGACTCTCAATTTAACTCTAACACGACGCTCACAATACGATTATCCAACGTTAGCATGCTAGCGCGGCTACAAACAGCTTTCTCACTGCAGAGGTTCATGACAGATGTTCACACAGACTCTACATCAGGGATGTCAAACTCATTTCAGTTCAGGGGCCACATACAGCCCAAGTTTATATGAAGTGGGACGGACCAGTAAAATCATAACATTATAACCTATAAATAATGACAACTCTAAATTGTTCCCTTTGTTTTAGTGCAAAACAGTACAAGGACATTCTGAAAATGTTCACATTTAATGATCTGTCTTTCTACAAAAAAAGCTGTTGTATTTGTCGCCATGATGAGTCTCATAGTGGGCGAAATATTTTACTCTTTCAGCCCTGAAACCTGCTGTAAACACACCACACACGAAGGTTACCCATTCACCTGACACGGAGTGTAATGTTCACTGCAAAAGAACAGATGGATTATAATAATGATGAAGGTAAAGTTGATTATTTTGGACCCCCATGCTCCAGCAGGAACAGTTTGCTTGCTGGACGTACTTTATTAATCCCCAGGGGGAAATTCAATTTCTTCACTTGTTATTTTTCAGTCTTGCTACACGCACAGTTTTTGGTATACAAATACAATGCACACACATGCAGTGGACATGCACTCAGGGAGAGATGTCAGAGTAAGAATGCTGCCATCAACCAGCGTATCCCAAGCAGTTGGAGGTTCTGTGCCTTGGTCAAGGGCACCTCGGCAGTGCCCAGGCAAGTGAACCAGCGCCTCTCCACCCACCAGTCCACTTGCCAGACTTTGTCCATACTGGGACTCGATTCCCAAGCCAAGACCCTAAGGACTGAGCTACTGCCGCCCCAGTGTTGTATGCAGGGGTGTAGTGCTATTGTTTTCCTGGGCTCCTGCTGTCGCTGTTTATTTGCTCTGTTCAGTCCTGTCATGTTTAACTTGTCTTTTAAGTTTTTATCTTTGTGTTTGTTTTTTATTCATTACTGTTATCCCTGACCCTGTACCCCTCAAGAGGCTGTGCCTTTAGCCCGGTTGTCACTGGAATAAGCGTTTGTTCTTAATGACTTACCTGGTTAAGTAAAGGTTAAAAAAAAAAGTGTTAGCAGTTAGTGGATCATCTCATAGTGCTCTAAAAAGTCTTTATGAATCTCAACTGGATTATGCAAACAGCAGGTAATCTATTGTCTCACTTTGGAAAAAAGTCCAGAAAAAAAAAGCACCATTCAGGGCACTATGATTTTATGTGACCCCCAGAGGACAAATCTGAAATGGTAGTTACTTTGATTGAAAAATTGCAGTTAATGTCTCAGTATTTTTTTCACTTTACAAAGTCGTTCCGCGGGCCGGATTAGAATCTCTGGTGGGACAGTTTTGGCCTGCTGGCCGCATGTTTGACACCCCTGCTTTAGATGGATGCTTTTTGTCCAGACAATGCAATCTATAAAGAAAAACAAGTCAATCTTGCATTTACTGCATTGGCTGAACTTTCTTACCATACTTGGGGAAAGGCAGCTTTATTTGTAAAGCACATTTTAAACACTTGGGCTTTCAACGGTTTTTCAAACTATTAAAACATTATAGAAGACAAAGATTTACAATGAAGTAAATACAGAAGAGTGAGATCTTACAGTCAGTTCAATAAAACAGTAAAATGAATTAAAGGTCTTGCAGAGTCAGGGCTTGTCTAGTGTCATGTGGGAGACTGAGCCAGGTCTGTCCATCATGATAACTAAACTTTCCTAACTTTTGGCATGGCAAGTGGGCTAACTTAAGATGTTCCCAGAGTCCCAGATGCTTTGTCACAAGCAGGACGGAGGTGATGTGTTCGGATAATGGGCCACAGAGAGAGTTAAATGTGAGCAGATGAAGCTTGAAATCAGGAGTAAAGTGGTCAGATGTTCTAGTTTAGTTTAGTTTAGTTAGGTGTGGTTGTACTTCAATCGCACCCACCCAGCTGACATATGATGCATCTTAAACAAGAACCATATTCTAGAGCTGAGCAATTCATCAAATGTTGATTTCAATTATGATTTCAACTCGCCACGGTCATGAAAATAAGATAATTGCCATCACTTCTGTGCCGCCTGCCGTGTTGCGCTCATTTTGTCCTTGGTTTGTTCTCCTTTGGTCCTCTACGCAGTGAATGGAGTCCACACCCCCTCTCCTTCTTCACAGCAGCGTGTGTTCTGCCTTCCCCATCAAACAGCTCTTATTTTGACTTCATCAAGATTTCAGATTTTTTCATCAGGAGCTCAGATTGATAAGTTTGGGAGCGCATAGCAGTTGTGGATGCTGGAAAAAAAAAGGTGTTAATTGCTGCGTCTTCACCATGTTGTGCTACAGCAGCACAAACTATGATGCAGATCAATCAAAATCAATCAATCAATCAAGGTTAAAAGCCTTTGTACATAGGTGTGTTTTGAGTCCAGATTTGAATTTGGTGAGTGAGGGAGAGAATCTGAGGTGTTGGGGGAGAGAGTTCCAGAGGGTGGGGGCAGCGACAGAGAAGGCCCTGTCCCCCCAGGTTCGGTACTTGGGTTTGGTGAGAGGGATGAGGATGTGGATCATTGAACAGATCAAGATCTTTGCTTATATAGTCAATGATGGCATGAACAAGTGTGCTACTGCAAGATCTCTAGTGAGAAGTAGGACAAATAGTCCATATTTTTCTAAATAAAAATAACAATTTCCCATCATTTGTTCATGTTTTTAATACTCTAATCTTTTCTGGAGTTGAATTCTGCTCATAAAAACAGCGCTGCTGTGACAATGGGCCTTGATTGTTGTAGGAGTGAAGAAAGTAGGAGTTCCTGAAGCGCTGATGAATCATGTCCACAGAACAGGAGTGGAGTTATTTAAAAGTCAGGGCAGCTTCATAATGTGACACAGATTTGATCCAGACTTCAGAGCTGATTGAAGTGTCTTTACATTGAACTTAAATACAAGAAAGATAATTAAGTGTTGTTACTGTTCAGGCCTGAGGAAAGCACCAAACCCAACAATAAATTCATGCTACTAACAAGATAGCGTAATTGCCTGTTATAAGCTCTCCCTCTGTGCCTGAGAACCCCACTGGGTCCAAAACTATTAAAAACACATAAAAGGAAAGTATGGTGTTTGGGTGACATATCATTTCATTACAGTGGAAACAGCCAGTGTGCGTTTTCCTCTGGCAGAGCAGTGTAAATACTGAACCACATCCCTGCAGTGGATTTTTGTCTCTTCGGGGGATTTGTTGATAAAAAGAAAAGATAAAACAACGCCATCTTTATCCCTTAATCCCTGTGTGTGTTAGACGATACCCTCCCCAGCAGACTTCTCCTTCTGACTGGCCAGATCTGTTGTCCTCCTCACTTTAGTGCTGCTGTTTGACTGTCAGCTTCGAGATACAGAGTTGTTTTAGGGAATAAGTGTCCCCTCTTATCCAGATGCTTTCTGGCAGAGCTGAATTATATATTTTATCTCCCTGGCAGGTGAAGACCAGAAGCTGCTTCTGTCTTGTCTAAATGGATATAAGAGGGATTCAATAGGGACACACTGATGTGTGCATAGTGATCACTGCTCCACCAGCGAATGTGCTTCTCTGACATGTCTCCCCCTGCTGTTTCCTCTCTCAGTTCCAGCATGGTGTTATTGTAGCGGTGGACTCCCGGGCCACAGCAGGCTCTTACATCGCGTCCCAGACCGTGAAGAAGGTGATAGAGATCAACCCCTACCTGCTGGGAACCATGGCTGGAGGAGCCGCAGACTGCAGCTTCTGGGAGCGCCTGCTGGCCCGTCAGTGTCGCATCTACGAGCTTCGCAACAAGGAGCGCATCTCTGTGGCAGCCGCTTCCAAACTACTCGCCAACATGGTGTACCAGTACAAAGGCATGGGACTCAGCATGGGAACCATGGTGTGTGGCTGGGACAAGAGAGGGCCAGGTAAACACACAGTGTATTTGACATGTACTAAAGGGTTATATCAGTTCATGATTCTGAATTTTGAAAAACGCTTTTTTAAAAGAGGTATATTTTGTTTTTGTAGATGATGGATAAATTAAATATAGTTACACAGTTCAGTTTATTTTGAATCTTAGTTTAAAAGAAAATCTTTATTCAGTCAAAATTGGATGTAACATAAAAATATCAAAGTTCAGAAAAATAATGAAAATGAACAAAGATTCAACAGACTGAATATTAATTATCTGAAAAGAAACTTGATCCTTGATTTTAGTGAGGTTAGTAAACAGTCATAGCCATAAATCAATCAATCAATCAATCAATCAATCAATCTTTATTTGTGTAGCGCCAAATCACAACAAACGTTATCTCAAGATGCTTTTACAAACAAAGGAGGTCTAGATCACTCTATGTCAAATTATGAACAGAGACCCAACTTCAAGACAGGGTAAGACTCTGACTCTGACCCCACCTTAATCCATCATGAGCATTGCACATCGCAGTATTTAGCTAGTTACAGTGGCGAGGAAAAACTTCCTTTTAACAGGCAGAAACCTCAGGCAGAACCAGACTCATGTTAGACAGCCATCATGCCTCGACCGAGTTGGGTCTGGAAAGACAGATAGAGGGGAGTAAGAGAGAGAGGTGATAGTGATGAGACGAGTAGTAGAAGCTGTTGCCGCTGGAGTCCAGCACGTCCGTATCAGCTGGAGTCCAGATCGTCCGCAGCAGGAGGAATCTACACGTTTCTCACGTGTCTGTTTGAAACAGGATCCAGAAGTACTGGAATTCAAAAAAGCCGATCTCTACAGCAGAAATAAACATGTTTACAGTCTGGTACAAAGCGAGTATAGTCTGGATAGCTCATTTCTCGATCAACACACTGCACAGGGTGAGTTTTTTTATAAAGCGGCAATTTTGAAGATATTAAGACTACAAGTTTTCAGTTATGAGAGGCACAGCTGACTTGATTGACAGGCGGGAACACTGTAGCTGTTGGTGAGGAGGCTCAAAGCCCGCCTCTTTACCTCGTACTAGCTCGACAGCAGTTAGGTTGACTTCAGCATTTCCAATATGGCTCCCGCTTGATTGGCCTCAAAACAACGCTTCAAAAACAGATGGATGATGTCACGGATACTACGTCCATTTATTATACAGCCTGTGGTTAAAAGTTATTATTCATCTGAAACCTAAAATATATTGACATATTCTATTACTTGTTTTAATGCCGTGCTTTGTGGCATTTTAAAAATAATATTTGTAAGTCTTTGTCTTTCTGTTGCACACTAAAAACCAAAATCAAAAGTCTAGTGCAGTTCATTCACTGCCCATTTTCATCATGTGATGAGTTTTTAAAAATCTAGAATTGGGGGCGCTGGTGGCCTAGCGGTCTAAGCGCTCCACATACAGATTCTACAGTCCTCGTTGCAGGGGATGCTGGTTCGATTCCCGGCCGGTCGACCATCTCCTGCATGTCTTCCCCCCCCTCTCTACTCCCCACACTTCCTGTCTCTCTTCAGCTGTCCCATCAAATAAAGGCCAAAAGGCCAAAAATATATCCTATCACAACAAACACAAACACACAAACACAGACAGCTCTCCCTCACCCTTATTTACTCCTGAACCCACCCAGCACCCCATCATTAAACAAAACCTTGAAAATAGACAGCATCAACAAAACAAAAAGGCATCAAAAAAGCACATTAACATACGTCAGAAACATGAACAGCTTGTTTCCAGTGGATGGAAGTGATGGATTTCCTTTAACATGTGCAGCTCCATTAAAGTAGAAATCCATTTGCAGTAACCAAAGACGCACACTAGATGGCACTGCAGCCTCTCTTACACTCCGTCCTTCTTGGTAGTTAAAGCTGAGAGTTTTGGATGCCTTGCCTGTGTGAGGCCGTACATCATGGTACGTGTGCTTAAAGAGGCCGCCACAGTGACACAGTAATGGGAAATCGATGAGGCTGGGAGTGCGGGCCAGAGAGAACGTTGGATGATGGACGTTGGGTCTCAGCCCCGGACAATTGGGTCGCATGCATAATGCCCGTACACCCGCTGAGATCGATGCCGTCTTTGTCTGGAAAGCTCACAAGGCTGTGTGAACAACGGCGGCCGCCCGGTATGCCAACAATCCTAAATGACACGTGTTAACTCTGGAGCAATCAATTGAGGAAATAATGATCCCTTTGTAGAAGTTCAATAGGTGTGTGGGAGCTTCGCCATGGCCCCTACAATGCCAGTGATTGAATGAAGAGGTAAATGTCATGTAAATTAAATCAATCGCGATTAGGTGGGAAGCTCATTAGCCAGCTACAATCATGTCAAAAGCACTTATTCCCCTGATGGAGTGTCTTTCGCTGCATGCTGAATACATCAAATAAAAGCTGTGTTGAAGAGCTTGTCAAATATGGCTCCTTGTAATAACATTAAATGTTATGACACTTGTAATCAGTGTATAGTTAATTCCTGATAACTCTGTAGTGGAGCTGTAATTGGACAACAACTATATACCGCGCAGCATCTTCTGCCTCCTCCATCAAGGACACCAGAGGTTCCTCCATGGGTGATTAAAATGGACGAAGCAGGAGTGATAAAAAAAGAAGAAAAGTGCATGAAATGAGACCCATGTGGCAGTCAGTTTTACAGCCACTCCCGGGAGAGTGATGTAACAGCTTTTTTTTTTTGCCCGTCAGTACAACTGCTGCTCTCTTTGTACTCCTGGTCCAGGGGTGAAATCTAGGGGGAAGGACAAACTCCTGCCCATTTGCTGCCAACCACCCATCTCCCTCCTCTGTGCTCATCGCTGGCCTCTAAAAGCTGTCAGTCCAGCCAGCTGTACCGGCTTCTGTTCAGAAAAGGCTCCTTAAGCACCTGTCAGTTGATCGATGGAGTGGAAGGAGCCTCACTTGGCCGCCACTGCTGCAACGCCTCACCATCCATGCAAGCTGGCTTCCGCTTTAAGTGGGCCTCCATGAATTTCTTGTGTTTTTCTAAGGCAGTTTTCAAGGTGCAGAGACCGTTAATCGATCTGGCATTGGGGGGGGGGCCCGACAAAGACCCCAGGTGCGTATGGAGAGGAATAGATTTGGCAAAGTGTTTTTTTGGTGCCGCTCTGCCTCTAAACTTGGACCTCTTAAAGAGTCCTCAAGCACCTCCGACAACCGCGCTACTCAACACGAGAGGCCGCCTTTACAACTCTCTTTCCCCCTGGCTATTATGTTTTTAACGAGTGCCTTGCCGTTTTCAAGAGGAACAGGCAGGTCTCAAAATGGCAAATTACCCCCGTGCATAGGCAGGCACTGGATGATTATCGTGGCAAGCTAACGACAGGCTGAGGAAGCTGCAATTTGCCAGTTGAAAGTGATGGTAAGCCCCCCCTTTTTTTTTTCAGAAACGCAAGTGGCTCTCTACCCCTAATAGACTGTCACTGGTTTAGCCGAGGAACTCTGAGCGAGGATGTGCAATCTGAGGGCATTTTGAAGTGCCTTTTAATGCGAGCGATGAGCGATAGCTGTGGATATCAGTTTTGCATGCACATGCCTTCGTGTTTCTCAGTGCGAGTAGGATTTTCACAGGTTTTCTCTTTTGTGAAGTGCAATGGAAAACATGCATTTTACTGCTAACTGTCTTTTTACCATCTGCAGGCAGGCTGTGGGCGAGCTCGCAGGCTGGTGCTAGTCACCCGTTCCACGTCACTCTGGGATCAGGCATAGTGAGTGTGTCACAGCGCGGAACAAAATGTCTCGCATGTGTCCACAAAGCGTGGTGTGGAGCAAACTGTCCCTCACAAATCCATCAGAGCATCTTAGGTCTGCAGGGCACGTGGGATTACATGTTTGATCAGTTTTGTGTGGGGATGAACTCGAGCCTCCCATTTATCATTCGAGTGTTTGTGTGCTGATGAAAGAAATGTCTGCACAGAAGGAAACTGTGTGTATTCGTAGTGAGAAATGAATGTGCTGTACTCGTCAGATGTCCACAGGATGTGTTGCTACTCTCTGTCCTCCTCGAGGTGCGAGGTGCAGTTACCTGTGCAGCTAGGGTTGCAGGTCGATAGTTAATTTTTGGCGTGTTTGCGGGGATCAATAAGGCCCCCGAGCTGGGCCCTCAGGCGGACAGCGATGTGACCTGTGCTTCGTCAGCAGGTTCTGTGGCCGGCTTCGTTTTACTTGAAGAGGATGCAGCTGTTCATATCTGCCTGCCTTTCTTCACTTGGAGAGGTTGCAGCTGTTCATATTTTCTCTCTGGAGGACCTGGAGTGTGTGCGCCTACAAGTTTGTGTGTGTTTATTTGTGCGAGCGTGGTGGTGTTAGATGTGCACCAACTCAGTTCTCCTGACAAAGCTCTACACCTGAGTCAGGAGAAAATAAGATGCTTTTCCAACACAGCTCCCTTGACATGCTTGTTCTCCCCCTCCTCCTTTTTTTGCTTTCCTATCCTCTTGACCTGCCATTTGTCCCTCTGTCCTCAGGGCTGTACTACGTCGACTCAGAGGGGAACCGGGTGTGCGGTGACCTGTTCGCTGTCGGCTCAGGTTCCATGTACGCCTACGGTGTGATGGACAGCGGCCTGAGGCAGGATCTGTCCGTCGAAGAGGCCTGCGAGCTGGGCCGCCGCGCCATCTACCAGGCCACATACCGTGACGCCTACAGTGGAGGGCAGGTCAACCTGTACCACGTGCACAGCGAGGGCTGGACCAGGGTCTCCCAGGAAGACGTGCTCATGCTGCACCATCAATACAAGGAGCAGGCATAGTCACTCAAAACCAAGAGCGCAGAGTGCACAAGGGTTAGGAGTTTATTCTTGTAGCTGATGTTTGAGGTATTCCGAAATGTAAGTAGGGTTGACACATGAATATTAAGGACTCATACACTGATTGATTTCCACTTGCATTACTTCTCTGACACATTTTGACTTGTTGTTAACTTAAAGCTTTAGAGTACATTTTTAAAGAATGCCAGTGAGCTCCACTCAGCCCGCACACGGCATGATTTGGGCTGCAGAGAGAGGGAGGGTGATGACTCAAACATGCTTTAATACAGTGTGGGAGTAGTGTGCTGCTTGCCCTACATACGATTCATTTGGATCTACCCTGAAAAACTACATCTTTCACAATAAAAACCTGTTCTTTTTTTCAAAAGTGGTGTCTTTGTTATTTTTATACGAGTGATGACTTTACCTTCAGGCTTTACGATTGTTGATAATCCCATTTGTTAGTATTTACTCTTCATGTGATAAGATTTGTTGCCCTGTCTCTTGTTGTTGTTGTGTTTCCACAGTTTGTGCTCACTTCAGTCATCTGTTTCCCCGGCTGTTCGGATTGGGTGGTACATCTGAAGCCTGTTTTGTCTCCTCTATATGTTCAGTGTTTATTAGTGCAGAGTAGTGCTGTCTAAATAGCACTATTTAATTGCACACTACCATCCTCTGTAATTGTGCCTCCTGAGTTGTAACAGTGCGTTTCCTCTCCTCATTGATAAAGCTCCCTTCCTCACGTTGCACAAATTTGCCTTTTAATTGGAAGAGGAAATTTATTCCTCACTTCTTCCTCGACACTTCTCAACGTCCGATGTTGTGCGCTACCCTGCCACTGTGTTATACAATGCAACTACCTGTGCTGGCAGTGCTTGCCCCTCCAGCAGCTTTTATAGATGGGAATAAACAGCAGTAAAGAGGATGGGGTTAGACATCTGAAGCAAGCCGGCAACCAAATCATGGTTAAAAAGTAGTTTCACAGGTGACTAGGTGGCAGATGGAAGAGAAATGGGATTTCAATAAATGGAAATGAACGGGGCCTCGTCTGTGTCGCTGCTCTGGGTAAATGGAGTGATGGGAATAGCACCATCAATAGAAACAGAAACTGACAGGGTGACTATACATTTGCCTTTGGAGAAATGCTGATATCTTGCAATTATGCATAAAACATTAGCGCTTAGTGGAAGACTGTTGGGTCCAGAGGTTAAAGGAGTCACAAACTCTAAATGATACACCCAGAATATAATGAATGAAGGGCCTCTAGCGATCGACACACTGCATTGTCATCAAGTATAGCCGTGTGAAAATGGCAAGCTTTTAAAGTCCATCATTTGGATGACATATATGAGGTAAAGTGAAGAGGCGCATTAGGACATGAAGCTGATGTTACAGGAATCGTCATGTTATTTTTTTGAAGGAGTTGACCTTTTTCCCCACAGATAACAGGACATAACTCTGGCTATGTCCACACTGCAAGTGTTACTGCTCAATTCTGATTTTTTGCTCAGATCCGATCTTTTTGTTTGCCTGTTCACATTACCATCTATAATGTGACCTGTATCCGATTCCAGTGTGAACTGTTTGCGACTCCGAACTGCCCAGCATGCGCAAAAGAACAGTAACAATGACGTCACATGCAGCTGTTTCACAAACGTAAGCATGGAGGAAGTCAGCATTTTCGCCTTTGTTTTTTTTTAATACTTTATTTTCTGCTTTTCATATTTTAAACAGACATGACATACAAACAACTACAGTACAATAAAAAAACAAAAAACAATACAAATACACGTATCAACCCCCCACCCCCCTCCCTGAGGCTCAAAAATAAAGAAAAAGAGAAGCAAAATAAATTAAAAAATAGCAACAACAAACAAACAGACAAACAAAACAGAAAGAAAAACAAACAACAACAAAAAAAATCACAAAACTAGACAGGGTCTTCCTACTACTATTCTGTGTCTACTTTTAAATGTGATAGGACTGTACACAGAGATCTATGGAAATAGAAAAATAACAAAAGGGCAACATACTGCTCGATGAGCAGGGCATTTAATGTAAGGAGGAACCTTCGATGTAGTCTGTAAAGGGACTCTAGGTTGCTGCGTCTTTTACTTAACTTGTATCTGAGCCTTTCCAGAGGCAAAAAGGAGAGCACCTCCTTCAACCATTGTGAAAATGATGGGGATTCACTTGACTTCCAGTTAAAAAGGATCAATCTGCGAGCAAGTAGTGAAGCAAATGCCAGAGCATTCGCTTGTAAATCTGTAAGCATACTATTTGGGGGTGCTATACCAAATTTTCGCCTTTGTTACAAAGTTTTTGTGCAGTGGGAGCTGGAGACTGAATGACCAGGTGTGGAGGAGGTCAAGTACAAAGAAAAAGACAGCCAAATTGCTTGTTTAGGCTTTTTGCAGAGCTGTGGACGCAAATACGGTTGAAAAGTCTATGTGGATGCGGGCACGGAGTCAGGAGTGGTGGGTCTGCGATGTTAATAGTTTCACAGAGACAGAGTTTATTCAAAACCTCCGGATGTCGAGGGGAACTTTCAATTATATCTGTCAGCGGCTCTCCCCAAGACTCCTTCGGCAGGACACTCAATTGACTTGCTGCATCGTTGCTATCCTCCATTTTTGCAAGGCTACCGCCGCACAGAATTGTGACGTGTGAAAGTATCAAATGCGCATCAAATCCGCCTTGGCCATTCACACTGAGGTCAAAAAAAAGATTTGAGTGTTCACACTGCCTCTAAAAAATCTGACCTGGTCACTTGACCCCCAAAAACCTGGATTTGGGCCACTTTTGTCTGCAGTGTGAACATAGCCTCTGTGACATAGGGTAAAGAAGAGTAACAGAGTAAATAGATGATTGGTTTATGAGTTAGAAGAGATGTTTGGTTGGCTTTTATCATGTCAATCGTACATTTCATTGTGCTTCAGTTACGGCTGCAGATTTTTCACGCTCTCTGCAAACATGAGCTTCATTACTCATCCTTTTTATTAGCAATTTACTAAAACAATGTGTTTTAGAAAAAGACCACAGAACATCTTACAAAATAAGGTTTTAACAGTCAGTTATTAATAAAGCTCAATCTGTCTATTTTTTTATCTAATAGACGAAACAATTTTTACTGCTCTGATCTCACCAGGCATGTAATTTCAAGATCAATCAATCCCGACAGTGAAGGCACCGTCACCTCCGTGTTAAAGTCCACATCTTGGAACAATGAGTAAAAGAGGATCTGAGGATTGTAGATCAAGGGGTGAACTGGAACATAAGGCACTAATTGATTATTTTTGCTCAAAGCTTTCTGGTTAAAGGCATCAAATGAAGTACTTGTCAGATCATCAAACAGCATCTGTAACCGCCTTCAAACACTTTTCTGAATTTGGAATCAGGGAGGGCTGACAAAACCAACAATCTGATAGTGGAGCTGACGTCACACAGCAGTACCCTGGAGTGAGAAGGTAAGAAAGTTTTTTTTATAATTATCTTCCTTGAAGCTTTCTTTCTTTCCACAGTTTAATCTTTAATGGTATTTTGTTTTTATTCGCTGACACATTATCTTCTTAGACTGCCTGCAGAGAGCAGCATGTTAGTGAGTCTACTGGTGTTTCACTATGGACTGAACAAGTGTGTTTGTTAACCCTTCACACCAACTTATTCTGAACTGGAAACAAGGAAAGTCTATTTGAGCTTTGAACTCGAGGAAAAGAATAAAGAAAATATGCATTAGCATTTCTAAATTGTGACAACAGCATAATGTGCAGTGAATAAACCAAAAAAAAGCACCTGATTTTATACTTTATGTGATAGCTTCTGAATCCAAAACACCTACAAAAGTGGTCTTTTTTTTCTTTTCATTTGCACCTGTAGAGTGAAAGCATAACCTTACACCAAGGCCTCCATTACATACACACATGCTGAGTGAGAAAGCGAAGCTCGCATATGTAAACGATTTTGGGATATGTTCTGTGAGGAGGCTTGAAAAATTGCCATTTCATTATAACTGCAATGTGAGCATTCTCAATAAACATCTGGGGGCGCTGGTGGCCTAGCGGTCTAAGTGCCCCATGTATAGAGACTATAGTCCTCGTTGCAGAGGTTGCCGGCTCGACACCCAGCCGGTCGACCATTCACTGCATGTCTTCCCCCACTCTCTACTCCCAACGTTTCCTGTCTCTCTTCAGCTGTCCTATCATCCATCCATCCATCCATCCATCCATCCATCCATCCATCCATCCATCCATCCATCCATCCATCCATCCATCCATCCATCCATCCATCCATCCATCCATCCATCCATCCATCCATCCATCCATCCATCCATCCATCCATTATCTTGACCGCTTATCCCGTTAGGGGTCACAGGGGGCTGGAGCCTATCCCAGCTGACTTCGAGCGGAAGGCAGGGGACACCCTGGACAGGTTGCCAACCTATCACAGTGCTAACACAGAATGACAGACAACCATTCGTGCACACACTCACACTTATGGGCAATTTAGATCAATCAACCTTGGAGGAAGCCGGTGTACCCGGAGAGAGCCCACGCATGCACGGGGAGAACATATAAACTCCATACAGAAAGGCACCTGCCCAGCCAGGGATTCGAACCAGGAACCTTCTAAGTGTGAGGCAACAGCGCTACCCACTGCACCACCAGGCAGCCCTCTGTCCTATCAATAAAGGCAAAATTGAGATAAACATCTGGATTTATTTACATCACATGTTTAGTTATGACTCCTCTTTTTTCTGGATAATCAGGACAATAATTTTCAAACCACTTTAATAGTTATCAATGTATTTTTGTCCTCATTTGATTGATCATTGTGCATTTTCTGTATCTGGACATCATTGCAAATACTAGAAATCGTAACAGGCCTAGATACAAATTTAAATGAAAAATTAATTTTCATACTAGGTAGCAAAAGTCATTATAGACTGCAAACAGGTAGGTAAACATGATACCTGGTTGACATCAAAACGTCGGCACAATATGACTTTGTTAGCAGACTGTTAGTTTGAAGCATCACACTATAAAGTAAACACTTAAAAAAGCAGCTAGCATGACTGTGCAAGTTTTGAGTGCAACATGCTCTGTCTAAAATATGCAGTGTTATCTCCATTATTTTTATCATTGTTGAATGTTACAATTTCACACTGTGTGTGTTATGCCTTCAAGTGTGGTCACGCACATCCTCAGAGGACACATCAAATTAACTGGCTTGTTTTAAGCATGCTGAACTTTTATACAGCTGTCTTTGTGGATCTTGATTTTGCTCAAAGCTTGAGAACATGTAGCAGAAGCAGCAGCTGTGGCCGCTTCTGCCTGACCTTTTGGCCTGTCTACTCATGTATAGAGAAAACACTTCTCACCTGTGGATTTTTCTCCATGTTTGGACTCAACCTGTCTGTGTGTGTGTGACCTTGGCATTGGCCCAGCAGACTGTAGGCAGCGTGCTGCCAGTGTAAACGGTCATCTAAGTCTGGCACAGAGATTACAGGTTGTCAACAGGTATTTTCACAATAGCTGCTATTAAGTACCAGCTCTCAGGGTATTTCACAAAGCTTTACTCTGAGGGTAAGACAGCGATTTGCTGGAGAGGCATGACAAAACAAAGAAAATATCTTTCTTATTTTGCCTAAATTAGATTGAATGTTATGAAAAAGACCAGCTGGCAATATTGAAAGGTGCCAGCATGATGATTTTCACACAGTCAGAAAATAACCCCTGTGCCCACATTATACCATCTGTCAGGTGGTCATATGTGATTTTACTTCCAGACACCCGATCAGATCTAAACAGTCCTCAGAGTGGTCTGAAAACCTTTTTTGGGATTTACACAAACAACACATATCAGCTGTTATTTCCCATGATTTGATGCCGGGACCTTGTAATTGGATCTTCAAAAAGAAAAACACCCACTGCAAGGGTGCGCCCCTTTGCTGATTGAGAATCAATCAGCCATTGTTTATTCCTGTAGATGCTTTATCCGGACGGAAAAATAAATGAGAAGTCTATTTGGCTTAGGTAATGACTCCCTGCCGACTGCCTCTTGTCCACCCTGAAGGCTCTCCGGGTGTCATATAATCAGTACACCCAAGTCCTTAAATGCGTGCCAGTTCTGACAAACAACAAAGCTGGCATGAAGATAATTGTGTTTGTGGTCCCTGCACATCCCTTTCCTTTCTGGCGCAAGAGGCAGCCGCTGCCTCGCCTCGTTTGAGAGGTGCTGTTTTTCATCCCTCGCGATGACAGCCACACTCTTGTCATTCCCGCTGTGCTCTTGCCACGGCCGCCTCGCTCTACTCGAGGCTGTTCTTTTTTTCTTCACACCCCCTCTTCCTCAGCAGTGTTTTTGGCAATTGCTTTTTTTTTTTTTACCTCGATTAATTCAGCGACACGAATGAATACAACCCGGCAAAGTAAACAATGCGACCCTTGAGTTCTGTCCAATCTGAGTCAGTACTTGTCCCCTTTCCCAGCAGGCACCTACGAGCTTCTGCCAACACTGCTATTGCTGCCCTTGATGATGATGATCATGAGGGTGATGGTGAGGATGAGGAGCATGATAGCCCCTACTATTAGTGCAGACTGAGCCTCGAGAGGCCCGGAGCGGTTGGCTGTTTATCCCTTGTCATGACACCTGACTGTATAAATGGGGCCTGTCTGTTTGTTTTATCATCAGCAGCGCTGGGCCTGGCCTCCCAGGCAAACAGAGACGGGGTCAGGGAGACTCTAGCTAAAGACGTGGCAGTAAGAGCGATGGTGGCTGCCACGGTCACTCCACTTACTCCCATGTGGCTCCTGGCTTTTTTTTTTTTATAGCCCTCTGCGTCCTTTTATACGTGGTGACTAAGTCCCTGGGGGAGAGAAAAGTGAATTGCGTATTCTGTTGTTTCACCATATCAACTGGCTTTTTTTCAGACTTCTTGCTATTTTAGTGGCAGTTCAGTTCTGGTTATGTGAGCTCTTGCATTTGTTTGGGTGATGCACCATTATGGACTGTTGTGTTTTTCTTTTGGCTGACCTTGCACAGTGGCTGATACTTTGCTATTGTAATGCCAAACAGTCTTATTTGTAGAATTGTGGTCCGACAATTTTATGTCAAACACTGCATCCTCTGTATCAAGCAATCAATGATTTAGGTCCATTTCTCAAGGATTGAGATTTATTCATTCATTCATAAGAATTGTATTTGCTCACTTCAGTGTTTGACAACACAACATATTTGATACACATCCAGCCATCCATTATCTTGACTACTGGAGCCTATCCCAGCTGGCTTGGGGTGGAAGGCAGTGTACACCCTGGACAGGTCTCCAGCCTATCACAGGGCTAACACAGAGAGATAAACAACCATTCACACACACACTCACACCTACGGGCAATTTAGAGTTATCAATTAACCTGGTGAGCATGTTTTTGGACTGTGGGAGGAAGCCAGAGTACCCGGAGAGAACCAACACATGTATGGGGAGAACATGCAAACTTCACACAGAGTGGCACCTGCCCGGCCGGGAATTGGAACCAGGAACCTTCTAGCTGTGAGGCAACAGCGCTACCCACTGCACCACCATGCAGCCTTATTCCACACATATCTTCACAAAATAGAGTATACACTGTCAATGAACAAACAGGAGCAGGAAGAAGAAAAACTTATAGTACCTGCCCCTCCCCTTAATCACAACATAATCTACCACTAAACCAGACGGCTAACCCGTCTGTAATCACCTTCTCTTTTCACCAAACATCAAATTTAACAAAAATCACTGAAACAATCAAATACAGATTAACTGGATGAGTTTGTAGTTCCCCATTACTTAACCTTTTAACATTCTTTTAAACTGTGAAACATTAGAGCAGCATTTTATATCATCATCCAGAGAATTCCAAAGTTTAGCTCCACAAACTGAAACACACACTTACTTTAATGTAGTGTGTGCATGTGGACTTTTGAAATTAAACTTCAGTCTTTGAGCCTCCTCATGAGATGTAAACACAAACAACTTCTTTAAGTTTTCAGGTAATAATCTGTTTCTGGCTTTAAACACTAATAATAATGTTTTAAAGTTAGCTAGATCTTTAAATTTCAACAAATTCCAGAATTACAGATTGTGAGAAGTGAAGAGGAGACCACATTGTGTTGTGTCCTGGGGGTTACTGGATCAAATTTTATATAGTTACTTTATTGAGTGGTTCAATTTAAACCTGCTTTTTGGATGCAGAAAAACAATTTGAAACTAATTTTGTACCTATGCAGTGATTTACACTACAGAGTCATGTCTGTTCTTAATGCAGAGTCGCCTGAGGGCCTGAAGATCACAGTTATCCAGTACTGGTTTTCGGACTTGTCCCTTTTGTACAGAGATTCTCCAGATTATCTGAGTCTTTTGATGGTATTTTGTGCTGCAGATGTTGAAATCCCCAAATTTTTTACAATTTTCTGATCAGGAATTTTATTGTTAAACTATTTGCTCACGCAGCTTCTCACAGGGAAGTGGTAAAACTCTACCTATCTTTACTTCTGAGAGACTCAGACTTGCTGGACTGCTAATTTTATACCTAACCATTCTACAAACCTGTTGCAAATTAGCCCAACTGAGTTTGGGAGATGTTCCTCCATTTTTTAAATTGTCTTTTTCAGCATTTCACAACTTTTAAATTTTTTTTGTCGCTTTATCCACTGTTTTGAAATATGTTGCTGTCATCAAATTTAAAATGACCATATATCTTTAATTTAACAATAAGCCTTTTCAGAGTTAACATTTGATGTATTGTCGTCTCACTACTTTCAATTAAATAGGCTGTTTAAATGATTTGCAAACCATCAAATTGTGTTGTCATTAACATTTTTGAGGAGCGTCCTATTTTATTTAGAATTGGAGTTGTATTGAAATAATGTGAGCAGGTAACACGCACACATTTGAAATGGGGTAAAGAAGGGATCACCAATTCACATTTCCTTAAACTGTATTCTAAATGTCATTGAATGAATGTCATTGAGTGCATTATATGCATGTGCAAGGAATTTCCTGCTTCTTATATGCCAATCACATGCTTAAACCCTAAACATGTTGTACAGCCATCTGGCAGGACCAGCTATATGAAATGCAGCTTGGGTTTTTCCTTTGTGAACATCTCTGCTTTACAATTCTAATAAAATGGTACAAAACCACAGTGTGCTTTCTACCAGTCTGAAGTGTCAGTCAGAGCGGCAAGCATTTTGACAGAGTATCCAGCCCCATCGGAAGATCCATCTCAAGAGGAGCAGCTCTGCTAGGTTTGAACCCCCCTCTACCCCCCCTGTAGCTCCTCTTTTTCTCCCTGTCTTTCACCTTGCCATCAGTCTGTTTCTTTTTCTGCTCCACATTTTGACTTAATCCCCCCTGAGGTGCCCTCAGCCTGTTGCCCACCTCTCTCTGGCCTGATCTCGCTCTGATCAATGCCACTTCCTCCCCCGTACAATCCAAACGGGAGGAAATGGAGGCATTAATTACCCACCCCAGAGCTCGTTACGCGGTCTCAGCCTTCGCAGCTTCCTGACTCTTCACTGACTCTGCAATTGTAATTCAGCTGGGAGCCTGAGACGTGAGGGTAATAACAGAGGGTACCCTTCCAAACGGACGATCACCCACTGATAGATGATCCGCTGGGCCAGGACGTGACGGAACTGACGTGAGGGGGCCGGGAGTGACTCTGAAAGTGATTGACACACTGCTTTGGCACCGGGATTATGCGTGAGAGAAATAATTTATGACTTGTTCTTCTGGAGCCGAGACGAATGCCAGAAATGAGTAATGACCTCTTGGAAGTTCAGCTTCTCTGATCGCAAACAATAGGCCGGGGTTGTCACCGCTGTGGAGTTGACGAAGTTGATGGCGTTATGAGAACGCGAAGCTAATGGACTAAATCATGGAAATGGCAGTTTAATTAAATACCAACACCCTGCTATGAACAACATTTTGAAATTAGACACGTCCTTGATGATCAATATTGTCCCTTGTTGCGCTCCAAAGAAATTAGGGAGAATCGTTCTTTCTTCTGCCATATCCCCTCATTTTTTTTCCCATGCTGAACTATCTTGTCATCTTTTCTTCTCTTTGCCCTTTTGTGTGATATTTTTCTGACAGTTTGAGTGCCAAAGTCTTAAGCGCCCAGCAGTTGGCTCCTTTTGTGTAATTCAGCCTCTGATGTTTTCATGTAAGCGCTTTGGGGGAAAATAAATGTTTGTGTGCCGATCTACAGTCTCCCTTCAGGCATTTTCCTCCATTTTTGCCATAGTTCTTTTGTCTATTTACCATCTATGTTTCTTTCAACTTTCTAGACCCCTCTATCCTATATCTGGCTCTCTCTTATTTTCTCCTTTTATCTGACCCAGCACTCTCCAGCTTCAACCTTCTCCTCATCCTCTCTCTACTTACCCCATTATCCCTCCCTCTTTTCTCCAGCTCACCCCCACCCTTTCTCCCTCTCCTCGCTTCTTGCCTTTCTTTGCTCAGGACCGATCCTCTCTCATTACATTGATGGCCCTGATGATACAGTTGAATGGTGCACTCCCTCCCCAGTGCCTCTCCAAGGCCTTTCTCTGCAGCATGCTCATGCAGCAGCGCTCGGCAGTGACAGCAGCCTCAGCTCCCTCTCTCCCTCTCTCTCTCTGAAGGTGCAATCACAAGATACGGGCTCCCGCTACTCAGTCCTTTGACCTCTTCCTATTATCATACAGGTCACGGGGAGAGTGTTCTGATTTGTGTTTTATTTAACCAGGACTCTCCTGGTGTACATATCGTAGATGTGAGAGGATAAGGCAAACACTGAGATTCAATGAGGTAGGTATTGTAGGTAAATGTTGCAGAGGAGGGTACAGGCTGATGTGGAATTTAGTTTTTCCTCTGACTGAACCGGTCTCTTTCAGATCTCAGGAATAAGACTTTCTTTTTTATCTAGGCACTGCCAGTGAGTGCCAGCGCTCTACTAACACACACACACAAACACACGCACACCCGCACACACACACACACACACACACACAAAGAAATAAAGAACATCTACCACTCTCTATTATTCATCCCTTAAGGTGCATGTTTCACACATTCAGCCTTACCTTCACTGCAGTGGACGGTGGACCTCCACTCCAAGTCACTTACTGCATTTCTTGGTGAAAAGCAAGAAGCTCAGGCTCAGTCTAATGCTGTGTCCCATTTAATGTAAATCCTTTAATGCTTCTTCATCTAAAAACATGATCTCCTTTAGAGCAGTGCTTATATCACAGCAAAGTATACTTCTCCCCTTTAAGCTCACTTTACAACATGTGTGGGACCCAGGATGGACAGTTTAAATCCAGGTTAGAATCAGTGCAGCAGAACCAGGAAAAACCTGTGCCGACATTACCCAGATTGCAACTTCATTGCTAACAGTTGGTTGGAAGTGTGTTCTGCTAATAGTGTAGCTCACCTACTTCCAAATCCACGCCCCCTATTTTATTGTTTAGTAATAAACCTTGTGTTTTGGTCTGACTCAGGTGACATCACTGGTGGCTGTTCCCACCGTCTCGGCTAAAGCAATATTTATTCCCTGTTTTTAGTAGAACTGCCTTTTGCATCTTCTTATTTTTGCAGTCAGGCGATCACACTCAGTGTGGTGATCCATCTGGTGAAAATTCTTGGATTAGAGGCTCTGGCTGTTTTCCATTCTCTGCCTGTACTTGTCGCCGTTCTGCTGCATTTGCTGGACTATGCTTGAAGTGTCCAACCAGTTAGCAGCATTTTTTCCAACCCATTCTTCAAACCACTGTCACAGACTGACAGTGAGCAGTAGTCCTCTGTAAACTGTGCAAAATGCATGGCCTGTGTTCACATAGCAGGAGTTTTGCTGCTACTATCATATTCCACTCACTGTCTGTGCCAATTGTCACATTGCTTGCAATCTCCCATTGCTTTGCAACTTCTGAGAAGTGTTGAGCACATGTTTCTGTCTGGTGTTGTTCTTCTGTATGTCGAACTGTTAAAGCAAAGGAGTACAATCAGTGTCATTAAGGTGAGCAGTTATCCTGAGATAATTTTTTATCACTCACCAACGTCTAGTGATTCCCGGTTGATGTAACAGCATTTGCACTTTTCAGCTGGCTCCCGTTTGTTTGCTTTCTCAGTTTTATAAAGGTCCTGTAAGCGTAAATCTATTGTTCCCCACGATGGTAAGCTATATGACTAGTCACAACATGCTAACCTGAGAGTGTCCGCAATGTTGACTAGCCTGCAGTGGAATCTGTGTTCAGCTCTTGAGTGACCCAGCACTTGGTTCTTTGGTCATTATTGTGGTGATGTTAATTGTTGATGATGATAATGGAAGGTCTTAAATGGTTTGGTTGCTTCATTGTAGATGTTCCTTATTTTATTTAAAAAGAAAAAAAAAAGAAGAAGAAATTCCTTACTTACTTTTGTGCATTGCCTTCACACTGCTTGGCAGTACCTGCACCCACATTGACTTGAAGCACTTTGTTACTCTTACTGATCTTGTTACCTCTTGTCTAGATCTTTGCTTGTGTTGTTCTTGTTCTCGTATGTACGTCGCTTTGGATAAAAGCGTCTGCTAAATGACATTGTAACACTGTAACAGTCAATTGCCAACATAGACTGTATAGTTAATGGACATAGTATCCATGACGTCACCCATCTGTTTTGAGGCCTTTATGCCATTATGATATGCTGAACTAAACCTAACTTCGTCAGAGCTGAGTTAAAGATGCAGGCCTTTAGCCTTTTCGCTTACAGATACAGGGTTCCTGGCTGTCAATCAAGTCAGTCATGTCTTTATTTAGGCAAAACTCATAAGTTTAATATCTTCAAAAATAACAAGTTATGAAATAATTCACCCCCTGTACAGTGTGTGCCGATAGAGAAGTTAGACATTCAGACCAAAACAGTTTTTTGTACCAGGCTGTAAACATGTTTATTAATGCTGCAAAGATCGTCTGTTTTGAATGGGGGTGTATGTGGTTTCCGTTGTCTCTGCAGCCAGCCTCAAGTGGATGCTTGATGAACTGCAGTTTTTAGGACTTCCACATGGGCTTCATCTTCTAAGACAGGAGGTGTGCTGATTCAGATGCTCCAAAATGGGTGGCAACCAGCGTTAAGGCACATTACCGCCCCCCTACTGTATTGGAGGGGGATAATTGGAAGACAAACTGAAGGGGACATGGTAGGGAACATATGGGATTAAAAAATGAGTGTGCAACATAAAAAACTCAATGTATTAATTTTATTTTGGGCCTTGATTGCATTATGAGTAATACATTTTGGCTGACAGCCCTACTAACCTACCTAGTTCACATAGTCTGACATCATCAGTGCTTTAAGTGGGTTGCTATACTCCGATACACGCAGTACTGACACTTCTGAACTGGGACTTTTTCAGTGTACCTGTACTTCTTACCAGCTGCCAGTACCCTTTTCTGTCTTCTCCATATCACAGTTTCTCTTGGTGATTCATGATAACTCCTAAAATACATTCCCCATGTCGCACTATGTGATGCTCCTGTCCTTTTGCAGGCATTACATGACGCTCACTGGCCTGATTTAGTTTGAACTAACATGAAGTTGCAAGTCTCTTCAGTGTAAGATAAATAAGGAAAGTTTGGTTAAAAGAAGACGACTGCAATGTTGGACTGGATCCAAAGGGGCACAAAGAGGACACAAACCGAAGCAAATAAAATTAATTTACCTTGCTATGTGATTTCCTCTCTGAATTCATTACCACATTCATTGCTTCTTCCTTTCCTGTCTTTATTTTTCTATCTTTGACAGACACTGTCCTCCCCTCTCTGGTTCTGTCTCCATTGTGTGATGGAAGTGGAGTCAACTTATTTCACCGCTCTCCAGTAGAGTCCTCCAGTGAAGGCCTGATTTCTTTTTTTGCACCGCACATAAAAGCTACCGTATATAGTTTCTATCGCCTGATGGAAAACTGGAGAGGAGCATAGTGATGCAGACATGCAGCAGCTCTTTGTTTGTGTGGCACACTGAGGTACAGTATTTATTCAACAAATGTGTGTTGTGAAAATCAGTATATCTTCTGGTACTGAATCTTTTATTAATTGCAGAAATTCATAATATAATATTGACCACTTACTGATACTGTCCTCGCAATACACCCTCCAATAAGTGAATACGCAGAGTACTGGAACTTGTTTTTTTACTTCAAGGTTCAAGGTTCAAGGTTACTTTTATTCGTACCCGTAGGTAGATTTTGTTTGCAGTGAGTCAGCCTCCTTTTAACATCAAAACCACAAACAGCACAAGACAATACATGACAAACAAAAGTGACAAAGTGCTTAGTGCTTAAGAGTTAACCCTTAATAAAAACAATAAAAACAGTAAATGAGCAATCAATAAGAACAAAATCAATAAAAACAAGATAGATATAAAATCAACCATTGGTCAATAAAACAAGATAGAAACAAGACAAAAGAAAGAAAGTGCCACCAGTAAAAAAAACATAATAAAATGGTCCATAAATACTTAATAAATAGTGGAGAACTTGTTCATAGAGAATCATGCTGTATTTCTGTGACTTGTTTATGTTACTGATGGCTGCTGGAACAAAGCTGCTTTTATATCTCTTGGTTGAGCATGCTGGGACCTTATACCTCCATCCAAATGGGAGGAGCTGAAATTCATGGTTTAAAGGGTGGGAGTCACTGCTTAAAATTGAACCACCCATCCTTTGTAACTGTCATACAGGGCTTCTGGATATAGCTGTGACTCCCCAATCAGCCTGCTGGAACATTTCACAATTTGATTTAATTAATTTTTGTTTTTCAAAGATAGATGCCCAAACTATGAAACAAGACAGAAAGATAAAACAGATTCAATAAAAGCACGATAAAATAAGGTCATCAAGGTTTTCTCAATGTGAAAAGCTGAAAGTTTCCTCAGACAGAACAGTCACTGGTGTCCCTTTTTTGCATTCTTCCTGACTGGACAGCATGTGTATTCTGTACTAGCTTGTTCCAGCTCTTCATTGACTCCACTGTTTATGGTATTACAGAGTTAGATATTCAAACCCCAAGACTCCATGTTGTTATTGCTGCACTATTGGAAATGGGAATATTTCAAATGTCTTGTGCATAATTTAATACACATTTACCCAAACTGTAGCCTGACAAGTATTTAAAAACTTTTCAATCTGAGTGGGAATAAAAATATAGTTCTGCAAGTCTTAACAGTGCTTGGCTGCACAGCATGAATTTCTAATGTCTGTCCCACTGATGACCCCAGAAAGTGTAGATTATAGTATTTTAGTATTAAATTGAATGTAGTCACCCTGTGGAGGGTTAGTCCGTATCACAAAAATCAACTCACAGTTGGAAGCAGATACAGTCTTTGTGAATTAAATAAGGATATTTTAAGACCTATAACTGCAGGCTGAGGACTAAAAAGTGGCATTCAATTTTGGTTATTCTCATAAAAGCAATAAAGCGGAGTCTGTGTAGGTCTTACTGAAATATCTGCTCACACCTTTGGAGATTGAACTACTTCCTGCTAAGGAAACAGCCCCACTGAAGATGTGATATGAACATGAAGCACAGTGGTCCACCGTCTGGTTCAGTGGATGAACCGGCCACAGAGTCAGCTAAGCCAAAATTGCTCCACTGCACTAGATGTCCAGCTGAGTAAATCCCCACAATGCACTGCACATCGATTGTAAGAGACATCACTGCATTTCCTCTCCTCTGCACCTCTGACAGACCTCAGCACAGTGCAATATCAAGGATACAGCAATGCGGAGCTGCTGTGAAGAAACAGTAACACTTCTCATTTTATCTTCTTAAAACATTAAAGCTCCTTTTTTTTTCAAAAGAGGAGGATTTTCTGATGCAAACAAGATTCATATTGCGAGACTTTACACACAGCTTTAAAGACAATTGGGAGCACGCTGCTGGCAGAGGCAGAGGCAGATGAACAGAAGATAAGAGAACATGCTGTCCCCTAAGAAATCATGCAAAGTCTTGAATGGCTCTTTGGTTTGTTGAAGTGGCTCTATTGGGTAGAAATATCTGTGAAACAAAGCTGCAGATAAAATAAAAACTCACACACTGTCGTCTTATAAATGACAAACTCATACATATTGCTTGAAGGCAGAGTAAGTTAGATTCTTCCCCCAATCCAGTATAATAACCCCTTTCAATCATCAGTTATGACCCGCTCGAAGTGAGTCTGTATCTTCAGAGACCGCTCTCTCTGAATGTGTGTTGTTATGATGTTTTATCGGAGATGTTTCTGGGCGTCAACAACTTGGCGAGAAGGAGGCCGGCTTTGAATTTTGTCTGTAAAAACCAGAACAAATCCAGCTCTCTCTGCCTGTAACAAGAGCAGAATTTCATCATGTGTTTTAAACCCTAACAGAAATATTTCATCACTTAATTTAACAACCCCCTTGTTCACTTGTTCACTGTAACTGTGGCAACACTTCTTTGAACTTTCATAATTATTATATGGACACAACGTGAGACATAATTATGAAACAAAGGCAGTTGTTTTTATAAAGACACAACATGTTATAAATTCAACAACAAGTGAGCCTCATCTGTGAGTCGGCACTGAGACATATATATAAATGTAATCAAACCTTACGATGATTCATTTTATTATCTGCAGCTGTGTGAGCTCTTTAAAAAACCCATTCAGAAGCAGATTTAGTCACAGTTTATTTTGACTTTATAGGTCCGGAAAACTGAGGAGGTAATGTATGTGAGGCCCATCTTTTCATGAGGTGCCTCTGCAAACAAAGGTGACTTTGAAGTTATGGTGGATATTGGGGCAGAGCTCATTACAGACTGATAACACACAGTGATATGCACTGTAGCAGGGGTGGCCAACCATATGCCAAGGAGAGCCAAAAGTCTGCAGGTTTCCTTTCCAACAGGTCTCCTCAGCAGGTGACTCTGCTGATGAGTTCTTCCTCCTCTACCTGACAGAGAGCTCATTAGTGGGTCCTTGGTTGGAATAAACACTCTGATGTACGTCGTAGGAAGTGAATTTGTACTAAAACTGTTGGAAGCTGCTTTGGAAAACATGAAGTCTGACTATATCTTTGTAATATGAACAGAGGGTACGGAAAGTATTCATACCCCTTTACTTTTTCTACATTCTACACATTTCTACTCTGTCATTGCCAACAAAAGTTATGTTACAAAGTATTGAGTTCAACTTTTGTTATTGACCAAATACTTATTTTCCACCATCCGTTCACCATATTTTCCGGATTTATTTTTCTCATTTTGTCTCTCATAGTTGAAGTGTACCTCTGATGAAAATTACAGACCTCGCTCATCTTTCTAAGTGGGAGAACTTGCAAAATCAGTGGCTGACTAAATACTTTTTTGCCCCACTGTATATCAAAATACGTATTAAGCCAGATGTAACCAGATATTGTTCCAGTCCAGTGGTTGTAGTTCTGTCAGATGTTCAAGATCTTTGGTCCACACATGTTCAACAGTCATAAGTTTATTTGAAGAAACAGATAACAATGTATAAAATGTAGATACTAAACCCTTGACCTTGTATAATGAGAATAGAGTTCAGGTGATGTGTTTTTAGTGGTTCATTCCATGGAACACCATACGCTTTAAGTGATGATCTTAACTGAAGATAAAGGAAAAATGATGACCCAGGTAAGTCATAATACATACGGATATCATTAGATAGTCCCAGTCCTTTCTGATTAAATAAATCTGCCAGTTTGTGTACACCTTTAGAAGACCATGATTGTCCATGAAGACCTACTCGTTGGGGGTCCATCGGGGCTGGGTGGGTGGCTGGTGTCCCTGTCACCCTCCGTCCCCCTGCTGCCCCCTCCCCTGTGGGGGCCTGGTCTGCGGCTGCCCTCGGGGCCGGGTTTCCCGGGGTTCCCTCGCGGTCCTCTTTGGGGGGTGGGGTGGCGCGCAGCTGGGGGGGTGTTACTACGGCAGCCATTGGGGTGTCCCTCCATGCCCCCGCGGCCTGGTCCATCAGTCGCAGGGCGTGGGTGGGGGGCGTGGCTGGGGGGAGTGGCCGGGCCGTCTGGGGGGGGCGGGTGGATTGGCCCTGCCGCCTCCGCCCTCCCCCCGCTCCGGCGCGCCGGTTGGCGGGCTCTGGTCCTGGTCCTGCCTGTCTGCCTCGCTGTCTGCTCCTGGTGCCGGGCCCCCTCGGCCCTGGTGGCTCCTTTGGCTCCGTCTTGGGGGGCTGTGGGGGCGGTGTTGTGGGGGTGTCCCTTGGGGGGGCTGCGGGATCTCTCCCCCCTCGCCCCCCTTTCCTCCTACTGGGTGACCTGGGGGTCGCCCTGGGTGCTCCGGCGGTACCTGTTTGCTTCTGGTCTGGGTCCTTGGCTTGTCCCCTGGCCTGGGTCTCCCGCGGCGGGTTGGGTCCTTCGGTCTGACTGCTCTCGCGGCCCGGGTGCCGGGCCGTACCGCTCGGCTGATCTGACCCAAGTGGTTTCATCTGCACCAGTGGTGGTCTCGTTACACAAATAGAACACAGCACGGCGGCAACCCTCTGCGACCCAAGCTTCAGTAATGATTGTGGACACTAAGGGTTGCTTAATTATTAGTATCACCGCACAGAGTTTTTATTGGCATCATGGTGAGATGGTCCCTCTCCATCTAAGTGTGTTAGGTCTCTCTCTCCTTCTCTCTCCCTGTCCCTTTGTATATCCTTATGTAATCTTTCTTTCACTTTCTCTTTTTTTTTTTTTTTTTTTCTTGCCCACCTAGGTGTGCACGCCCTCTTTTACAGAACATGATATTAGCTGCCAATAAAAGATAGGCCAGAGTTCTAAGAGGGATGGTGATGGTTGCATGCACACAGTCACAAGCACAGAAGAAAAAGGTTTTCTTTCTTTTCTTTTGCTGCAAGAATAAATTGCATTAATATTTGACAGTTTGTGACAAACATGACACAAACCAGAAATATATATGCAGACAAGAGAAAAAAAAAAAAAAAAAAGAAGACCATGATTGTGATGAGGAAGGAGTCCTCCAAGTGAGTAAGGAGTAGTTATTAAAAATTGGGCTGTTAAGATGCCATTTAAGAGTAGTTTTGGATCTGTTAGTACTTTACATTGTAACTGTGGATAAATATCTAAATTTTTCTCTGAGAATAGAAAAGAACCACCTTAAGTGTAGAAATCATGAGATTTTGAGAATGACGGCTTAACTTTACAAGAATAAAGTCATGACAGAAAAATATCTTTAGTTTACAAGACTGTAGTCGTAATCTGAGGAGATTCAGTTGCTGTTTTATGAGATAGAAGTCGTATTTACAGGCTATGGTTACTGTATATATAATGTAGGGGGATATCAGGAGAGCAACCAGCCGCCTGCTCTAAAATGAGGACCGTGGATCATCTTGTGAATATTTACCCATCAGCTAAGCACAAACAGTTGTTACAGAAGAGTGCACAGGCTGCCTATAGCCTGCCCTTATTCCAGAATCTACCCAGTTCCTTACACTCTCTATTTAGAATAGTGATACTTATGACAATGTTGTGGTGATGTTCTAAAATATTAAGTATTTAATTATTTATGAAACCTGTGCTAAAGTATAACTTCATAAGATGCACCATGTTTCTCATTTGAAGGCAGGCGGCTGGCTGCTTCTCTGATGTTCTCTTTTAAAAGAACATAGATTGACTGCAGGCTAAAATGATTCCTTCTCATAAACTTAAGAGTAGAAATCTTATTCAAGATTTTATCAAAATCTTTTTTTCCTTCTATAATGTGGCTCTTATACTCTGTCCTACCTTTATCTGAGCATTAAAGAGTTAAAATGAGAAGATTTAAATGTCACCTCTCTGTTGTGTTATTTTTTGAGTAAAGAAATATTCACAGAAATATAAAGTAGCAAATTGCTTTCATCTTGAAGACATTTCTTTGGACCACTAAAATCAAAATTATGAGATCAGGATCTCAAAGTCAGTGTTACTATTCCTGCAGGAGCAGTTAACCAGTAGGGGATGCTTCATGGATACAAATGAATGCATTTAAATGCATCCTATCTGGCTTGGTTGTGACACAAAATGCTGTTTAATATCTCCTCAAAACCTCTGCTTCAATTCCCTTTTAAGTTTGAGAAACTAGGAAATATTAATGATGTCCATACTTAAGGATGGAATGAATAGAAGTATGTCAACACTATGCCAGCATGTCGAGTTATGCTCTGGGTGGGCATCCTGTCTGACGTTATTAAAGTCGCCATCTTCCTGTTGAGCGGTGAAACCTGTACCAGAGCTGTTAGAAAGTAGGTGTCATTGGATTTTTATGAGAGGGCCCAGATAATCAAAGTAATTTCATTTCAGACTGTTTAATGCAACAGTGGATTGAAATTGAACTGCTTGACAAGTGTATGAAAATATGCTTCTATGCTAATTTAATGTATACTTCAGTGAATCAGTCAAAATTAATGAATTATGGCAGCATGATGACACACCTACGTGGCTGCACAGCCTATTATTTACAAGAATGTCAAAGTAGCCTGTGCAGAAATCATGTAGTCCTTCAACACTGTGAAGCTTTAAAATTTATGCACATAAGTCTGAGGACTCAGTCAGTTAATACTGCAAGACACACGGCCCTGATGTGCACCAGGCGCACAGCTTGTCCGCATGCAGCAAAAGTGTCATTATTATTTTCACTGTTGAATACACGCTTAAAATAAACACACCCATACAAACACACACATACACAACTAACGGCCAGGTTCCACCAGATCTGCACCGGATCTGATAGGTTTCTATTCTGGTCAATGTGTTAACTCCCACTGGATCCGCTCCGTTCCGTTCCGGCTGCATCTCTGATCCGGCACAACGGAACGCAACGGATTAGATATGAAAGACTTCTATTTTTTGCTGGATGCTGGAGCACGGCACATAAATATACACAGAGCAGATTGAGTGGGACAGGAAGTCAGGCAGCAAAACAAAATAAACAAAAGGTTACATTTCTGAATAAAACACTCACTTAACCACAACAACAAACCATCATCATTAGCAGAGCCAGGCCTGGAGTGAACAGGTCTGAGGTTTTCAGAGGCCAATAAAGACAACATGGATGAGGAGAGTCATTGGTTCAGTAATTACCGTGGGAAAACCATGGTCACATGACTCCCGCTGTCAGGCGGTCCTGCTATGTGCTGCGTTCTGAAAATGCAACTTGTTGATGGATGAGAGAGCACGAAACTAGGCCGCATTTAAAGAGTGGAGGATTGGATACAGACAGGGAACGGACCGGACACGGGTCTGGTGGAAGTCCCAGGTAAGGGGTCATTTTTTAACTTTACAAACAAAACTTTCAGTGCCACCCACCATCAAATGTAATAAAGACTTACTTACTAAGTAAGTATCATGGTGATATCATGACAGTCACACCAGCACCATGGGCAGCACTACTCTTCAAACAACCATAATGTTATGTCCACACCAGATGCATATAAATATTCTTGCGAGTGAATCACATGTATAGTCAATTTTAAGATGCAATAACAAGCAAGTTCTTGTCATACAACAGGGATGACGCAAATCTAGCGGTGCATATTGCGAAAATGGAGCGAGTTACACCACCAAGCGTTTAATGCTCTCTTCATTTACTCATTCACAAGAGTTGAAAAATGTGATCTTCAGCAAATCATTTGTCCCACCACAATGGCCAATCAGCATGGAGATCCTTCGCTGATGTATGATTTGAAGAAAGGACAGGCAGACGTTCATTCTACTGGAAAATATAGGAAAAACTGCAAGCGTCTGTGTGCGGCTTCCCCGAACTGTAGGACACCGTCTGTTTTTAAACTCATAGAAATGGATAAGGATAAAAAGAAACTTGCTTTGGTGAAAGTAAATGAAGAGTGTGATAAGTTGTGAAAACCTTTGTCTGTCACTTGATTCCAGCTGTGGGTTGTACTAGCAAGTTAACATTGACCCAATTAATATAATACGCCTTGAATCTTTGGGTACTCATGTACAAGCATTTTGAGACACAAATGGAGCAAGTTACTGAGACGTGAATACAAAAGGAACATTATGAATAAGCTCAAATAAATCCAGTACCAAAATAATCATAGTGATAAATGCAAACTAAATGAAAAAATATAAAATAATGAAAATGATCATGCTGATTTCTGCAGTGCCTGGATGGGCAACCCTCCCAGGATTCTGAGGAGTTATTGGACAGTTGTTTGTGTCACAACCAAGCAAGATGGGATGCATTTTAAATCTATTAATTTGTAACCATGAAGCATCTTGTACTGGTTTAGCCAGTCCTGCAGGAAGAGAGCGACTTTAATATCGTCAGAAAATTCCAATGACTTGAGATGCCTGCCCAGTGTGGATATACTTATATTGATTTCATCCTCAACTCCGAGTGTCATTAACATTTTCTCTTAAACTGAAAAAAGGAAACTGTATCTGAGTAAGTTCGGTAGTGCCATCACTGCTCTCTCTCCCATCCAAGGCAGTGCAACTGAAGACCGAGAATAGAGATCCTTATCTTATAATGATGAGATCCTTTTCTAGTCATTTCAAGATCCTCATCATGAGATTATGAGAAAAGATGTCGCTATTTCGAAATCCTTATCTTGTAATTACAAGGTTATTTTTGTATTTACAAGCTAAGGGTCCAAAAATATGTTTTTAGGTGAATGCAATGTGCCACTGTAGAAATATAACAAGAAATATAACATCCATTAGATACTTTAATGTCAACAGTCAAAGTAGATATGATTGATGTAGATAGAATGGGTAAATAATCTCCATGCCATCCCTGCAAAAGTCAGTGATCAAGCAGGGCCACCCCAATTAGAGGAGTCTGGACCAACCCCTGTTTACGGACAAAGCTTTGTGCCTTTTTATCTTCACTATTCTTCTCTGTAACACGTCTCAGCTGTGTTTTCTGATGAAAAGTTTCATCCTGCTTCATGTTAACAGTCAGGCGTATACTGCTCACTGTGAAGCTCTGTTGTGAAAAATGTAAACAAAGGCTGTTTTGGCAGTGTGTTTTAAATAATCTCGGCTAACACCTACATAGTGGCAGCAGATACAGAATTAAAAATAACTTTATAGAGATCGTCATTTTGTTGCTGATGGTTTGTTTGATTGTGTCGGTCTTATTGAGGGATCAGTATTTCTTTCAGTCTGTTTCAAAACCAGTTTAAAACTCCTCACAGGAGCTTTAACAAACATAGGAAAGTTTTGTTTCAAACTGTAATTATCTCAAAGCATCTTTACATCATCTGAAATCTATTAAAGTGACAAAATTGCCAACTCAGCATATATTAGACTATGTTGTGTTAAAGGTGACATATCATGCAAAATTGACTTTTTAATGGTTCTCTACCTGAAATATGTGTCCCTGGCATGTCTACAAACCCCCCAAGAATGAAAAAAATCCATTCTGCCCCTGTTTTGATTTCTACACCTTTCTGTAAATGTGTGTGAAAAGAGCTGTTTCAGACTTCCGTGTTTTTGTTACGTAACAATATCCGGTCTGTCACAGAGTCAGAGCTCAGAGCTTGTTCAGCCCATAGACTGTATAAAATAATACTGAATCCCACCTCCGTTTTTCATTACCTGCACAAATGTGCAGTAACAAGGAGCTTAGGAGGGAGGCATGCTAGTTGCAGGCTGTCTTAATAAACACAAAGGTCGGTTTTACTCCCCACGTCTGCAGATTTGAAGATCTAGTGGATGATTTTTATTTATCATGGATAAGTGCTAGCGCTAGTTAGCATAGCTACATAGCTATATGTTCATAGCTGTAGCTTTAGCTGTGTACCAAGACACACGTCGACATACTGACAAATAAAACAACAAGAAACACAGAATCTGTGACCAATCCTTCAGAAAAGGTACCGCTGCCTTTCTGGCAGAGGTCGGTTTTACTCCCCACGTCTGCAGATTTGAAGATCTAGTGGATGTTTTTTATTTGTCATGGATAAGTGCTAGCGCTAATTGGCATAGCCACATAGCTACATGTTCATAGCTGTAGCTGTAGCTGTGTACCAAGACACACGTCGACATACTGACAAATAAAACAACAAGAAACACAGAATCTGTGACCAATCCTTCAGAAAAGGTCCCGCTGCCTTTCTGGCAGAGGTCGGTTTTACTCCCCACGTCTGCAGATTTGAAGATCTAGTGGATGTTTTTTATTTGTCATGGATAAGTGCTAGCGCTAATTAGCATAGCCACATAGCTACATGTTCATAGCTGTAGCTGTGTACCAAGACACACGTCGACATACTGACAAATAAAACAACAAGAAACACAGAATCTGTGACCAATCCTTCAGAAAGGTCCTGCTGCCTTTCTGGTAGAGGTCGGTTTTACTCCCCACGTCTGCAGATTTGAAGATCTAGTGGATGATTTTTATTTATCATGGATAAGTGCTAGCGCTAGTTAGCATAGCCACATAGCTACATGTTCGTAGCTGTGTACCAAGACACATACTGATAAATAAAACAACAAGAAACACTAAATCTGTGACCAATCGTTCAGAAAGGTCCTGCTACGGGCGCCTCTCCGTCAGGATCAGATTCTGGATCAGATTCAGAGGGTTGAAGTAACGTGATCTCTGAGCAGCCGTGTATATTCAGCCAACATGTAAACATTAGATCAACTTGCTGGAGAGCCGAGGCCACACCCACTTCCTGAGGGGGCGTGGTCAGAGGGAAAACAGTGTTCTGAGGAGGACTGAAGAAGAGGGGTTTTCAGGCAGACCAAAATCTGATTTCAAAGTGTTTTTTTGAGCATAAACTTTAAAGACATGTTTTGGGGACCTCTTAGACCAATATATATTGATGAAAAAAGCGTGATATGTCACCTTTAATGGTAGTGGACTATATTGAGCACTTATTGATGTTGGAGGTGGGTGGTAGTTATTTTGGACACAGTGAGATCCAGACATTAACCAAAAAACCCTGCAACTATAACATTCAGACAAATAACAAACAGAAGAATATAAATATAGGGTCATATTGAAATAATATCATACATAGACAGTGCAACTTTGGAAAAACTTGACAAATAATGAATGAACATATAAATAAAATATTTCCATTTGCAAGAATATCCTCCATCACCTTTGGGCATTTTAAGAAAGATAACTGTAAGATGCTTCGTAAGATGTCAACATCCTCCCACAGCTCACTTAATAATGAATATAATTTATTATGCAAACATATAAATTGAAACATGCATCATTTAGATTTCCAGTGTGATGACACATACCAGTGTTTGAGTAATCATTTATTTATCATCATTTGCATGGTGGAAACAAGCTTTAAAACACCGCACGGATATCATCTGTGTGGCTGGTATGACAAACAGGATGGTCATTTACACATTACAGGAGATAAGGTGAGCATTTATTTAAACTCGGGTTTTTCACCGCTGATTATTGAATGTCCTATTTATTCTCCCTTTATATTTGTTATGTTCCACTTAAACACAAGGGAAATATTTGCAATAGCTTCTGAGTGATATGAGTAATGCAGAACACTGACACAAGGAAGATGCAGGCTGGGCAGCCAAAACAATGAGCTAATAGACACTAAACCACTGCATAGTGCATAAAAGAATTGCATAGATAAGTCCTTTGTTTCATATTCAACATAATATAATGAGTGACTTAATTTCAATCACACTTTGTCATTTATATAATGATAATACATTTATTTATATTGCAAAATCATATCTGCTGTAAGGTTTAAACTATCTTTAACATGTTTGTAATCACGCAGACCTTTCACTGTGGATGTTGTCATCACAGGTGAAAGTAATTACATAATTAATAGCTTGATTTAATTCAGCTGTGCCTCATACCATAACAGAGAGCCAACATGCTCGGTAGCAGAGGTCTGTAACCGGCTTACACAAAGAGTATGCAGGCGTCATTATTTTTGCCTGTGGGAAAAAACTGATATTTTGTCTGAGAGGGGTCTGAATGACAAATATTTTTACAGCTTGGAGAGCACAAGTGTATGGTTGCATTACATTCAGGTGAGCCTTCATCCAGGGGAGATCACTCTTTTCCAGAGATCATTTTCCAGGACATTTCCAGTGAAGTTTTGAACTCTCTCAGAGATTTAAAAACATTTAAACTGTCTTCCAGCGTGGCGATGTCTATTGTGATCAGAGATGTCTACAACAAGCAGTTTCTGTGCAGCTGTCCTATTAGCTACAGTACGGTAATTGAGCTCTCAGCCTGCAGGGAAAGTTGTGAGGCCCAGCCCCCTGAGCTCTCTCCCTCACTCCGCTGGTCACTCTTTAACTTAAATATAGAACTCTTTCACTCCTTTCAAGGCTAATTTACCATAAAACATAAACAATATACCCCCGTTTTTTGTGAATACATGGTTATGACCAAGTGAGGGAGAAAAGATGTGAAAAAAGTCGTGCAGCCGGACCTGTCTGTGTTGCTATCTTTTCCAGCACAGCGTGCAATCAGCTTTCAATGAATGGGGATGTGTTTCTTTAATCGTGTAAGATCACACGCAGTCATGTTGGAATAATTTTCTAGGACAATACGTGATTTTCCAGGACATTTTGCTTTTTCTTCCATTTTCCAGGTGTTTTCCAGTACTGGAAAACTAATTAACTGTTTTCCAGGTTTTCCAGGACGCGTGGGAACCCTGGGAGATAAATTATATATGTTGACCACAGACCTTTTACAAAAAGTGGACATATAGCCTCCATGACGTCACCCACTGATCTTGCCTAAAGCATGCAGGATGTCAATCATTGCTTTATATACACGGTGCAGGAAGGGACCAAATATGAATGAAAGGGTGGGGTTGAAGAGGATCTTCAGCTGGAAAAAACAAGCAAGTTAATATTCTGGATTGTCAGAGTTTTCCACAAAATTAGATTTACTTGCGGTAGCTAATAGCGAGGTTCATTCAGCCAAGAGAGCTTGTAGGACAGGAGAACTTGCTGCTGGTGCACACACATGTCAGGTGTAAGCACAAGATAAGGCAAAATACCATTTAACTTAAAGAGCCTGAATGTAGTAGTGAAGAGTGTCTGTATGTCCCTGTTTGCCCTGTGATAGACTGGGAATCTGTCCAGGTTGTGCAATGCCTCCAGCCACTCCGGTCCCCCTTAGGCTAAAGCCTGATTTATATTCAATGGCATATCCTACGCCGTAGGATATGCGTAGCTTCTGTACCTACGCAGAGCCCTAGGCACGTAGCTGATGCGCACTTCCTCCAAAATTTAACTATGCGTCAAATCGACGCAGACTGCAAGCCCTGTGATTGGTCTGCTCTGTGGCATTGTATTTCCTGCATTAACAGCACTTCTGGGATCCCGGACATCGGCGGCACATCGTTTGTGTATTTCATCTCCTCCAACGTCTCCTCTCTATTCTTCCCTATAATCATTGCTGTATGATAAACAGCAACATGAGCCAGCTGTAAATTATAACAGGTGACCCGACTACACTGCCCTCGACGCAGAAGTATGTAGTGCTCGTGTCCATGTCGACCACTGCTGCGTAGGATCGACGCAGAAATGTGAACCAGCCTTAAGTGGTAACGATTATAAATAAAATATGAATAAAATCATACAAGATTAAAACGTACTTTCACCAAGCTGAAACACAGATCTCTTGGACAATTATAGAGAACAACAAGTTGTTGACAAACATTACAGACAGAAATTGCTGTAGGGGTTGTAGCCATGGAAATTTTAAAGTGTGAGCTCCAAAAGATTCTCATACAGTTTCCATGGTGGAGAAATCAGTTTTGACACAAAGACCTGTTATGTACTGAGCTGTAAATACATTCAATGCTGCTGTAAAGTTTGTACTTTTAATATGTTCATCATTGGGGACTGACTTACTTTTGGAGCCAGCCTCAAGTGGCCATTCATTGAACTGCAGTCTTGGCATTCAAGAGTTGGCTCCATTTTTGAAGTCCCAGTAGTTGCCACTTAATGCCGACTCACTGCCAGCGTCTTCCTGAAACACTGCCATCATTAATGCGATTACCGTCACTTCGAGGACTCCTGCCTTGACAACTCTAAACTTCTGCCTGTTTTCAACATCCTTCCAACTCTGGATTTAAGTTTTTATTCGTGTTTCTGTCTTGTTTCTTCTGGTAAGTGGCTGAACCTAGACTCCACAAAAGTACCCAAAAAGCTCTTTGTAACATCAAAGATAAACATCAAATCTGAGTGTGGGTCATTCAGAGTCAGAGGACTGTCTGCTGTCTAGACTCAGTGTTTTAAACTGACATGTAACCATTATACAGGTTGAAACCCATCACAGAAGACACAGAGATACCAATTACCCCTCCAACTGTGGCCTCCATAGACTGCAGTGCAGAAAAGTTGTTGTTTTTGGAGCATGGAGCAATCTTGGGTTATTTCTGGAAAGCAAAAACCCTCACACCGGCTAAGCTTTATCACAACTTTGAACACTGTTATAAGATTTTGTCTGAGAATACCCTATAGCGGATTGTCTCTTCATACAGCAGTATGGTCTTTACCAGATGTTTAAATTCTTGCCGTATCAGAGCACTTCCTTCTCCACGTCCCATCTGTTTTCCTCCACGCCAGCTCTGCTGTTTTCCTCCCTTTTTTCTCTTGTTTAACATATCAGAGTGAGCCAATGCTTCGCCTTTCTATAATCCCTACAGTGCTTGTTACGACAATACCCTTCATCTTACTATTCAGTGGTGGGGCGTCTTATTGCTCAGGGAGGGTCTTTCGCTGCTGCGGCTTGTTGTGGATATTTACTACCGTGTCTCGCTGCTGCTGCTGCACATTGTTGTTCCTCAACACAACCTTGTAAAACTGTTCAGGTGTATTTATACAGTGTCTCCTCCTCAGTAAGCTGTGGTGCTGCTGTCCCAGAACATAAAACATTAAAGTGTTTTTCTCACCTCGGTGTTTGCCAACACTTCCTTTTGTATACTATTTCATACATTTATTTCTGCAGGATCATACTTATTAACCACTGTCAAAATAGATTCATCTCTTTTATTCTCTCATTTTTTTATCCTAACCTTTTGCTTGTTATTGTAACCTGTCTTATTCTAATAAATAAATGTAAGCGCCTTTTTAAAAACGAGGAGGAAATAAAGATGAAAAAGCTCCTCTGTGAATCTCTTTCATTATCCCTCCTCTCATTCTGCAAATAATATCACAATGATTTGCAGCCTCAAATTAAATTTGTTTGTTTTCTTGTTCCGCTTCTCACCTGAGTCTCAATAATCTCTCCTCTCTGCCTCTCTGATCTGGCGGCCCAGCTTCAGCGTTGGCTTTCATCTTGCCTAATTGGCTCTGTCAGACTCTGTGGGGGAATTTTCTAGCGAGAGATGCCGTCTTGTTCACCAGGCACAGACTACCAGGGGTTAAAACGTACTGTGAGGGATTAATGAAGGGTTAAGGCAGCCGATGACAGGAAAGGGCAGGAGGTCTGACCGTTGTGTGAGGCTGCATAAACCTAACTGCTCCTCCTCGTCTTCCTCCTCCCCTTCCTCTCTTCCTCTCTGTTGTCTAATGCCAAAGACCCCAGGCACGAGCCGGAGCAACGAGGAGGAGTTGGTGGCAACAGCGGGATGCACACTGCGGAGCGTTAAGATGCTTGTTAACATGTGGGATGCATTTTGCTCCCTTGTCTTTGCCTGTGGTGGTTTCTGTAATTTGTTTGTATCTGGTGGAGGTTTGTGTGAGTGTGTGCATGTGTGCAGGGTAGCATCTGTGCATGCTGAGTGAGTACAAGTGGACGGCATCAAGGCTTCTTTCCTATTTTCCATGTGGTTTCATCTCCTCTGTCGGGGGAGGAAGGGTTTCTGATGGTCTTCCACTTGAATACAGTTGGCCCGGTGCCTGCAGCAGCCCCTTGTGACCCCCTTGTTCATCCCCCTCCCTTCCCACATTCCTCCATCCTCTGCATTGTCGCGCTACACCTGAGGTCTCTAGGTACGTATCTGCCAGGTGTGTCCCTTATACAAACTGAGACCCACACAAACACCCACAGCATGTGAGTGTATCTCTCTTACACTAAAGTAAACATTGTGTAGATGATTCTTATCTTGTGCATGCATTTCACATTATTTCCAGGCCTCTACTGAATATTTGAACAAACAGAACATCCTTGAAGTGTCCCACTGCTGCACTCGAGCTCAATTCCCAGTCCTCTTCCTCAGTAGACTGTGATCACAGTTACGACACTGTGCCTCCATCTCTAAACCAAATATCACCGTCTCCACATCCAACACATGCGGGCTTTGTGCTGGTGAAGGTTATGCAGGTGTATGTGTTTTTTGAAAATGTCAAAATTCAGTTTGTTTTTCATTTTTATGGCGCCTCCTTGCCTCTGCTTGGAGACGCATGTCAATTTAAGGCAGCAGGGGCTTGCATAGTAAAACATCTGTCTTCCTGCCTGCCTGTCTATCTGTCACAGTTCCTATCAGTGTGATTGTCCAGCACGCCTGTCAGCCTGTCTGCTTTTGCCATTTTTCTCCCTCTCTGTTATTCCCCCGTTTGACTCTTGCCACATGTGTCTGAAGCAATCACTCCCCTCCTCGGGCTTGTGCTGTTTATCTCCCCCAGAGCTTGAATTTCTCTCATGGCTTGTGTGTGTGCTTGTGTGCTTACATGTGTTTGTGTCTGTCCATCGACATGTAGGCTTAGTATATGTGTGCCTGCATGCTTGTGCGTCAATCACTGTGTTTGTATGAGCCTGCTGTGTGCACGCCTGTCAGTCAAATGTCTCTCAGCAGGGTTTTAGCTATCTGTAAAGGCAAGGTCATGCTGACTGACACGCAGGCGCAGGTAGAGTCAACTTTGAGCTTTGAGCTGGAAGCACTCTGCTCTTTATTCCTCATCCGATGGGGGAAGCCTGTTGTGTTAAATACTTCAACTTGGAACTTATTTCTTTAGTTTTTTTATTTCAGTGAAGTTTGTTCCATAGGAGAACACAACCACACCTTGAAGACAATACAAACTAAAGAGTATTATACAACCACCATATTAGAATTTTGCACATGGGCAATGATACAGACAACTCTCCAATAAGTGATGGTGACCCGGCCAATGAAAGATAGAGATCTCATTCAGAGACTGTATCCAGTCAGTTAGCTCAGTTGATCAGTGAAAAAAAATGTATACCTTAAATCGTAAAAGCTGGAGTACACAATGGTAACATTATTATTATTATTAGAATGATTATTAATATTATGATTATTATCATCAACAGAATAAGCAATAACCTGATCACTCACATCTTATTGAATCACTCCTCTTTGAGACACATTTCACCCCTACCTGTTGACACTGTGGCAGAAATATTCCTTTTTGTTGGCTTTCAAAATATTAAGGCTAAACAACATGGAGGTAGCTTAACCCTCCTGTTATGTTCATTTCTCAGGAACAGCAATAATGCTCCTGGGTCAATTTGACCCATGGCAGATTTAATTATCCAAACGTGTCAGAACTTTAAAAAATCCCAATAAATTGTTTTTAAATGTTATTATTAACTCCATTACTAACCATTTAAATCGTATTTTGGGCAATGGTGTTCTTTAATTCTCACAGATCATGGTTCAATGAGGATATCTCACTTGTTTTCAACGAAAATTCACATTAAAAGTGTTTTAAATCTACATTGGAAAAACCTAAATATGGATACAATAGTTTTACTTGACATAGATTTTGTTTTATTTTATTTTGAATTGTATTTTTTTTTGTGTGATGTTGATACATTAACTCGAGACACCTCTTCTGTCACATGCTGCAGATTTTTAGGCTGTTTTTAGCTGGTTTGGAAGGTATAAATTGCCTAAAATGTGTAGTGAACCATTTTAATTTTTTATGTTGATTTCACCTATTAAGCTAAGCAAAGATGTTTCATACTGAAAAAATACTTAACATTTTTGTTTTTAGATTTTTGAACTTTAAAAGGGGTCAATTTAACCTGCAACATAACAGGAGGGTTAAGGTATTAGATCCTGTCTTGCAATCTAGGAAACAGCAGCAGCAGAGATGGCGAGAGCATCTCTTCATTACCAATCTCCACAAAGTAACTTAAGCTATAAACAATAGTGAAAAAAAGCAACAATGATAAAAAATTGTGGATTTTGACTCATTTAATGTGTAAAGGTGTGTCAATAACTAACAAGAAGAAAAAGAGCTGAATGAGGACAGAAATGTCAACATCCTGCAGAAGTCCTGTTCACTTTCTCTAATGTTACCTTGTTCCGTTTAATGTGAATTTTTCTTTCGAGTTATAGTTTTGGGGCCCTGTATATGGGTCTGCTTAAGGACCACAAAGTAGTCAGACTGATGTTTTAACTTCATCGTAAATTCAAATGTTCAGTTTAATGTGATTACAAGTCCTTGTCATGGAAGTGTTGCTGACCATAGAACCCGAGGGACTATTTTTGAAAGTTTAACTAAATCACTTTCAAATAAATAAAATCATTTTCAATTTAACATTTTGTGTCAACATGTTTTGTCTTTAGCTGGTAGCTGTGTCATTAGTAGAGTGAGAGGAATCCTGCTCACCCTGTCAGGGTTCTACTTCACATAACCAACCGCTCTCTATACATTATTTTTTACATGTTTTTTTTATGATTAGTGTTGTCACTGTTATGCCTATTTCTTAAGCCTGATAGAGCCAATGAAACAGGCTTTTTTTCTTTTCTTTGTAGGGGCATTTCATTTATTGATTATTTAGTGGATGTTGAAAAAAAGTGTAAACAAATATCACAGACAAGCTTCTAAAATGCACTGCCAACCCTGTCCTTAAAAATCTGGGAACACAACTTTATTTGAAATAAGATATAATGTTGGACAAGAGTCACGAGCAATCAAACCCACTGCCAGGTTTTTAACAAACCCCGAGGGTAAAGCCACATTTATTTTGAAGAGGATACAAAACTGAACAGTAAAATTATTCCCTAACCTGCTGTAAACAATCATCACAGCTGATGGGTCTGCTGTACTTAACAATGTTTATGTACACAGGATTCCCATGAGGGAGGGATTATCATGTACACCCATGTAAAGCTTTACCTCCTCGTACCAAAGCTAATCTAGTGGCTTAAACACCACCTGTCTGATCACCCGATTGATCGCCAGACTTCTTTTTAGCAATGTTGCTGCACTCAGATACCTCAAAAACGCAAGTCGTAAGAGCTGCCATCAAAAAGGTTCTATCTTTGGTCAAAAACACACAAATAAAACTTACATCATTAAAAAAAAGTGAAGTCTTTTGAGAAGCTCTCTTTTGCTTTCTCGCTGAGGATTAAATAAGATCAACAAACACTGATGTTATGTTTGCTTTAAGATTACAAAGTACAATGCTACAACCAAGAAACAGTTGGTTTAGCTAAGCAATAAGACCAGATTCTGGGTGGGGGCTGCTAACACTGGTTATAAACAAACCCACCACCTCCCCCCCAAAATACTGTTAAGTATGCTGACAAACTAAAGTGTTAAGTTAACAAGTTCTGATTTCACGGTCTATTCTTTAGCCAGGAGCAGCAGCTTTCTCTTCCACCTGCTGCCTTTGGATGCAGCCAGGCAGTGCCGGGCAGTGATGGTGCTACAATTAGCAGCATTAGTGATTAAATGACTTCCCTTAGTAGCTTGGTGGTAGCCTTGCTGTTTCCTGAATCAAACAGCTTTTAAGCTGCTTTTAGCCTGGCACCTTTATTGATCAAGTAGTGCGGTATGTGATGTTGATCCCATAGACTGTATAAAATATGGACGTAGTGTCCGTGACGTCACCCATCTGTTTCTGAAGTGCTGTGTGACATAAAGAGGCGGGCTTTGAGCCTCCTAGTGAACAGCTACAGTGTTCCCGCCTGTCAATCAAGTCAGCTGTGCCTCTGATTGGAAGACTCGTAATCTCAATATCCTCGAAATTGCCAAGTTAGAAAAAATTCACCCCCTACAGTGTGTGCCGATTGAGAAATGAGCTATCCAGACTACACTTGTCTTTTGCACCAGGCTGTAAACATGTTTATTTCTGCTGTAAAGATCGGCTTTTTTTAATTGGTGTGTATGCGGTTTCCGGTACGTCTGGAGCCAGCCTCAGGTGGATCATCGATGAACTGCAGTTTTTAGCACTTCCACATTGGACTCATATTTTTAGACCGGAGGTTGCCGCTTGGGAAAAAGGTCAACTCCTTCAAAAATAACATGACAATTCCCGTAACATCAGCTTCATGTCCTCATGCTCCTCTTTGCTTTAGCTCAAATATGTCGTCCCAATGGTGGATTTTAAAAGCTTGCCATTTTCACACGGCTATACTTGATGACAATGCAGTATGTCGAACGCTAGAGGCCCTTCATTCATTAAATTCTAAGGGTATCATTTAGAGTTTGTGACTCCTTTAACCTCTGGACTCAACAGTCTTCCACTAAGCGCTAATGTTTTATGCATAGTTGCAAGATATCAGTGTTTCTCCAAAGGCACATGTATAGTCATCCTGTCAGTTTCTGTTTCTATTGATGGTGCTATTCCCATCACTCCATTTACCCAGAGCAGCCACACAGACGTGGCCCCATCCATTTCCAAGATAGTCTTTTTTGAAATGGTGTGTATGTGGTTTCCTGTACTTCTGGAGCCAGCCTCAAGGGGATCCTCAATGAACTGCAGTTTTTAGCACTTCTGCATTGGACTCATATTTTTAGACCGGAGGTTGCCGCTTGGTTGATCCTCAGTAGAGGGTCTGAAATCAAACTACTAAGAATCAGTACTGGACGTCATCCAATGCATGGATGTACGGAAACGCACTCAATGGATTATTTCTCTGGAGTCAGCATCAGCGTAGTGAAGCTTAATTTAACTTGTAGCATAGGTCACTACATTTTAGAAGTATCTTACACAACACATCAGTCAGGCTACTTGTTTTTTCCTGCTTTCAGGAAAGCTAAGCTAACCAGCTGTCGGATGTAGCTTCATGGTAAACCAGCAGACATCACAGCGTCCCAATCTATTCATCTTATTCTTGGCAAGAGAGCAACTAGGTTTACTTTGTCAAAGTGTCAAACTATTCCTTTAAGCAACGGCCAGGCAAAGTTTGGAGTAGCTGCTTCTGTGGATAAAAAGCACTGACACATATATCACATGGACACTTTATACTCAAGCAAAACACATTTTAGTCTTTAATCAGACAAACAACCCCCGAAAGCAGAAATACACCAACAGATGGTGGGTGTGCTGCATACACAGACAAATTTGGCTACCTAAGCAGATGTGTGCACAAACACAAACACACAAACAAACACACACACACTAAGAGCAAAATAACTGAGTTTCTAGAAGAGCCTTCATCAGAAATGGCTTCAAAATGTGGACAAGGGAACTGGCAACCAAACAGATGCGCGCCAACACACGCAATCAGTGCGAGAGGCGAGCGAGTCACCCCTCGTGAGCGCACGGAATCGCAGGGAACCGAGGGTCCTGTGTGTGTGGAGAAGTTGGATCTGGACCACGTGAAGCACAGAGCAGCAGGGGAGAGACGGAGGTGGAGAGCGAGGGAAAGAGGGGGAGCAGATGGGTCAGCCATCTGGTGGATGGAGGAAAAGGAGGGAGATGAAAAGAAGAGGGAGGGTGCGCTGGAGAGAGAGAGAGAGAGAGAGAGAGAGAGAGAGAGAGAGAGAGAGAGAGAGAGAGAGAGAGAGAGAGAGAGAAAGAGAGAGAGAGATAGAGAGAGAGAGAGAGAGAGAGTTGGAGGGATGTGTGAGGAGGGGAGAGTTTCATGGGAAATATTTGAGTGTGTGTGTTTGTGCATGTATGTGTGTGTGTGTGTGTGGAGAAGGAGTAAGTGTGTTGTGTTTGTGTGGGTTTATTTTTATGTGCGCAGCGAGGTTGGTCAGCCGAGACTCAGGTGCCAGCGGACAGTGCAGTTGAGTTACTCTGGCGTGCTGTTGAATACATTTATATCATACAAACACACACACACACACACACACACACACACACACACACACACACACACACACACACACACACACACACACACACTCACATTGATTGTAATCTACACACACAGTCACACACAGAGGACCCACTTTCAAATATGAATGTCCACTACATACATCTTACTAGTAAAATTTAATCAAACAGTCATTATGACTCACTGAAAAAGTAATAACATTAATTTACCAACAATTTTCCACCATTGATCCTCCTAATAAGTGTTGGCTGTGCCGTCCAAACCTATTACAGCTCATTTCTGTTTGCCAAAGAGCGTCCCTCTTTGTCCAAAAACCATTAAAAGCACATGAGCAATAATCAATGAGCGGCACCACGGCCCTTAACACACACACGCACGCACACACGCACACACGCACACACACGCACACACACGCACACAGTCCTTCTGCCAGATATACTCACTACAGCACCGAAATATGTATTAATATACAGCTGAAAATAGTCCCAACAAATGCCTGATTTCCTTCTATTCATGACAGATTGTGGCTGCAGACGGTCAGATATTACAGTCAGCAACCCACATTGTAGCACAATGTCCCCAGTTTATAATAATGTAGTGTCTATTTTGTCTTTCAGGAGTTACACATGGCTTTAGCAAAGCTGTTGTAAACTGTTGTAAACTAAAGTTAAAGCATCTTGATGCCGAGGAGACAAACTGTTTTAACTGAACAAGCTGGGACATGAGAAGTATGTCTGCTTTATATTTGAGAGAGGCCTCAAGTTATTATCATTCTTGCTAACTTAAAAATATATCCCATTTCTGAAGCATTGGGTTTATTGGCATTTGGCTGCTCCATTTTTTATGAACTCAAATTCAATGAGGGCCTTTCTCAGACTCTCGACTCATCTGAAGCATGAAACAACCAGTTGTCGACACCGGTGCGACCAGGACAACAGCAGAAGAACCCCAAAATGCAGACAGAGGGCTGTCTGCAAATCCATGGTTTATTCAAAGAGTATGGTTTTCAAAGCTTAGAGGAACACAAGGCAGGCAAGCAAGCAGGTAGAGACAGATGACAGGGATCCTGAAAACAGGTGTCATATTTAAGGCTGTGATACAGAGTGATATTGTAACATCCACAGACTGGCAGAGAAACAAAGGATCTACGCAAGTAAATATCCCTGTGATAAGTGCCTGAAGAGAGAATGAGCTACAGGTGGAGAGACAGATATGAGGACAGCTCAGGTAAGGGGAATGAAGGACAGATTAATCTGGAAATAAAAGAAAAGTCAGAGGGATTCTGGTGAGATGAGAGAAAGAGAGAGAGACAGAGACACACACACACACACAGAGAGTGAACACACTATTCAAGTTACTGTTTTTCACACTAACATTACCTGAACAACAACTGATTTAGCAAGCGTATTTCTAAAAACAACAATGTGCCACAGGAAGACAGAATCCTCCACATCAAACTATCGAAAAAGCCAGATTAGAAAAATAAGACTCCTCTTAGGGGATAATGCCTGAATCAAACTCTCACAGAACGGCCTCATCAGCTCAGATATAATGATGGATGATCATTGCTGAAATTCTCCTGAGTCGTTCGTCATTGTATTCCTAAAACATCTTTAAAGGATGGAAACAGCTGAGTGAGGGCACAGCTCTGACAGTGGACACAGGCAGTCAGTCAGTCAGAGAACTTTATTAATCCCAGAGGGCAGTTTGGTTTGCAGTGTGCCAGCTTGTCGATAAACAACACAAACAGACAAACAACACTCAGCAGTCAACATGTCAGTGACAACAGCAGTTCAAGATGGGGCTTGTCATAAAGAGTAAAAGAATGTTAAAATAGACTAGAATAACTTTTTTTAAAAACACAGTAGCCAGGAATAAATACTAAAAAAACACCTTATAAATACACAACTTCACAATTTCACAAGGACAACCTATAACAAACTGTTAAAAACTGCTATCAGCATTCAGAAGTGTGATGGCAGGAGGAATAAAACAATTTGCGTATCTGTTTGTTTTTCTGTGAGGAGCAAGATAGCACCGCCCTGAGGGCATTAAAGAGAACTCATTTGCTAGGATGTGTCCAGGTTGGCTAATTATCCCTCTGGCCTTATTAGTGATGCGGTTCCTCCAAAGGGAACCCAGATCCTGCTGCTGCTGTACATACACCAATAATTTTGTTCAGACTATTCTTGTCTTTCAAAGAGAGATAATGAAACCACTGGATAAAATGTTCTCTGAGACTCTAAAAGAATTTAGATTGCTCATCAGGTGCATCCTCTGTTGACCACATTTTAAAATCAGCTCTGTGTTTCCGGTGAATTTTAATTTGGAGTCAAACACTGTGCCTAGGTATTTGTAAGAATCCACAATGTGGACTTCACCTCTGTTGATAATGCTGGCTTTGGGTTTGGGGCAGTCTTTTCAGAAGTCAATAAGAAGCTCCTTGGTCTTATTCACATTAAGTTCCAAGAAGTTTTTGGGGTGAGGCTGGAGAGGTCCAGCTCTAGAGCCAGGGCGCACTGTCTGTGGGTTAGAGGGCTGAGGCTGGAGAGGTCCAGCACCCGAGCCAGGGCGCACTGTCTGTGGGATAGAGGGCTGAGGCTGGAGCTGTCCAGCACCCGAGCCAGGACGCACTGTCTGTGGGATAGAGGGCTGAGGCTGGAGCTGTCCAGCACCCGAGCCAGGGCGCACTGTCTGTGGGTTAGAGGGCTGAGGCTGGAGCTGTCCAGCACCGGAGCCAGGGAGCACTGTCTGTGGGATAGAGGGCTGAGGCTGGAGAGGTCCAGCACCGGAGCCAGGGAGCACTGTCTGTGGGATAGAGGGCTGAGGCTGGAGAGGTCCAGCACCCAAGCCAGGGCGCACTGTCTGTGGGATAGAGGGCTGAGGCTGGAGCTGTCCAGCACCCGAGCCAGGGCGCACTGTCTGTGGGATAGAGGGCTGAGGCTGGAGCTGTCCAGCACCCGAGCCAGGGCGCACTGTCTGTGGGTTAGAGGGCTGAGGCTGGAGCTGTCCAGCACCGGAGCCAGGGAGCACTGTCTGTGGGATAGAGGGCTGAGGCTGGAGAGGTCCAGCACCCGAGCCAGGGCGCACTGTCTGTGGGTTAGAGGGCTGAGGCTGGAGCTGTCCAGCACCGGAGCCAGGGAGCACTGTCTGTGGGATAGAGGGCTGAGGCTGGAGCTGTCCAGCACCCGAGCCAGGGCGCACTGTCTGTGGGATAGAGGGCTGAGGCTGGAGCTGTCCAGCACCCGAGCCAGGGTGCACTGTCTGTGGGATAGAGGGCTGAGGCTGGAGCTGTCCAGCACCCAAGCCAGGGCGCACTGTCTGTGGGATAGAGGGCTGAGGCTGGAGCTGTCCAGCACCCGAGCCAGGGCGCACTGTCTGTGGGTTAGAGGGCTGAGGCTGGAGCTGTCCAGCACCGGAGCCAGGGAGCACTGTCTGTGGGATAGAGGGCTGAGGCTGGAGAGGTCCAGCACCCGAGCCAGGGCGCACTGTCTGTGGGTTAGAGGGCTGAGGCTGGAGCTGTCCAGCACCGGAGCCAGGGAGCACTGTCTGTGGGATAGAGGGCTGAGGCTGGAGCTGTCCAGCACCCGAGCCAGGGCGCACTGTCTGTGGGTTAGAGGGCTGAGGCTGGAGCTGTCCAGCACCGGAGCCAGGGAGCACTGTCTGTGGGATAGAGGGCTGAGGCTGGAGCTGTCCAGCACCCGAGCCAGGGCGCACTGTCTGTGGGATAGAGGGCTGAGGCTGGAGCTGTCCAGCACCCAAGCCAGGGCGCACTGTCTGTGGCATAGAGGGCTGAGGCTGGAGCTGTCCAGCACCCGAGCCAGGGCGCACTGTCTGTGGGATAGAGGGCTGAGGCTGGAGCTGTCCAGCACCCGAGCCAGGGCACACTGACTTTGGGATAGAGGGCTGAGGCTGGAGAAAACTTCTTGGATCTTAATGTGAATAAGACCAAGGAGCTTATTATTGACTTCAGAAGGCATCTTCAGAAGAAACACATGACTGTTAATTCTCTAGTAACTGCAACTGGAGATCCCTCACAGACCTTTAGGATTGTTTGTTTCTTGGACATGCAGCTGCCTGCTGGTTTCTTCTCTCTGCAGAGGAGTCACTGCTAAGGACAGATCTCTCTCTTTTTCTTAAGCCTGAAATATTCAGCTGTTGGTGTTTGCTTATTTCTGATTACTTATTTGCTGCCATAAGCAAAACCTAATGCTGCAGCATCAAGTTAAAGACCGGAAAAGTTTCTAACAGCCAGAGAATTAAAATCAAGAGGATTATTTGAGACCAAATCAAGAAGATTATTTGATAAGAGTCCAAAAATGGGATCTGCTGTCGACACACTTTGATTTTAAAGAAAGAACAAAGATAGGATAAATAAATTGTACGCACGTGTGTGGAGGATTACAGTCTCTGCAGACAAAGCTGAAAGGGAGAAAACTACTTTATCTCTCTACGGCGATGATTAGGTTTTAAACCTGAAACGATTTAAACATTTCAACACGTCTCACCCAAAACAAAAATATAAAAAAGAAGAGTAAGACTTGAAACCAGGAGATCAAGAGCTAAATTTGCCATGTTTGGTGTAAGAAATATAAAACTTCAGTCCAACAACCAACAGGATGAGGAAAAGAGAAAGATTGAAGTGGAGGGATGTAGAAACCGAAGCCTGGCTCAGATGTAATAATACTCAGTTGGGCTCCCTGACGCCAATCCTCATATTTTTGATCACTTCCCAGAAGATGTATTTTTCATGGGAATCACAGCTGAAATTTACATTTTAACTTGGGCCCTGTGAAGTGGAACTGACCCACAGAAGTGAAAATAATTGCTAAACCATCTGGCCATCGAGTCCGCCCCGTCCTCAGAAACATGGCGACCTGCAGATTGAAGACATCAGAGCAGCGGCTCAGACCTTCTGCCCAGGATCACACACATATTGGTTATTTGGCTCGGGCCACCGCGGCTCTGCTTAACTTTGACAGAGATAGATTCAGTATGATATGAATGAATAATAATTATTATAATGTTATGGATATTATTGCACCTCATTCTTGTAAATGTCAGAAGGCTCCTGTTTAATGATGTTGCACATGAATGAATGGATGAACATGAATAAATTACACTGTGAGTGTTATAAAAAAAGCTACAACCTTGTGTAGAGATGGTTTATCTATGATTGGTGGTTAACCTTGACAATGCTTAATACTGTGCATAGATTATAATTATATTAAGTAGTTCATTTCAGCGACATTTTCACAAATCATTGATGGGTGTGAAGACTTAGGAAGCAGACAGAGGGGTTCCATATTGTAGTTTGGGGATTTTCTGTCAGTGGCTAATTTAACACAGTTTCTGCTTTTTTCACAGTAATTACAAATTTACTGAAGAGCGGTGTTTCCCTACTTCTACATGAGACGTGAGGATTTTATGATCATCAGCCGCCAGTTTAGCATAGATAACAGCACACAAAGCTCTTTAATAGAAATCTTATGCTTTTAGTAACAAAAGGTGTTATATTGCAGAACAACTCTTCAACTAACAAAGAGATAACATCCAGAAATGCACATGCCCACTAACCTCCAGCTCTCTGTAAGATGGACACTTACCTAACCTGTTATATTTAGAGAGATTGAGCATTAAACTACTCTATGTTTTTATGATAGCCCACTAGATGTAATGTACACAACCCTGGGTTGTTATTTTGAGTGGACCAACCAACAGATCTGAAGCGCTGTTTGGAAGCCAATCGTCGGCGGGAACCATATTTGACATGCTGAAGTCAACCTAACTTCTGTCGAGGGAAAGAGGCGGGCTTTGAGCTTCCTCGCCAACAGCTTCAGTGTTCCCGCCTGTCAATTAAGTCAGATGTGCCTCTCAGAATGAAAAACTCGTAATCTTAATATCTTCAAAATTGCTGCATTATAAAAAAATTCACCCCCCATAAAGTGTGTGCCAATGAAGAAATGAGCTATCCAGACTACACTTGTTTTTTGTACCAGGCTGTAAACATGTTTATATCTGCTGTAAAGATCGTCTTTTTTGAGTAATGGAGGGGGCGTTTCCGTGAAGCGCGTATCAAGGCTTGCTTCATTGAGGTGAGGAGCCGAAAATAATGACGTCGGAAGCCTCACTGCCCGGCTGTACCACATGACTGCTTCTGCAAGTGGTTCAGATTTTGCTGCAAGGTTTGACAGCAATATAAACCCATCAGGCTCCATTCAAAATGTGGGTTTTTGATGGAGATTTGCGGTCAGTTCAGAGTTCGGATAGAGTTTTGATAGTTTGGATACTAGAGTTTGGATAGTGTTTTTATAATTTGGAGAGTTTAGAGAGAGAGAGAAAGTTTTGTTTGAAGATTTAGGAGTGAGGAGAAGAGGACAGGTAAGACAGAGCCAGCTAGAAAGAGGAGAGTACGGTGCATACCTTATAGAAATCCTGTGCGGACTTGGGCTAATGGTTAAGTTGCACGTCAATGAAACATTTGGCCTGGGTTGAAGTCCAGCTTGCAGCTTTTTTACTGCATTTTTCCCCCACTCTCTCCCAGTTTCTACACTGTCATCTCCTCTATAAATAAAAGGTGTCAAAGCCCAAAAAATATAACTTAAAAAAAAAGAGAAGGATTTCCCCTGTGTGGTAACATTTTGATTTAATAACTCCTAATAACACAAGCATTTTCAGTGCCCTCTTCCTAGTTCCACAATCTTTCACTGTCCTCTGCCTGCTTAAGCCAATTCCATTTTCCTAAAGTGACAGAAAAATACAATTACACAACCTGCCATATCATATGATACTACCATTTTGGGAAAATGTACACACACAGAATACATTCAAAAATATTTTATCATACACATATATGATCATTTATGTACAGAAATTATTTGATCATACATTTATTGTAATTCATAGTCATTCCCATAACAGACACAAAAATCAGTGCATCACACATTATGTAGTTAAGATCCAGCTGCCTGTGATTACACACCTGGCCAGTAGGTGGTTTCGTGTGCACATGAAGCTTCAACAGATGAACCCTAGTGATGTTAGAGATGTGCCGAAGCTTTGAAGCGTGTTGAGTATTTGAGGGGGCGTTTCCGCGAAGTGCGTATCGAGGCTTGCTTCATTGAGGGGAAGGGCCTAAAATGATGACGTTCGAAGCCTCGCGATCCGCCTGTACCACGTGACTGATTCAGCAACCGGTTTGCGGGTTTGGTGCGCGATTCGAAATATAAGGGGCAGCGCACAGTCACAACCTTACCCCTAATTTGTTTCCACTTTCCCTTTTGACCCGGCCATTGTATCATAAAGACAGACACCAAATTAAGACGTTCATTATTTATTTGTTGGCATCACAAACATCATTCACTTATTCAATTCAAAGCTCCACACACCAAAGGGATGGTGTCATTATAATCACTGCGCTTATAGTAAATTTATTGTCCACTTGATGGCGCTGTGGAGCAAATGGAGCACCATGAAGCTTCGGCCCATGAGTGAACCAATTGGATGGAAAGCCTCAATGCTTCAAGAAGCTTCATCTCGCCATCACTAATGAACCCTTTCTCAAACCAATTGTCTCAAGAGGTTTGATGCCTCATGAGGCTTCATCTCACCATCACTATTTACAAGGAACAAAGTGAGGAGGAACAAAAAAAACCCAACTCAAAAAACTACTTACAAAAGAAACAATCATACACAGTTTCAGTGGACAGACACTGCTATGCAAGCTACCTCCTTCATGCCAGACAAAAAAAAACTGCCAGAGGGAACTCAACACAGCCCTCTTATATAGCTAGTGACTCCTCCCACTGGGCGTCACTAATTGCCAAAAGTCGTAACAAACATTACCTTTTAACAATTAAAACAACAACAACAAAACCAACAATACAAACCCCAATAACGATACATTTATCACAATATTCTGGTAGTAATTTACTTTACCTTAAACCCCGTTTTTAGGAGGTAAAATACCCCAACATACAAACATTTTATTTCCACACCCATTTTTCGCCCGCCATATGCCCTACTTAATATGCGGAAACAGGAGGCTCTGTTTCCGCGGATTCCACGCACCCAGCGGTAAGTGATGCTGCGTGTGCTGTAGTGTTTGAGTGTTGAGTGTAGTGATGGCAAGATGAAGCTTCATGAAGCATTGAGGCTTTCCATCCAATTGGTTCACTCATGGGCCGAAGCGTCATGGTGCTCCATTTGCTCTACAGCGCCATCAAGTGGACAATAAATGTAAAATAAGCACAGTGATTATAATGACACCATCCCTTTGGTGTGTGAAGCTTTGAATTGAATAAATGAATGATGTTTGTGATGCCAATACATAAATAATGAACTTCTAAATATGGAATCTGTCTTTATGATACAATGGCCAGGTCAAAAGGCAAAGTGGAAACAAATTGGGAAGGAGGTTGTGACTATGCACTGCCCATTATATTTCGAATTGCGCACCAAACCCGTTGCTGAATCAGTCAAGTGGTACAGGTGGCTCGCGAGGCTTCGAACGTCACCACATACGTCATCAACACAGGCCTCGATACGCGCTTCAAAGAAATCTTCCTGGATTACTCGGCACATGCTTTGAAGCCTCGACACGGGAGAACACATCACTAGTTGAGTGTATGCGTAATAAAACAATAGGCCTTCAGGTGTTCAACCCTGGCGACGCTATGTAACAGAGAGGGACAGCGGAATACTGGAGTTGGTGAGAAAGGGGAAGGGAAAGTTTGTTGGTTCAAACCTGGAGGCTGTGGAGGAGAAGAACAATGCTGTGATTGCATGAGATGAGAATGAATATACGAAGTGATTGTTTACTGAGCACTGAAGTATCGGTCGCCGCTTGCGCCAGACACACATTTTTCTGCAGCTGAAGAATTCTTACAGTAGAATTGATACATTTGTTAGAGTGAACTCAAGTTGTTTCCAGAAGAGAGGCTGAGTTTATGCTGTCCTGTCACCCCTAAACTGTGATCTATAAAAGAGGGTGTAGCTTTTCCTGCTGACTACAACAGAAACCTAAAAACATTCACTGCAGTTCCCAGAGTCCAAAACATTCCCCGAAAGTCATTTAAATTCTTCTTCAAATTTATGAGGCAAAGTTTTTCTTTGTATCTCTTCAGTAGCTGAAAATATTTTCACCATTCAAACTGAAACTTCCATCATTTTGTTCTTTGAGGTTAAACTGCATTGTTTACCAGGGAACATCAGACCTGGAAACATAGGAGTTGATGGGATTAGTCATTAGAAAATAACTGCCAAGCTCTGAATCCCTCATGCTACTTTGTGCGAAATGTAATCAGAGTCCTCGAGCACATTATCCGTTTATGTTTCACTGCACATCTTGTCAGATGATGGAACATAAATGCAGTTTGCTGGTTCAGACCAAATTACACAAATTAAAAATTGCATACATTTGTTTACATTTCTGTAATACTGTAAGCAAAAAAAAAGTGGGTTACAAGTTTTGCTAAAGAGGTTTTGGATGCCGTACTTATTCCCTTGTTTTAGTATTTTAGAATACTATACCCCTCATACGAAAAACATGAGACTATCTCCAACAGAAAGTGTTCATGCTCATTTAACCTTTAAAAACAATAATTTCCTCTCCATGTGTGAAGTAGAACAACCACTGTAGAGACTCACTTAAACAATCCCATTGTTTGTCTCAATGAGTCACTGAGGGTTGAATTTTGAAACTAGTTTGGCCGGTGCTTTAAGTGGGCCAGGACGATCTGGTATGCAGTGCTAGCTGCCAGTACTTGGTCCTGTCCTCTCTTTACCACCTCTTCTTGGTTATTCATAAAAGCTGCTAAAACACATTACCCATGGTGCACTTCGTGAGGCTCATGTCCTTTTGCACGGACTTATTAAGGGGAGGGGCAGGCGTGGCAGACATTAAGGGCTTACCCCAAACCTAGGAGGGTTATGTCCACTTATCATATCTACTTTAACTTTTAACGTTTAAAGGAAATCTGAAAAATGTTATACTTCTTTGTATAATTTAACTTTGAAATGTAACTAAAAAAAGTGGTAACATAAATCTTTTGAACTTTCAGGACTCAGGAGGATGTTTGTCAAAAGTCCCCATTTAAAGCAACAATCAAAGAAAACCTTCCACAGTGAAAGCAAAGAAGCTACTTGTAGAATGTTGAAACACAACCTAAATAGTTGATTGCAATAGCGCCACCTCTGACAGGGCAAAAAGCCAAACATGGTTTAGGATTTCATGGTGGCCACTGGGGCAGCCAATCAGATTTCAGGAGTGTGTCTACTGGCTGCTTAATTCTGTCACATACCCCCTCTACTGTCTAATTAAGGGCATGCACGTCACCCGGCAAGTCACCACGTCAACCCTAATCCTAGGGTTAGGGTTAGGGTTAGGGTTAGGATTATGATTAGGGTTAGGGTTAGGGTTAGGGTTAAGGTTATGATTAGGGTTAGGATTAGGGTTAGGGTTAGGGTTACGGTTAGGATTAGGGTTAGGGTTAGGGTTAGGGTTGTTATTAGGGTTAAGGTTATGATTAGGGTTAGGGTTGTGATTAGGGTTAGGGTTAGGGTTAGGATTAGGATTAGGGTTAGGATTAGGGTTAGGATTAGGGTAAGGGTTAGGGTTGTGATTAGGGTTAGGTTTGTGATTAGGGTTAGGGTTAGGGTTGTGATAAGGGTTAGGGTAAGGGTTAGGATTAGGGTTAGGGTTAGGGTTGTGATTAGGGTTAGGATTAGGATTAGGATTGTGATTAGGGTTAGGGTTGTGATTAGGGTTAGGGTTAGGGTTGTGATAAGGGTTAGGGTAAGGGTTAGGATTAGGGTTAGGGTTAGGGTTGTGATTAGGGTTAGGGTTCTGATTAGGGTTAGGGTTAGGGTTGTGATAAGGGTTAGGGTAAGGGTTAGGATTAGGGTTAGGGTTAGGGTTGTGATTAGGGTTAGGGTTAGGGTTAGGGTTAGGATTAGGATTAGGATTGTGATTAGGGTTAGGATTAGGGTTAGGGTTAGGGTTAGGGTTAGGGTTAGGGTTAAGGTTATGATTAGGGTTAGGATTAGGGTTAGGGTTAGGGTTAGGGTTAGGGTTACGGTTAGGGTTAGGGTTAGGGTTAGGGTTAGGGTTAGGGTTAGGGTTAGGGTTAGGGTTGTTATTAGGGTTAGGGTTAGGGTTAGGATTAGGGTTAGGGTTAGGATTAGGGTTAGGGTTAGGGTTAGGGTTAGGATTAGGATTAGGGTAAGGGTTAGGGTTGTGATTAGGGTTAGGGTTGTGATTAGGGTTAGGGTTAGGGTTGTGATAAGGGTTACGGTTAGGGTTAGGGTTAGGGTTAGGGTTAGGGTTAGGGTTGTTATTAGGGTTAGGGTTAGGGTTAGGATTAGGGTTAGGGTTAGGATTAGGGTTAGGGTTAGGGTTAGGGTTAGGATTAGGATTAGGGTAAGGGTTAGGGTTGTGATTAGGGTTAGGGTTGTGATTAGGGTTAGGGTTAGGGTTGTGATAAGGGTTAGGGTAAGGGTTAGGATTAGGGTTAGGGTTAGGGTTGTGATTAGGGTTAGGATTAGGATTAGGATTGTGATTAGGGTTAGGGTTAGGGTTAGGGTTAGGGTTGTGGTTAAGGTTAGGGTTGTGATTAGGGTTAGAGTTGTGATTAGGGTTAGGGTTGTGATTAGGGTTAGGGTTAGAATTGGGGTTAGGGTTGGTGTTAGGGTTATGATTAGGGTTAGGGTTAGAATTGGGGTTAGGGTTGGTGTTAGGGTTATGATTAGGGTTAGGATTAGGATGAGGGTTAGGATGAGGGTTAGGATTAGGGTTAGGATTAGGGTTGTGATTAGGGTTAGGGTTGTGATTAGGGTTAGGGTTATGATTAGGGTTAGGGTCTTGATAAGGGTTAGGATTAGGGTTAGGGTTGTGATTAGGGTTAGGGTAAGAATTGGGGTTAGGGTTATGATTAGGGTTAGGGTTATGATTAGGGTTAGGATTAGGGTAAGGGTTGTGATAAGGGTTAGGTTTAGGGTTGTGATTAGGATTAGGGTTAGGATTAGGGTTAGGGTTAGGGTTAGGGTTAGGGTTAGGATTAGGGTTAGGGTTAGGGTTAGGATTAGGGTTAGGATTAGGGTTAGGGTTAGGATTAGGGTTAGGGTTAGGGTTAGGATTAGGGTTAGGATTAGGGTTAGGGTTGGGGTTAGGGTTATGATTAGGGTTAGGGTTATGATTAGGGTTAGGGTTAGGTTTAGGGTTAGGGTTCTGATTAGGGTTAGGGTTAGGATTAGGGTTAGGGTTGTGATTAGGGTTAGGGTAAGGGTTATGATTAGGGTTATGATTAGGGTTAGGGTTGTGATTAGGTTTAGGGTTATGATTAGGGTTAGGGTTAGGGTTAGGGTTGTGATTAGGATTAGGGTTAGGGTTATGATTAGGGTTAGGGTTAGGGTTATGATTAGGGTTAGGGTTAGGATTAGGGTTAGGGTTGTGATAAGGGTTAGGGTTTGGGTTAGGCTTAGGGTTGTGATTAGGGTTAGGGTTAGAATTGGGGTTAGGGTTGGGGTTAGGGTTGTGAATAGGGTTAGGGTTATGGTTAGGATTAGGGTTAGGGTTAGGGTTGTGATTAGGGTTAGGATTAGAACCAGAACTAAGTTTAAATAAACAACCAGAACCAAACTCAACCAGAACCGAACCAAACCCGAACCGGAACCGAACCAGAACCGTACCGGAACCGAACCAGAACCGAACCTTACCAGAACAGAACCGTACCAGAACCGAACCGTACCAGAACCGAACCGGAACAGAGCCTTATCAGAACCGAACCAGAACCGAACCAGAACCGAACCAGAACCGAAACAGAACCAGAACAGAACCGTACCAGAACCGAACCGAACCAGAACCGAACCGGAACAGAACCGGAATAGAACCGTATCAGAACCGAACCGTACCAGAACCGAACCAGAACCGAAACAGAACCGTACCAGAACCAGAACAGAACCATACCAGAACCAACCTCAAGCAAACCCAACCATAACCTAACCAGACCCGAAACAGAACCGTACCAGGACAGAACCAGAACAGAACCTGACTCGAACTAGAACCATACCAGAACTGAACCACAACCCAACCAGAACTGAACCAGAACCCAACCAGAACCGAACCGTACCAGAATCCAACCAGAATCGAACTAGAACAGAACCCCACCAGTACCGAACCAGAACCGAACCAGAACAGAACCGAACCAGAACCGTACCAGAACCGAACCAGAACAGAACCGTATCCGAACCGAACCGTACCAGAACCGAACCAGAACCAGAACAGAACCGAACCAGACCCGAACCAGAACCATTCCAGAACCAAACCAGAACCATACCAGAACTGAACCAGAACCGAACCATACCAGAAGCGAACCTTACCAGAATCCAACCAGAATCAAACTGGAACAGAACCAGAACCCTACCAGTACCGAACCGAACCAGAACCGAACTCAAGCAAACAGAACCAGAACCGAACTCAAGCAAACAGAACCAGTACCAAACTCATGCAAACAGAACCAAACTGGAGCAAACATTATTAATGTCCTCAGGTTGGCATTGAGAAAAGTCTGATGCCTCAGCTTGTATGGGCTTATCCGATTTCTCCTCTCAGTGAGTATTTGCCCGGTCTTCAAGAAGACTCTCTCTGAAGGAACAGATGTAGCCAGGATACACAGCCTCCCCTCCATCACCTGTATCCTATATCCTCACATATGATTGGCCGCATGGCCGCCATGCTGACCAATCAAAAGTTCTGCTGTGAGCAGAGCTGGGGCTGAGCACTGTGAGAGCTGAGCAGCGAAGGAAAAAAATGGGAGCCGGCTCTCTCTCGATGCAAGCCGGCTCTTCTGATTCACTATAAAGCATTAGCTCTCAGATCAGCTTTTCATCATGACACATCACTAGTGTCTGAAGCGCTGTATTGAAGCCAATTGGCAGCGGGAGTCATATTGAAAATGCTGAACTCTACCTAACTTCTGTAGAGATAGTGTGAGGTAAAGAGGCGGGCTTTGAGCCTCCTCGCCAACAGCTACTGTACAGTGTTCCTGACACCTACAGTTGCCCTTTGTTCTGGAATAGTTTTTTGTCTCCATCCATGCTATAAGTGTCTACTTTGCTGATGTGTTCCAATATTCTAAAGTAAAGAAGGTGGTGCTGAATGAATGTAATTTCCTCTCTGTATTGATCAACCAACCAACAACTCCAGCACCAACTCCTTTACTGCCTTTATTTTCTTTCTTCGACAGCCACTGTCCTCTCCTCTCTCTGTTGTCTGATGGAAGTGGAGTCACCTTGTTTTCATGGCTCTCCAGTAGAGTCCTGAAGGCCGGATTTCTGCTTTGCACCACACACAAAAGCTACTGTAGTTTCTATAGCCTGAAGGAACATGAGATAGAAGCATGGTGATGCAGAGGTTCTTCATTTATGTGAAGCAATAATGTAGTTTTTTTAAATAAATGTTTGTTGTAAAAATGCATCACAAGTTTTGACATAATAATAATAATAACAATAACAATAACAATAATAATAATAATAATAATTTATTTATATAGCGCTTTTCAATACAAGTAACAAAGTGCTTTACAGTGGGCAATAAAATCAAGAAGATGTGCGAAGCAAAATGAAGTGATAAAAAATAAAATAAAATAAAAGCTTAAGAACATACAAACTTATAAAACAGACCCTTAAAATCAGCGCTAAAATTAAATAAAATCACACAATAAAAGCTTTCCTGTAAAAATGTGTCTTGAGTAATGACATAAAACATAAAACGGGACTGATGCTGCAACTCTGATCTTCTCTGGCAGGCTGTTCCAGAGTGTAGGGGCCCTGACTGAAAAAGCCCTGTCCCCTTTGGTTTTCAGTCAGGTGGTAATGGTAATGCACATGGTAATCTGTTTATTTCACGTCCATAATAAAGACTCCAATAATGAACCATTAAATCCAATACAGACTAAACATTAAGTAGATACACTCTACCAAACTCACTGTGAAATGCCGACATGGTTGACACCTTGTTAGCTTTCTTCACAACCTTGCTCCAATCACATGGAGCCTTGGCTTTCTGCCCAGCATAAGCCAAGACACATGGGGGGGATGCACAGACTCAGATGTGAGTGTGCACAAGCCATGTATCAAAACATCAGTTTACACCTTCACAGGTATTTGTTCAGTTATGTTCACAATGCACAGATGAAGAAAAAACTTCACAACTCCCCCTCATACATTTGCAAAGAACATCGCTTCTTCAGCAGTACTCCCACACATAAACAGAGGTCAGGACCTCAACACACTTTGTACATAGTTTCTTGTAGATGTGGAGCTGTTTTTCTAAGTTAAAATATAAATAGAAAAGCTTAAATACACATACAGTAAAATTAAAAATACACAAAGCTTGTGGCGGTTACTATGATGCAACAAAAGACATGACATGGTATGTTAGAGTTAATGACAGCGGCACAGAGAGAAGCAGAAGTAAAAGAAGATGAAAGTGAGAGATAAGTAAGACAAGCGATGGAGAAAAGATAAGTGACAGTGCTGGAGAAAAAAAAGAGGGAGGCAGATGGTTTGATGAGACAGAAAAAGTGATAGGCAGGATGAGAAGAAAGACAGAGAAGGAGGCAGAGAGGGTGATGATGTAAAATGGAAACCCAGAAAAAAAAACGTCTGGTTGGGCTGAAAAGATCAAAGAAATCACACTTCCAAAAGACTAGATGTCAGAAAATGGAGACCAATTTATTGTGGATGGCAGGAAGTCTGACTCCACCTGTAAATTACACTCTGTCAGCCCGAGCAGAGCCGAAACAATGGCGGCTTCTGATGAAAGAGAAAGAGAACATGATGGGAAATGACTTTTTTACACACAGGTATGACAAAGAGTCTACTTTCACATTCCACTCTCAGCCAGATTACTTTGTATTCAGCTCACAGGGTCCACCTTCACCACAGTATGGATTACACTAATGCAATAATTATTGTTAATGTTATCACAGGTATGGACAAACTATCACTGTTAGCTGCTCAGCCACTGTCAACTCTATTCTCTCTGTGTGCAGGAAAAATTAAGCAGCATGTAATTTGTTCAAACTTTATTCCCTCCCTGCTTGGACGCTTGCTGATTATCATCATTACTGTCATTATCACTCACTTGGCTCTTGTTGTGTTTGTTGTCCGTGAGCACGTTTTGTCTTGCAAGCCTGTCCGGAGTGATGCAGATGTATTCCTGCTTTTTTTCTCCCCTTTTCCCTCTTATGTTATAATATCTCTAATGATATTTATTCAGGTGTGTACTCTTAGTTGTTTTGGTATTCCGGTGTGGTCGTTACCTCCTGGGACACAGAGATGACGAATCTTTACCTTCGGGAACGGAGACTCGAAAGAGGGGAACGCACGAAAGCCTTCTATCAGCTGGCAGCTTGACATTGAGCCTGTACGTTTGAAGATGAAAGATGACACAGACACACACACACACACACACACACACACACACACACACACACACACACACACACACACACACACACACACACACACATTTTCAGATGCTGGATACATTTTCAGGCATTTCGAGCATTAACAATGAGTAGTGAGACAATTCTACAAAATTCAGTTTGAAATTCAAAGGAAGACTTCAATTATTAATGGCAGATGAAAGAGTCCTTCTAAAGGTATTCGCTCTCCTTGTGTTTTTTTCCATTATGTATTTATAAGAGCGTCATGCAGGGCTCTCAGTTGGAGAATGATATTTCAGATTTATTGATACAAATAAAGGAAATCATGTTTTGCATCATAGAGGTTAAATGAACTTCGATCAATCAAGTCACATCAATATGTTTTGCTTACTCCTCCCATTTTCAACATTCAAACACTTGTTAAATATAAAAGCTAATTAGTGAGATTGCATATACCATTTTACAGCAGTTCAGGTGTATACTCAATTCTGATTGGCTGCAGGATTTACGTTATTGCCTGATAATACCCAGGTTGTATATTGTTCCAGTAAAAACTGCTTGTACGCCGTTTACCTATAATAATGCTGGCTACATATCATCCTGTATGTCAAATAAGTAAACATAGCTGAAAAGGACCCAGGGAAATCTTTCACTTAACTTGTTTTCACGCTCATATACCACTCCAACCTTGAGTTATTTCAACACTTACCTTATTGACCTCAATATAATGTTTTTATGCCACAATACGTCTATAATGTGGGATAGTCTTGTATTTGGGGTTCTGTTATAACATGTTAAGCTTCGTTACAACACATGGCACCACTCCCCCATAAAGCGTTTACACCCTTCATGACTGAGACTGGCTGTCACTCACCGCTACGATGCCAAGTGGATGGAAGATGGAGCAACACGGTGAACAATGTTGTTCAACTAAAGGACAAGTTCATCAAAACCTAGGGGGGTGGAGTTATGATGCTTATTGAAAAGATAAAGGTTAGCAATGCAGCCGAAACATCAACCATTCAGCAGCTAAGAAAAATGGTGTCACAGAGTGTAATGTAAAATTGGTGAACCAAAAAGATCACCCTAAAATGTGCGTGTATGTGTCTCCTTATAAACATAACAAAGGTTCGCTCATTACCATACCCATCATCCATCCAACAAACTGCATGTTATTTAATGTTTGTTGTGATAAAATACTGAGAGGCTACTATACTTCATTTACACACGTAATCATTTTTTGTCAATTCAAATCTAATATATGCATTTTAAAACATATATGATGTGTTTCTTTAATCCCTATTGTTATAATCATTTTACCACCATGTTACAAAAGGGGTCAGAAGAAAACAACATGATGGCTTGAGTTGCAAAGATGATTCAGGTGCTTTTATTTTGAAAAACATTGAGAAATATAATTCAAATGAATATTTGACAAAAATGACACAAACCAGAAATATATATGCAGACAAGAGGAAAAAAAGAAGAAAAAAGAAGAAAAGAAAAAAAAAAAAAAAAAAGAGAAATATTACGGAGCCCCTAAAGTGACATGTGCAGAATTTTTTTTTTGGAAAGTATCTCGTGCGCACGAGATACTTTCTCGTGCGCACGAGATACTTTCTCGTGAGCACCAGATACTTTCTCGTGAGCACGAGATACTTTCTCGTGAGCACCAGATATTTTCTCGTGAGCACCAGATACTTTCTCGTGCGCACGAGATACTTTCACGTGCGCACAAGAAAGTTTCTCGTGCGCACGAGAAAATATCTGGTGCTCACGAGAAAGTATCAGCCAATCATAGTGTAGATTCCAGGGTATGTGGTTGTGAAGCGATCCCTTTAGCCATGCCCGAGACCAGATCACACCGAGACCAGAACGCACCGAGACCAGAGCGCACAGAGACCAGAGCGCACCGAGACCAGAGCGCACCGAGACCAGAACGCACCGAGACCAGAGCGCACCGAGACCAAGACTAGTCGATATCATCCCGCATTTAGGCAGTTATTTAATGAGGACTATGTTTGATCCTTTGTTACAATGGGTAGCCTGTCTGCAAACGTTTTATCCTCACCCTGTTACTGTATTATTGATCAGTCTGACGTTCGTTTACCTGCATATGAAAAGTGCGCACGAGAAAGTTTCACGTGCGCACGAGAAAGTATCTGGTGCTCACGAGAAAGTATCTGGTGCTCACGAGAAAGTATCTCGTGCGCACGAGAAAGTATCTGGTGCTCACGAGAAAGTATCTCGTGCGCACGAGAAAGTATCTCGTGCGCACGAGAAAGTATCTCGTGCGCACGAGATACTTTCCAAAAAAAAATTTCTGCACATGTCACTTTAGGGGCTCCGTAAAAATATAATTCAATGTATGCAGAAAAAAAGGAAAAAACTAAGAACATTTGTTTTACACATAAGATCTGTCCAGAAGCTGCATTTATCTCATTTACATCCAACCACTGACTGATTTATTGAGAGCCAAAGGGGCCAGAAGCTTTGAATGCTCAGCCTCTTCCTTGAGACCAACCAACTGCTGAGTGCATCAATTAACTCTGATTTACAACATTAATTCAACACAACTGACATTTTTACTCCAAACAAACGTAATTTATCATCTGACCATTTCACAATCAAATATTTTGTATAAACCCACAACTTTCATTACAAAAGATCGTAACCAATGACCCAATTAAACATGCCGTCTTCCATCATCAGCACAACTGAGTGTGACTTCCCCTCTTCCTGTAAACGAAAGCACTCACCCTCAGCTCAGGATCAAACCTGGAGGCTGTGGAGGAGCAGAACAATGCTGTGATTGGTGAGATGAGAATGAATATACGAAGTGATTATTAACTGAGCGCTAAAGTATTGTACAAACGTTGTATTTTGTGTGTGTGTGTGTGTGTGTGTGTGTGTGTATTTTGTGTGTGTGTGTGTGTGTGTGTGTGTGTGTATTTTGTGTGTGTGTGTGTGTGTAGATAACCAGGCGTGAGTGCTTTGTCATGTTCTGTTCTCAGCAGTGACGTCTTTGTCACATACAATAATAATAATAATCATAATAATTGAAAGGACTTATATAGTGCTTTTGTAAGCACTCAAAGTAGCGTCACTTGAAGTGCAATAGTATATATAAATATATATATACATATAAAATACAAAAAACAGAGGTGGGGAGGGAGTAGAGGTCATGTTCTTTTTTTGAAGAGGGAGGTTTTGAGTTGATTTTTAAATGAGTGAGTAGAGTCAGAGTTGCAGATGTTTAGGAGGAGAGAGTTCAAGAGAGTTGGGGCAGCAATGGCAAATGTTCTCTCCCCCAAGGTGCGGTGCTTGGTCTCGGTGATGGGGGATAGGAGATTAACATCTGATGATCTGAGGCGGTGAGATGGGGAGTGGGGTTTCAGGAGGTCAGTCAGGTATGAGGGGGTGAGGTCACTGAGGGCTTTGTAGGTGATGAGCAGGATCTTGAAGTGGATTTGGTGCTGTATGGGGAGTCAGTGGATGTGCTGAAGGATTGGTGTGATGTGAGCTTTATACACATTTGAAGTGTTGGTTTTATCGCTGTTACAGATGAAAATAAAAAAACAACAACAACAACAACAACAACAAGATTTGGTCTTCAAAGAGTCATCTTATGATGAAGATTGCCTTATATTTGGGTCAATATGATGATTTGACTGTAAGAGAGGATGATAACCATGATGACCTATGATGCAGCTTAAGAAAAAACCTTAAAAAAAGGGAAAACATTTGTTGTAAACAACAGCTTGGGGACAATTCATGTTACTACTTATAGCAACATGAATCTTTCACATCTGCCTCGTCTCAGAATTTAGAGAGGACGTTAAGCCAATGATGTTCCTAACATTCTAAGTTTAGTAGCTCAACACGATTTGCTTTTGCTATTGTACATCAGATTCATTCAACCCTTACTGTGTGGTGACAGTACACATCGCTATGTTTGGTTATATAGATAGATAGATCTTTATTTTTCCTTAATAAGGAGATTTGTTGTCACCGTCTGTACAAGAATACATGTATGAACACAAATAAACAATAACATACACCCAGCCTCACAACAATGGTGCACATAATCCCACATACAGTATATACACACCGAACACATATAACACACCGGACACATTACATGGGCATTTTATTTAGCAACACGGGACAAAGCTTCTGCCAAACCGGGCTCGCCTACAGTATGGGGATCTGTATCTGCGACCAGATGGGAGTAGTGTGAAGACTGAGTGGAGGGGGTGTTGGGGGTCCAATGTTATAGTGCGTGCTCTGCATTTGATGGCACTGTTGTTGAGGTCGGACAGGTTGGGTGCCTTTTGGAATTTTCTACCGCATGCATTCTATCGCAAGTCTCTTTGAAGCGTACTTAATTTCCAAGACATTTTGAGTTGTTGAATTTTTGAAATATGGTCTCTTTATATATTGGAATTGTATTTGCTTTGCATCAACCACACCATTATTACCATTGACTGGACGAAGATACGGATGACGCACCTCCAGGGCTCTCAATCATGATGCAACATCCACCGTTTTTAGCATCAAATAACTCATTAAAACTAAACTTATCTGGTGTCATGCTAATCAATTTGCATATAACAGTCATGATGGAAAGCATGCTTGAGAAAAATGCATTTTAAGTGTTTCAATTTTCTAGTTTGAGTCCAGGCTTTACGACGTATACGCATTCAGTCATCAGACAGAGCTTTAAATATGTTGGTTTCACTGTCATGTCATCCATTTTTATTCAGTCTGTGGTTATTGTTATTCAATTTTGGGAGCAAACTGTTAGCTTTCTAGCTCTTAGCTGATCTGAAACACTCCATAAGCTCTGTTTTCTCATTTTGTTAAGTCAAAGTTTAGACCTTTTCTGTTATTTACTTTTGTAAACAACATTTCCATTGTATTAGAAACTTGGAGTGGTGATCATTTTTTCAGGTATTAATCTCTGAATTGGTTTAGAAAAAAAAAAAGTTAGATTTTTATTTTCAAAGGCATACCAATTTAAACTACTGGTCTTCTTTCTTTCTTTCTTTCTTTCTTTCTTTCTTTCTTTCTTTCTTTCTTTCATTTACTTATTTATTATTATTATCTAAAAAAAATATTTTTATCTTTTTATCTTTACCTTGTAGGTTACCATGCTATATGCAGGATAATGCCATTTAAAGTCTCAATTATCATGAATAATGGACTCTGAAGGACAGCTGAATTTCAGGTAATTGTGGCTATATCATTTATTAATTCTCATGATACATGGGACGTTACTCATAAAAGTTGTCAGGTCATATCTTGAATCTTTCATTGGTTACTAAAACTACTAGATACAATAAACAACTCTCTTTCTGCATCATTTGTGATAATCCAGTAAAACTGAGCATGAAAAGTGACCTGAGCCGATCTAATCTTGTTGGTATGCAGTGTTTCAAGACCAACGACAACAACACAGGCTGATATTGGTGTTTCACTCCTCTGTGGCAGAGTGGAATTGAACAGAATTTTACTCACACTGAAGCACAGAAGATTGGATTGTTCACGGTCAGCAATCGCCCCCTTGGACGGATGGAGGTAGCCTTTGTGAATGTTACTGGGTGTCAAAACAGCAGGCTGAAATTGTTTATGACACAGCCTTTGGGAGACAGAATTACAATGATGTACCACTTTTTTTTCCAGCCTTCACACGATAGCTGTTAAAGTGTCAGTGTGCTTCAGGGGAAGTGCTTGTCAGGTCATCGAGCGGCTTCTAAAAGACTCCCCCCCTCTCCCCCTCAGACCTCACCCTCCCTAACCTCACCTATCAGACGTGAGAATTACAAAAGCTGTGTGCCACAACTTCTCGTGCTCTCTGAGACTGACGAGAAAAGGAGTGAGGTTAGAGAGAAACAGGGTTTGTTCTTTAAAATTTTCTGTCTTTACATAACTACATGGTACCTGTCACTTTATATAATAAATACAACACTTTGGGTGCCTTGGAGTAATAACGACTTGAGTGTGCATGCTCTTATTCCTGCTTTCAGATGATTTTGTCTTGCCCTTTCTTTGACAGCAGACTCTTTGACCCAAGCTGGAACAGCTACAATCACTGTTCCCTTCAGATTCTGATTGAAGACACTTTGTATCAACTACTCTGTTTCAAGCAGATCCAGACCTTTAAAGTTATTCCTAGTAATTAAGACCAAGCCGACATCACTCATCTGAACTAGCTTATTTAGGGTCACGAATTCAACAAATTGGGAATCTCTTTTTTGAATTATGAAAACATTACAAATACTGCCCCAGCTTTCAATAATAAAAACTTTACGCTTACAAAGTTATGGCCAGGAAAATTAACCATGCAGAGTCAAGGCTTTGGATGGATCGTGTGGATTTCATGGAGATTAATTGAAATGAGAGTTATTTTCTTTGGCATGAGAATGAGGATTTTTGTCTGTTTTCCAAAGCCCTGTAAGCTTTTTTATTATTTTATATTTGCAGTACCAGCTTTTTTTATGTTCCTACTTACAACCCATATTATTCAACTTTTAAGTATTAGATTTAAAGCCTTTAAAGTCACTGAATAATTCAAATGTACATGTACAACTTTTTTACTTTGTATTTAAGGGTCATATGTAAATAACTGTTATTAACTTTCTGCAGGTTTTTCTTTCATGGGTTTGAATTTGACCTGGCTCAGCTTAGTTATGGGTATCAAAAATGAAACCATTTATTCTTTGAACCACTATTAATTTTGTATGTCATGGGGTGTTTAAACAGGATACACAATACAAACTATTCAGATTAAAATCAGCAGAGTCCTAATTTTATGAGGGTTCCAAAGAGTTTCTCGCCAGATTTCACTATCCCCTGATCTGCTTGATGGTCAATTTGGGGCTCTACTGATTTGAAATTGTAAATACTAAACTTGTTGAACACTTACGATAAGATATCCTGCTGTATGGGGGGAGTTCAGAGGACAGCTGAGAACGCACTATGTGGATCACCAAAGCAGCAACCTCCGGTCTCAAACCATGAAGCCAATGCGGAAGTGTTATAAACTGCACTACATCGAGAATCCGCTTGAGGCTGGCTGCAGAAACACCGTAAACCAGATAGACATGAATGGGAAAAAGACGATATTTGCAGCATTAATAAACATGTTTACAGCCTGGTTCAAAAAACGGCTTGTCCCTATCTAGCTAATCTCTCTAATGGCACACACTGTATGGGGGTGATTTTTTTTCTAACGTGGCGGTTCAGAAGATATTGAGATTACGTGTTTTTGCCCAAATAAGGACATGACTGACTTGACCCCCTGACTGGAACACATAGCTGTTGGCTAGGAGGCTCACACTCCGCCCCTTTACGTCACACTGTGCCTGGTTGAGTTCCGCCTTTCCAATATGGCTGCCACCGTCGATTGGCTTCAAAACAGCTCTCAGGAACAGATGGGTGACGTCACGGATACCAAGTCCATATTTTATACAGTTTATGGGATTACCATGTGGACCAAAACAAAAGCAGGAAGCAAGGTGACTGAACAAGGAAACACAATAAATGCAACCTTGGCAGCAGTAGTAATTCCCGAAGCATAAAGTGAGATGGATGCCAGAAACGTAGGACGATCTTTGTTGACTTGTTGAAGCAGCATAAGTGTTTGGACAGTGTGTTCTGTTAAATAAACCACGATCTAACTGACTGGAAAGAAGCTGAAGTTGTAGCTGCAGTGGAAAATTAATGAATCAACTGTTGTTTATTTCTCTGTGCTTGTGTAAGACTGATATGAACTGTTGCAGGTGCAGTTCTCCAAGGTCGCACACAGAAGGCATTTGTTTGATAAGAAGTAAGGTTTCCTGTATTCCCATAACTCCTTCTTTTACAGATCCTGTATTCTACCCATCAATGATCTTTGTTAAACCACAGGATCTTACCTTTTTTGGAAGAAGCTTCCTGTCAATGTACCACACCTGTTTTGATTATTTTCTATATGCTGTTTGAGCTCACATCTCGGGGGGCAGAAGACATCTGACTTCAACTGAGAGAAGCTCACTTGTTTTCTCCCTCTTTGCAAAGAGTGCTGATAATAAAACTTGACAAAAGACAATCATTTGTCTCTCCATGAGGTTATTTCACCCATCACACTGACATCATGACCTGAACAAGAAAATACCATTACATAGCTCAGCAGTCTGTTTACTCTAAAGTCACGTTTGACCGTGAGAAGTTTTGTGATATTTCCAGTTCAGAGTGTGGACTGGTTATTGTTGAATGAATCTGTTACAGCGTGGTGTGCTGTTTTGGCCACATCGTTGCCCTCTACACACTTTGAGAACAAAACTGTCAAAGCTGTCATATTTTTTTTCATCATGTGTGAGGTCTCTCACATTTCTAACATCTGGTAAGATTTGTAAATCTTAAAGTGTGGGCCAGGCTTTATTCTGCTACCCACTTCCAGTCTCATTGTCGAGGGTGATTATTGAGGCCCAGAGGTGGTGAGTGTAAACCACTTCAGTTTTTCATTAGAGGGAGTTTAGCTCTACAGTAATATCGCTCTGACATTACTCAGACATCATTCAGAGCTGCATTCATAGCCTTGAAAACAAATAGAAGAATGTCAGCCATACACTGTTTAAAACATGGACGTGGTCTCAGTGAGGTCGCTGAATGGTTTCTGAAAAGGTGTTATGAAGCCAAACAATGACGGTTACCATACAGGAAATGCTGACTCACCCTTACCTTGGATCATGCTTTAATGTAATTAAAACAGATGAGTTATGAAAACAAGCCCTTACATACATTTTTATGAATGGAAAAATGAGCTGCCGAGATCAAAGTGATTGTTTGAACCAGGCTGTAGACACATTTATTTCTGCTTTTTGATATAAGACCTAATGTGGATTCCTATGTGTCTGATGCTGCATACTAACATATTCCTCTAACACTGCATGCTGCCCATTAACTTAACGGTTAGTAATATAAGAACATACCAATATGAATTCATCAATCATGTCTGAGCTACGTTAGCAAAACTAGCACCCTTTCTTGGCCTTACAAAACAACACAATACAAACGTTTATTACTCATACAGCTCAGAAGTTATTTGATTATACTTTTTAACTACATTTAAAATATATTACTTACATTTGTGAACTGCTTATTACTTTTGAACGTATAATAATAACATATTTATTCAGTCTGGCTTTTATGTAGGGTTTAACAATTGTACTACTTATCTTTTACTGTAATATTGATTTAAATGTTGCTTTATTATTTTAGTAATTTTAACTGTTATCTTATTCAATTTTTTTAAATTTAGTCAGTCATTTATTTATTTATCTACTCAGTTTTATTGATATTTTTAGCCTTAGTTTTATTTTTCAAATCTTACCCTTACCTTTTTAAATCTATTTATTTTAACTTTTTGTATTCTTAATTTTGATGCTTTAACTTATTTTAATTACAGATATTTTATTTTTGGTTTGCATTAGTCTCTATTTTTGTTTTATGTTATTTTAATTTTAATTTGTGTTAATATTACTTTTCTTCTTCTTCTTCTTCTTCTTCTTCTTCTTCTTCTTCTTCTTCTTCTTCTTCTTCTTCTTCTTCTTCTTCTTATTATTTTCTTCTCCTAATATGTCTTGCAGTTGTTTTATTTCTGCTTCTTTCTTGTTTTTCAATCGCTGTAAAGCACTTTGGGTTGCATTTCATTTGTATGAAAGGTGCTATATAGATAAAGCTTGATTGATTGATTATTGCTGGCTGGAGAGCCATGTTTGGTATAAATGAAGAGACAGTAAGCGGTTTTGGACAAAGCCCAGGGCTTTTGGAAACAGTGCCAAGTAGACACTTGAGTAACTGCATCTTTTTGCACTACATCGGAGCAGTTGCTTCGTTCTTCAACACCAGAGGTTGCTGGGTGATCTCAGAAATCTGTATGTGATGCGGATAAGGAATTATATTGTAATGTACCATTCAGTGACCGATTGGAATGGATCCCCCTGAGTTGTCCCCCATGTGATAACTCAAACGTACTATTCAGAGCTGCACAGCACAGACTATCCCGTACACCACTGTTGTATGATGAGTCAGACAGGTGTCAATCAAAAGGTGATGAGCTGAGCCTTCAGTCCATTCAGACAGAGGTTTTCTACTTGAGATTTTTTACTCCCACTCAGATTTCTGTTGAATAAAAATGTAACACTTGACTTAGATTACATATGCATTTCTGAAATATTAAGTCAAATGTCTTCAGGCAATTTGAAGATCTCAGTTTAATTCTTTGTGGCATCATGTGCAGCAATAAGCAGTGACTGCAGGTAGGATTGTTGGATTGCACTCTAACAGAGATCTAAAAAGCACCCTCCCTATTTAGACTGGTGTCTGTATCCAGATGCAGTTTTTCTTAACCTTTCTTTGGGTTTTCACTTTCTCTAAGTTTCATTTTTATGTATTCATGTGTTTTTTCCTCCCAGCTATAGAAACAGCTTACTCACAACACAACTGTGAGAACGAAAAAGTCCACCAGCTCTGTGCACTCTCTCTGGTGCATAGACTACAGCTTGCTGCTGGACCCCACTGGTGATTTTTGCCAGGTATTGACAGCTCAGCAACTCCTTTTAAAATAAGAAAATACAGACGAATCATTGGCTAATCTGCTCAATCCCCATTCTGTTTAATAATCTGTCAGGAGAGAGTGATTTAAAGGACATTATTCTCAAAAAGTCTTCAGGGTTTAAACTCTTAGTAAAGTGAAACAACGTCAAAGTTGATCATCTTCACTTTTTCAGCTCCACCTGTCTGTAAATTGTGCTGCTCCAACTTCCACAGGCTGCAGCTCATTTGACACGGAGCCTCTCCTGTTGTCTGGGCAGCGATCCTGGAGGCCAGGCTGTGAAGCTTCCCTCTCGGTGGGAGCCGGTTGTGAGTTGGCCGACAGAAAGGCAACAGAAACCACCAAATCTGGCTTCGCTCCTGCACAGCTACTGGCCTGGAGCTGCTGGAAGAGTCACGACAGGTGGGTTTGGAAGGTACTTGCAGCAGAGTGAAGGTTATGCCAAGCTTTAACAGATATTTGACAGTGTGAGGTTGAAATTCAGTCAGAATTCTGCTGCAATGAACCTTGATATGATAATGCACAAGGTCTGCTTAAAATCTTCCTAGAATGCACAACAGCTGTCTGTGCACATATCTCACTTTTTTCTAGTTTGGTAGCCTTGGGGATTGTAGATGCTTGAGATATCAGGCTGTCTTGTAAAACCTTGTCAAACCTGCTACTTTACAAACATCAATTCAAGTATCTGCATGAGTGGATAACATGAATCACTGAGAGACCTTGGAGGAAAGAAAGTTTCTGTTAGCCTTAGTAATCCTTTGGCAGTGTTGAGCTTCTCCATTGTCAAGCTGTAGGTTTTGATAAAAGTGTGAACTCTTATTCTTATTTAGGGGTTTGAAAATGTGACATTTCAAAATCAGTTTGACACTAATACAAAATTAACCTGAAGACTTCCATGTGAAGATATTTTGCCTTGCATCAAGAATCAGGAATGAACACAGCGTACTTGATACCAGTAGTTGTATCACTCTTTTTAACCCCATTAAATTTTGTTGACTCAGTTTGTTTCAGTAAAAAAAGTAAACAAAGCCTACCTGATGTGATTCGATCTTGAACCGATTCATTTTAAATCTGATGAATATGATTTACAGATAAATAGAAACAAATAACAGGGCTTAGTCAGCAGGGTATTGTGATAAATCAGTCCCAAAAGTGCACCTTTTCTCATTTGATTTCAGCCACACACAATAAATTGATGCCAGATTGAAGCCGTGAGATTAAGTTTAAAGAAGAATTTTGATGGATTAGATTCATTCCGTGCATGATCGATGAAAGAAGGTATTTAACCTGCCGTAAAATGAACTTACAAGGCGAGTGCAGAGAGCTCTCTCTGCAGCCCTGAAGGTGTTAGAGAATGTTACGCTTGCTGCAGTGGTTTAAATGAGGCTGATTCAGCCAGCAGCCGCCGTGTTTTACCTGGGTTTTGTGCTCAGTTGGAGATGCTGCTGCTGCTGTTTGCAACATCTTGTGCTTGTAGGCTCTGTTTGACTTTTGCATTTGCATTTGAGATCCAGCTGTTACGAAGGTAGCATCTGGTGCAGGGGTGTATTTGCTCTTCAGCACGAACACTGCAATTTAATAAGCAACCTTACTCTGCTTATAATTATCAAGTAATTATCCATGTAATTTATCAACCAAGGAAGTGACTGTTGTCCTGCTCTGACACACACACACACAGAGGCTGTTTACACCTAGAGTTAACATGCACTCTTGGTGCTTCAAACACAAGTGGACAGATTTAAGTACAACTTCTCGCACCTTGCATCAACGACCTCTCCCAATGTGTCTCCAGTGAACGCTTGTGATTGGATCTCACTTCTAAATGCAAATTCGTGAGTGGCTTTAATCACCTCCATGTGCCTTTAAAAACACCAAACTTTAAAAAACTGATATGCAGACTCACAGCGCACGTAGAGGCGAGGCATGACCTCATATGAACGAATGAAGACAGAGGAGCTGAATGTGGAAAGATGTGTTAACGGGACTTAAAACTTATATGACCATTTTTAAAAAAGTTATGTTTATGGTTCTTTTACACCTTTATTCAGAGAGTAGAGGACAGTGGATGGAGCAGGAAACTGGGAGAGAGGTGGGGAATGACATGCATGAAAGGGCCTGCAGAATGGATTCAAACCTGGGCCACCCATGGGCGTGCAATTCACTGTATCCATTTGGCTACTCACACCCTAGATGTTTGTTCTTTTTCACCACTTCCTGGCTTCACTGGATTATTCTAAACTGCAATCAACAGCACACGGCACACAGGATAGTCCAGTATTAGAAAATGAATTTCTTTGTCCCATTCTGAATAAATATGGGACAAAGACATTCATTTTCCAATTGTGTATAATGTTATAACATCCTGTGATTCTGTGCGCACCCGACGATAATGCCTCCACTACATTCTTAAATTCCCGCATGAGAAACACAAAAGAGACAAAGAGGTTTATGAAACAGGGTGGAAAGGAATGAAATCAAACTAGAACAAGAGGTGAGTGGACTGACACTCAACATGATTGTCGCTGCAGATATGGAGGGAGTGGGCAGTCCTCCAGTGTGGCCCAGGATACATGCCCATGCACACACTGCCAGACAAATGTAGAAAAATGTGGCCCAGGCCCAATCTGAATTTGGCCCGAGTGATTTATTCCTTCTCTGTGTTTGGGACATGCTCTGAAATGACAATAACAATGATATGTATGGCTTATGTTCTGCCAAAGAGCTCAGACTTTTTAGTCACGCATAGATAAAAACCTTTTTAACATGTTAGATTAGAAAACTGCCATAAAAACAGAAACTATCAACACATTTCTTTTACATGAAGTGATGTATATTACCCAAAGGAAATCACACAAAAACAAAGCAATTATGATAGCAGAAAAAAGAGATGAGTTTTAGTCTTCTTTTTTTTATTTGAACAATCAAACAAGAAACAAAGGCCCTCAGGCTTTTAACCACTCCATTATTTTTTCTGATTGGAGGAAATAAACAGTTCAAATATTTGGCATTTATATTTTTAAAGCTTCTGTGAAGAACTTTCATTTTGTATTGTATTTGTATTTTGGTGCTCCAGGTGGACAAAGGGGTACCTCGTATCTCTCTGCTGCTTTTGTTCTGTACCTACTTGAACATATCCTGGTTTCTAGTTAAGATAAGATAAGATAAGATACTCCTTTATTCATCCCACAACAGGGAAATTCATGTTACAGCAGCAAACAAGAAGGTGAACAGTACAAGAATTTCAACAAGAATATATATAGAAAAAAAATGTCCATCAGAGACGACAGCTTGGCCATAATTCTCCTGTCAGCCACCTCCTCCACAGGGTCCAGGACTGAGCTGGCCTTCTTCACCAGTTACTTCAGTCTTGCTCTCCTGTATCCTGTCCGCCCACAGCAGGTGAAATCCTTCCAATGTGGCGTTCGTGTCTGGTGTTAACTCTGTTAGCATGATGCTACTCTGCCAGTATTCCCTCTGGTGCTGGGTTAGCTTGTCCACCTTATCGTAGATAGATCTTAAAAATCCCCATATCGGTGGGTGGAAGGACAGGTCGATGTCGTCTTTTTTAGCTTGCAGTACCAGCACGTCATCCTTGCCTCCTTCTCCTCAGCTCACAGGGAAACATTGGGCTGAGCATCATTTAGCATTGACATGTTATGGGATGCTAACAGCTGATCTCATATGTAAACATCTGCATCTGCCATGGTTACACAGGATCTCCAGACACACACAGGAACAAAAATAGTAAAATAGTAAAAATAGTAAAAACACCACTGCAAAAGTAGCCAGTTTGGTGTTCATGGCCAACAAATGAGTCATTAAAAGTCATGACAGGCTCCAAATACAAAGATAACTAAACAGATGTGAAAAAAAGTCGAAAAAAGAACAACGAAGAGAGAGCTGCTGCAACAAGCAGCCACTCCAGCGGCGCTAAGCAACGATTAATACATTAGTTGTGTTAAATATGACAATGCACCTTCATCTGCTTGTTGAAAGGGGGCTGATCTATGGATGCCAGAAGATGAAGACATCCTCACTGCTCTCTCATTACATGCCTGCTTCACCTCAGCCCTGCATGCGCCAAAAACTGCATCACCAAGCTCTTCATCATGAGCATGCTCTCTCCAATACATGCAGAAACAGAAACATGCTCACACACACATGCTCACATGCAACTAAGGATTTCTTTTTATACAATCCTCAGACTTAATTTGTGTAACCAGTAACCATAGTGCCCCCAAGATATAATAAAGACTGAACAGCCCATTATGCGTGCAGTATGAATAAATCCATGTGGTCCAGCAGGAGAATACATAAATAACAGCCTACCTTTCTTTGATGTGAAGTGCATGGGACGTTGGTGATAGCATAAACTCTTTCATGTTCTGTGTTCTCTGCATGCATGTATTTTAAGTGACTATGTAATGAATGTGCCTGTGACCAGCAGTTAAACTTGGAGCTGAGTAAGTAATATGCTTTCATCTATACTGGAAAACCATAGTTTGGTTTAACCCTCCTGTTATGTTTGTTTCTTAGGGACAGCAATAATGTTCGTGGGTCAACTTGACCCGGGGCATGTTTAATTATCCAGAAGTGTCAGAACTAAAAAAAATCCCAATACATTTTTTTTATCTCATTATTAACTCCATTACTAACCATTTAAATTTGACTCGGCTCCCGAAGAAGAGACGGCTCTTTTGACTCCTGAACAGCTCTTAATTTAGGATCTTTTGTAGCCGTATATTTTACCTTAACTTTGCAAAAACTAATGGTTTGTGTTGAAAACCCTTTTACGTACAGTGTTTTTATGAGAAGCCTTACAATTGCCCAATTTTGTACATTTATTCTGTTACAAAACCATTCTTACTTTTGTTTAGTATTTTAATCAAACTTTTTTTTTTGTACAAATTAAAAACAACTGCAAACATATCCACAGAACAGAACCAGACCCAAACTCAAGCAAACAGAACCAGAACCAAGTCAAGCAAACAGAACCAGAACTAAACTCAAGCAAACAGAACCAGAACCAAAGTGGAGCAAACATTATTCATGTCCTCAGTGCAGGTTGGCATTGAGAAAAATCAGATGCCTCAGCTTGGATGGGCTGATGTGATTGCTCCTCTCTGTGAGTATTTGCCCTGTCTTCATGGCTGCCATGCTGATCAATCGAAACAAAGTTCTGCTGTGAGCAGAGCTGGGGCTGAGCACTGTGAGAGCTAAGCAGTGAAAGGAAAAAACTGGGAGTCGGCTCTCTCTCGATCCGAGCTGGCTCTTCTGATCACTATAAAGCATCGGCTGATTGGGGTGAAACATGTCACACAGTTGCAAAGAAACAATTAGTATTTGACACTTCTGACTCTTTTTAGCCTCCACTTTGACTGCCGGGTCAAATTGACCCATAAACAGTATCTATGCAATATAAACATGCAGGGGGAGTTGCAAATATGTGAAAGGAACCATTTTTATTTTATACGTTGATTACACTAATTAAGGCTAGTAGAAGAATTTTCGTACTGAAAAAACACTTTTTTTTACTTTTTGAACTTTGAAAAGGGTCGGTCTGACCCTGAACATAACAGGAGGGTAAAGGTTTAAGGCACACATTTTAGATTAGATTGTTAAAATACGGCCCTATATAGAAAAAGTCATTCTTTATGTTGATAAATATCAATTTAAGTTTATTTCTAGTCTTTCATATTTCTTCTTTCATAAGCTAAAAGTTCATTTTATTAAAAAGAAAAACTACATCAACAGTCAGCAGTCTCTCATGCTGTGCATTGATACAGCAGCCTTCAGACAGCAGACTGACAGGCTGTGGTCAGTGTTCTACCCTTATTTTTTTTTACTCTACCTGCTAATTGTAGAGCTTATCCAACGTCTGTCTTCTGCCACAGAATGGCGTGCTCCCATTGGTTGCCACATGGCGTTATATTAATGCATCACAGAGCTAGCAACAGTAGACTCTGGTTCAATAACAACAATGGTGGGAGGCTCATTGTCTTTCTGTGTGGAGTTTGCATGTTTTCCCCGTGCATGCGGTTCTCTCCGGCTTCCTCCCACAGTCCAAAAACATACTCACCAGGTTAATTGGTTGCTCGAAATTGCCCGTAGGTGCGAGTGTGTGCGTGAATGGTTGTCTGTCTTTCCATGTTTGCCCCTTGATAGGTTGGCGACCTGTCCAGGGTGTACCCTGCCTTCCAAACAAAATCAGCTGGGATTGGCTCCAGCCCCCTGTGACCCTGAATGGGATAAGCGGTCAAGATAATGGATGGATGGATGGATGGATGGATGGATGGATGGATGGATGGATGGATGGATGGATGGATGGATGGATGGATGGATGGATGGATGGATGGATGGATGGATGGATGGATGGGCTTAGCTCATGAAAAACTGATCTTAAAGTCACTCCAGGTCACTCTGAATACGCAGAATAATCAGGGCCTTGTTGTCACTAGTGACTTTCTACAGTCTGATTCAAATGAGTGTGAGAGCTTGTGTGTTAAGGGTAGTGTAATATGACCCACAACAACACCTTTTTCCTACACACAGAAAAGTACAAGGTGAAAATTCTTCTTATGTCATTATCATAAATAACACAATTTTCAAGATACCATCACAACGAAAATTGCACCCACAGTTTGTTGATACAGAAAGGACTTAAAATTGCATCTGTGCTTCTTGCAGCTCAGGCGGAAAAAAGGGGCATACCAGGTATGCCTGAACAGATGTTTGTTACCACTCTAAAATGTTCCTGAGCTAGCGTTCCTCGACTACTTAAAAATATGCGGGCACTTGAAGTTTTAGAGGCCTTCAAGTCTGGGTTGTGGTGTCGCATAAATTCCATCAAGGTCTTGTTTAATTGACACACAACACTTTTTTCCCCCGCTCACACTGATTTGTAAACATATGATGTTTTAGAAATATCTCTTTAAATTGTGTGTAGGCGTTAGAATGGTTTGCAATGTACAATACAGAACTAAATGAGATCCATCTGGAATAAACTCATCAGGATCCCTAATGTTTGAGCAGCCTGTGAAGATAGGGCAGACAGAGCAGAATCAGTGTTTTGGATGTTTTTTAATTCCCAGGATTAGATGCTAATTAAGTTAGAAGTGAATTATCCAACAGAATAATGAAACTCAAACATAATCAAATTTACAGCCTACACACAACAGATTAATATGCAAATCCGACGCATCTTTATATAGTTTTCGCTCTCAAGAATCTAACGTTGGATTTGAATATTTTGGAGATGACCCTGAACACGCTGACTGACAGTACTTGGCATTCATTAGACATCTGTGAATCAGACTCTGTCAAATAGGAGCCAAATTTCATTTAATGCAGCAGTTAATAGCAAGCAGGGGAAGAAATCTGTAATTTTAATTTGGAGAGCATGATGACACAACGTGTAAGATGGTAGGGTCAGGTTTGATAGCATTTTTTATCAAATACAAATCCAGTGCATAGTAATCCGCTTATTGTATCTGCATCTTCTTATATGTACTGCACACTCAATTTAAGTTAATCTTTAAATTATATAGGACACAGAAGCTAAAATCCCCAAACTTTCTGAACATAATGATTAGGGTTAGGGTTAGGGCATTGTTAGCTGTGATCACTTTTTATGAGCTGAGGAAGCAGATACACCTCTGTTTGTTTATAGCTGATGTGAATCTGTTGTTTTAACTTGTAAATGAGACAAAAAACATTAATACATGTGCTTAAAAAAACAAAATTTGTTAAGGATTGTAACCAGGACTGGACCCAAAAGCAGAACTCAGGCAAAGACGGATTGTGAAAATAGTCTTTTATTTGGAGTTCACCCTGTGGTAATGGCGCCGTGAGTACAGAGTGGAACAGTCCCTCTCTCCGGCGTACTCACACAGAGGGTAACTGGAGCTCAGGCAAAGGCAGGTAGGTTCAGCAGCAGACAGGGAAGCGATCAGCACGAGAGTGGGAATCATGCACGGCAATCTCTGAAGCAAGGTGGAAACACACATAATTATTCATATTGGTCTAATTCAAGAGGTGCTGCCTCAGTGATATTGTACTAGTGACAGGTTAATTATTCATGGTTCATTAAATGCAGAATGTATTGTAAGTTGAAGGCCATCTTGTTTGTGCTACAGCAGTAAAACACTTTTACATGGTAAAGTGAAGGAGAGGGTGAATGTGATCATGTGATGAGATGACACAGCACTCTATAGTCTGTTTTCACAGTCCACACCTGATCTGACCAAGGTGTTATATGAGGGATAACATATAGTGAAGACAACATTATGCAAATTAGAAGCTCTTCAGGGTGAGCAGGACTCTGACATGAAGCTGAGGGATTGTGTTCCACCCTGAAGGGATTCTGATTAACACACCCACCCGCTCACCATACATTAATTTACTTATCACCCACCTACCAACTATAAAGACATAAACCAGTTGATACACAATATTAATTTGAAAAGGGTTTATGTATAAGACTAAAAAAATGTCCCTTTGATTCCATGTATGGTAATGATTCCATAGAAACAGGTTCTTAACAGCTTCCCTGTGGCATAAATTAACATTAAACTGAACACTTCAATTCACAGTCAAGTGAAGACATGAGCCTGCTCCTATTCAATCAATTACATCAAACTGAATATTTCTACTGAAGGTTACATCAGACAAGGTGAACAGGATTCTGCAGAAATATTCATGTTGACATTTCTGTCCTCGTTCAGCTCTCTTCTTCTCTGAGCTTTGCAGTGACACACCTTTAAACATAAATGAGGCAAATGACACAACTACCAATTATGATTTAAAGTACTAAGTAGGGATCAGCAACTTGTGTCGGAGTTCCTCCAGATCCGTGTCCGGTCCATCTCTGATCCGCTGTGGTCCAGCTCCGTGCTCTATCCTCTCCTCATCCATGTTGTCTCTATCGTCCTCTGAAAACCTCTGACCTGTTGACTCCAGGCCTGGCTCCGCTCATCATGACGGTTTGCTGTTGTAGTTAAGTGAAATACGATCCGGTGATAACACAGAGTGTTTTATTCTGAAAATTAACCGGATGTTTTAATTTTGATTTGGTGCTCCGTCATCTGGCAAAACTAGAAGTCTTGCGTATCTGATCCGGAGGGCTCCGGCGTGCCAGATCAGAGATGCAGTCGGAACGCAACGAAGCGAATCTAGTGGGAGTTATCACATTGACTATAGAAACCTATCAAATCTGATGCCGTCACAGATCTGAGAGGGACTGGACAGATCCGGTGGAACTTGGCCGTCAGATATGCCCTCACCAGCTCTGCTGCTGCTTGATCTGGAGGACAGGACGTTGCTCATTTCCTACCTTTCCTACTCACATCTGTGCCTGCTTGCTGTCATTATTTCCTGACTCTCAAGACCAGCCTGAGACAGAAGCTGGGGAAAGATGCCAGATTCCTTTCTACAAGCATTAACACAGCTGGGTAATCTGTAAGGGATGTGTGGAATGTTTAACTGAGCAGGAGGTTATGCTTTGCGTTGGGGTCTTCTCCACCTTGGAGCGATTCTATTTTTGCTCACTATACATGATCTCACCTATTACTCACCACTCCTGTAACTCTGCCAAAGCTCATACAGTTTTGCTGTTTGTGGTTGCTCCGTGTTTCTTCTCTCCAAACTGGTCAATATGTCCTTCCCCCTGCTCGTGGTGTGTTTAAGCGTCCTTCCTCCCCTTCTCTTTTCTCTTCTGGTGACTGGTCAGCTGTTAAACACAAATCTTAAGTTTTGGTAAATGGACTTGTACTTATATAGCGCTTTCTAGTCTCAAAGCGCTTTAACACTACTCGTCACATTCACAGCACATTCCCTCACCGATGGTAGGGTCTGCTGTAAGGGACCATCAGTATTAGCTAATATCATTCATACGGCTGAACAGCAGCAGGAGCAATTTGGGGTACAGTGTCTTGCCCAAGGACTCTACTGCATCTGATTGCAAGAGCTGGGATCAAACCACCAACCTTCCAATTGATAGACGACCGACTCTAACCACTGAGCTACAGCCGTGTGTCCTTCAAATAAACTGGGAGCAAATTAAAAATAATATCCTCCATGTTTTCTACAGCTGTTAATGGAAACTAATGTTTTTGCCACACTGTGAACAGAAAGAGGTGAACCAAAATGTTATACTTTGCCTGGCTCCATTTCACAGATTGATTGGATGTGATGTGGGTAAAGCTGTTTTATTTGATTAATAAAGAGAAATTAAGCTTCCAGTTTGAGAGGTTCCCTTCATGGTAAACACAGAATGTCCCTATCTCTGGTTAAAATGACATTTGCTGAACACAAGTTTCAATTTTCAAACAAAGATAACTCTGCTAGCAAATATTTCCAGGTATAAAAGTTTGGCAGGATACAGAGAAATTAAATTGCCAGTTGGACTCAACAATCTTAAAAATGACCACCTGGACTGCCAAAAGCACACATACACAGTTTTATGAATTCCTATGACTATTCTGTATTTAGCCTGTATGAAGAACGATGTTCAGATTTAGAGCAGCTTCTTCACCTACACCTCTCAGTCTCTTGTTCTTCTCCTCTCATTCTCTATCTTTCCCTCTTTCACCGATTGTCGACAGCCGTTCAAAGCCAGATATCATTTACTGAGACACTCTTTGCCAGCTGGATGAGTGACAGAGAAAACAAGGAGCCAGGAAGAAAAGCTAAATAACAATGCATCCATATATGGACATTTGCATTCACACAATTGCTCTGGCATGGAGCCCCCTGTCACATTCATACCTGGACTCTCGCCACCACACAGACGCACACATATACAACCCTCCTGATGCTGTCTGTCTGGGTTTTATTTTGAAGGCAGCAGCAGCAGCTCTTCAAATGGTAAATGCCACACACAAATAGAAAAAAATGGAACGGAGAGGGAAAGGAAGGGAAAAAGGGAAAGAAGGGAAGAAGACATGAGCGAGGAGGAGGGGAGAAAAAGAGAAGATGACAGTGCCTAAGGGAGCAAACATCACCTCCTGTCTGGCTCCCTGACAGCAAGGAGCAGACAGGTGGAGACGGAGGAAGACAAGTGCAGACGTGTGCGTGTTTTCATGTGTGTGTGTGAGTAGAGGTGCAGCATTTTTCAAGCCTGGAGAGAAGGGCATCTGTCCATCTTTTCCTGAACCGGAGTGTAGCGTGCAGCAGCTGTCTGAGTGTCGTGCTTTTAAACGTTATACCTGGCCAGTGTCTCACCATAGAACTGCACTACACCATCATGCATCTGTCCGGCCGTCTGTTATCCTCATGCTATCTGTCACTCTGCCTGTCTGTCCTCGTGTCCATCTATCTATGAAGCTGCGTTTCCCTGCACTCTTCTCTGTCTCTTAGCCCACCTGCTTGTCGATCTGATGCAGCCCTATCCGTGCTGTTTCCTTTACACTCGACATACCATTTACGGCTTCCTGTGTGTTTGTGTGTGTGTGTGTGTGTGTGTGTGTGTGTGCTGTGCATATGCCAGCACTGTCTCTGTATTCCCTGTGGATCCTATATATACTCACAGATGACTGGAAGATATACTAGGATCAAAGCACTGTAATAGCTGCAGGCAGTGCCCCCTCCTTCCCATTTCACAGCATATGACAGTGGCCTTCAAAACACGCACATGCTGTCAGCCTGCACGTATATACATCACACACATGCACACACACTCGCTGGTGTGCACAAAAAATGAAGCATCAGGGAGCAGGGATGGGATCGAGAGGGCAATGCATAAATCAGGTGTCTGTGCGCGTGTGTGTGTGTGTGTGTGTGTGTGTGTGTGTGTGTGTGTGTGTGTGTGTGTGTGTGTGTGTGTGTGTGTGTGTGTGTGTGTGCGTTGCTTTGATATATTAAAGAGCAGCTTATTTTCAAACTCTGAGCAGAATCACACAGAAACAGAACATTTTTGATTTTGGTATCACAACAGGTTCTGAATCAAAATAACACTCAAGTAATTACCTCTGACACTATCATTTAAATGAATATCAGTATTGTTGCTCTAAAACTGATTAAAATGCTACAGAAGTGATTCATCCCACTCCCGGTTCACGAAAGCTTTTACATTTGCCGAAAGGGCTCTCCTTTGGTAAATTGGTTTGGCACATGGGTAGTAATGAATTCTAAGTGTGTGTGTTTTTGATAAACATAAGTGAAGTCTAATACTATGATTATCAGAGGAAGCACCTGGTTAGGGAGGGAGAAAGCCTTATTTACAACTTTCAGAATTACAAATCAAGTTTAGATTTATGAGCTCAATTCCACAAAAGTTGGGACGCTGTTTGAAATGTCAATGAGAACTGCTTTTGATTAATTTCAAATCATCATCAAATCAACACTATTTCTAATTAAAAACAGAGCAGAGACAACATATCAAATGTTGAAACTGAAAAATAGATGCTCATTTTGTATTTGATGCCTGCAATTCATTTCAAAGCAGTCGGGTCAGGAGCGTGTTTACCTTTATGTTTCATCACCTCGTATTTTAACAACAAGCTGTAAATGTTTGGGAACTGAGGAGACCAGTTTCTGGAGTTTTTAAAATGAAATGTCTCACACTTGCCTGATATTGGATTTCAGCTGCAGTTCAGGGTCTCCTTTGTTGAATTTTTTATTTCATGATGTGCCAAATGTTTTCAATTCAACTCAAGTCAGGACTGCAGGCAGGTCAGTTTAACACCTGGACTCTTCTACATGAAAAATGTAAGTGCCGGTAAACCTTTTATTCTCTTATGTGTATCTTGTAGCCAGTATCAGTACGTCATTACTTTTATATTCTAAATTAATAGAAGATGCTAGATGATGGTACCTAATGCTGATTCCCACAACACACATTTATTAAAAAAAACTATTTCAGAGCTTCAGACAAACCAATAACCGCTACATCTCTGCATCATCATGCTCCTTTCCAATTTTCACTCAGACTACAGAAACTATATACGGTCGCTTTTGTGTGTGGTGCAAAGCAGTCATCAGGCCTTCACAGGAGGACTCCACTGGAGAGCAATGAAAACAAGTTGACCCTGCTTCCATCACACAACGGAGGCAGACACAGAGAGGGGAGGACAGTGACTGCCACAGAAAGAAAAATAAAGGCAGGAAAGGAGGAAGCGATGAATGCGGTGATGAATTCAGAGAGGAAATCACATAGCAAGATAAATTAATTCAGACCTCTGTCATCATCCAGCTCTGCTTTGGTTTGTGTCCTCTTTGAACCCTTTGGAGCCATGCCAACATTGCAGTTATCTTTTTTTTTTTTTAACAAGTTTTCCTCGTTTATCCAACACTGTAGAAACTTGCATTAGGCTGACGTTACTCTCTGGTGAAACAGACAAGTTTGAAGAAATGTATTTATTGGGATAGACCCCTTGAGATGTGCCATCTCGTTTTAGAGGGGGTCCCAGACGGACATTGACAAATAGAAAACAGTACAATACAAAATATACAACAAAACATGAATCCTTCAAAACAAAAACAAAAACAAACAAACTGACAAACAAAAAACAAAAAAAACAAACAAGACAATCAATAGACTTGACAACAACAGCGACAACCTTAAACAAGGTAGAATCAACAAGAGAAAAATAGAATAAAATTCAATAAACTAAAGGAGCATTGATTAAATACACAAAATAATAATAATAATAATAATCATCATAAAAAATAAATGAATAAATAAATAAAGGAGGTAGAGGAACAGTTAGGGCTTTACTGAAAACATAAACAGTTTGTTTTGAGATGGGAAAACAAACAAACAAGTGAGTGAAGGACGCATGCATCATGTAGGCCTTGTGCGCCATGGGTAATGCAGTTCAGGTTCTATTATGAATCATGAAGAGGAAGGGTACTGGAAGCTGGTAAAAAGTACACCAGAAAATGTCTCGGTATGGCATTGGGTTCATTTTAGTGGTAGTGCAGGAGCATCCCAGCCAACTCCAAACACTGCTGAAATCCAGTGACTGTACATGTGTCTAATTATAGCATCATTGCCACTAATAGGCAGGAGTGGGATCTGTACTGTAAATTCTGTGTTTTTCAAAGCTCATCTGTAATTTAAAGCCACTGTAAGGAACTTTTGGTTTGTGTGAACTGTGGTGCCTCCTGTGGGCAGAGATGTTCATCTTATTACTTCGCTGATCTCCTGTGCATGTTAAAGGGTTCTGACAAAGAAAATACCATTCATCTTGTAACAGTCAGTTCAATCAGGAGAGACACAGTTTGAAGATTAAAAGTTACTTATTACAACTTAATGAATAATGAAACTTGACAGTAATCTTTGGTGTAAGGACTCTATGGGGATAATTTTGTGAGCGTAGGATGTGTGAATTTGACAGCAGAAGAAATCCCCTTAGAGTCCAGTCTCTGTTGGTGGTGGTTGATCAATTTCAGGAATTGAAGACTTGTAGAGACCAGGTGGAGATGGGGAGGTGGAGGTGCACCATCAATGCAAGAAGGAACAAGCTGGAGAGAGACACATTTAAAAAGAAAGCAGAAAGTTGATAGGCTAACGACAAGAGTGTGCCACTGAGCTATTGGATGACAGCCGCCGCTGATTAAACAATGACAGCTCTGGAGCATGCAGCTGGAAGCGGGTGAGCTATTGAACGAGGGAGAGGAGAGATAAACAACTGCTGTGATTGCTTTTATAGTCTTCCTGTCTGAACTTTCGCTACAGCTACATATGTGTTACATGTTCTGTATATGTTCCATTCAAATCACAATTATGGTCACACAAACATCCCCGCAGCAGTTTCAGGCGTTAAAAATTACCATACAATAATGGTATATCTCGTTGCTGATGGTCCTGTTTGCTGTGGATCAAAAAGAAGCATCAGAACCAGGTTGAGTCTGTTTCACAGCCAGTTGAAAACTGACAGGGGTTACAATTTTATGGTAGAGGAAGTATTTGTTTTGAACATCTACTGAAGTAGTCTTATTTATTCTCATTTGCTGAATGACTCTGAATTAAGTGTTTGCAATATTGGTACTGTGAGTTGTGTTCTGGAAGTTTAACTCTCAGCTCTTAAATCTGGCATATTGTTTGTTTTCAACTTCCTGCTTCATGCTGGGCTGTTACAGTTGTCTCCATTTCTCATACAGTAGGTGATACACTGTTTCAGTTTCACTGGCAAATACCAAGTTAAGTGTCATATATGCACTGAGGCACACAGAGTATGGACTGCTTTATGTGTCATTTAAAGTGGGGAAGCAGGCTGATTATTTGGTTGCCTAGTGAGATACCGTACCTCAAATATCTGTGACTTCAGACATAAAGCACTGTTTCTGTCTGAAACCTTTTAGTGGCTAAGAAAAAGCAGCCTTTGTGAGATGATCTTCCAATGTCAGCGTAACTTACCCCCAATGTGAGACTGAGGAGTGATATGAGGCTCACTCAGTTAGAGGGCGAGCACTAGCTAGGGACAAACCCATGAGGGACCCTTGGTGATAGCTTTGAGGGTTGCTTGTTAATTTGATTCAGATATACAGCTCATTACTTATCTGTACATCTGCTCATTTCAAAGAGAAAAGCCAATGAGGAAACTTTAACGAAATAATGACCGCTGTCAGTAAGAGTCCACAGCTGTGCAAAAAGCTCTGTGAGACTGAACCTGGGCACGGCTGTGCCTGAGGCTAAATGCTAACATCATTATGCCAACACACTCAGTGAAATGTTGACAACAAGCATAACTGGATTTTTCATGTTAGCATTCAGATATTGGCATAAGCTTTTAAAACAAACTAGCCTCCAGCTAAAACAGATTATTGCCACTTAATTCCTTTTAATGTTATTTTATTGTCTATTTTTTTCCTACAGTTGCACCAATATTTTTGCCTTCAGCCTTCATTAGATTATATTTATATGTCTTTAAACTCAGGTGTCGTATCATATGGAGCAATTAGACATTTATACGGTGGCCCTGAAGGGAAACACACAACAACATGACAGAAAACACAACATTCCTTCACAAAACACGACGACACGTTGCCTATATATCCCCGAAACCACAAGGCTTCTTCTGGAAATCTTTTCATTCCACCATTTGGATATTGTACCCCAAAAGCACTGTTTAAACTCCAGTGTGAGGAATGTGTTTCATTTTCATCTCCCATGGACAGTCTCCACCATGATTCAAACCGTAGACCCTTACATTGAAAGACAATATTTCATGTTTACCACCAAAAAGGTATCAATCAAAGATTCGAACCCTTAACTACATCATTGAAAGCACATTGTACAAACCACGTCACCAGAGGCCTGCCTGGCAGTGTTATCTAACTGAGATTTAGGTGTTTGCATTGAAACATTTTATTGGGATAATTTAAAAGCACATGTTAGACAGTGTGAAAAAAGTGTTCCTCACATGGAAAGCCTCAGCCCAGGATGTGAAAAAGATTATTTTGTTGAAGATTATCCATGCTAACCACCACACAGTTGACATGCCTGTAATGATCAGAGGTATTTCCTCAAACTAATCAGAAAGAATACCGTCCTGTTACTGTTCCTAACGTCATCAAATTACATGTAATCAGAGTACTTTCAAAGAGTAGTCAAATTACATGTAATCAGAACGTGAAAAAAGAGAAAAATTTTGCTTCCATAACAAAAAGACCTGATGCTTTTTCATCTGAGGTCTGACACCTCACTCAGAGACCTGAGGATGTCCTAATATGTAGGCTACACCATAGGCTACATTACATGTGTATTCTTTGTTGAAATATTATTTTATTATTTCCATCTCCTCTTCCATTCCTTCCAACTCAGTTTTAAAATTTGTACAGGGTATCAGCTGAGTAGTAGTAAAAGAAACAGGAAATGATGTCGAGCTGTCGGGTTCTGTCCAATCAGAAACAAGACGTGGTGTCCCTCCCCTTTCTGTTTTCTGAAATACTGTTGTTCTCTCTGAAATTTTGTGCATTCTAAAATGTTGTTGTGTTTTGTGAAATGTCATGACCTCTAAAATGTTGTTGTGTTTTCTGAAATGTTGTTTTTTCTGAAATGTTGTTGTGTTTTGTCAAACCTTGTTGTGTTTTCTGAATGTTGTTCTGTTTCCTGTTTTCTGAAATGTTGTGTTTCCTGTTTTCTGAAATGTTTTTGTGTTTTGTGAAACACTGTGTTTTCTGAAATGTTGTTGTGTTTTGTGAAACACTGTGTTTTCTGAAATGTTGGTGTGTTTTGTGAAATGTCAAGTTTTCTGAAATGTTGTGTTTTGCCCTTAAGATTCAACATACATTTGATACATTGACTGGGAAACATGTTTTGCTGATGATTTGGATGTTAAGCTACTGTCCTCCAGTGAAAGTTGAACTCTAAATTGCTCTTGGCGTGTGAGGAAAGGTCTGGAGTGGTGTAACAAAAATCATTAGAATTGATCCTCTGAGGACCACGAATGTCTGTACAAAATTTCATGGTAATCAATCCAGTAGTTGTTGAAGGATTTCACTCAGGACTGGAGTGGTGGACCAGTGGGTCGGCATTGCGGTCCCGAAGGCCTCACCGCCAGAGTGGCTAATAAAAAGTGTTCACAGTGAAGGCTGAGGAAAATCAAGAGTTTCTGTTGTACCGGACAAACTTACTTCCATTCACATCCACTTTACTGGGTGGCAGAAATCGCAGACGTGATCTGTTTAAAACATGGGAGCAAAAACTCCCAAGTGTCTGCACAACTTAAAACCCAAGATAAAAAAAATAACAATTGAGAGGCAAACAATTTATTTCCCATGTTCTCGTGTATTATTAGGCCATAGTTTATAGTGACAGTGTGTTCATGTACTTGTATATAAAGTCAAACCAAAAGATGTACTTAATTATTTACTAAAATGATACATGAGTTGTATTTTCTGCATTAAATTCACATTCTATAAAGTTAAACCTGCCATTAATAACAGAGTCTATCCCTCATTCTTCATGAATAAATCAAATAAAAGAAACAGAGAAGTTTACTGCTTCCATTTCTTAGACTGAATCCTCCCTAAATCCTGAAGGGATTATGAATTACCCAACAGATTAATGCAGTCAGGGACTATTTCTTTAGGATATTGCTTACAATCACTTACCTGTCCAAATCTCTATACCTCAGCCTGGGTGAGCGAAGAGAGAAGGAGAGAGAGAGACAGAGAGAGAGAGGAGGAGGAGGAGGGGACACAAACATTTGGGCTGTTTGGATGCGAAACAAAAATAGGCCTTTGATAAGGAAGCCTGGCATTGATCTTTAGAACTCTGTGTTGTCATGAGGTGTAGAGCCACAGTGCAGTCAGTGTCTCTGTTCACAGTGACACACAGATGCCTCTGATGACCTGTGCATCATATTTCAATGACTAGACAAAAACATTTGAAGGAGCATTGGTGGGGACACGTCTCGACCGTCCTTACCCAGCTCTAAGCCCTTGGGTCTGTCTTTGACCTGTTAAGATGAAGTGTCCTGCCTCATGGTAAAAATCAATAGAACCAAAAGTGGTGTGTGTCATCTTAGAGAGGTTGAAAATTCAATTAGATTTTTGTTTTGAGATCCATCCTATCACAATCTTTTTATTCTTGGATTTCCACTAAAATGTTCAGCAGACTGTCCTCCACTCATACTGCTTGCATATTAACCTGGACTATATACAGACTTTACTTTTTTTAGCCACTTGATAAAAATCCACCTGAGGCCAGGGTTAGCCAATGTGTGAATGCAGCAGGTCACACTCTGGGACATGCACTGAGTAAGTGGGCAGAGTGATGATGATGTTGACGTTGAGAGGAGATTTACTGCTGTACACTTGCCTCTGCTTGCCTCAGTTGCCAGAATATTGTTTTTTATTATTGTGCTTGCCTTGGGGAAATATCCTTACTAGTTGCAATGATATTAACCCAGAAACTGTCACTGTTACTCTGTGTCCTAACAGCATGTGTCACAAGCATCAGTGACGACGACAAAATCAGCCAGATTACATGGTTTCTTATTTAAGTTCCCCTAACTGCCTGAGCGACGCAGCCTGAAGGGAACAGGACATGATGCACTGTTTTCACACCTTATTTACATGGACGAGGAGAAATTGATTGGCTCACTTCTGATGAGGAGATGCTGTGTGTTACCACTTCATTCTTCTTCAGAAGCTTAATAAGATGGCTGATGGCTGGAGGAGCGTTACAATATGAAACAGAAAGATAACAGAAATGTATTGAAAACTGTGACAACCAAAGGGAGGACACAGAGCCTCCCGATGCCACACGTTTCCACACGATGTCTGACATGCTATGCATCCATGTGTGCTTTTCGGTTCTGATGCATCAGACATCTCCTGCTGTGTGAAAGGGGAAGTCCAGAAATTGTCAGGATTTCGTGAGTGGAAGCTTCTTATGTCGGATGAATGTAGACTTCACTATCTGTTTACCGTCTAAGTCCATAAGACGACTGCAGCTCATACTGAATGCTGCTGCCTGAGTACTAACAAGGACCAAAAAAGTAGACCACATCACTCCAGTTCTTAGATCTCTACACTGGCTTCCTGTCTGTCAGAGAATAGACTTTAAAATCCTGCTGATGGTTTATAAAGCACTGAAGGGTTTAGGCCCTAAATACATTGCTGACCTGCTGCTACTGTATGAACCATCTCGACCTCTGAGGTCACCAGGTACTGGTCTGCTTTCAGTCCCAAGAGTCAGAACGAAACATGGTGAAGCAGTGTTTAGTCATTATGCACCACATATCTGGAACACACTCCCTGAAAGCTGTAGGTCTGCTCAAACTCTTACCTCTTTTAAACTTTCTGTTATGTTCGTTTTTCAGGGACAGCAATAATGTTCTAGGGTCAATTTGACCCGGGTTCTTGATTCAAATGTGTCAGAACCCAAAAAATACCAATAAACATTTTTTAAATCCTCATTGTCAACTCCATTACAAACCATTTAAATCAATATTTAGTGCATTGGTGTTCTTTAATTCTCACAGATCATAGTTCAATGAGGACAATTCACTCGTTTTTATGAAAATTCATGTTAAAACTTTTTTTATGTACATTGGAAAGTGATTGGGGTGAAATATGTAACACAGTTGCAAAGAAACATTTAGTATTTGACACTTCAGGGTCAAATTGACCCACGATCAATGTAATATAAACATGCAGGGGGGGTTGCAAATGTGTGAAATGAACCATTTTCTTTTTATATGTTATTCAGGCTAATTAAGCCGAGCAGAAGAAGTTTCATACTGAAAAAATTACTTTTCACATTTTTTCGTTTTGAGCTTTAAAATGGGTCAATTTGACCCGCAACATAACAGGAAGGTTAAATCAAAGACTAAGACTTTTTTATTTGCCACTTCCTTCCTATCTGAGCTCATTTTAACTTGCTTTAAATGCATATTTTAATTTTCTGTTTTATTATATTTGTCATTTTAATTGTGCCCTTTTATGCTTGTCTGAATGTTTCTAATGCTTTTAATGTTTTAATGTAAAGCATATTGAGTTGCCCTTGTGTATGAAATGCGCTGTACAAATAAAGCTGCCTTGCCTTGCCTACTGTCAAAATGTTTAAGGTAGCTTTGTTTGTTTTGGACACCTTTCAACATCGTGAGAGGATGCTTTATGATTAATGAACTGAAGGAGGTGAATTTGTTCCTCTGTCCACATGTTGGTGCTCTCGTCCTTTTTTGGTTATTGTGTCTGGACTGGCCTTCTTTCAGAGCATGAAACATCAAAAAATAAACAACTTCTGCTTCTCAAACAGAATCTGATCCGCAATAAGCCCTCTAGCTTAGTGAGGCACGGGTTTTTTTATTTTACTGGTGCCTAAACATCTTCAAGCAAATTTTCTGGTACTGTGTAAACTACATCCAGCCCTGCCTGGTTCCCTCAGCCTCGCCAACTGGCTTTTCTTGCCAAACACATGTTCAGCAAAACAGACTCTCCAGGCTGCGGTAAAGAGCTGCACATCCAGGCAGACGTGCTCTCTGGCCCGAATAAGAGGAGAAGAGGAAGAAGCACTCAAAGCCCAGACAAAGCATGACACACAAACACACACACAGATGTTTATGTTCAATTTAATAATGTACACACCGGCTCTATAATATAGAGAGTGAAACAGGCCTTTCTTTCTTTCCTCCACTTACTCCTCCACACACACACACAGAAACACACACACATCCCGAGTCTCTCCCTAGTGGATAAATCAGTCCTTTCATGCTCTGTCGTCTGCCTGGCCCTGTTCTTCTGTGTTACTATAATAGAGAAGGAACAGTCCCTCTCTTTTTACTATTCCAATGGTCACACATACATCTTCCTCCCCCCCCCCCTTCTCTCTCTGTTCTTCAAAGGGCTTCTGCTCGAGTCAATCTACAAGTACACTGTCGACTGAAGATAGGGGACTTACAGCATGTGTAATGACCGAGGAGGATATATCAGTCTAATGAAATGTGTGTGTGTGTGTGTGTTTGTGTGTGTGTGTGTGTGTGTGTGTGTGTGTGTGTGTGTGTGTGAGCGCAGCACATGCGAGGGTATGTGTGTGAAGATGTGAGGTATAATTTGTTCTTAAGTGATAAGGATGGAGGTAATAGCTTTTTGAAATGGGACCAGGATGATGATGAAGATGGTGTGATTAACAGGAGTATAATAACGTTATCACTGGGCTGTAATCAGGTGATGGCTCAGTGTTGATAATGATGGTGTTAATGATGATGATTGTGCCCCTGTTGAAGAAGATCTGTAATGATTCAAAGGAGACATTTTTAAACCTTACTGTGTGGCAACTACAAGTACAAAAGAAGTTGGTATTTTGTCTCTGGAGAAAATGGTATGTTTAAAGTTCTCCATAGAGATTTCTTGTGAAGAACATTTTAATGTGAGCATTCAGTTATCCAGGACTAGATTGCTTCGTCATGTTGAATAGCCAATTCATGCATCTTTTCATTGTCTTGCTGCTCGATGTTTTCTTCTTTTCTGTCTGGCACAATACCACCTACAGCTGCTAATGAGTCCCAGTGATTAAAGGTACACCTGAACTCTTGTGTGTCCTTGAGTTTGAGCTCAATACGAACAAAACTAAACTATTTGTTTTAAAATCACTCCACAGTCCTAAGAGTGTACTAATGTGCTCCCAGGGTACCTTTAAATGTTGTCGTAACAGAATAGTAATCAGTAACAAGCTGTATTGGTGTGTTTGGACCAAACTCCAGAGGCAGATGGCATATGTGACTCACAATTTTAAACCATTTAAACAAAAAACAATAGCTCTCTCACTCCTGCTCAATGGTACATCTTTGTATACTCATAAATTTGGTAGGTGTGGTTGACCACATCTAGAAACAATAAGAAAAATTCATCTGAAAAACATTTGATTGAAGTTCATTACAAAAGACAGCATTACTAAACCTTTGGTGTGTAGAATGTCGAAGTTTTTGATTTTTAAAAATTCAAATGACAAAGATCTGATTAGAAGTGACACATAATTAATAAAACCATTATAGTGGCATGAGGAAGGTGTGGGTCCTGGCCTTTTTCGAAGACCCTGTTGCTTTGTCTGCCTTGCACTTAAGTAATGTGCTTATAATTGCCTTTTTGAAGGATATCGTGCTTACTAGGTTTGCAGAACTTAAATACTTTGAAAGAATGAACATATTTTGGGAACCTGATACATGGACCTTTGATTTTGGAAATATTGGCAGTTTTATGTGAATGTTGAATTAGTGCTGTTTAACACAGAGAAAGTTGAGCTCTCTGGCTAAGAGCTATAGCTAAGCTGTGCTGTCAATGCCTTCGATGTTATAATAATAATAATAATAATAATCTTTATTCTTAGAGCACTTTTCAAAAACTATGTTACAAAGTTCTTAACAATGCCTCAAGGACATGTGCAAAATAAAGAGCATTTTAAAAAAACATACAGAAAGTGCAAGTGTCATCACTATTAAAAGAACATGAAATCATAAAAACATGAAAACAAAGTAAAAACCAAATAAAAGCAAAATAAAAGCAGGACCCTGTGCAAGACACCTTGATCAAATAAATCATGATCATGATATGGTCTTAATAATATATGGGCAGCTACTTGTTCCACTTATCTAAATAAGATTTTGTTAGTCCAAAATAAATATTTGAGAATAGTTTTTCCAAAGGATGCGACTCATCTGCTCCTCTTTTCAAAAGTACAAACTTGTATCTGTTTTTAATGTGAACATTTATCAGACCTGTGTATTTATGTATACATATGTACACTTAACCGGAGACCTGCCCTGCACTTTTAAACATTTCTTTAAGTTTTCCTCACACATTCATTCTGACAATACCAGACACTCAAAAAACGTTTACCTCCCCTTTTGCCGGACTTCCCTTAATCAGCAGACCTTGAAATACAGAGGACCATCTCTCTGGAACAATCTGTCCACATCTTTACAATCACTGTCACGGTCATCCTTCAAAAAGCATCTGAAAAGGTCCCTAATTAAACAAGTCTCAACATACTATTCTGATCTAATTGTTTTACTCGGTAACTTATCTGTATTGCTGCTGTTTATAACTTTTTGTTTCACAAGAGGGAAGGTATTTTTACAAGTCCCTTTGGGCTTCTGACCTCCCTTGCAGAATGTTTTTGATTCCATTACATACATTGTTGTTGTTGTTTTTATGATGTGCAAAGAGTAAAATAAAAATAGAGATATGTTAGTGAGATTTGAAGCCTATTGACTGCGATCACCAAATTCGAAATGCTGACTCAACCTAACTTTAAGATGACCTAACTAGAAGCAAAGAGAAGGAGCTGAGGCAGCTTTTAACCTCCTCACTAACCTCCTTGATCTGTCAATCAAGTCAGCCATAACTATTCAAAACTTGAAATGTTAATATCTTTAAAAATAATGCGTTAGAAGAACATTCACCTCTGGTACAGTGTTTGAGAGCAGCAAAACAAGCTGCTCAGGTGCAAACAGGTTATTTTTTGCAGTAAATACAGGCTTCTTTGAATGGGTGTGTATGTGGACCAGCCTCAGGTGGACACTCAAGTGGAACTACAGATTTTAGCACTTCTTTATGGCCTTTGTATTTCAAGACCCAAGGCTGCCACTTGACCATGATGCACTGTTCTTTTCAATGACTACTAATACAATGAAATGTATCCCCTCCTTGATGCCCTCTTCACTCACATTCAAAGATGGTGGTTTAACTGCTTTTTGTGCAACTTTGAAACAAGTTTGCAACACAGGGAGGAGAGCGCTTGAATTTCAACAGTATTGGAATGTTGTTTTTTTGGGACCAACAAAAATGAAAAATGATGGCACTGTGTGGCTGGAAGAACTACAGATTTTACAACTTCAGCCACAGAAAATCATTCATAACTGCAGATAGATCAGATAGAATAACACTGAACTGAAAATCAGCTTAGGATTCTCCACAGCTTGTTTCCTGTAGCTGCAGATCGTATACCCTTTATGTCACTGCCTGCCTATTTATGGTATAGTGACCTCTTTCTCACCAGTGTAATAATAAATACTCATGAGCCATTCTAATATTAAGCAGCCTTGGCATCTGAAGCTGTGTCATGTATGTATCTCATTGATGTAAATATAGTATCAGTATATTATTTAACAACCTCAAATTAATACATTGCATTAGTTACAGCTAATAACACCTTCATCAGCGCTGATCTTTGATAAAGACCTTGCAGCCACATCGGTAGTTATTGGATAATTATAGAAAATGACACAGACACATACACAGTACACAGGATGGCTTAGCACATGAGTATTATGCTAATTAGGAATGCTGTATTGATTTTTTGGATGCCACCACTGATGATGAAGATGATGATCATGATGATGGTGGTGGTGTTTGAGGAGGCAGTGGTGATTATGAGTGATGATGGACATAACACCAATAATAATCACTTGAGAGAGAGAGAGAGAGAGAGAGAGAGAGAGAGAGAGAGAGAGAGAGAGAGAGAGAGAGAGAGAGAGAGAGAAACTATAGTAAGAACGTGCTGATACATTTTTAAGAGTCACGTTATTATTGAAGAGAGAGAGAGAGAGTGCGCGAGAGGGAGACACAGAGAGAGAGAACAGGAGAGAGAGAGAGAGAGAGAGAGAGAGAGAGAGAGAGAGAGAGAGAGAGAGAGAGAGAGAGAGAGAGAGAGAGAGAGAGAGGAGGAGCGAGAGAGGGAGAGAGAGAGAAGGCGCGATAACAGCGTTTGTCCTTCTTGGACTCAGTTTTCTGACCGGCTGACGGGCTGAACGAGCGTCGGGACGAACAAACTTGAGACATTCACACTGGGATTCGACATTTGAAGGTAAATTCAGACAACATTTCTGTTTCACAGGATAATCCTGTCATTATGTATTATAATGATTTTTTTTTATCCGGCGGTCAGGCTGACTGAAGATCAGACCTAGTTTCCCATCGCTTGGTATTTGGGATTTGTGTTTCTCTTTGCCTGCTCTGCTCTTTGGCACCACTGCTTGACATTCACCAGAATCCATATTTTTATAGGAGTAACGGTACGTGGCATCTTAAAATGTCACTATTTGGTTTCATTTATTGTTTGCTGTGACAGATGCGCGAGGTTTATTCTCCAGCCGGACCGACTCCGTGCGCATTTGCGAGACTCCGAAAGGGTTTGTTGGATTTTTTTGTCATTTGAAACTCTATCCCCTGAAGCCTCGTATTAAATCATCTGTGAATTGTAGTTTTAAGAGATATTGCAGAAGACCCAGTTTCATATTGGACAACATTGAACGCGGGGTCTTAATTGGAAGCCCTTGGTCAAAGAGATTGAGGACCTGTCCGCTGGCGCAAACTCAGATTGGATTTTATGTGAGGGAATTTCAGCCATAATAACTGCTGTATACATTGATCGATTCTTTTATTGATCCATTCATCGACTCTAAGAGATTTGTAGTCCATGTTTTCTCCCGGCTACAAGGTGAGGAGAAAGGGCTGTCACTTTCTGTGCAAATTGGACGGGCGCAATATTTTTACGCGTGCGAAACGATCCCTGACAGACGGCGTCTCATGCGTGTGTGTGCGCACTCCAGTCTGTCTGCGCGCGGCACTTACCCGAGGACGGCGGGGGCAGCGACTGACAGACAGTCACATAGCGAGCGCAGACACCCTGGGGCAAATATTTTACCTGCACGCTGTCCGTATGCGCAATTTCTCCGCGGTTGAGCGCGTCTCTAATGATGTAGATCGGCTCCGAGTCGCTTCAAAACCTCGGCTTAATTGCGTCCATTTATTACGCGACCTCATAAGTCGCTGATGATAATAAGTATTTGGCTTCATATCTAGAGTTGGAGGTGATGCGTTTTGTTGCTCGTGGAAAGACCTCCTTTCCCTCTCCTGTAATGTTTGTGTTTGTGTGAAAGCATCCATTGGCCTTCTGGGAAATACATTTGCTTAGATTTATGACCTGCCCTCTCAGGTTATATCGATTATAACAGCTTGCTGTGTGCTATATTTTTTTAAGAGCAAGAAAAGTGGGTCTGCCACGTCTATATATAATATTCTAGATGTTGGAGAGAGCAGAGCGGGCTTGTGATACAGTCATCGCTGCAGCTGGGTCAATTCTCAAGAGTAAAATCTGTGCTCTTATGGCCCCTTGTTACACATATACATAAAAAACACTAATGTGAGACTTGAATGGCTCCCACACGATACACACACTCGTACACACAAACACACATGATGGGCCTTAAGCGACTGTAATGGCTGTGATCAGGGTGAGACATGTTTATGTATGTGGAGAGCTCATGTATTATACATCACTGTTGCACCAGGGTTTATGGGTACAATCAGAGCAATGTGTGCACACGCCATGAGTCTGTATTTGTTTATATGTCTCTCTTATGATATGTGTGTATCTCTGCATAAATTCATCTCTCTGTGTGTTTCACTGTGTATTAGTTTCTTTGATTGCATGAGCACTTTTCCGCTGTTTCCCCTGGACCGGCTGTGGCATCGCAAGGTTTCTTATTTGGGGGAGATAGAAAATAGGACGAGGGAGACCAGTGATTGGGAACACGCTCTCTCCTCTCCTCTAATGTGGTTAAGAGAGAAAGAGAGTACAGCAATCTGTGTGTCAGCATCCAGTTAGTAATTGTGAAACAGCAGATAGCTCCTGCGTTTACCTTGCAGATTGGAATCGAGACGGGAAGGAGGGGAAAGGAAGAACAAGAAGAAGGAGAGGCGAAGGTTAGGAGACATCAAGGGAAGGAATAGGAGGGGTGGTTAGATTGACAAAGATGGAGAAGATGAAAGGTAGACGGAGGTAGAGGTGGGGCAGAACATGAGCAGAGATTAGAGGAAAGACGGGGAAATGTGTTGTGAGTTGGAGGAAGATAGAGAGGAGGAGGATAGGGAGAGGGGGTGGTGGTGTGGAAAAAGACAGGTCGTACCGAGTCAGTGACTTATACTGGTGATAAAACTGCCTAAAGAATAAAAGCAGGAAAGAGAGGTGCTGCAGTTGTGACAAGAGAGAGGGACATGTGGAATCCCATTAGCGGACATAACTGTGTGTTAATGTCAGTAATACAGGGAGAGGATCAGGATGGATGGTGGGATAGAGAGGGAGAGAGAAGGGAGGGTCAGCAGGCTCAGCAGAAAACCTCGAAGGACGAATAAAAAGAGTGTTTTGGGGAGCGCAGTAGGAGTAGTACTTGAATTAAAGTCTTAAATAAAGATTTAAGATCTTATGAAATCAATATAAATGTCTAAGCACTTTATCTTGGACGTTGTGCATTTATGATCACATATTATCTGGCTGAACAAGGAATAAAGTTGTTTTTTAAGGTCTCTTAAAGATATTTTAGGACTTGTGTTTTCTTGGAAAACATTTGAAAACACTGATAATTCCTCCTGGGCTCAGGGTGTTTCCATCATAGCATCCAAGTGAATGCTTTCTGGAGTTTATTTGCATTATAACAAACGCCTTCATGAATCTATCCTCAGGGTGGAAGCTAAAATGCTGGTACAGTGTTTTACTGTTGTGCTCAAGTTGTAAGTTATAAGAAGTTACAGTATCTGACAAACGTTTCATCTACCTTTTCAATCGAAAAGACAAAAACAGTGAAAATCTGGAGGGACATTGCATCCTATTTCAAGACAAAACAACATATTTTATAACCCACTGGCTGCAGTCAGTGAATAGATAGCATTAGCACACTGTCACTTACTACATAATAGCTGTGTGCAGGTGTTCCATGCTTCGAAGGAATTAGACTACAGGGATGGGTCTTCCTAGGCCTGCTCAGATCGCTGAGGAAAAACTGAAATGAGACATAACTTGTATTGAAATTTTCTTATTTGTGTCACCAGCTGTTCCCACCCTTGCCATTGAATCACATAGCATTGCTCCAGGCACCTAGTTTGCTAACTGACTGGCAAATATAGATAACATCATCTAATGTTACGTACCATTTCAAATTCAGTTTGAAGTCTCAAGGTGCCTATTTTTTAACATATGTATTGCTGACTATGTATTCAACTGAAATGCAACCAAACACAAGAGTATTCCTCATCCACCACCTCATTTGAATCTGAATTTATGAGATAGTCTTTGCGGCGTGGGAAAGAAATATGCATTTGTCATCATTCGTTTGGAAGACCCACTACAACCTTTGTCACAACACTATGACGCTACTGGTCTTAAACAAGTGGCAACCTCTGGTCTGGAAATATGAAGCCGATGCTTAAGTGTCAAATACTGCAGTTCCTTGAGTGTCCACTTGAGGCTGGTTTTAGACATAGACTGTATACAATATGGAAGTAGTATCTGTGACGTCATCCATCTGTTCCTGAATTCTGTTTTGAAGTCAATTGATGGCAGTAGCCATATTGGAAATGCGGGACTCAACCAGGCATAGTGTGATGTGAAGAGACAGGGTTTGAGCCTCCTAGCCAACAGCTGTGTGGTCCCATCCTGGAGTCAAGTCAGTCATGTCCTTATTTGGGCAAAAACACGTAATCTCAATATCTTCTGAACTGTCGCGTTAGAAAATAATCCCCCACCCGAACAGTGTGTGCCTATAGAGAAATTAACGACATAGAGCCAAGCCGTTTTTTGAACCAGGCTGTAAAAATGTTTATTAATGCTGCAAAGATCGTCTTTTTTGAATTGGTGTGCGTGTGGTGTCCGGTGTTTCTGCAGCCAGCCTCAAGAGGATTCTCTGTGAATTGCAGTTTATAACACTTCCACATGGTTTCATAGTTTGAGACTGGAGGTTGCAGCTTGGTCTGGAAATATGAAGCTGATGCTGAAGTGCCAAAAACTGCAGTTCCTTGAGTGTCCACTTGAGGCTGCTTTTAGAAGGACTGGAAGACATAACCCGTCTTTACAGCAAAAAAAATCATGTCTACAGCTTGCTACAAAAAATGTCCGAATAGCTCATTTCTATATCCACACACACTGAACAGGGTGTGAAGGTTTTTTTTGTATCACTTATTATCTTTAAAGATATTAAAGTTTCATTTTTTGCATAATTAGGGGCAAAGCTGACTTGACTGACAGGCAGGCACAGTGAAGCTGTTAGCAACGAGGCTAAAGGCCCGTCTCAGTACCACCTCTTTGCCTGTAGTTAGTTTGACGGAAAGTTAGGTTGAGTCATCATTTCCAATATAGTGAAACCAGTAGATGACACCATAGAGACTACATCCATGTTTAATACACTCTGTGGTCTTGAAATGCGCCCGTGAGGTGGGACACTGTTAATATTAGAGTTTGCAAGGAAGTGGCCGTAATCTAATTTTGCTCTCAGGTTTAGAGTTATAATTTGCATAAGCGCAGGCATCAGTTTCCAGCTAATGTAATCTTAGCTAGGAATTTACTTTTGAGCCAACCCTACGCTAGCTGGAAAGTAATTAAAGTTAGCTAGTTAGCTTCACAAACATTTGCCTCATAGGGTTGCTCATTAATCTGTAAGTAGTGATAATGATTTAGACATGCTAAATGTATGATTTACAACATTGCAACCCATCGCAGTTGAGGGGCTTTCCACTCTGAGATATCAGAGAAAAATGGCAGTGTATTTGGTAATTTACTGAAATTAGTTAATTACCTTGCAAAGATCTGAGTCTACAAATGTTTCTCAGTGATTCAACAAGCTCTTAATAATGTTTTCTTGGGTTGTTACAGCAATTTTCTCTGTCCTGTGGCACAGATTGGAAGGGGAAGGCAGGACAGGAATGGTAACCATTTTAGTAGCTATCAACTGAAGAAATTAAAAAACAAAAAATCCATTCTAATATCATTTTTTAGGTTGAAAGCACTTAATCTTAGCCACTTGGCAACAGTAGCAAAGAAAACTTCATTTTAAGAGGCAGAAACCTTGAGTAGAACCAGACTCATTGGTGACAGGCCATCTGCCACATCTGATTTTCAGGACAGAAGAAATGTCACTCTACTAGCCGTTTGTTTGTGATTTTAACCTCTCATCAATCTTACACAACTGCCTGAAGGATATCTCAGGGAGACAGGTTTTCAACTTATTATGTACAAGACTTCACTGCCTGTCTTTCTTTAAATACTTAATCAAACTTCATCAATGGCATGCCTCTAAAGATATATCACACTAATTTAAACATGCTGATCATCCTTCCGTGTGGCGCATAAATGTCTTCACATGTCCCACCCCCTATGGGAAGCACACAGGAAACATGGTAAATGATCAGTAAACCTCTATTTCCTTTTGATTCTCTCCTAATGAGAATGGGAGAACCCCCAAGATGCGTGCCCATGGGGTCTTTTCTCTTCCGTCAGTATGTGGCAGACGACGGACGCATACCATTCATTAGCTGACAATCCAGTGAAATGAATCAGACAACATGGCCTCTCAGGGATCCTCCCAGAGAACAAGGAAATAAATGCTTAGTGCTCGAGACATGAACAATCCCTTGAGGCCTTGCTCACTAAGATAATGCACAGACAAAATTCCCTTTACGACTCTTGCAGACGGGAAAGGAAACAAGGAGCTTCCAGGATCTAACGTCGCCTGAGATCCCTGTGCTCGCCTCCTCTTGCATTCTAGGCAGAATGGATGAGCTGCTTAAACCTTCAGCAGAATCTTCCTCTGGTGTCAGTCCCTTGAAGGGGGGGTGGGGGGTGTGTGAAATGCCCCGGTGACTCTGCTGTGACTTTGCGTCGAACTGAATCTAAACTACATCATCTCCAATTACCAACTCAAGGCAAGTGTCTGACGCGCGATTTTTCATCCATACGTGATGCCCCCTTTAAACTCTGGATAGATGTGAGGGATGATGTGCTATAGCTTCCCCCGGTGCCCTTTGATGGTGATCGTGCATCAAAGGAGGTGAAGACACATGATTGCTGATACTGAGTTTTTAAGATGAGGAATACTACAAGGGTTTCTTAAGAAAGCATCTCTTAGGAACGCTGTGTGGGATTTAGCTTGAAAATCCTTCACGCTTTCTTACCAGCATTCCCCTGATGCAGCAACATGTCCCCTGCTTGCCAAAATTGAGGTTATGGCTGAGGATCCTGACCCCAGCCAGAGCTGGAGAAAAACTATATTAGTACTGAACTTGAGTCATGATACAGCATAATTGTGATATATTTTGAAATGGATAACATATTCTAACATATTGTGAACTATTAACTTTTTTAACTGCAAAATATTTCTAGGAGGAAAACATTCAAATTAAGCTTTACTTTGACTCTCTTTAACTATCATAAAACTTGGTGCATATGATGCACTTTTGATCCTTTTTTGCTTTCTAAAACGTGAGCTGCATCCTACACACTAGTGTTGTAGTCAAGACCACATTAACAGGGACCAAGACATGTCTGAGACCAGAGTGCACCGAGACCAAGACAATACCAAGACATTTAGGGATTGAGACAAAGTCAAGACCAAGACCAAGGCAGGGCAAGACCGAGACAAGACCAAGACCATATATATCAATGAAAAATCATAATGAGAGTAGACAAAATAAAAGACTTCTGTTTATTTTCTTTAAATTTGCTCTGAATATGTCTGTGAAGGTTCTCAGTCAACCAGGTCATGGTAATCCAAAGCTTGATCTGAAAGGCAACTGGACTGGTTGTAATTCTTGAAGACGTTTCACCTCTCCCCCGAAAGGCTTCTTCAGTTCTGACCAGACTGGGAAAGAGCTTGAATATATAAGCCACTAACAGTCGTGGGTGTGTCCAGGAGTCATCTTTGAGCTCTTCCCCAGTCTGGTCAGAACTGAAGAAGCCTTTCGGAGGAGAGGTGAAACATCTTCAAGAATTTCTACCAGTCCAGTTGCCTTACGGATCAAGGTTCGGTTTGCTTTGAATACTATTGACAGCAACATACAAGGTTTGGTTTTGTCTTTGTTGCCTTTATTGTGACTCGTTAAGTTTTAATTTTTCTCTTATCACAGTAATGACAGGGACACAGAGTGCATCAGTGGTGGTCTCGACCAGTCTTAATATAAAATACGAAGTCCGCCCAATCCGAGACCGAGTGTAAATGCTTTTGATTCTGAGACGAGACTGAGACCTTAAATAAGCGGCCTAGAGACCAAGACCGGTCTTGTGTACTACAACACTACTACACACAGGTCTGACCAATAGTACGAAGTGCATAGAGAGGTATTTAATTGTGTTGCGGTACTTTATCCAGAAGATGGTGCTCAATGGAGCAAGCTACGGCTTCACTGCACAAAGCATGCTGGATCCATAGCGAGGTGGACCAGTATAGCGGCACCACTTCTTGATACTTTTCTCGCCTTTCTTAAAGACTCTTGAATTGAAGACAAGTGACAGTACCTTGTACAAAGAAGATCAAGGAGCATCTTTTGCAGCTGGAGGATTTGAAAGTGAATTTCTGCTAAATTGAAGTCAAAGTTTTGTGCCCAAAGATCGTGCATTAGCTAAAAAACATCCACAGGTGGCCTGAAAACACATTTGATTTTATCAAGTTTTATGAGTCTTCTATCAAAAACTTCAATTTGATTAATGTATCATACATGAAGTAGATTTAACATGACATTTGATCAAAAAAAGCACAGAAAGAAGAAATTCTTGGACTCAAAAGTGTTGGTTTGGCGTGCTTTCATTCAGTTATAGAACACAAGAAAAAACTCTGAGGCACTCTCTTTCAACAATTTGAAATAGCTTTATTTTTCATGGCATGTAGACCTTAACTCCTACTTCTCTGGCATCAGGCTTTGTCAGAGAGTCAGACAGATCTGACGGAACAGCAGGCCCTTGTAAAGTGGTATTCTAAATATAGTAATTTTGATCATTTCTACATTTAAAGGTGGATAATTGGCTTTCATCAAGAATGTCTTGTAACTATGCTGCATCCATTTTTATTTCTCCATCCCTTGTCGAGACCTGGAGCCTCTCTCTCTCTGGCGATGATGGGAGAGAGGGAGGGTGAAGAGAGGGGTCATTTAGAGAAAATGGTGATGTCTAGTGGTGCAGTGTTTTTCCTCTGTGGAGGCCTGTGGGATGGTGCTGCCGAGTCTGTCACGGTCTGATTGCTCTCAGACCAACGTCGCAGTTTACCCGCGTGCATGGGGAAATACAGGCAGGTTGAGATACGTACACGCACAAGTATTCAAGAGAAGATTCACTCTCTTAAGAGTGACATGTAAAAGTCATATATGATTATTGTCTTCAGTCTGGAAATGCCCATACACAAATGCATAGACCTGTTACTCTGATTTTCTTCAATTTTCTCCCTTCGTCAGGGGTTTAAAGTTTGAAGGCACATTCTCTTTGTGCACTCAGCAGGCGGTCTGAATTCCTGCTGGAGTGGTCTGAATTTCAGAGTGGGATGTTGGATCCCAGCTTTGTGGTGGATGGCTGTTTGGATGGTTGGGATGAAGGAGGACTCCAGTGAAAATAGTCCAGCAGCTCGCTCCACTGGAGACATTATTATACATAGAGACAGGAGGCTGCTCCAGGCTGAATGTGTGTGCCCGTGTGTGAGTTTTTTGTGTATTTACATTTATACCCCACTGTGCTGAAATGAAAGAGGGAGAGGGCAAGAGAGTCTGACATTGACAGAACGAGAAAGCTTTTATGACTGATGGTTGTAGGCCTGTGTGTGTGAGTTGGTTATAGACTTGCTGCCACTGGCCGAAGTATTGAAGCAGTGAGCTAAAATGAATCTTTTCTCCAGTTATTTCTGAAGAAAAGTTGAATTTGAGCCAAGAATTGAGTGCTGGAACACAATGTTGAGCAGTTCTGTCATATTCTATTGGAGAGATTTCAATGTTTGCTCACATCAGGTGCACAAATAATAAATGTCTGTGAGTGCAGGAGGAAGGAGAACACCATGGAAATGAACATCAACAGGGTCCTGTTACCAAAATGAATTAGAGTCAGTTACACATTATTCAGAAACAACGTATGATTTGATTCCTATTTCTTCCAGGACAGGGTGGTGTAAGACATCACATTTGAAAATAACACTTTCAATCACTTTCTAATCTTGGTTATTTCTTTAATTTGGCTTTTTTTTGGAGTTGACATTTTGTTGTTTCGTAGGTTTGAAGAGGTGATAGCTTCTTCATTCAAAGGACAGACTGCTGTTTGCTTGGAATGAGCTAGCTTGCGCAGATATATGTGCTGAGAGACAGCTAGCTTCTTTCATAATCGGCTCTTTGTTTCTCTGGTTTTGTTTAAAATAACTTCTTGATGTGCTAAACAACAGCAAGCTACCGGTAGCTTTGTGTACATTTTCCTGGTAAGCCTTCAGCTCAGGGCCGGCCTGTGGCATAGGCAGTATGGGAAATGCTAGGGGCCTATTGACAGCCGGCGCCTGTCAATAGGGGGCGCCACATGCACCCTAAATGAGTGAGGAAGAAAATTTGAAGATAATAGGAAAGATAATATTGTTTTATTTAATAAAATTGGGGGTTAAATTGAGGACTGATGCCAGTAAACATTTAAAAGCTTGTGATTCACTTTTGGTTTAAATAAAAATGGTTCCAAAAGCAGTTTTGAAGGTTATAAGTGTTCATGATTTACTTGTTTTTGTTGTTTTCTTTACACTTTGGAAGCTGTTAGCTTAATTAGACAGAAAATGTAGGCTAGGCTTCAATAAGCATTTTGCTTCTGGATTATCAGTCATCACTTAATACATTATTGTTGCTTTGTTGAAAGTGTCTGTACCGTGCAAATTATTGTTATATGACTCAATAAATTCTGCTACTAATTCATTGTGTATTTTGGAATTGTATTATTTGTTCCTGCTAAATATCAGTGTTATTACCATTTTATGAATGTTCTTTTAAAATAAGAAAACGTGTAAAAACATACAGCTATATGTCAGTTTCTTTACGTGTATATGTGATGTGATTGTTGGTGGAGCTGGTTACAGTAGTAGTAGTACTAGTACTAGGGCACTACTTTAAGCGCACCTAGGGCACCAAGTTGGTTAGGGCCGGCTCTGCTTCAGCTTGCTTATTTTAGCTTAGCCCCAGTCTTGCATGTAGTCAGTCACTGGGACTAAGCTAACGTCAGCTTTTCATTGTCAAGTAATGGATGAAAGGCTTGTATTATCTTTGTGCATTCTGTGTCTGTACATCGAGGTTAATGTGAAGGTGCCTCATAGTTTTTTCTGGAACACAGAATGTTGAAGTGGCCGTTCAATGACAACCAAACTGCTTGTCTTTGTTTGGGATAACAGTCACTCTAACATAAATTGAGATGGAGGAGTTTTACAGAAAAGAATTAGCTTTCTTGTTGTCTTGATGGTTTAAGCTCCTGGTAACCTGTGCCTGACCCTGCTGTAACTCCCCCTCAGGCATCCTGAGCTGACTGATGCCTGACCTCCCTCTAGCTCTTCTCCCGCCTCACGCCTCTTTTGTCCCTGCTTCAACCTGCAGAGTCTTCGTCATCCCTGGAGTCAGAGTGCTGTTAGGAACCGATGTAAATCACCTTGGTACTACCCATTGGTACTCCTCTCTAGTCAAAGTGGCCTCTAGTGGTCTCAGAGTTTGTAATGTTGGGTTCACTTATGGGGCTGATGAGTGCGGTTTCATGTCCACTCGCCTGGCTTTGGTTCTGTTGCTTATTTGGCACACTTCTTCACAAGCACCAACAAGCTTTACAACAAGTAAGCTACCTTACCATGAGGGAATATCATCAAGTCACTGAATTTTCTCTCAGAGATGCCAGAGGAAATCAGACAGGATGTCATACGGCACTTTTTCTTTACCCCAGAACTAGGGACTTTACCCCTGAACTATGTGCGTTTCAACGGGAGGAACCAGGGTCTAAATTTAGTTCAGGGGTAGATAATCTCCCCCCTGGAAAGCCCCTGCTTGGGGGGGTAGTACTTTTCAATGGTCCTGGGACTTTCGGTTGAACGTTACAGTGTTTGTGGAGTTTACGCAGTTGTTGAAACACAGAGGGAGTTCCTGGGGATGCATACTAGTTTAGTTTTCTATTAAGATTTCAAATTATTATTGAATATAATATTTTTTCTCCATACATCACTGGCCTGATTTGTACAATGGGGGCACAGGAACCTTTTAGTTCCGGGGAAAGTAGTTCTGGGGGCTAAAAGACCCCGGAACTCTTGGTCGAAATGCACTTAAAAGTGTGAAAAGTGAGGCTTTTACCCCATAAAAACTTTCACCTTAAATGCCATCTTCTCTTATGAACTAAGACCTGGTAAAGTCTGGTCTTGACACACTGTCTACACTAAAGACTGATGGACGTAGCCATTGTGGTGTCACCCATTGGTTTCTTAACTGCATAAATGAAGCCTTCAGGTCTGTGTTTGATTGCTGCCATGTTGGTTTCCAGAAACCAGAAGTGACCATATATGGAGGAGAGGGAGGAGCTGGAGAAGGGGTCGGCAAATGTCAGGTTATCCGAATGCGTGGCTAATTCAGTAGCTGAACTTTATGCTATTATACCCTTGTCTTTCACCTAGATTGAGATTATTACTGTGGTGGTAGATGACCACAGATGTTAGTCAAACAACAGAAGTTAGGAGTGTCACATGCCCGAATCTCTGGTGAATGCAGCGGGTGAAGACACTTTCAGGGTTACGTACAGGTGCAGTGTGTAGTAATTTGAAGCATCTAGCAGAATGGACTTAAAAGTAATGGGAAATATTATTTTAACTTTTGTTTGAATGGCTGTAATTGGTCATTTTGTTTCCTTTAACTTAGAATTAACCTTTTATATCTACACAGTAGCAGATCCCCTTCTATGGAGGCTGTTTCTACCATTGTATAGAACTGACAAACTAGTCACATCAACATTTTTGTATGTACAGAGTGGCTGCATTGACTGAAAGATGAAGAAGAGAGTGGTTATTATTGTGTGCAAAATAATTTGCATGATTGATTTTTTGGTGGATCATATTCATCATGCATTCATGGAGCTTTGTGTCTTCAAAGGCCACCGTTTATTCTCCGACAGGAGGGTGAGCAAGGAAGCATTAGAACTAGATACGGCAAAACAATTCTACTCACTGTACCCTTAAGAGATGTGGTCTTCTGGTCACTACTGCCTGCTGTAATCTCTGTGAGGAAAAGCTCACAATGGTCTAAACTTCCACAAGCTGGCTGACAATATATAATAAACACTGAACAAGCTTACAAGCAAGGTATGGTGAGCACAATATAATTTCTACACCAAAAGTCAAATTGATTTAGTAAAAAAAAGCTATATTATTCAACTATTTTTCCTTCTCCTTGCTGTAGTTATGTGTCCTTGTTTCGGCAGCACTTAGAAATGTGAGATTAAAACTTTGAGAATAAAATTAGTGTGTCAAATCAACACTGTCTGGAAATCTTATCAAAGCCAGAATACACTTTGGTGTGGTTTGAAATCCTGAGTCATGGTGATGTGAGGTGTAAAAGAAAAGATCAGGGAACAGGCATATCAGCCACACTTACCCAGCTTGCATTACTTCAATGTACAAGGATAATGATGGCTGAATCCATATTAAGGTTCAAATATCGCTGAGCTAGACTGAAAAATAGGAGACAACAATTAGCACTTCAGCACATGGAATCATAACATTGAATGACAATCTGACTTTCTGTCTTCAGGACGCACATTGAAGTGTTTCGTTTGGGTGCAGCTCTCTAAAGCACATGATGGGAAAGCAGTTTTCAATTTTACAGCTTTCTCTTCCTTGTCTTGTACTCGTCCCTATTTCTCAGCTCATGAGCACACGTGAAATTGAAAGCACTAACTGTAGCTACTTATATAATTTCACCATGGTTGTTTAACACAATTTAGAAGGACTTTAATAAGCTTTGCAAAAAGGTGCCAATGACTGTAACCAGAATTAAATTTAGCCCATCATTCTCAGTAAATTAACAATCATTCTGAACAATGGCTTGTACAGAGGGCAGCCTCATTTTTGTGTGTCTTTTTTATCACTTCTGTGTTTTTGGCTCGTCTTACTTAAGGCTGAGAGAGGCTGTGTGTGCCTGAGGTAGGAGTGACTGTGTAGGTGTTTGCTTTTGCTTGTGGTAATGTGCATCTGCACGGCTTGCTGCAGACATGAGTGTGTGCGTGTGCATATGTGTGTGTGTGTGTGTGTATGTCTGTGTGTGTGTGTGGCCATGAAAGAAAGAAACCTACATTATAAGCTGCCACCCCTGACACAGGAGTCCTGCAGGAATTGAGCAAATCCTATTGTAAATTTGCCTACTCCATGAAGATAATTGGCTTATTCCTGTGTTAAATAGCCGCTCCTGCAGGACACGGACTGGGCTTAGCATGCTCCGTGTAGACACTGTGTCTGTTCCTCTGCTTCTCAGGGACTAAGAGCCACATTACATACTGAATTACTGTATGACAATGATGAACTGATAGCTGCAGAGAGCAGCCTGGAGCACCAGAGTGGGGACAGACGTGCACAAGAAGAGTCTGCAAGGGCAAAAGGCAGATTCCCTCCAGGTTCCCCCTCTCCTTAAGTACAAAGCCACCAAGTAGAAACTCTTTATGACTTTCCTTTAGTGGATTAATGCGTATTCTAACTTGACTTGAGTGTTAATTTTTCTGACATTTTGATTCCCCCCCCATGCATTTTTGCACACACATCTCTGCAGCCTATTCCTTCTGAGTGTTGTTTTTATTGCGTCATTGCCAGCTGCCTTCCTCACATCAACACCAGTTCTAGCCTAAATAGATGGAGCAATAACACACAGAGAATATGATTCCTTGCAGATGTATTAGTGCATATGCATAATTTATGTAGCATGACAAAAGTGGTGTAAAAGACATTTCCAAGACTGAACTAAAGGATATCAAAACTTTTGATGTTGAAAAGAGAAGTCTTATAAAGAGCAGGTCTTTAAACCACCTAAATCCACACGTACAAAGTAAGTGCTCATTTTCTTCAATACATTTCTATAGGTTAGAATGATTCAAGTTTAATCTTCTTCAGTAAGAAATGAGGTACCAGAAATGTTCTAGGAGCAGGGGTGTGTCTGACAGGAGAGACCTGAGGTGGCATTGCCCCCTGGAATCTGATTGGCCACTCCAAATCCTTCAATAGGAGATGTGCACTGTCGTAACATTTCGACCGGGACATGCCCCCCCGGTCAGACTGAATGGCAGAACATCCTGCAACATGACTGCTGTCAGTGGGGTAAAGATGAAAATAGAATTAAGTTTTAATTTTTAAAATAGATCTATTTATTGTACCTGTTGTCTCCCATCGATTTCTAATTTGATGACTACACAAAGCACAACTCTTAAATGTTTACAATGATGATGTCAGTAACAGGCAGAAAATTAGATCTGATACTTTCAGCACATGAAAAGTACACAGACACAACTGTTAAATTATATAAAAATGGAAGCCACATTAGATTATTGATTCTACCAGTTACTTTTTTTTTTTCCAACTATATTTTTGTTTTTCTTTGCCTTTATGGACAGGACAGATGAAGAGAGACAGGAAATGTGAGGAGTCGAGAGTGAGGGAAGACATGCAGGAAATGGTCGCGACTGGGAGTGGAACCAGCGACCTCTGCGAGAAAGACTATAGCCTCTGTATGTGGGGCACTTAGACCACCAGCTCCCTGTACCAGTCACTATTTAGCTTTCAATAAAAAAAAAACTAGCTTTAATAGGACTTTATAGGAAACTAGAAAACGTATCCAGATGCAGTGATCGTTCTTTTACTGCACAGATAACCAGCTGAAATTAAAAGTGTTCATTTAACCTGAAGCGAACAGATAAAAGTAAGAGGAGAGGGACTGGAGGAGGGTCTGGTTAAATTAATCACTTACTGAGTGCAGAGGCTCTGTGATGTGATGTATGCAATACGTGTTACTATTACTGCGCGCTTCATCCTGTGGATTTATTAACATGAAATCAAAAGTTCTTTTCAGCCCATTTAAAGCTAAAACTCTGGCCTGACCAGGTTAGCTTTATCCAAGTAAGTCTAGACAGGTTATTCATTATCAGGTTCTTTATCAGATTAGAAGAATAAACAAGGAACGGGAGGAGGAATACAAGACTTGCTGAACTTACCATGACTGTGAGTGTCTGCTTTAAACCAACAAGAGGAGTTGATCGTTGTGGACCTGACGGATCTTTAACGCTTCATCAGGAAGTTAAATGTGTGTTTCACAGTTGTAGTTTGCAGGAGGGGGGTGTGATGCCAGTCCTGTGGCTCCACCAGCGCAATATGTCAGTGCTCATCGAGACAGTATTATGGCTGCACATCTCCTGGGAGGAGATGGAGGCGCGTTGTCCATTTGATATACAGTTGATGGACTGCACTGCCACAGGCTGTTTGTAGCTTTTGTGATTTTGAAATGCAGCATTTTTTTTCTTTTGTTGGTACAATAAGATACAGAATCCGAGTTTAAGGGTTTAAAGTTACAGATTGTATGTTGTCATTTCATATTTTCTAATGATAAAACCTGCACTTGAGACTCTTGCATCTTTAACAGTAGATGGTAAATGGACTTGTACTTATATAGCGCTTTTCTAGTCTGTCTGACCACTCAAAGCGCTTTTACACATCACTCGTCGCATTCACCCATTCATACCCATTCATACCCATTCACTCACTGATGGTAGGGGCTGCTATATAGCAGGGACCATCAGTGTTAGCTAATCTCATTCATACACTTTCACACACCTCTGAACAACAGAGGGAGCAATTCAGGGTTCAGTGTCTTGCTCAAGGACCCTTCGGCACGTAATTGCCAGAGCTGGGATTGAACCACCAACCAGAGACGACTGACTCTACCCACTGAGCCACAGCCGCCCCATGTGATAGATCTGATTAGTTGAGACAGAACTGGTAAACAAATCATTCAAAGATGTTTGTGTGCACACATGCATCATGCCACCCCTGTGTAAGTCAGTGCCCCAGTATGGCCATCCTGGTTGGAAAGGTGTGGGCACACCTCTGCCCTGGAGGACTGGTTCCACCTTTTTACTCTGAGTACTTATACCTTTCTAAAACTTTTACTTTAGTAAAGAAGTCCAATCAGTTCTTCTACTTTTACAAAAGTATCTGTATTTCTAATCAAGTCTAAAAGGTCAGTAAGTTTGCTGTCTTTTGCCCTCATAAATGCTTGATGTATGAATAGTATTTAGCAGACAGTCTGCTTTGGGAACCGTCTGCACATCCAGACTTCAGAGCTGCATTCCCAACGCCCCGTAAAGATCCCAATTTCTGGTTTTGAAACTCAAGTCTACATGACAGTTTCGGGTTTCATTTGAGCTAGGATGTGGAGAAAGTGTTACTTAGCCTTACCTAAATCATTATCCACACATCACACACCATCTGGGTACCACAGCGCCACTTTGAAGATTCCTTCCTCATCAGTCCTGTGCCTAAAGGAAACATCGCAGTGTGTGTGTGTGTGTGTGTGTGTGTGTGTGTGAGGCTCTTTTTCTGCCTGTTTTAACCCCGTAGTTGCTCAGTAACCGCACTAACAGCGGTTGCCTCTCTCTCAGTGCCTCAGCCTCTGGGCATCTGCTCAGTGATGAACCCGGCCCCAGCTGATCCAGCAGCTCAGACGGGGGGGAAAAAAAAGCACCAAAACGCTCAAACCAGAAAATGAGAGATTCAGAGATGGATGAATTGTCAGCGGATGTGCAGCTGTTCCTGTCTGTGTGTGTGTCTGTGAGTGTGAGGGAAGCTAGATCGCTAGAACGGATAATTCTGGGACATGACCGAAAACTGTCTAGTTAGAGTGCATCAGGAAATGGATGAAAGGGAGAATTCCCCTCACGTGGTGGCAGGAGAGAGATGGAGCTCAAAACGCCTCATCTGTTGCTGCTAAGTTGAACAAAGACAGCAGAGACACATTGACTGTGATACCTTTTTTTTTAAAACCAGTGCTCTGACTGTGTGAGAACACGCTGGACATGCTGTGAACTGAAATGGTTGAAAGCTTCTCTTTAGAGGTTGACTGATGATATTGAGCAGATGAAATGGCAGCACCTCCAGGGATGGCTTTTGAAGCTACAAAAAACAGGGGAGGAGGAATCTTTGTCATGCTTATTTTGGTGCTAAAACACAAATGATGATCCTGATTTGTAATTGTTGTTAACAAAGCAAGCTCTCCTTTCTCACCCCGTTCTGGTGCATAGGAACATGTGTCCAGGTGTGTGTGCATCTGTGCGTTTCCCTGCCTCTCGACAATCACACGGGGCGAGCCGCAGAGTGCGAGGTTCATCAGTAGTGTAATTAATGTTACGCGGTTCAGTTGTCGCGTGATATTTCAGCGCAGAGATCTACTTGAGAAGGCTTTTTGATGAATGGCCAATTAGAGGCAGACTCCTCAAGCCTGGTGGCTGACTGATCTCTTTTTAATGGCGCTCCTGTTTCTTTGATAAAACGCAAAATGAATCATCGATACCCCCGGCCCCGCGGAGCAGTGCTCATGATTTAATTGTAATTTGGTGTGTAGCTGTAGTTTGGGGTCGAGGGTTTGCCTGTGTGTGTTTAAGAGAGCACTTCTGTGGTAATGGTGGTCAGCCCTGGTCATACTCCGCTGCACACGGCTGCTCTTCAGATGTATTATATTTAATTCACTGCTTATGTGCTTGCATCTTTTCTCCTCTCTCTACATTGATCCGTTCAGTGTACATTCATTGTACATTGTACGGCTGTGTGTGCTTAAAACACTCCCAGTGTACTCTCTTTGTCTGAATTTTTGTTGGAGTGCTATTAAAGCGCACTTCAATTAGGCCTGGCAAGTTTCTCCTTCCACAAAATCCATGCTTGAGCTACACTGCTGAGTTTTTGATGCTTCAATCAAAAAAAAGATCTCATTTTAAATGCATAATTAATGCAACATATATGAAGAAGAAGAGAGGCTTTAACGTTCAAAAGAAATACAAAGTGTCTTTCCTGCTTTATTTGCCAGATTCTCCAAAGATGGCCGAGATGTATTTGCAGTTTCTCAGAGGGTGGTGTCATGGCAGGGGAGGGGGTTGTTTGAAGAGAAGCTGTGAAAACACACCGTGTAACAATCTGAGCATGCAGCTAGCATCTCCAAACCAAAGAGCCCACCAGGAGCTTGTGGACCACCCAACGGGCTGCAAAGATCTTTTCTACGCCTTTTATTTGTGCTGCAGTGTTTTTACCAGCCGCTCAGCCACTGGAGGTTTCTCTGCTTGGCTGAGCAAACAGAACAGGTTCAGAATGAGGTGATTAGTGTTGTCAAAATGTCACTGCATCCCCCTGCTGATTTGAAGGGTTGGGACAATAATCTTCTAACATGCTGTACGAAGCTGTACCAACCTGCCTGCAAATAGCACACACACTGCGAGAGGCCTATGCCTCTTGTATTTATGTGCACCTTCCCCAGCCTCTCTCTCCCAGCTCGGCCGCACAATGTGACGCGTCTGCTAGCTGAAATTGCAAAGCAGACCTTTCGCTCCCAGTCACAATGGAGGCTTGCTTGGCAGGTAGGCACTCAGGGAGATACAGAGGGAATCTTATTTTGTGGATTTAGACTTCATAAACATCATTATCATCTCCCCGACCTTGAGTTGCAGCGCTGTTCAGCGGCGACCCCAATTTTGTCAGGAACCTTGAATGGTGATGCACGCGGTCTCTCGGGCAATCGAGTCAACAAAAAGAAATTTTCTGTAGTGAAATGTGTGTGTGTATGCATGTCTGCATGTGTGTTATGTGTGGCTGAGGAAACGTGCGCTGACTCAGTAATCTCTCCCCCCCTGCTGCCTGGAATCGTCAGCATCTTTTGCTCTGAACAAAGTTTTCTGAGAGTGCCTCTGCCAGATTTAAACTATGTCGAACATTAGTGTAACAGCCCACGCTCTCTGAATACAGATTTGTTCTTGAGTGCACGCCAAATGGCCTCTATATTTTATGAGCCTTCTCTCTACTAACACACCGTCTTGAGACTAATTATCATGGTCGCACTCAAACACAAAGCTCGTTTATTATTGCATTGACATCACATTTGTTTTGGCTTGGCCTACATGGCAGGAACTTCGCAGCACTACGATGCTGGATCCATGCTCTGAGCAGTGTTTGGACAGAGAGTGTGTTCATGTTGCGTTGTGCACTGTGTCAGGCAGGACGGTTGCTCTTTACAGTCGTGTCACTTGTCCTTCTTTCAGTGAACTGTTTCTGTCTCTCTTCCGTTTGTGCACGGTTCCTGCACACTATGTGAGCTGCTCACTGGGGAGTCAGGCTTGATTCTTAGGAAGCAGTTTCTTCTGTTGGTCCTGGCCTAGAAATGCCTTGATACTTTTTATTATCATAAGACTTTTCCCCCCAGCATATTGTATCCGTACACTCATTCTAGCTATTTTTACACATGCTGCAAGACTATTAATAAAAGCCAGAGCAATGTTGTCTGAAAAAGGAAATGCTACATGAAAGAAGAGTTAAAAATTTAAAGGATCTTCTAGTAATTGATGTATAATTAATTTTCTTTTACACATATTTGTGTTAATTTCTAATTACGTTGTGTGCAAAGGATTAAAATACAACCTTTAAAATGTAAAAAGTAAAGTGAAGCATAACAGATCATTTTTTCTCTCAGCATAAGGCAATTTCCCAATCTACTGAAGCTTCAACCATTCATTTAACATGCCAACTTACTCCTGTCAAGGGTCACACGTTCTCCAGAGCCTTTCCCAGCATGCACTGGGCAGAAGGCAGAAAAAATCCTGGGCTGGTTGCCAGTCCATTGCAGGGTGAGAACAGGGAGACAAGCACTCAAACACATCAATCCACAGATGATTGAAGCAGAGTTTAAACTACCGTGCTTTCAACTGAGTCCTTGAAATCCACATTTTTTGTTGGTTTAATGTGTCAATGGATTTCACACGCAGGGCCTAAAACATGGGAACAAGGCATTAACACAACATCTCCCAAAAAAGAACAGAGGTGGATAGAGCTTGTTTGAATCACTCAACAGCTGCATTGTAGCCACTCATTAACAGTTAACCCACACAGGTGTATTTCCCTTTACAGCCCAATCAACCCTGCTTCATCCTCAGTTTCTTGTGGGCTGAGCACAAGCTGTAAGAGTGTTATTCACTTATATTAAAATCATGTTGCATTGCATACATAACAAGAAGTGCTCCAGTTATTCTTCTCTGTCTCTGATCTCAAACATGCACACAGTACAGGGTTTGAAAAAGTAATGGCATATCGCTCTTAACAGGATATTATTAACATAATCATGGGAGCCAGCGCGATCATGCAACACATCTCGTGTGATCTCATGGGGGGGAAAAAATGGAGGATGAAATTGTGCAATATGGAAATGGTGCAAGGAACACTTAGAATTGGGTTTCTTTTCTTCAGCTAGAAGTGGTGGTGAGATGTTACCTGTTTTTTTTAGTAGCATGCCAGCTAATGTTAGCCTGAGGGGGCTGAAGTGTTAACTATTGATTTAAGACATACTGTCGACAGCTCCCTCTCCTTCAAGACTTCTCTCCCTCTCATTGGCTGTTATAATTGTACTCCCATAGAGTGTAAGTGATAACATGTTGTGAATAAGTGGTTATGCAAATCAGAACCATCACAAGGTGAGCAAGACCCTGACGTGAAGCGAAGGTGCCTGGATTCTTTTTCACATAGATACCAGCTAACTCTGTTTTATCCCTTACTTTCCTAGCTATTAACTAAAGAAACAAAATATTGATTTAAAGATGGTGATTGGTGGTGAAGATAGATCAGGTGAACGTGACATCTGCAGGAATATTTATGTTGGCATTTCTGTTCTCATGCAGCTCTCCTTCTTCTCAGAACTTTGTGGTTGACACACCTTTTACATAAATGGGACAAATGACACAACTTTTCTAACATGCTGCTATTATCAGTAACCCTCATGGTTTAAGTGACTTTGTAGAGCTCAGCAACGTAGAGATGCTCTCACCAGCTCTGCTGCTGTTGTCCGGATTGCAGGACAACATGAGAGATTTTTATGGTCCAGTAGCTCCTCAGGCTGCTCTCATCTCTGTGCCTGCTTGCTGTCATTGTTTCCTGATTCTAAAGACCAGCCTGAGATGGACGCTGACATTTTTGCCACAGTGTCAACTGGCAGAGGTGAAACGTGCTGGACTCCTATATGCAGATTGAGAAGTAATCTCTGTTGTTATAGGGTTTAGACCAGGGGTTCCCAAACTTTTCAGCCCGCGACCCCCAAAATATTGGTGCCAAAGACTTGTGACCCCCACTGTCCCTCAAAGTGATTTAATGTGGCTTCATTTAGCTGGTGTGCTGTAAATGACCCAACCTATATGAGTATGTGACTCTGTTTCCTGTGCCGTTATGAATTAACCTACTGCTACTGATGCTTTTGATAATTAGCTGTTCACTAACCCTAAACTTAGGAGTTATCTGGAGAAAAGAAAGGCAGAAAACTCATTACATTTTCTATTTTCAAGGTTTTATTTCAAGTTTAGCGACATGTGTTTGTCATTATTCTTTACTATAATGGGTACTATAGATAACTTAAAAAAAAACATTCTGGAAGACATTTCACGACCCCCTATTTGTGTCTCGCGACCCCCCAGGGGGTCCTGACCCACACTTTGGGAACCCCTGGTTTAGACCAACCAGAAGTACAAACTGGTGTGGTATCTCCCTATACGGCTAACATCAGTGCAACATTTTTTCATGAAAGATAATCTTGTTGGCTGTTGCTGAATACCACAGCTGTCAATGAGAAATTAAGGTGGCAAGATGAAACTATCTGCTGATTGATTTCAACAAAACGAAACAGAGTAACTGTCACATTCAACATAACATTGTCTGATATGAACACAATGCAGTAATTTGATGTGATTTTTCCCATCATCGGCTTCTTGTGAGTCGATCCATCCTTGATTGATATCCCGTTAGTTTTGTTGGGTTGTATCTCACATCTCTGAGACCGTTATGAAGTACACAAAGTGGATGGACTTTAACAATCCACCATCATCACTCAGCCTGCCTCTGGTCCAATCATCCACGATAAGTGAAAACACCTGTGTGGGTGTTCAGGGTCACATGGGCTAATGTTGCTGTGCAAAATATCATCGTTATTACTCAATGCCGCCGTCAGCTGAATTAAAACGTAACACACACTGACAGATCTATTCCTGTCAGCACAGGGGTTGGCTACTACGATCATGCCAATGATAAGTTTAATCTTGTTTAAAGGTCAAACATTGCAAATTACATTTAAAGGGTACAAACCAGCCTCATATATTTTATTAAATATTCTAAAAAATGCTCCAAAGGGAACAATAATGAGACACAAGATAATCAAGGTCCAACCCTTAACAGTTTTAAACTCAAACCATTTTTGTGTTTTTTGCACCTGAGGCTGCTGCCGACCTTGCAGGAGTAACAAGTAGGATACTGTGTTGCATATTATGTTGGGAATGGATGTTTTTATGGTGGATCAGTCTTTATTGTCATAAAAATGCAGCGAAAAGAACAATAAAATAAAACAAATAAATAAAACATCCAGTGACAACTGCTGCTCCAGCTACTGCACCAATGAAATAAATCCATAAAAACTCTGATTAGCTCTGGTTTTCTGCAGTTTTTAGCTAACAAAGCTCAAATTTACTGTGAGCACTTATTTAAATCCTGGTCTTATCAGGATAAGACACGTATTTTAACACTTTAGGCTTAGTAGTGCCCAGACTTTTTATCACTTGGGGGTCCCAACAGGGGCACTGACTTATCCAGGGGTGGTATGAAACATGCACACAGGCCAAAATAATTGCATATTACCCAGATTTATTGTGAATCACCTGGCTGTGTTAAATACTTGACTCTGATTCATTGCAACCCCTTGACAAAGGTAATCAATTCCGAATAGCAAAGGTGACACTAAGGACAACTTGGTCACACATGTCAAATCAATGATGAAGGAGTAACAGCGCATCTTGCTCACTTTTCATGATTTCACCTCCACCTGTTGACAATCTGACAAAAACGTTATTTTGGCATCTGTAGTCTACATGGTGGAAATTGAAAACTGCTTTGCAACCTGCCTCCTTCCCAGCTCCTCTTTTTTATGCCAAGTCTGATTTTAGCAGTGTCATATGTACTTCCAATGGTGCCTGTTTGGTGGTCTTTGATGCTGCTCTCCCTGCGCAGCTTTTCATGTGTGCACATAAAAGGGAAGGTGTGCTCTCCCCGCCTCAGGCTTTGGCATTCCATGCAGGCATGTGGAGGGGCAGGGAGCTCTCAGAACAGAGCAATACCACCAAATATAACTTGTTGCATGCCGTTGTTGCATGAAGATAAACAGACTTTGAATTATGACGCTTGCACATTTATTGGTTTGGAGGTTCCCCCCCAAAATGTAATGAATTAGTTGTGTTGCATATTGATGGAAATATTAAATCATTAAAGAAAACACACCTACATGAATAAAGGAGAATATTTCTGTGCACAGGCTACTATCTTATACATTTCTTCTTTTAGACAGATACAAATATAAACCCACATTAAATATACCTCTGTTATTTTATGTTGTCAGACATGCCAGCTACTTCAGGTGTTGTTTGGTGGATCTCAGCTTCCCTGCAGCTCCCCTCTGTTTAAAACCATGAATGACACTTCACATAAAGCCTGCAGTATGCTTCGCTTCAACTATAGCACAGCAGGAGCAGATTGTTCCTATAGCTGACATCCCTCCTTATTCACTGGTAAATAAATCACAGGTGTATCCAGACTCAGTAATTAGCTGTTATTATGTGCTTGATGACAGAGGTGTTTGCTTACCTGTTGCCAGCAGCAGTTTTGCTTGAGATACTTTTAATAGTGGGAGCTTGTACTCTGATTCTGTTCAAGTGTTTGTCGCCTGTGTTCGCAGGCTGTGTCGAAGGCCACGCTGCTGGCGTTCAGCTCACTCCCACAAATCCACTCATTAATTTTATGGCCATTTATGTTTGAGCACTATCCAAATAAAAAAAACTTTGTCCTCGATATGGCACTTTAAATGCTGATGAGGTCTTTATAATAACTTTCTCTGCCAAAAAGGAGTGCCCTGATTATCCCTGATAGGGATCAGCAGTAAAACAATATTGATGAGGGGTGTGATTAAATCTCCATTGATAACAATGACACATTTCTGACATTTGAAATGAAAAGATGGGACAGCATAACTACAGCAGAAATAGTGACAACCGCCACTTGGTTTGCAGTTTTTCCTCACTTTCGTCAAGATTGTTTAAGTAACAGCTGGGAAAGTAAATGTCCTCAGTATTAGAGATATAAAAACTTGTACTAAGGAGCATGAAAGCGAGATAAAAGTGATGGATAAAGGTGAGAGTGTTGTTAGCACAAATGGTAATATATTGTCAGTTATAGTGTTGTGGGAGGCAGCTCATCAAACATTATTCCTCCACCAGTGTCAGAAGTCATCGGCCTGGCAGTGATAAACCTCTGGGAGCTTTGGCCAACTTTTTATGGGCCTCTGGTGTAGCCAGCATTTAAACATACTGGACACCTGACCAAGACAACCTACCTTTGTTCACAGTCTGCCTTGCAGCTCGAGAAATAAGAATGGAGTTGTTTTTGAGAGACAACACTTTGGAGGGAATTGTTGGCTGCACTTTAATGCAGATGTCTAATTGTAAGCATAATTTAAAGCTTTATTATCTTTAGCAGGCTGCCACTGAGATCTAGGGTTTCATTACGGTGGAGTATTCAGCCCATTTTGTCCTTCTTACACACTGTTTCCTGTGCATAACCATGCTTATTGAATCACTTGTAGATCATACTCTTACATCAAACAAAAATAGAAACACTAAACAGTCCTGCACCAACTGTTTAGACATATGTATGCAGAATCTGTAAACAGAGATCATTTGACCACTGAACAGCTAACTCTGAATTTCACCCTGACACTTAATCATTAGTTTAATTTTTCATTATAGGTTTAGATTATGGATAGCGCTGTTGCCTCATAGCTGGAAGGTTGCTGGTTCGAATCCCCGGCCGGGCAGGTGCCTTTATGTGTGGAGTTTGCATGTTCTCCCCGTGCATGCATTGGTTCTCTCCGGGTACTCCGGCTTCCTCCCACAGTCCAAAAACATGCTCACCAGGTTGATTGATCCCTCTAAATTGCTTGTAGGTGTGAGTGTATGTGTGAATGGTTGTCTGTTTCTACATGTTTGCCCTGTGATAGATTGGCGACCTGTCCAGGGTGTACTGTCTTCCGCCCGAAGGGATAGGCTGGGATAGGCTCCAGCCCCCCCCTGACCCCTAACTGGATAAGCGGTCAAGATAATGGATGGATGGAGGTTTAGATTATCTAGAAGTTTCAAGAAGACTGCAGCAAATGACCTTACTTGTCACTTGAACAGTTAACACTAAGCAATCCTAACACTCATGTGCTAAGTTATTATAGGAAAGGCGTTGTAATTTTAGCTGCAGCTTCACTCGATATCCTGTTAAAAGAAGTTCTTGTTGTTAAAAACAAGAACCCTGCAGATAATTCAGTTTACTTAAAGCTCCCTAGGGAACTTTCAGTTAGTGTAGGTTTGGAACAAAGGGATACCTCTTGTCTCTTTATGACTTAACCCTATTTGTACCAAGCAGTGTACAAACTACACACTGAGGTAGTAAGCTGGATACTGAGTCTTCTTCTTCTGCTGCTGCTTCTTCTTCATAATCTCCATCTTTTTGTTTTACTTTTTACAAAATATTGCATACTCCTGTCTTTTCACAGTCAAATGAAACACTTGCTGCTAATCTTTGGAAAGTGTGGAAAAAGGCAGCATGCTGTTTATCTCTTTGTCTGACACCTACCCTTCAGGTGCGGTTTCAGGTGTTACTGGTAATGATTTAGAAATAATCAATCTTGTAGCTGATGGTTTTGTCTGCTTTTGTTGGTCATAAAGAGACATTAGTATTCATTTCAGTCTGTTTTTTAACAAACAGTAGCAAACTCCCCAGGATCTTTTAATTCACTTACAAGTGCAGCCTTAAAAATGTGTGAAGGACAACTTTTGAGGATTTTTATGAATTAGATTCTTAAGTAGAACTCGGTTCAGTGAGTAACTTGTGACCTCTGCCAATGTATGGACACTGTCTAAACTGTCAACAGTAAAAGTTGAATGTCCCCAAAAATAATGGCATTGCTTAACATATAAAAAAATAATGGTATATGTCATAAGCACTGATCCATAAAGCTGCTCTGAATATGTCATTTGTACCAGCTCTCCTCTTCCACAAACTCTCTGTGCTGGCTGTGTTTTCCGAGTGTCACAGTGACATGTTTTCAATTGTTGATTCCTTCCTGTGTGCGACAAACTCTAACATATTCCACTGCTCTACTTTTGTCACCTTCTCTTTACATACAACTGCACAGATACACAGTGACACATGCAATATGGTAAATGTCAGCATAGACTAAAGAATACACATGAAATGATTCTACAATCTGTGGGTTCACATGCATTCATAGTCAATCACACACCCAAAGTGCATCCCCTCTCCCTCACCGTGTGGGGGAAACAGCTGGAGATAAAGTTCATGTGTAGAGGTGTGTGTATGTGTGTGTGTTCTGGTGTGACACATCTGGGTAACGCGACACGAGGGGGTCCTGACAGATACGGGCTGAGCAGGAGCCTGTTCCTGTTGTGCTCTGTCACGTCGAGGCTCCTTCCACATGCCTGCCTCCCGCCGTCTGCTCCACGCTCCCGCTAGCTGTTAGGTAATCTGATGCCAGTGTGTGTGTGTATGTGTGTGTTGATACTACTACAGTCATGCACGGTTAAAAGCTCCAGTCGTTGCAGCGTGGCCTTGAACATGTGTGTGTGTGACGTGACATTGAGTGAGAGATGGAGGGTGAGAGATTAAAAGGACGCGACACAAGGGCGTGAGAAGAGGAGCGGCTTTATATCTTTGCTTGTGAAATAGAGGGTGGGTTCGGATGATGAATGAGGGCACTGGTGCAGCGGTGCATGACCCTGGTGATGACATGGAAGGCCTTGAAAAACACAACAATTTCCATTTTGTGTTAAAACTCATTTCCTTTTTTTTTTTTTTACCATGTGCTTCAAGGTTAGCTAACATGCTAGAGCGTGTGTGTGTGCTGAAATTAGACATTTTTTGGTTGGTATGTTTGCTTGTTAGGTGTTCTGGTGTTGGAGTGCTAGTGGGCTCCCAGTGGGGATTGTATTTCAGTCGGTCAAGCCTGACAGATAACATCCCACCGTGCTCGTCACATCTATTATTGAGGGGACGGGAAATTGATCGGCTCTAACGGTGAATGTTGCCCGGCCTCAGTTCCTCTTTCTCCTCTGTGCTGCTGTGTTCCCTGCCTTGTTTGTCCTCCATCCATCCTCTCTTGCTGTCTGGCTCCATGCTGCCCTTGTTCCAGTCCTTCTTTTACTTTTGGCCTTTTGTCTGCTCTTTCATCTCTCAACCTCCACGTCTGTCCTACTTCTTCCACAGCTTTCTTTTCTCTTTGAATTCAAATTTTCTTTGGTGGTAGATGACCCGTGTCTCTGTTTCTCAATTGGCAGCATAATTTGACTCCTCACTTTCTGGCAAGCTCTTCTTCTGTTGAAGTTGTTGTTTCACAGTGTATCAACACACACGACTCCTCTTCCCCCTCAGCTTGCATAAGCGAGTTAGAGCCCTTTTCACCCCCCTGTCTTTTCTCCCTTGTGTTCTCTCCTCATCTCCCCTCTCTCCTCATCACGGCTCACCTTTGATCACTCGCTCTGGGAACTCTTCATTGCACAAAGTCAAGTGTTTTATCTTTGTTGTGTGACAATTCGACTCTGGATGAGACCACGTGCTGCCAGCCAACACGGCTGTTCGCGCCCTGAATACGCGCTGCAGAGGAGAAGAAAGCCTAATTTGAGCTCAATTCATCATGGCAAGATTGCCCTGCATTTATTGATAATTGCTTTTTTCCGTTTAAAGGGACGGCGTTTAAACCGTCAGTCGTGTAAACATGAGAGATGCAGCTGTTGCCGCAATTAACTTCTCACTTTCCCTAATGAAAGGATTAATCCGCCAGCAAATCTCTCGGCTTCCTTTCAAATGCCAAGCCTCCATTCAGCGCGCTGCCAGGGGAAGAAAGGGGGCCCGTGTCGAAACAAAATGGGACTATCTATAACTAGAGCCAAAAGTCACATTCATCTGCTCAGCCTGGTGTCACATCATCAAGCTCCCTTTACTGCTGCCGAACAAGAGAGACCCTTAACCAACTGCTGTTTGATGATTTCCTGAATGCAGCTTCTGCAAGCGTCTGTTCTCCACCACCACCCCCACCCGCACCCCGCCTTTACTTCCCCTCGCATCGAGAGCTTCTGCGATCAGCCCCCCAGAAAAACACGCCATCGCCTCTTCAGAAGCCTTCAGAATGGACGACAGCGAGCTAGAGTTGAAAGCTAGAAAGTGAAAAGCTGTCTTTCCTGTTGGCAGAAGATGCGTCTGGGCAGCCAACAGTGAATGACAGCCTGTTGAGAATGGAGCAGGGCTTAAGCAAAATCTTTGAAGCCATTGATCGCCTGCATTGATCAGTTTTTTTTCCCCCCTCTTCTTAACACAGAGACAGGGGGACAGGTGTGGAGATGACTAGATAGATCTGATCCATGACAAACGCCAATCATCCTTCCCTTCTGGTCTGGCTATTGATTAGAAAGGGAGGTGCTCCTCGTCATAGTCAACATTTATCAAAGCTCTGCCATCAGATGTTAGTGAAGATTGTGAGCAGTCAAGTTAAAGTCAATCTACTTGTCAACAAGGCTTCGCAAACAAACTGAGAGCGATGGACATTAACTTTGAGTGCTTCAATCAGTTAGCTTCCGTTTCACTGGAAAGGACCACACCATCAGCAGGATGTAATTTGACAATGATTTATTGATTTAATTGGAATAGTGATTCTGAATTTGAGGTTGAACTTCTCGCTGTTGCTGGTTTGGGATCTGCCGTAGCTCCCGGGCACAACTGACCCTCCTTAAAAGCCCTATGTATAGGCGTAAAGAAAGAAAAGGGGTGGGAGGTCGGGGAGAGGAAACTGAGAATGGGTGGGGAGGAGAGGGATATGTATTTACTTGGTGTGTCCCCAGGTTTTGATCAGTTGGTGATCTTGGTCGTCTCTGTGTTTTTGATATTTGGTGAAAGGGTTTGGTATTCTTTTTCAGCACTATTGACTCATGTATAGGAAACAAATATCAGTACATTTCCATTTTTCAACAGGAAAGACATCAAGATGCTGTGAAGAAAAAAGGTTTACAAACTGCTTTCATGGGATGTTTAAGGCCCGCTTGTATCAGATGACTGGTATCAACTGTCTCTTTTATGCTTCACAGTCAATGGCACATTCAGCAGCTGTTCGTGAGCAATGTGCAGTCATAATCATACAGTACATACAGACCGCTCTGCATTCACACGTCTCACTGCTTCTATAATGTCCTGCAAAAAATACATCGGCTGTAGCAGCACTTGCTCTTTCTCCTTTCACTTTGTGCTGTATTTTATGTATCCTTGATTGAACAAAGATTTAATGTTCATCTGTGTTTATGAAGGGGAATTGATGCGTTGCTAATCAGAGCTTTTTCCAGCAAATCTGACTTTATATCATTTGCGATACATGGTCGACTACTTGACTTAAGTGTGTGTTACCAGAATGCTCAATATGCGTGTATTAATGTTCTCTGAAAGTACCAAGAGCATACAAAAATAACTCATTAAGTTCTGTATTAGTTTTGACTGCCACTCAACCGTGTGTAAAGAAATGCTTCACAGGAATGAAGAAAGCAGTCTTATTTATACTGATGATCACAGAGAGAGCTGTTGTGTGAATGTATTAAAGGTTAAATGATAAATGGACTGCACTTAAATAGCTCCTTCCAGGTCTTACAGCCACTTAAAAGGCTTTACATACATGCCATGTCTACCCTTTTATACACTCACAGTTGTACACTTGAGATGAAAGCAGCCACGCAACATGCAAACCTAACCATTATGATTAAATTGGACCGACACATAATTTGAAACATAATGGCACAACCTTTGGGAGCTATTTGGGGTTCAGTGCTTTGCCAAGGTTAGTCAGTATAAGGACCACAGAAGCTGGGATCCAGGTCTGCATGACAGAGAGTGACCCACTCAGCATATTTAATTAGTCTTTTTTTAAAAAACAACTTTTTATTTGCTTTTTTCCAATATTGACAAACATAAAACACAACAAATTATCCACAAACAAACATAAATATAGCAAGGGGCGCCTTCTCAATATCTATATTGATTTTTTTATTTTTTATGAAGTCTTTTCCACACAGCAGTTATCACCACCTGTCTTTTTATTCTGGTAATCAGTCCATTTATTCCAGCGTTGATCATGGGTCCGTGCTTTAGTCCGCAGGTAATGTGTCAATTTTTCCATGGAATATAATTCTTCCACTATGGACAACCACTGTGCTGGACTTGGAGGATCACTTTTTAACCAGTTCCTTGTGACAGCCTTTTTGCAGGCAAGAATCAAGATTTTAAAAAGGTAGATATCCTCTTTAGGGATCAAGTCTATTTAATTAGTCTTTTGCATAGTGAGTGCACAGCAACTTTTACGGAACACATCAGGTTCAGAAATGTGCAGCCTCATGTCTAAAAGCTACACTTGAGGGTACTGGACAAGATTTTGGTTTTCTCTGTTGTTTACATTTTTTCCTATTATGCATTTCTTTTGATTAATTTTTTGAATCAGTTTAGCGTCTTGAACATGTAAAGATGTATATAAGAATGATCTGTTAACTGGGTTTGAGAGCAATGCTCCAGCCAGTCAGTAGGGGGAGCCCAAAATGGTTTGGCTAAACTTAAAGCTGCTGTTGGTAGTCACAGAGTAAATATCTGTTCAGAGAGAGGGACTTTGAATGTCAACACTATCCCTCCCAACCAGATTTCCTCTTAGCACCCAACCCCCTCCCCTCTCTGTGGGCGCTCATGATAGTGCAGGAATCACAACCAATCGGAGGACATAGTAGGGGCCGCCCTTCAACCAATCAGGATGGAGGATTGGAGATTAGCTATGATTGGTCCTTCATAACGGGAACGAGGGGAATAATCAAATTGCTTTATATATAGGCATTGGAAAACACAGATATTTCACAATAGTCTCAAATGACTTCACTTACCGATGAGTACCGATGGGTATTATGACCTTTTCTCCAAACCCAGCAGAAAAAAAGTAACATATTTTACACCATTCCTACCAACAGCAGCTTTAAGATCAGATAGTGGCCAATGGTATGCTTTTAGGTGGCAAGTGGCGTGTGCCAATCACAAAACTAGTGTGCCAATAGTTCAGTACTGTGTGCTAAGCCAGTGGTCTTTTTTTTATGATATAGCAACAAAGAGATAGATTAGATGTTCAAAGTGTTTCCCCAAGGTGGAGGTCACTGTGAAGTAATACTGGATTACTCTCTTTCTATCATCCATTACTCTCTCAGTGGTTAGTCTAAGAATAACCTTGTTAGCTGAGATGAGCTATGATAAGAGCTTGACTTTGGTTAGAGACGACTGTAAATCTTAACCGGTTTAAAAACCGTTGGATACCACACACATGAAGACAGTTCCTACCATTCTTTCATATCACAATCCTCTGAACACACACACACTAGACGACTCCTTAACAACGCTGGACCACACAATTAATGTTAGTGGTAACGATTCCAAAGACATGAGCGGGTTTTCTGTCATGCAGCTACGAATAATGAGAACAAGAATAAGGGTGCGAAAGCTAGTCTTCTCTTTTAGTATTCCACTTGGCTCTGGGTACATTTGTGTTTATGTCAGGTAACAAGTGTTCCATTGGAGGCAGTACAACAATGAATCATAAATATTAAACATGATTGAAATTTAGGAGGCTCTATTTGGATTATTTGGAATAGTAATCAGTTACGAGGAGCCCTGATTTGGGTCACGCCCCCAGATCACTGGGAGTGGCAAATTGGGCCCCAAATCTGGCTTAGAATCGTCTAGTCTGTGGCTAGCCTCAGGTACCAAACAACCTTCAAAACACATAAGACAAGAGAAACTCAGAGATTCTGATACTGACATCACTATGTTTCACTCACATTGTCCATGAGGGCAAAAAAGTACACACTTAAGACTACTGGTGTTAATGTTCATCCATCATGGAGGTGTATCATGGGTGGTACAGGTGTGACAGTGAGATAGTGGCCTTGCACCTTCCCCTGCTGTTAAGAAACCAATTAGAACCAATGGAAGACCAGCAGCGTACCACTGAGAGGATCCACACACCAGTCTAGCATTTGGCTCATGCCGCTGATCCCTGGAGCATACCATCAGACACTTTATGATCTTGTCTTCACTTTGAGAAATGGTGATATCTTCTTCAAACAGTCTGTGGTCTCCTCTAATACTGCTTGTAATAAGTAAATGTTTGCTCTTGCTCTTTTTTTTTTTACTCATGAGAAAATTAATAAAGTAGTTAAGTGATGCAGAGTGAAGTCAAGTAGGGATGATTGTAAATGTTTGGAGTTAGATGAGCTGCCTGCGCTCTTGTAGGAATATCCTGACAAAGCATTAATCATGTTTGGACAAGCTTTGGTTGTACAGAGGATAAAAGGCTGCACAGAGTTCAAAGCTTTTTGTAATCTGTGAACATATCTACATGTAGGTTGAAATAAAAGGTTTAAAATTGGTCTTAGTCATCTCTCAACTTCAACTCCATTATTGTGTCTGAAGTTTGGAGTCAGACTGTGAACTCTGACAAGCTCACAGACAGGAGCCTGAGCGTGTATACCCCATATCTGTTAAAATATATCTGCAGGCTTGAAGCCGAGACACATCAGCTGGTTCTCTTTTTATTGTTGTTGAACAAAACTGATAAGTTTGAGTCTGATCTCAGCCGTCAGTCGTCTAAATCGTACTTCCTTGTGTAGGTCAGTGTGACTGATTATTATTACATCATGTCTACTTCTTTTTAAAGGTATGTTTTTAGGCTTTTTTGCCTTTATTGATAGGACAGCTGAGGAGAGACAGGATATGTGTGGAGTAGAGAGTGGAGGAAGACATGCAGCAAATGGTCGACCGGCTGGGATTCGAACCTACGACCTCTGCGACGAGGACTATAGCCTCTATGCGTGGGGCGCTTAGACCGCTATGCCACCTGCGCCCCTCATGTCTACTTCTTTAAAAAGTCAAAATGAGCATGACAATAGTGCATTCGATGTTTTCCCTGCCTCTGGCCAAAATGAAGAGAACTTCAGGTGTGAATACAACCTTAGCTCAGTTATTTAGCCTCCAGTAGAGCATGAGTGACAGCCCTCACACCAGCCAAGATTAAGCCAAGTTCCGATGTAAGTGTGAACTCACCTTTAAAGGCCAAAAAAAAGTCCAGCATGAGTCAGTGTAAAAAGGTTGCTAACCTTCTCTCCTGCTAATATTTTCTTATCTAACTCACTGGTGGTTTTCCCCGACTTCTTTCCCTGGTTATTAGTCTATTTATTGATCGTAAGAGGCTTGGCCGCAGCAACATTTATTGGTCAGACCTTGAACGCGCTGTGTTAAGTGGCTGCTTTCTTGTTTAAATAAGCGTCTCTATAGCAGAGGACCCATAGCTATTTAAATTCATTATTCTGTCTTATTTGTTTTGCTATTTTGGGATCTGTAGCCTATTTTCCTCATTTCTATTCAATTTGCATACATCATTTAAACAGCGTGCGCAGTGTGTGCTGTTTACCGAGGGAAGTATTACAGGTTACAACTCTCAGACTGATTTTATACAAAGGCAGCTACAAAGAGAAGGACTTTTATCTGAGACAAACACAGTGTTTTTTTATTTATGCGTTTCTGTGGGTTTGTGCATGGTGTACAGTTTGTTCTGCTTGAGCTTAATGAAGTGATATTTGAAGAGGGATTAAGTAACAGCCAGTGTGCGGATTCATAAACAACTTATCGTCTTGATCCTGGACTCTCAGTCTCCTTTATCTTTGTCATGATTAGTGTCTCCGTATCGCTATTTCTCCCACAATCCCTCAGTTATAATCTCAATTTAGAGCTCCTCCTCTGACCACAGCAGTAGCCAACTCATTTTAAAACCCAAGATTACACAACTGCCCTTCTCCGTATCTCAGACTCTTCATCTCTCTAGCCCTCTGCTCGCTAATCCAAGTATCTTATCTCTCAGCTCTGCCTGCCTCCCAACTGTCCACCTAATTCCCCCCACAACCCCCACTCTGTCCATCTCTTCCCCCATCCTCCCTCCATCCTCCTTGACTTTGTACTCTCTGCACCTCCCTGTCTCTCCTCCTTTGTTTCACATTCAGGCCTTCAGATTGAGTTTATTGCTATGACAGGCGATCATCAACAGAAGCTACAAAACGTTATGGGTGCACGCACCGGCCCACGCACGCTAGCATCTACGGTTCAGCATAGAAGCATGCAGGCAGCGGGTGAACACACACAAACACACGTACACACAAACACATGCCCGTATGACACACACACACACACACACACACACACACACACACACACACACACACACACACACACACACACACACACATACACACACACACACACAGTCTCTTTCACAGCTGAATGAGCATTCACTCCCTGCGTGCTCTGCTCTCTCCGTCTGCACAGGCAGTGAGGAAGAGCAAAAGTGGTTGGTTCGGACCTTCGCAGATAGGAGCTAATGACTGTCTGATTAATTCATTAGCTGACACTTTACCGCCTCACTGCTGGAATCAAAGCTGTTTACTTTTTTATTATGGGCTAAGACTGCCTGCTTAAAGTCAACAATGAAATCATCAGTCAGAACAACCCAGAGTCAATGTGTATTTTGCCAGGAGAATATCTTCACCTTTGTTTTGAAGCTTTTCACCGTTCAAAGGTTTTTTTTTTCTAACTTGGAGGCAGAATTAACCACAGAGGTCTCTTCTTCAAAACAAACAAATAAAAAAGAGGATTATTAAAACTATTGAGAATATTACATTAACAGATCTTTGTTTTCTTTGTTGAACACAGGTGCTCATCACTGCTAGCTTGTCGAGCAATGCTTAAGCTTGTTTGGGGTTAGGCTCCCTCTGGTGTTTGTTGTTACGGGGAAATTTCTGCACAGTTCCAAAACAGAAGATCTGGTTATGAAAACTAAATTAAAACAGAATACAGTAGGTTTCTGTTCAAAACAAAGTTTTATGCACCATTCTTTGTCATATAAGACGCTTCAGGAGGGGCTGCAGACCTAGTGTTGGCTAGCTTATTAGCTCAGTTTTTTTGTGGGTTGGATTTCTTAAGTGTTCATCAATTCAAGGTTTTTACAACCTCAATTCCACTAAAGTTGGCATGCTGTAAAAATGTTGATAAAAACTGATATCAACAGTTTGCAAATAATTTTAAATTCAAGATTCAGAACTTTATTTCCATGTTGACGTTGTCGACTGTAATTTGTTTCATTGGGCCTTTATTAAAAGAGGGAGCACATCACAGCTGTGCTGCATGCTCTCCACTGGCTTCCAGTCTGCCACAGGATTCATTTTAAAATTGCACTTTTAATGTACAAGGCCCTGAATGAATTGGCACCATCCTACTTGGCTGATCTTGTTCATGTTCATAATCCAGCGCGAGCACCGAGGTCAACAAACCAGCTGCTTCTGGATGTGCCTAAAAGTCGCCTTAACATCCGTGCCTTTGCAGCAGCGGCCCCCAAGCTCTGGAATGGCTTGCCCCTTCAATTACGATCAGCCCCCACTGTTGAATGTTTTAAATCTTTGCTGAAGACCAATCTCTTCTCTTTGGCCTTCTCCTTGTGAGGAGGACATCAATATCTTGATATGTTGTGTTGTTTATTGTTGTCTTCATGTATTTTTACTTTTTACCTTGTAAAGCACTTTGGCCAACACTGGTTGTTTTTAAATGTGCTATATAAATACACATGACTTGACTTGACTTGACTTGAATGAATTGAATTTAAAAGTGCAAAGAAACCGTATCACGTGCTGAAACTGAAAATTTGAATTGTTTTAAGAAAAGTATTGTATGAACTCATTCTTAATTTGACAACATGCTTCAAAACAGTTGAGACAGGGACAACAAAAACAGTGAAAAATGTGTGTAATGTTCAAATAAAAAAAACAACAACCTTGAAGAACATCTCCCAACTCATTAGGATAATTTGCAACAGGTTTGACTGTGTATAAAATGGCATTCCAGAGGGGTTAAGTCTCTCAGAAGTAAAGATGTGAAGAGTTGCATCACTCTGTGAGAGACTGCATGAGCCAAATGATCAACAACATGAGAGAATTTGGGGTTTTCATCATCTACAGTTCATAATATTATTAAAAGATTCAGAGAAACTTGAGAAAGATTGCACAAAAGGGGCAAAACTGAAAACCAATATAGTCATAATCTTCAGGCAGCACTGCATTATCACTTCCAATAGCCACAGTCTGTGAATACAGTTTGTAGCTGTATCCACAGATGTAGGTTAAAACTGTACCATGCAAAGAGGGAACAATATGAAAACATGATCCAGAAACATGTCATGGCATGATTAGTTTACACATCTGGGAAGGCATCATTCATGCTGAACAGTATACAATATATCAGTTACAAGTTTTGGAGCTACATATGCTGATATCCAGTCAATGTATTTTGCATAGAGGACCTTAGATATTTCAGCAAGACAATGCAAAACTACATTCTGCACATATTACAACAGCATGGCTCAGTAGTAGAAGAGTCCAGGCGCCACTGAAAACATTTGAAACATGAAACAAAAAAATTCAACAAACAGGGAAACATGGCTCTTTCCTTGTTCTTTTGAAACATGTTGCAGGTGTCAAATTTAAGATGCATTTATATGTCTCACACGTCTATAACACTTTTCAGTTTCTGCATTTAATATGTTGTCTTTGCACTTTTTTCAATTGAATATGAGTTTTAAATGAGTTGAAAACCATCAAATTCTGTTTTTAGCAACATTTTACACAGTGTCACAACTTCCTCTGGAATTGGGAATGCATTACCAAACAAAAAAAATCCTCCACAGAGTTGTCTTTCCCTAGAAAACCACCAGACCATGTAATTAAAATTGATAAAACACTAAATAAAGAAGTTTCAATCAATTATTGTCTCTGCGACATGCCAGAGGGAATAGCTTGGCTGCAAGAAGAGCTGAGTTACCTTTTGCTCATTAGAAGTCGAAAATCCTACACTAGGTTAAATGTTTTGAAAAAAAATGTTGATATATTTTACAACTTGGTCACACACAACAGCCAGCACTTTACAACCCATCAAGTCTCTCTTTAAGAAGACCATCAACATTTTAGACAGGAAACCTCTCAACTTCCATTATTGCAATATAGTCAGGAAGTATAATATTTCAAACCTTGACAATTTTCAAACCTACACTGACATCTGTCTTGTTTTTATAGTTTGAAATGGGCTTGCCCCTCCATCATTGATTAAATTTATATAAAAAAAACCACAACATTATAAATACAAGAGCACAAACTAGAGGGGTCTGTGATGTACAGAGACGAAAAACCAAATTAAGCCAGATGGTAGTGTCTGTCAGAGGCACACAGTCCTGAAGCAAACTACCAGCGAACATTAGGGAGCTTTATAACTACTGTATCTTTTAAAAAACACTTAAACATTAAAAACAAACCAGTCAAGCACACATGAATAATCTGCTTTCTCACTTGATGCCCGTTCCCCGGGGCTTTGGCCTCACCTTCCATCCTGCCTTAGGACTACGGATGAAATGTAGCTATTGTGCTAATTCCGGCATATTTACATCGAGGCATACTGTTGAAATATTGAATAATGTGCATTGTCTTAATCCAATAAAATTCAAATTAAATATGTCTTGAAACAGTTAAATGAAGTCAACTAGACATTTTCTTTGTGACCCCTCAGTAGCAAGTGTTTGAAAAACTGTGACTAAAGTGGGTCAAATAAAAGATTTGGTCATTTGGGATCATTGAGGAGTTCCGGGTGCCGCTCAACTGTGGAAAAAAACAAGGGGATGAATAGTCAAAGTTACATTTCCCACTGGGTTTGGTACATCCCTGTTATAAACTAGCCCCCCATACACACTCTGCTCTTGACATGCTGGCTGGTTTTCTCTCTGTTGCTTTCTTTTTCACTTTATCTCCACAGCCTAAGAAATAATAGCAGAGATGATGATGTTTTGAGCCGGCCAAAGCGGGATGATACTGTGGCAGACTCCTCTTTGGCTGGCCTTCATGGTTTAGTTTTTTTCTCATCTCCATCAAATCCTTTGTCTTACTGACAAGCTTCTCTCTCAGCCGGCCAACTGTTACTGAGGCAAAGTCTTACTTGGCTGAGGACAAGTGAAAGCAGGACCTCTTCCCTCTCACTCCTCTGTGAATTCAGATTGATCCACCGGCTGATTAGTGATTAGCCGGCTACTTAATTCTATCTTTAGTCAAACCTGGAAAACAAAGTACTTTTCAGGGCTCTCCAGTTGGCCGAGGAGTTTGAGGAGCGAGATGAAAGAACAACCGGCTGTCAGTCGGGCTTTCCAACTCGAGGTTAGCTAACTTGGCGCGTAAAGCGAGTTGAGCAAATGGATTTGAAGAGTCAAAAAATGAAGCAGCAGAGCGGCGAGAGCTGTCCTAAATGGGAACAGTCACCTGTGGGGAGCGATAAGAGCTGGCAGATGGATGCAGCGATAAATAGACAGATGGGTAGTTAGATAGACGAAGGGGGCTGATTTTCTGAGATGGAGGGATGATGGGCAGATGGGGTAAAGAGATATGGTGGAAGATGGGAAAACTTTCTCTTTGCAAGCGCTTCAAGGCTCACTGTTGTCTCTGAGGTTTGTTTCGCCAGTCACTCATCCCTCTCTCTTACTCTGTCCCTCGTTTGGCCTCTGTCTTCTACCATTACTCACCCCCCCATCCCCCTCCTCCTCTCACCCCTCTTTCCCCCTCGCTGTCTTCGTCTCAGCCACCACTGCACTCACGGGATATTTTTAATAGAATTAGGCTGCTCTTGTTATCAGTGGAGCGGGTAGCCACGGAGTGAGGCGAGATTGAAACAGCGATTTCCAATTTGAGATTGTGTCACACACATCTCCCTGCGCTCAGATAGCATCAACGAATCACCGCCACCATCTCTCTCTCGCTCACTTTGTCCCTCTTTGCCTCGCTTGGGCATCTCTCGCCGGGTGTTTTAGCCCTCGCTCTTGCCCTTTCTCCGCACATGCAGGACTAACATCTAAATGCATACATGCTCTCCTCTCCGTCGCTCTGGATCCGCCGGTTTCTCCTGACACTTTATCTCCTTGTCTCTTTCGCTTTTATCCGGCTTGCACACAGAACACGTCTCTCATCCTCCTCCCAGTCCTGTCTGCGGACCCACTTAGTACCTCCAAATGCTGCTCTGCTCTCACTCTTTCCTCTTCTCTCTTTTTTTACACTTTCTGTTCGTGTCTTTCCCACTCCTCCCACACTTGCTTGTTCCTCATACCTCGGACTCTCCACTCACTTTCACTCCTCTTCTCGCCGTTTATTTTGCATCTCCCCTCCCACACGACTCCTCTTCCTCCACCCTCCTCCTTCTCTTACCATCTTGTCCTGTGTCACTCTCTCTATCCTCTATAAATGTTTCTCCTTCCTTCATCCTTCATCCTGTGCTCCCTCTTTCTCCTTCTCCTCCATCCTTTCCTTGCTGCCTGCAGGCGTTGGATCCCTTTGACTTGTCTTGTCAGGTCTTTGGATTTCTGTCTTACCTCCAGAGATATATTGTGTGTGTTCATGCAGTACAATCCTCATTGCTTGTGGCCTTGTGTGTGAGTGTGTGTGTGGCCTGTGTTTGAGAGGCCAGATTGATGCTGCAGCATGTGTGTGTGTGTGTGCATGTGGGTGTTTGTTAGCTCTTTTACTGGTTCCCATGGCCAGAGGGTCTTTTTCTCTTTACAATAATGCCACAATTCCACCTTTTGTGAGAGCTCGAAAGAAGCGCTGCCTTAACACGCAGCCCTCCTCTAATACGCTCTTCTATTAGCCGAGCCAGCTGAGCAACCTTGAATCTCCCTCTCCAGTTTCAAAAAGTTTATTCCTCTCTATGCCAACATTTCTCTCATTACAATAATTGCTAAATCCACGATGTGTGAACATTTTCTATTACACACCCTCTCGACCCTCCCTCCCACCCTCTGCAAAATTTGACTGGTGCTCGCTTAAGACCTGACCCCTCAGCTGAGAAAAAAATGGGTCTGTCTCCATGTCTCTCCCACCTACTCTTCTTCTTCTCTCTGTCATAACGGAAACCAACTCAGAAATCTTGGCAGATTGTATTTTCATGTTTGAGATTGAAGGTCTATGCAAAGAAGCACAAAATCCACATGAAACTGAAGGACAGGTCTGGGGCCGATGCTACACTTGTAAATTAAAGAACGGATACAAGGCAGAAAGCCTTCTAAAGCTTTGTGAATTATTCAAATTTTTAAAAGCAGGGTCAATAGTTCAAAGACATCCTGTAGAAATCATAATGTAGTTTACTTTATACACCCACATGCATGCACAGATATACATCTTGGCATGCATCTGCAGAAACAAAGTAAGTATTTTTTGCTGATTTGCATTTAGATATCTATTGGTTGAAGTTTCTATTTACCCTAAAGATTTCTCCAGGCGTTTAATCAAGTAGTTGGAGAGATGAGAAAAGTTGAGATGGGGCTCAGGGTTGAAGAATAGAAAATAGTTGCTTCGGTCATTGCTACTTTAAAAACTACATTTGTGTTTTTGACCTTGAGCAAATTTCTGTGGTACAAAAAAATCCTTTGTGCAGTTTTTCTTTTTTGTTTTTGTAAACCTGGGTATAATCTTCCGGTGTAATTGCCATTTCTTTGAACATTTCCACTTATTAATTTCAGATTCACTGTGGAATATTGTTTCTTTTTCCTGCAGTGTGATTGAAAGACCTTGAGCTGGGATTATTTTGTTAAGTGAAGTATCCTGGGTCAGTAGTGCATTTAAAAAAATATTTAAGTCACTATAATCATTTTAAAAAAGGTGAGGCGCCACAAACGGTTTTAAAGGAGTAGGCTGACATTTTGAGAAATTCTTCTTTTGCCTTTAGGTGTTTGAAAAAAATAATCTGTACCTTACTGGAGGAGTTAAGTAACAGTTGTGTGGTTGGGGTTGTGAAGTGATTGAAGAGAAAGGTAATACTCTGAACATTTCCCACATTGATTCAAGATGTTTAAACCACTAATGGACCTTCACAAGCAAAGCCAGAAACCAACGACATATAGATCAGTCACACCTCTCTTAAATTGATCGATGTCCTGTCTTCAAATCTAACAGTCAGCAGTGGTGGGTGTTTGGAGTCATCACCACTGCTGCCTGTGGTTACTTCTGAAATTATTTTCACCAAGTGGAGCAAATCATACCCATCAGAAAGTCTTGATAGCTCCACTTCTGAGACTGTTTATTGAGATTTTAAAAACAAATAAATCAGACGAAGAGACAAATGAGGTGGACATGAGACTATGATCACTAAGGTGCTTCCTCAATATGCGTTAACTAACCTTAATATGAATAACTAAATACAAAAGAGTGCCCAATGGTAGACATTTCTACTCATGCATTTCACTGAAAAATACAAAGTGTGAATTGGTGTAAGTACTTGTGGTGGCAGGTGGTTGTTTCCACACTGCCTCTCCTCTTCATGCTAAGCTAGGTTAAACAAGTCCTGGCCTGTTATTTATTTTCTATGAAGTACTGACCCATCCTTCCACACTTAGATGTGGCTCTGGTGTTGTTCAGTATTTCACCTGAGTTACTGTTTGGTACTGGTTGCCTCTCTAAGTTTGCCTTCAGGACTTTCTGCCAGAAAAGTTTTTGATTGAGTCCATGTCAGCTTCCTGTTTTAACCCAAACCATGATCTTTTTCTGAACTGAAATAAAATGAGTTTGTGCTTTAACCTAAGCAACATTGGCACAGTAACTTTTTGGTTTAGGGCTGAACATTGAAACATGAGTGAAGCAAAGTTTGACGTTTTTTTCTCACCCTGGCACAAACGTGGTCTAGGGCATCAAAGTGTTGGCTGCCTGTGCCATAATAAAGGAAGAAAACTGTTGAGCAAAAGGCAAGGGATCAGGCGGACCTTACCTGTAGCGACTTCTCTTTCCAGGCCAACAGCTCACAATGCTTCCTTCTTATGACCCCTCAGGGTTTAAGATGACAGTTCATTTGTGATAATTCATATAACGCACGAAAAATAACTCAACGCAATGGATAAAGGGGGAGAACCTCTCAAAATTTCTTTGAAGCCTTCTGACAACGGTGTCTCTTTCTCTTCTCGCCTCCTGCGCAGCGTCCCCGTCTCATTGGCCAATTGGTCATGTGACCAGGAAGGCCTGCCCACCTGTAGCTCGACAGCCATAACACCCATGCTCAGGACGGTGTTGCCGTAACATAATATATCAAATTTTCTCCCCCTCACATTATTAAAATTGTCATTATATGCCTACAATCCCAGCAACCTCCACTCTTGCAAGTATCACTGTTCAGCCAGTAGACTGGCTCCTGAAGCTGCTGTGAGCAAGGGAGAGAGCAGTGGTTGTAGTCTCTTAGACAGTGAGGGAAGGCCATGAAAAGAAAGAGATGAAACTAAGAAATAAGATATTCAGTTGAGTCACTTTGGTGTCTCAATAAGATACAAACGCTATACTTAGGTCTGTTACAGAATGATGAAAATACAGAGTAGAGACAGTAATGCGACCAATACATGGGTACTGTGGCACATGTATCATGATACCTATCCTATTGTGGCCCATGTATCATGGCACACATCGTATTGTGGCACATGTATCATGATATGTATTGTATTCTGGCAAATGTATCATGTGTATTGTATTTTTAGGTCCTTGTAGATACCCAGCATGAATGTGGTGAAGTGTAGGTAAAGATCATGGTTTGAGTTAAAGAACAACAAGGTCAACAAATCAACTAAGTCAATGTTCTTTTTTACATGGAACAAGAATAGCAGTCTCCTCTGTCCTACCTTTCTTCTTTGCTAGCCAATCACAGCACAGTACAGAATGAGGCTCTGTTGGGAATAGAATAACACAAACCCGTCTCCGACTCTTTAACATTACTTAATGCACTAACAAGAGATTGGCATCGATCAAATCTACAAAAATTTCCCATGGGATAAAAAGTTTTGACTTCTTTTTGTCTCAGTTACTAGATTTAAGAAAAGAAACACATTTTGCATTCGCCAAAAACTAATTAAATGTTGCGATTTGACGTACCAGAGTTAGCTCAAGGCTAATTTGCATCTCCAGTCCCTGGGTATGTCTCAGTTAAAGCGTTCACACAATGATTTATGACAGTAAACAAACAGGATAGGACACTTAATGTGATCATATACTCACATTCAGTATTCAAACACTCACATACACACTAATACACTGAAGTGAGCTGTTTAGTCATGAGTGATGAGCTTCTGATGGGAGCTATTTGATTACACCGGCTGTTTGTCCTCGGATATCTTACCCTCCACCTCTCTGATTCCTCTTCCCTCTTTCTCCTTCCCACCGCGCCAATCCATTTCCCTCTGAAAGTGACACTTTAAAAGGTTGATAGTGTTTTGGCCGAGTCTCTGAGCCTCAGATCGATGGCCGGCGGAGAGTTGCATCGTAACACTGCGTGCATGTTGCGTCTCCGGACACAGGAGTTGAAGTCAACACACCGGGTGAAGATGCTTTTCGATTTGTCGCCACCTCTTGATCCTCAGTTTCCTCTACACGGGGAATGGTTGAATAATGACATTTCATTGCTTTTAGCTAGCGGTTTAAATCTGGCTGAGTTTTGTTAGTAGAAGAGCTAGAAGCTTGGAGTTCAAATAACTGGACACACACAACATGAAAGAAAAGAGAAAACAGGCAGTCTGATGAAAACTCTTGCTCCATGAAATCTTCTTTAACTCCAAAGGAAAATATTAATTTTTTTAAAAGAACAAAATCTGTGGATTTCTTTCCTATTTTGCAAAGAAAGTTCTGTTCTCACTATTGTTTCCCTTGCTTATTACTACACAATTCCTCCCTGAAACATTATTTTGCAATCAGAGTGCTCATTCTAGCTCCTATAATTACTCCACCTCTTCTGTTCAGCTCACTGCTCCTGAACAAAGTAAGAATGAAAATGGAACCCATTTTTATTTTGACAATGGCTGCTAAGGTGTGCTGCTGATTGCAAGAAGCTGAAGATGAAGAAGAAAATGCTGGGAAGTGTTTCTGTGCTCACTTTGTAGCAATTGTGTGTGTCTTTAACCAGCCCTGTGGATAGCAGTGCTCCATCCATACCACCTGGCCTCAGATCAGCCCTCCGCTGAGCTCCCCCCCTGAGGTGGACCTCCAGCCCGGCTCTGCTGCTTCCCTCCCCCAGAAGCAGCCTTGGTTTTGGCCTCTGTATGCAGCCAGCCTGGCCTTGAGGGAGCCAAGAGCTGTGGAGCATGAATGGATTACTATCCAGGGGTAAAGCCCACCTTGGGGTGGGAAATGCACCATGGGAGATGAGTAGAAAAGGCCCCCTGGAAGTGTGGAAGTAGGAGTGAAGCCAGCAGAGCCAGCCAAGCCTGTTTCCACACCGGCTCTGTGCACCCTGAGGCCCTGACACACGATCAAACCGTGGAATCAGGGACAAGACGCAGTAAGATGCACACGTTTCCCTGTTTGAGACACAATGTCCCCAAACTGCAACTTTTTCCCCTCACATTCACATGTGGAGTATCAGCAGCAGGTTAAAATGGCAGAGCTGAGATCAGGCTGTATTAAAGTGTGAACAGTATAAATATTCATCAGTCAGCAAGCAGCATCAGCAGCAGCAGCGCAGAGGAGAAGCAGAGAACGATCTCAGAGGAGGGAACTCACATTTTCATTTTTTTTTTATCTTCGCTGCTGTGAAGTGGGGCATTATTGTGTCAGAACATTTGCTCTCTACAGTCTGAATGTCATCGCTGTAACTATGAGTTCAATCTAAGCCAACCTTTTCCTTCCCTTCGCCTCGACTATCTTTATCTAAAGTTTTTATTTAACCATTATTTAACATTTGCCCCAATGATTTGTCACAAGACAGACCAGGCTAAGAATAGCAACAATAAAATGTTTCAACACCAAATAAGAAAAATCATACTCCTACGCTGTTCACTAGGGATGTTCCATAGTGACTCTCTTCAACAGATATTTCAAATTCGACTGACCGTCTCGTCTAATGGTGATAAAAAACTGAGTACATTTTCAAATTTGAGCACAATTCATTTTACATTACTAAACAGAATTACAGAGTCTGTGAGGATAGCAGGTCTAACTGGTTTGCCGAGCTTGGCTAACGTTAGCACCAGCCGTCAGTCCTCCCTGTTGGTTAAACGACTCATGCCTGTGCTGGTTACACAATGTAAGCTATGAGGAGTTAGAAAAGCCACAGTCTATATACAAACTTTATCTCCTTGTTTTCTAGGACAAAATACTGAAAAACCATTCCCCACTACGATCTGTCATCTGTGCTTGTTTACATCCAGGTAGTAGAGCTTCACAACATAATGGCATTTGTCTTTAACTGGAGCTTCAGCCCAAGCTAGTGGTGGTTGGCTTCACTACAGCTTAACAATGTTACAATGTCATTTAGCAGATGCTTATATCCAAAGCGACATACATACGAGAACAAGAACAACACAAGCAAAGATCTAGACAAGAGGAAACAAGATCAGTAAGAGTAACAAAGTGCTTCAAGTCCATTTGGATGCAGGTACTGCCAAGCAGTTTAAAGGCAATGCACAAAAGTAAGTAAGGATTTATTTATTTTTTTTGTAAAATAAGGAACCTCTACAATGAAGTAACCAAACAATTTAAGACCTTCCATTATCATCATCAAAAATTAACTTGTCATCACCACAATAATTACCAAAGTACCAAGTGCTGGGTCACTCCAGAGCTGAACACAGATTAGAGTAGAGCAGGACAGTGCGAGTCAACTGTAGCTGGAAGACACAATCTGCCACTGGGGACAACAGTGGAGAATAGTCTAGCTAAGTGCATAGTGCTCCCCAAAGAGCTGGGTCTTAGCTGTCTTTTGAAAGTAGAGAGGGACTCTCTATAATGACCAGCAATTCAGGCATACCGTGATAAAAAAAATATATCAATAAATTGTTCAACAGACAAATAATTCTGTTGTGAGGTTGACAGCGTTCATCCCTTTAGTTGACTTAACACACAAGTCCATACTGTGATCTTTCTGCCTATTAGAGGGAAGTTATTCCTTTTACCTGTTGCCAAGTGCTGGCTCATAGTGATTCGTTTCCGTTCTGTTTCACAAGTATAATGACATTCAAGGTAAGTTTTGAAGTTTATGATCAGTGTGCAGAATTTTAAACATCATAAATATAGAAAACCCCAAAGCATCCTTTCCCAATTTTAAGACTTATAGACAAACAACTTAAACAACGTCCAACAAATAGGAACTTTAAATTTCATCCTTTCAGATTAAGAGAGGAGGGTAGGAGGGAATTTTGCATCAGAATGCCTTTTTAAACCAAGAGACACCGATGTTTGTGTTGGTGTCTGCTTAAAGCAAGCCAACGCACTTTAGGATATACTTTTCAGGGACGGCTAAGAAAATTGTAGGTTGTAATGCGCCTCAGAGAATCATGATACAGACTTTGCAGCATATAAAGACCATGAGCAGAGGAAGTACTGACAAGACATCTATATAACCAAAGAAAGCTAAAATACTTCAATGGGTTCTTTTTTTAAATGAAAAGAGAAGCTTGTGTTTAAACCTCCAGCTTTGTGGCAAGTCGACATGCTTAAAGGGGGTAAGTTGTGATTTTTTTTTTAAGTGGGGTTGTATGAGGTTGTTGTTAAAGGTAAGGGTATTAAGTAAGTGGTCAGGAAACCCGGTAGAGAACCTGAAGTGAAGTTAGGCCATCAGCCCCTGCAGACGAGGTCAGCTCTAACACTAATTTAACATTTTAAGAAACTGTGTGCTCACATATGAGTATGCTTACATAAGTGTATTTTTCAGTGCTTTACTTTGTGTTCAAAAATCACATTTGCTACACTAGATATTCCTTTACCTGCAGCACACTGATCAGCTGCTCAGGTTGAGCTGCGAAAGAGACAAAAATACAACCAAACTAAGAAGTAAGGATGAACCAACATACTACTGCAACTCCACACTAGTACTGTATGTAGTGTGGCGGAAATCTGGAATAATAGACTCAAACAACAACGGTTTGTCTTTGTGAGCTTTAATCCGGCCTTCAGTGAGCTTTGCAAAGTGGTCAGCTGGCAGAGTGATCTAACAAGCGAGACAAGGTCTGCTCAACTGACCCAGAGTGAAGATGAAGAAGAACAACATACTATCATGTCTGTATTTTTCCCATCACAGAAGTTACTTCTCAGATTCAATAATGCCTTAAAATTACAATTACAGGAATGAAATAAGAGTCACTACTCGTTCCTTTACGTGAAAAAGCCGTTAAGTACACAAGATTAATCATCTGACTCAGTGGCGAGGTTACATCTACAAAATGTGCACAGTAAACACACACAATGACTGCTGATCATTCAGATACGAGCATTCTGTCCTGGAAATACCAGCAGTATTTATCCTTCTTCGAGGTAAAGCACACAAAAATAGCATAATATTGAGTAGTAGTTAATGTGCAGGAAGGAAAACGATCCACTGCCAAGACGAGAAACTTTGAGGCACCTCACCAAACAACTGTTGAGTCTGCTGCTTTCAGAGAGCAGATCATCAAAATACATCTGAGACAAGGAGGCAGGGTGCATTGATAAAAGGACTCAAGCAAAAATAACTCGTGCTAAAGTTATTTTCCTAAGTAACTGATTACTTGTATGATGCTGTAACTCAGTTATTCACTTACTCTTTCATAGTAGTGACTTTGTGACTTGCCCAACAGTGGAAACAAGTGATTCCTAAAGTAACTATAACATGCCATTCTAGAGGACACTTTTAAACAACATTTGAACACGAATGTGTCTTGTCCACAAAGTTGATAGTCTTGCTCTGGTTCTGGTTCTCCGAAAGGTTTCTTTAAAAAGGGGCTGAGTTGACTGAAGTACATTGTAATACAATAACTTTTGACAAACTATTCAAATAAACTTGTGAAATCAAAGTTGCCTCAAAATCAATTACAACCCTTAGAAACATATGTAACTCTGAATCGGCTTCTTGGCTTCGTAGAGCTGCTTTCCATGCTCAATTTCTCACACTTGCACAGAGTGGGAACAGCAGGCTTTGAGTCCACTTTGGAACAGCCTGAAGAAGCTCCGCCTCCCCGCCGTTGACCCTCCGCAGGCTCTGGATTGTGACCCAGCATGCCGGGGCCTCGGGGTCCCTCTCCTCTCTTCCCCTTCCTCTGAGCACGCACTCTTCCTATCTCTCCATCTCCCTGAGTCTTTATCACAAAAACACAGCACTCCACATTTTAATCATGCCCCCCGACTAGACGACACTTTTCCAATTAATGGAACCGCCGCCGAGATGCACTGTGACTCTGTGCAGCCGCAATGCGCAATAACACTACCACCACCGCAGCTGCTTGATGTACAACCGCCTCCTGAGTTTTTGAATGTGAACAAGATGCGTTTTGAAATAGAGAGATCCGAGGTGAATAGGAGGCTGTTGGTGAGGCAGCAAAAGAAGGGGAGATTGAATGAGTAATGCTTCCGTGAAGCTGCTGAGTGGCCAACAGTGGAGGTCTGTGGTGGTGCTGGGCAGCTCTTAGGCATGAATGTATGGAACTGTATGAATGTGAAGCAGGGTATGGCTAAAAAAGAGCATGCACGCTCAGCAGAAAGCTGCTCAGGATAAATAATAAAGGGTCAGGAGCTGCTGTCATCGCTCTGGATTGTGTCACTTAAAATCAAAATCTATTGATAGGTCATCCGGTCTGCTGTTATCCTCCGCTGGGAGAGCATTGAATTATTACCCGCAAGTGAATGACTTTAAAGAGGAGGTTTTAACTCCCTATCCTGGCACCATAAACCGTGAGAGAGAGAGGAAGTGAGGGAATAAATGGAAGCGTTTCTGAGTTTCACTTGCCTCTGTATTGGCGCTTTATTTCAGGGATATATTTCCCGGTGTGTATTTATAACTCTGGGCTCATTCCAGCCCAGACAGGGACCGATCACTTCTCCCAGAGCCCACGAGTACATAGCGGTGTTGTGTGTTTGCGATTATATTTGGGTGCGAAGACATAGTATACGGTCTGAGTCATTTGTACAGGAGTGCAAATGTGTGTGCGTTTGTTGTAAAGAAAAGCATTCAATTTAAGCCTCCTGTGTATGCGCGCGCGTGCACACACACACAAACAGAAACATTCAAACTGCAGCCTCCCTCATCCTGCAGCTCTTTATGCAACTTGTGCACCTTGCAGCTTGCCTCCGCGTTGCTTCGTATATTAACTTGCCCTCCCACTCCATCAATCAGCTTGACACCAATCAGCAGGAATCCGCTGTGCATAACATGTTTATGAAACGAAATAATTTCCCATTGCCTCGCTAGTCCCAGAAATAAGTGGAGCATTTTATACCTGGCTCTCCTTGAAATGGCTCCTCTCTGCACTGACACAGGAAAGGTTGAGCGGCTGTATTAACCAGAGGTAATTGAATGTAGAGGTAACAGTGCACAGTTTAGCGTGAGGATTAACCCTTGCACCTCTGCTCTCTCAACTGAGCTTTGTTAAAGAGGCTGCACAGGTCCAGCAACTGTATAGAGAGAAGTTGTTTTGCTGATTTGAAAATATTTGGAGTTTTGGGCCCATAAGACCACCGCAGTTCAACTCAGTTCACAGCTATTTATCATGAGTGACGGGTTGGAAGTGAAAAGACTCAACACCTTTCTGTGTGAGCAATGGAGCTGTCTTATAAACCACAGTTAAGAAACCAACTGGGTGCTTACGAGTTCTTTTCTGCAACAAAGACAAAAACAAGCGCTGGCAATTCATCTATTGTTTGATTTCTGTGCATATTTTCTTGTTCTTGAGAGATTTCATTTTATTCAGAGATGGGAAATAATTCTCAGATGTGCAGATTTAATCTTGACTTTTCCGTGATGATGCAGAGTGCTGACTTTTGGTAATAAAGCCTCACTTGAAAAATCAATTTCACAACCAACTTTTTTTTTTTTATGACCTTGAATCTGACGGTGAAAGTTGTAATAACCTCATCTCACTGAGGTCAGGGTTTTCAACTACTGAATTTTTTCTTTCTTTTATTTTCGTCTCCACAACTTTGTGAAGAGAAGCTCACGGCTTTTTGAAGGTCATGAGGGCGGACGTGCAAATAGTCGCCTGAAGAAGATGTCAGAAAGCACCAGTCATTTAGCCAGTAATTGGTTTGGGCAAATTTTAAAGAGGAAGGTATGAGTTTGACTTGTAGAAAGGTGGTTTAGACAGGGATCCAATGTCAAAGACAGGGTATGAGATTTCCCTTTATCCCACTGGGAGGCGAGGCAAATATTTAACACGATATAAAATGTAGAAGAACAGAGGAGGGAGGAGGAAGAGGAGACATTTGTGTGAATGAGTAAGTGAAAAGTGCTCTAATTGCTCCAAAGGGAATCCGTATTCCACATGAGTAGGTTCAGTGATACCTAAAGTAAAATCAACATGACGAGAAAACACAAGCAGTAGCCAGAGAGAGAGAGAGAGAGAGAGAGAGAGAGAGAGAGAGAGAGAGAGAGAGAGAGAGAGAGAGAGAGAGAGAGAGAGAGAGAGAGGATGGAGGCGGGGAGGGACAGAAAAGGGAGAGACAAAGTGAGAGAGACAGGGAGTAAGAGGAGGACTATGTCTCCATTTCCGTGGAAACACAAAGTGAGCTAGTTTCCACCAATTACATTCATGTCAGTGTACGTCCTGGATTCAAAATGCAACAACAGCCTGGAGGGGCCTTCACTCTCCTGCTACACACTCCACATCTCTGCCTGTCTGCCTGCATGCCACTCCACTCGTCTGTCACACACACACACACACACACACACACACACACACACACACACACACACACACACACACACAGAGACTAAGAAACGGACACACACATCCACCCACACGCGCAGACGCTGGGTATGAACATATCACACTCACGCATAATAATCTCATCACTCCCCCTAGCTTTGTCTCTCTTTGTCACCCACTCACATTCACTCACACACCCACCTACAAACCAGCCACACACTTCCCCACCAAGCATCCCTCACAGACGCAAAAACACACACACACACGCACACACACACACACACACACACACACACACACACACACACACACACACACACACACACACACAGGCATACACAAGCCTCCTCTGTCACTTCCCTGCACTGTCTCCCGATTCCATTTCTCTCACTCCCTTCTCCTCAGGCTCTCCATCCATCCATCCACCCCCTACTTGTCTAGATCTGTCTGCGCACACACACACACACATTTCTGCATGTGTGTGTGTGTCTCAGTGCGTGTGTCCCCTCCTCTTCCCTCAGATGATAGTAATAAGGCCGGTGATTGCCGGAGACGGAGATGAGGGATGGCGCCTATTGATGATCGTGCCTGTGACAGCCTGGCAGCGAGCTAGACGCACGGCCTTCATTATTAGTGGTAACAATAACAGCAACACTCAGGCCCTAATTGAATGAAAAAGGCCGCTGGCAGCCCGCCGTATGAGCTGAAGGGTAGGTGGGAGAAACGGACGAAAAAGCATGCACGGACAGGAGGTGGGAGTGATGGAGAGGTGAAGAGGAAGAAAGACGAGGGGCTGGAGAAAGAGGGAAATAGGAAAATAGCAGCTAAGGGGATGCATGAAGGAGCGTAAATGCAGAAGGGAGTGAAGAAGGGAAAAAAAAAACATGGAGACAGGAGGTGAAGCAGAAAGTGTGAAAGGCAGAAGCCCACAGAGTGCTCCTGCGGGAACATGACAAGGCGGGTGAGGGAAGCGTGGACAATTAGGACATTATTATTGAGTAGAGAGGTGAATAAATAATTGACAACATTCTGTTTGAGCGGGGAAGAAAGAAAAATTAGGGTCATAAAGCAGAGAGGGGAGTGTCAAGAGAGGAGAGGAAGCACAGTGAGGGTGATGTTGGCACAAAGAGAAAATACAGTTTGTTGACTGTAATTACAAAAAGGCTGTTTCCTTACTGCTGAGATGAGCTGGCTTTAAGTTATCCAACATGTTTACTTCAAACCAACTATTAGGAGCTTGTAATCGGTTAAAATCTGTTTTTTCAATTTCACAGACAAAAGCAAAATGCACTATTTCTTTCAGTACCTCCTGATTGTTCAGATTGTGACTTAGCAGTTTTCGAGCTCAGTGTTTGACTTTTCCTTAAGTTTCAAGGTTGGTGGTACTTCAACAGAACAGGTTTGTCTTTTTGCTAATCCTGCTCTGTTTCAGCCATGAGTACAAAAAAAATCATGTAGAAAGGATATTATCTTAAGAATAAACCTCCTCCTGGGAAGCTTACCTCTCACCGCCAAACTTTACCAGCAGGGTTCTAAAAGTAGCCACTTCAGAGTGAGTGCCGGATGTCGACTCAGTTTTATTCAAGGAAAGTCTGACCTGAGCACAGTAGAAGGAACAAAAACCTAACAGTTTGCGGATAATCTAATTTTATCAGGTAGGTAATGAAGGGGAATCAGTGTAAGAGCGAGACTGTTTCATAATCAGTTACAAAACCCTCACAGGGCATTTTTCGGGCAAGGAGGAGATTTTTCGTGAGCGAAATCTACGCACAGAGGACACGTAACCCCAAATGGAAATAAACTGTCTCAAAATATCAAAAGTTGTTCATGGCTGCTGTGAAATGTCTTCTTTATGTCACTAAAATGACGTGAAGAAAACATGTCTCACTCCGGCTGCGGGGTGGTTTTACTTCATTCATACATTGATGGGTCGGGTATAAATAGTCTATATCAGTGGTTCCCAAACTTTTCAGCCTGCGACCTCAAAATATATGTGCCAAACAGTTGTGACCCCCACTGTCTCTCGAAGTGGTTAAATATTGCTTCATACTTCAAAATGAGTTTACCTACATGCACATGTGTCCGTGTTTCCTGTGCTGCTGTGAGTTAACCTGCTGATACTGATCCTTTTGATAATGAACTGTTAGCTAACCCTATAACTCTAACTTTAGGAGTCATCTGGCAACAAAGAAAGGCAGAAAACTCATGAAATGTACTTATTTGCAAGGTTTTATTTAAAATGTAACTACTATTTTTGTCTGTATTTTACAATAGTGGGTAAAATAAGCAAATTTGGATTACTTGAAAATAAAAATAAAAATCTAGAAGACATCTTGCGACCCCTCATTGGTGTCTCGCAACCCCCACACTTTGGGAACCCCTGCTCTATATGACAGTTTAGTTACAGGGAACAGGATAGAAGGGTTTTCTTGGAGGGAATATAATAAGAGGGGAAAAAGAGAAACATCCATCCATCCATCTTCCTCCGCTTATATCCGGGTCGCGGAGGCAGCAGTCTCAGCAGGGAAGCCCAGACACTCCTCCCCCCCCTCCAGCCACTTCCACCAGCTCTTCTTGGAGGTTACAGAGGCGTTCCCAGGCCAGCTGAGAGGTATAATCTTGCCAAAAGAGAAACATCTTTACTTTAAATACTAGTCTTTACGTTTTCAAATCTTTATTTGAATGAATACTGTTTATAAAAACTCATTCAGCAGTTTTAGCTTATGTGCCCAATGGATGTGGTGCCAGAGGTTTGAAGAGATGATGAATCAAAGTCATGTTAGCAAACTACTGCAGCCTGCAAGCTAAATGCTAACTGTTACATATGCTATTTTCTCTTGCTCAAAGTTTAGTTGGAAGATGTATTTGCACCATTGACCCCAGTCTAACACCTGAGTGCCAAATTTTTTCGTTCTAAAGCCCTTAATACTTTGACAGTGAATGATGAAATAGAAGTTGGTGCAACTTCAAAGCTAAGAAGTTTACTTTTCTTTGGACCTCCCAGCTTTCCTTTTCTAAAGTCAGCACTGTCAAGACAGTTTGCTGTAGGTAAACACAGCAAACTCTTAAGTCCACCATTGACCTACAAGAATTCCCAATCTTGTAACTTCACATTCAATAATTGTTTTTTTCTCTTCCAAGACAGAAACACTGACTGTGCCAAAAAATGGAAGCAAACTGATTTGGTGTTGAGATGCTGGTGAGACAGGGCCTCATAACCTTGCTGGCCAGTGTTTCAACAGAAATCATTATGTGTACAAGGTGGTTTGGATTATCAAAATATAAAAGTTCAGAGTGAAAACTGCTGTTAATCCAGACAAACAGAAGCATGGTCCCTGGAAGAGAAGCTGCTGTTGTTGAATCTTTGCGTTTGAGTCCAACGCAGAAAACTCTGTTCACCTCGCTCATTGTGCTGGAGGCAGAAATCTTAAAAGTTTAGTGAGAAACTGTGCTATCTTTTGTAAACCCATCCTTTAAAGGTTCAGTGTGTAGTATTAAGCAGCATTTAGCAGAACAGACTTGGTAGAAATGGAATATAATGTTCATAAGTATGTTTAAATTGATGTATAATCACTTGAATATACAAATTATTCGGATTTTGTTGACCAAGAATGAGCTCTTTATGTCTACTTAAAGCTGGGGTTGGTAGTCAGATTTAGATACACTTTTTGTTATACTGGTTAAAATGATCTTTATGTCTCGATGGCAATCAATACATAATGTGTTCTTAAAAAAGAGTGAAAAAGAGCTGCTATCTACAGCCGGAGTTAACCTGGGAAAACAACAACCGATCACCATTTTTGGGGTCCAAAATTATGAAACCAATCAAATCCCTCCTGCTGCTCTGCCCGCCTCCTGCGTGTACATTTCCCCAGCGTGCACTCCCCGTCCCCTGACTCTATTTACTGCCCCTCTTGCTCGACCTCGGGCCTGTCCCCTCTGACCCGATGAGGTGCATTGCTCAGGACTGTAGTCTGGATCAGAGTCTAAAAAGCTCTCACCAAGGGGGCTCTGACACTCAAAAGAATTAATGACATTTAGTAAGTCCTACAGAAATTTATATTGTAGCGTCTGTCCGGACGCTGTAGGGAAGACGAGCCGGTTCATGAACACGTTGAGCTTTAATAACCGGTCACTGTCGGCCGTGATCACGCCAACCAACAAAGCAACAATCAATGTTTGAATGAATGAAAGACTTCTCCTCTTGTCTCTCCTCTCTCCCGCTCGCACTCTCTACAACTGTCAACACTGTAGGAATTAAGAACATCTACACTGAACACGTTTGACAAACAGTAGAGCTGTTACAGTTTTATATGTATTGTAACTTTTCTCCTGATATCATGTCACCAGGACAACTGGATAATGCTAGTTGTGAGTACTAACAGCAGCCATGTTTGTTTGTGTTTTTAACTTTCACTATGATAATGTTTTGGTGAGGACAGGTTTTGAATCAGTCACGATCATATGGTCGCGAAGCAGCGGCGCTTGAGCATGTGAGTGGGGGCTTCATTTTGGAGGAGCTACGAGGGGAGGGGGGAAGAGGTTAGACAGAGTCCTGAGGAAATGCTACATTCAAATTCATGCTAGTTTTCCGTGACTACCAACCCTAGCTTTAAGGAGCAAGTCCCCTTCCCTGGAGGCCCCCCAACATGCACCATCATATTCTACCTTAGCACAGAACAGACAAACTGTTTGTAATGACCAAATTTATTTTGCTATTTAGTGAGTGACTGCCAAAAGTGCACCAAATGCAAGGCAAAGAGGAAGGAATGAGAGTGGGTGTTATGTGCAAAATAATAAGTATGGAAAGATGTTTTTGATGGTAAAAACTTAACAAATGGAGGATCATATTTAGCAGCTTCTTGTTGAAGGCTACCTACTATTTCTTCACCAATGAGAGGTCCAGTCCAAGTCCCCAGAGGAGAATCTGAGTTGAGTGAGAGAGCCTCTTTAGGCATCATGGCAGGAGCTGTTTCTGAACAAGATGGAACATGTACATGCTGGTGAACACACGTGCAAGACCTACGAAAAAACGATCAAACCATCTTTAATAATAAATAAGTCAGAATCCTCTTCTTCATATTCTGAGTCTAAAGCAGTCAATACTGGAGTCCAAGTCATCAGTGCTCATGTCACGAGTCTTGAAAAGCAGGTTGCAGGTAAGATTCTTGGCCTCAGGTACCGCAGCACTGGAGGGTGATGCATGACGACAAAACCTGATAAAGTATGTACTGTGATAACAATACATATGAATGGTTATGTGCTGTATGGATCCTCCTCTGAGTGTGTTCCTGGCTCTGTATATCACTGTGAATTTGTGATTCAACATGAGATGGCAGTCAATCTGTGCCTTGCCCTTTTTGACAGACTTGATTTAGCGGCGTAATGCCTCCAAATCCAAAGCTGCTAATCAAATTGTCACGCTGGGCAGCAAACATGCTAACAATGCGATGAGACAGGTCCAGGGATCACGCTAACGACATCATCACTCATGTTAATAACTCAACAGGCTTTTCCAATACCCCTTCTCCCTCTGCTGCCATTACGACAACAGAAAAAACTATAACAGGGGAAATCAATTTTTTGCATCTGCACCTTGTTTCCGCTCCTTTGTTGGAGAGGGAATTTATTAATCAGGGTCAAATCATACTCTGCCTGACAGAGGAAAAAAACGAAGGAGAAAAGGGGAGAAAAATGGAAATGAGGTTGTAAGAAAGAGGAGAATAAGGAGGGTAGTGCTCTGATGAAATGACAGGGAAACAGGACAGACCAGAGCAAGAGTAGGGGGCTGAATATTGAAAAGATAGCGATAACGCCTCAAACTGAAGAATGTAAGAAAGAAACAGATGAATGAAAACGACAGACAGCAGCACCGGCCAGCACCTCAGGTGGCTCAAAGACAGAGAGAAGCTCTCTGGTGGCGACAGAAGCAGCAGATGCCCTGAATTTTTTATATCAGTCTTCACGGTGAGATGGCTGAGAGACACTATGATACGTCTCGCCTGTGTTCCTCTGAGAGCAGCCTTTCATTAGCCGGCCCCCGACCTGAGGTGAGGGCGACGGGGAGACCAAGTCAGGAGGAAATAAAAGCTGAAATTGTTTTGAGGGAGGGAGCCAGGAGAAAGCTAATACAGAGGAAGTTGTGAGTGTATTTATGGTCCTCTGAAAAATAGAAGTCTCTGCTGTTGGGAGCTGTTTTGATGGATCTTTGGTAATGGAGTTTTGATGGATGAGCAGTGTCCAGCCGGTGCGGGGAACGGGTACCACCGACTCCACCGCGATGATATCTGACCACTAGAAATTACCGCATCTCCAGCGCCATGTTTAATTCTGTAGCTAAATTGTTTAGGTATGTAATATCGAATATCCCATAACCTTTTATAAGAGCTATAAAACGACTGCAATCCCTCAGAGACAAACACACAGAGGAGCCTCTGTGATTCTCTTCCCTGTGATCTCAAACATCCAGATATTCCCTCCTGGCCCCCCCCTTCCTTTAAAGACTGCAATTAGACGAGGTAAAATGATAATGTTTTCGTCTTAAGCGTCCCTTTGGTAAACATCGCTGTTAGGATCAATTAACCAGTGGCTAATGAGCAAAGTGGGGGTCTGCCTCAATATTGCACCATTGTTCATTGGCGATTTTTAATTAATGGCTTTTTGAAGTGAAAATCGCAAAAGTTTTTAATTGTTTTTCTTTTGGAGTGAGAGGATGAAGAGGAGGGGGTGAGATCAGAGTGGTAATTATAAAGTAGGGGCTTTAAAGTGAGGAGGATTTAGACTTTTAATTAAAGAGGAATTTGATGCGACCAACAGACTGAGTTCAGTTGCCACACAATCCTGTGTTATTCTCCCTCGTCCCTCTATCTGCCTGCCTCCCCCCCTCTGTTCTGCAGCCTTCCATCTTCTGCCACTCATCGTGCTCCCTCTCCACCCCTGTATGGTGTTGATGTCTCCCTCCTCGCTATCAGAAGCCGGATTAGGGACTCTTAGAGCTCTGAAGATGAGGCCTGGGTGGGGGAGTAGAAGGAGGGAGGAGGGCAAAGGGGGACGGCTCAGTCACTCCATCGGATTTCCAAGATTGAATTAGTGAGCTTTAGACAAATCACAGCCCTTTTTGGACATGTTGCTTTCTCCATTTCCTTTCTTTTCTGTCTCTGTTTTCACAGCTTTTCCTCCCCCTCACTCTGTCCCTCCATATCCTCCTCCCCCGCTGCCTCCTCCTCCTCCTCCTCCCCCTCGTCTGCTTTTTCTTAATAGCGCTGCAGATTGTTTTCATAGCAGTGATAAATTAGGCTGAAGTGATTAGCGTGGTGTGAAACGTGATTACATACTGTAGCTTTGCTGATTTGTTGAACAGATGCCCTCTACCAGCTAGACTTTGGTAGGTTACACTGTTAAACTCAGGCTCCCCCACAGCTGGAGATCCCTGCAGACGTATACAGGTTAATTGCCTTGATTGTGGATACAGCGCCAACATACCGCTGGGAATGCAACCTGCAGTCCATTTGTTATTGCAGAGCTTGCACAAACCCTGATACACACGTTTAGAAAAACCTGTTTGAGCTCAATTTTTTTTAATAGATAAATAGGAAATGGTTTGAAAAAAGTTTCAGCTGGAGAGCAGTATGACCTGGGGGATGTAATACCATCAGTTCTGACTTCAAAACACAATCATAAAGATGTTAGAATTAGAATATTAGAGCCTCATTTTTACCAATCAGTAGGATTAATGATCTTCCACCAGCATGATCGGAGACAAAGTGGCGTCATTTTTTTTCATGGTTTCACACCAGCAGGGGCGGAAAGACACAAAAGAATAATAACCAGACAAATGGATGACCTCCCGTCGTCACACCCTTTCTGCTCGTGTTGCAGTGATTACGCCAATCACTGTCATTAGCATTCCTAGCGATTAAAGTGATTTCTCATGCCTTGTTGCATGCATGCTAATGACTAGCACCCAGATCCCCTCTAGTCTCTTTTTTTTTTGTCGCACAGACCTTCCAGAGCTTCAGCCTCAAGCTGTACTGTATTAATACACACCCTGCAGCCAGCAAATCCACTCCTGATTAAGGCAACAACCTGACCCAGCATTCATCTGTGCTGTAATCAGCCCTTATCCAGTTTAGCTCAGTGTGACTCTCATCTCTCATCCATCTTTCTCTCTCCTTAACTCAGCTCATTTCTCCCTCTTTCCTTGTATTTCATTTCCCCCTGAAAAAGGCAGAACAGATGTGGAGTTATGAAATGCCTATCTCCCCTCTCATCCTGCTCTGTATCTTTTTATTTTAACTTTGTTGCTTATCATCTCATGCGTGCTCTCCTTATTTGTTTATCCCTCTCTCGCTAATCTTCTCTGCATTAATGCCTTTTGTTGCTTTTATCTGACTCGTAGAGTCTCCCACTCATGTGCTCCTTAGCTTTGATCAAGGTTACTCTTCATCTGAACGTTAAGCATGTTCTTAACAGAGCAGATGAGTGCACACTAACTGGAGATACATTTTGGCTGGTAGCTTACTGGCATCAGGTATTAAGGTCTCTATGGACAATTTATAGCTCAGATGGATTTGGAATATTTATCTAAAGTAGAGGGACATGTGCTTTGATTTTATGATTGGAGTATGCTGCTAGGATTATTACTCTCAGTATTTGTATTTGTTCAACAAATAGCACAAGTAGCCTGTTTTGCTATAGGTCTTGCAGAAGTTATCACTACATCTGGCTGATCTCTTTGACGGGAATTACCAACAACAATCATGGGTCCCATGCTCTGGTCCCCATGAAGCAATTTGTGCATAGGAAAACAAGCTAACAAGCAACACATGAGATCAGACATGAATAAGTGCTGACCTTTAGTCAGAATCCCCCCCTTGTGTAACTGGAGCACTTCATGCATGGTCAGTACAATCACTGACTCCATAGATAAATGGACGGTGCACCTCCATCTCTCTCAAAGCGAGACATGGAGCCAAAGTATTGCCACATTGGGTGCCAACATGTGAATGGTGGAGCTGCGAGACTGACATCATATCCCTTCCTCTATCCAAGGCACATTTAACTTACTGATAAAAAATGCCAAAGGCCCCTCAGGTCAGGACAGTCCACAGCAGAACAGATCTGAAGCAGACACTCATGACTATGGAAAGTTTAATGAACTGGAATAGAATTTAGGCTGGGAGTTTGACTCCGTCCCCTGACCACCCTGTCCACATGAACTTTTATTGTGTATGCTAGCTGTGTCACTACTTCTACAACATGTATGCACTTTTATTAGCTTTTGCTATTTGGGACTTGTTGGAACACAAACAAGGCTGAAAAAAAAATAGAGGAAAGTAATATGAAATATTTACAAATTAATCATTGCAATAAAATCAAATCAGATTAATACCAGATTAATACCAGAAGAATAAAATAGAATTCAAATGTAATAACATAAAATAAGAAAATAAAATAAACAATACAAATTATGCTAAAACAATAGTAATAATGGTAATAATGCAGTCCAGGGCTAAAAAGAAATTACTCTAAATAAAGGCAAGATTAAAAAGGTAAGTCTTGAGTTTACTTTTAAAAACATCCAGAGAGAGCTTGATGTTTTAATGCCCAGAGGCAGAGTTCCAGTCTTGGGGCATAAAAACAGAAAGCTCTCTGACCGGCACTTGTGAGGGACACATGAGGAACATTTAAAAGGGAAGCTTGTTATATGATCACTCAGTTGCACTCTTTATTGCTATGACTGAATTCTTCCACAGAGAGAGATCCTCACTGTGTACCCTTCACTTTTTTTTTTTTTTTGACCCTGTTATTAGCACCCCTTCTTAGCTAGCAATGCTGGGTTTGTGTAGATTGACCTGGTCACTTTCTGGTGAACATATCACTTATTTTGTTGTATTTCTCTGAGTAGTTGGCAACAGCCCTCCTATTTCTACCTCTCTCCATGTCACCTGGTGAAAATGCAGTCTTATTTCAACTGAGAAGCCAACTGTGAAAGTCGCACTAGAATATGATAGAGGTTTATTCACTCAGTCTTGCTGTTCACATACATTCAGCGCCTGATTCTTATCCTGTTGGTTAAGTCCCACTCAAACTTCACCAGGTACATCCTAAGACCTTCATCGTGCACCAATATGAAATCCATAAGTCCCAGTCTAATGCTGTTGCGTTGGCAATGCATTGCTCATGATGAAAGAGGAAGTGGTTTTCAGAGGGGCTTGACCTACCTGTACAGTCACCAAACTTGGTAGTCAGGTGGAGCTGTCAGTGGAGACAGAGGTAGTCTGATATGGGTTTTGTAGGTGAGCAGGGCTCAGTGGTGCCCCTGCAAATTTTCAGAACTGTAAACAATAGGATGTGGCTCATGTTATTATAGCTTCATGTGTTAGGAGCATCATGTTAACATTGTCATTGTGAGAGCGTCCGTATAAGGATGCAGATGCTCACACTAGAGGAATATTAAGTGTTAAATAAATGGCACTTTTACTCCCTCCTTTCCCTCCTCTTTCTTTACTGTGACTAATTTCCTGACGGGCAATATTTCCAGCCAGCTTTGAGTTTTTTTCCTTCCTGAAGGCTCACTCTACACAGGATAGCATTCATCATGATTATGCAGCCTTGATAATGAGAAATAGTGGAATTAATATTCATTTGTCCCTCTCCATCCACAGGGACTTAAAATGTAAATGGGAGTACTCTTGTGTGGCATGCGGCTTATGTGCACGAGTCCAATCAAAGTGGGATACAAAGTGAAAGTGCGTGGTGATACTTAAAAACTTAGTGAGTTAGTCATCCTTGTAGCTTTCGCAAATATGTACTTTATTCTTGTTGAATGTAACACTGCAGTGCTGTGGAGACAATCCAACATGAGGACCGTCTGTGCACAGGGGGTTGTTTTCCCTGTGTAGTACTTGTGGCCAAGGCGTTTCGCTAATTAAGAGGAAGAGCTTTTTCAGAGTCACAAAATGACGTTTATTGGCACGACTTGGAGGAAAAAAGAGACAACATATTTAGATATTTAAAAGCCTACCTAATTATACTGGTGGTTACTCGTGCATTGCATTTGTTGCTGGGAGCTCTGTCTGTGCTTTTAACTAAAATATTCCACCGAGGGCTGAAGTTGAAAATAACATCAGGTGTGCGTTCGACAAATTAAGTGTTTCCTCCTCACTCTGACATGGAGCCTGTGCACGGAGGAAAATGAGAACAGAGAGTTGTGGGTAATGTGTTTCTAATCATAACATGATTAAGAATTGGCACGCTGAAGCAGAGAGGTTGTAGGAATAGAATCAATGGAGGCAAAATGATCCAATAGAGTACCAATTGAAAACATTATGCTGAGTACTTATGTGATGTATTGACAATCTTGACAATATCTAGTAGGCCTGAAAGGCATACGTTGTGTCTAAGATGCAGAGCAGCTGTCATTCACCTTGCCATAATGCTCTACCTCCTTGATGTAAACAAGCGCAGATGACAGGATACATCTTGCAGTGCAGTAAGTATTTGATCTAAAAAAATGGTGGCACAGTTGAGTGTAGACTGTATCTGATTACTGGCGTATTACCACTCCACAGGAACAACATGTAAGCAGCACAGGCATGTGGAGGTTACCCTGCAAGGTTGGCTGAAGGCTGGTGGTGCTAGTTCTGCTAATGTTAGCCACACTTTATTGCTCCAAAACCACAACTTTAATTTGGTCACATAACATTTTTTTCCCTGTGAATATATGACTTAGTTCCCATAAATTATCAACTTTATTCTTTACATTTTCTAGTTTATTCCCACATTGTTTCCACTTAAAGCTACTGTTGGTAGTCGTGATTCAACCATCAGTTCTGAGAGAGATTTCGAATGTCAACACTACCCCTCCCCTCTCTGCTGTCGTAACCCCGCCCACAAATGATCGTTGAGCGCGTTCTATGAGGAAGTAGTGGCTTCCCAGCCAATCAGGGTGACATAGTGGGGCAGCCATTCGACCAATCAGGACAGAGGGTTGGGGAGTAGCTCTGATTGGTCCGTGATAACAGAATCGAGGGGAATAATAACATTGCTTGATACAGAGGCATTAGAAAACAAAGAGATTTCGCCTTTAAATCAAATTACTTCACTTACAGATGAGTACCGATTGGTATTGTGACCTTTTCTCCAAACCAAGCAGAAAAAAGTACATTGTTTTTGCACCATTCCTACCAACAGCAGCTTTAATCCCCACAAATTTAAGACTTTAAATCTCAAAATCTAATTTTTTTTCCCCCCAAATGTGTCCCTAATCCCTTTCATATATTTGCATTGTTAGTCTAACAATTCAAGTAACACAAATGTATACTTAACATGTTTTGATACAATATGACAGAACACATGGTGATACTACTATCTATTCATCCACAGTTAGAAGTTAAATCTGTGGATTGGTGAGATAATGTGCTGAAGGGGACAGTTTCTGCTCCTGGCTTTTGACTCTGCAGTTTATTAAATCCTCTCTGTGGGGTTGTAGTGAGCCTACTGTGTTCACTTTTTGCCTGTGTTGATGGTTGTGAAGTGCTCTGTGTGCTTTGAAGGGTAGAGAGCAAGTCTGAGTGCAAATTGAGAACAATCAGGAAGAAACTACTCAAAACCCAAATCCTAAGAAATCCTGCTTTTGAAAAATGGGACACATTCGAACATGCAATAAATGCGCGCGATACAAGCGTATGAAATTTAGGGTTTTATTAAAGATTAAATCTGGCTTTAAGTTCAACACTGGCTGTGGTCTTTAAGTGTTGAATAGGGTGTTAACACCGGCTCTCCCCGAGAGTCTGTGCCGCGATGGACAGTGAGCAGGTAAGGACCCGGCTCGAGGTTAACAGGCTGGGGTTGAATGCAAAAGTCCCGAGAGCCTTTTGAGGAGAGAGAGCGAGAAAAAAACCTTGCAAGGAGGAGGAGGTGGAAATGGGATGAGAAGCCAAGGGAAGGAGAATGAGTGAGAGAGAGAAATACGAGGGCAAAGCAGAAATGACCTCTGCAGTTTTGTTGATGACATGAAGCAGAATGAGAGGAGAGGCGAGGGAGAGGAGGTGAGACAAACTGAACAAGAATGAGGATTAAGAAAGCAGCTGGTGAGGATGATCCAGAGGAGAGCAAAGTGGTGGAGAGAGAAGAAGAGAGAGATGAGGAGAAAGAAAGGAGGAAGAGAGTAAAAGGAGAAGAAGGGGAGGTGCAAGAGATTGATGAGGGAGAGTGAGAAACTAATTCTCACTTCACTCTGGGCTGGAAGATTAAGGAAGATTAGAGCGATAGAGTGAGAGAGAGGGAGAGAGATGGGGTGATAACTTCAACCGCATGCCACTGAAAGATCTCTGAATGCCTAATACCCAGAGAGACAGAGAGAGAGAGTGGAAGAGAGAGACAGAGAGAGAGAGATTATGAAAGAGAATGAAGAGAAGTGAAAAAACAACAACATAAAGCGTGGAAGTGTGGGAAAGGAAAAGAGAGACAAAGAGCCGGAGTGACAAGAGGATGGATAGATAAAGACAGGAGCAAATCAGGCTCGCAGGGCTCCTAATAGTAGTGATCCGTGAGCGTATAAATGTCCTTTATATTAGAGGCCGTTTCCACCAGTGCGCAGTAATCCATGCCATGGGAGCGCAGATACAAAATCCAGGTCATCTATATACCTCTCCAGCTCTTGCTCTCACTGAGACTTCCCATTGGGATTCATTCTCTTGTACTGTGCAAGACTGTGTGACGCTATCTTTTACATTCTGTTCTTTCACTTGCAAGAAGGCAAGGAAACCTATTTTCCATTCCTTGCCACTGACATCGATTTATTCACTCCCTCGACTGTTAGTGCAAAATTTCAACAGCTGGAGCATGCTATACATTTTTTATATGGAAAAAAGTGGGGGGATGAAAAGAATGTAAAAATCACACACGGACAAGCATGTGTACAGTATGTGAATTTTTATGCCTCAGATAACACAAGTCATGTTGTTTTTAACAGATGTGTATGTCCACACCCTGGAGTGTGAGCATGCGTCCGTGGAAGTTTTTGCAAGAAAAGAGAGGGAAAAGCGCAGGAGAGTGCTGCAGTGGCAGACTCAATCCGTCATGCAGGATTACAGTGTAAGCTTCTCCACGGCCATAGATGTGGTTTTTATGGGAGAAACACAGGGCTTTACTAAATGCAGCGGCCCCTGCTATCCCTGCTCCATATTAGAGACAAAGGCAAAGGGCGGAGGAGGGTGGAGGGGGATTCTTCCCCTGCGGTCTTCACTATCTGATGGCTGCTATCTCCATCCCCTGATGCAGGATGAAAAAAAGAGGTCTTCGGGGGACAGGTTGGGAGGCGACCTCTGCTCCCGCCTTGGTTCTCTTTACAAGCTGGAGGTCTGATCATTACTGCACCTTTTTTCTGAAGAAGACTTGACCTTGGAAGACGTCTGTTTCTTTTTGATGCTGAGATCGATCATTTGTGTTTTATAAAATATATTTCTGCTGGTGCCCCCCACGTCTTACAATGAATTTATAGTCCCGGTGATGGAGTGATGCCAGAACATCCCAAACATTGCACAGCATGAATGCACCCTGCAGAAAAAACGCCCTGAAATTGTAACACTGCCAGCTTTGATCTCCTACATCGCCCTGCAACACACCACTGAGACGGGCAAACACAGCTTGGAAACCTTCCTTCAACATACACCCACTGCTTTGTGTTACTTCTTTGAACTAGCTGGAAGAAGGTCCCAGTAAAACACTGCTGCTACAAATATTGTTGGAAAGTTAAAAAAACAGAGAGAGTAGAGAACTTCTTGCTCACGTAGCATATAGCTGTTGTTTCAGCTGACGACTGCTCTACTGAAAAGGAAACCTCTACACCGACGATGCCTCCTGGATTTTGCCTGCATCTTTCTGCACAAAGCACTCAGTTTTAATTTCCACATCCTTTATGTGATTCTCACCTACAGTGGCCCCGAGCTATAACCTGCCAGAGATAGGGACTTAAACATACCCCAATCTGCTCTGCCTCCCTGAGCCACTAGAGAGTAAACAAAACTGCAAACTGACCCAAATAGAGAGAGACAAAGGCGAAATGAATGGGAGATAGGGGCGGTGTCATTAGAATTACAAAAATGTACTGTCAGATATGGTGCAGGAGCAGGAGAAAACCCAAGGAGCATGAAAGCCACACAAAGAGGGGGGGTTGTATGCTAATAAAGCTGCGGCTCAGTGACTTGGACGAGCGGGATTAGAAGCTGTGGCAGTTCAGGCTCCCAGGCCCACGTGTTCACACAACACTGTAGCAGCGCAGCAAAGGCGTGAAGGCAGCCGGCTATGATAAGACAGCAGGACACAACAATATCCTTGGGATAGATGGTTCTGACAAAACACAGATAACGACTCAGAGCTGAATAAATGCGAGCAATCGGAGCACATTGTTCCATTTTTGATTTGGTGTGGAGCTGTTACGGCAAGACCAGGACCCGGGGACCTCCAGGGGTCGTAGAGTGAAGACCATGAGACATGAAAAATGGTTTGAGTTGAATGGATTTAATATTAGAGTGAATGTCACATATTTATGGCTCCTAACCGTTCAGTGTTATCTCACTTTTTTTCCAACAAAGTATTTTTTGTGACTTCTCATCTAAAGCTTCAGGTGTGAGTAACTCAGTCAAAGAATGATTTGCCCTTTTTATGACCACATTCAAGATCTTTTTAAAGGCCTCTTAAACTCAAGTTTCAGCTCCACACCTCGACCTTCAAGCTTGACAATACAGCAGTAGCTGTGTTGATTTTAGTCTCTCTTTTGAGTCTAACTTCTTCATTTTTAAAATCATAGTTTGCTCTGAGTTTGTAAAATACAACGATCTGCAGATGGGCAGCTTGTTCATGTTTGGTTATTGTTGCTTACTGCATGTCTTTGAGTGCTTAAAAAATGAGCATTATTCCTTCTTTCTTGCCTTTTGAGGGTAACCAACCTGGTCCGCTCTTGCTGTTGAAGCAGTCCAAGGTGAAGTGGTTAGCACAAACAAACAAATTAGCACCATCTTCAGCTGGCACAGTGCTGTTAAAAATAAAAAGCAGCCGATATTTTCTTTGGTCCTCTGCTGCTGGGATGGGATATATACATTTTGTGTGTCTGGCTCTAAACTCAACATCTTGATTCTGCAACACAACTCATAGGAAGAAGTGGGATGCTTGACGAGTGGGAGTGGTTTTGCATGCCTCCTGATGCGAATCAGTCCTGTGGTTATGTCACCGCAGGAGAAAACACCAATCTTCTCATAGAAGCTAAGGCTTCCCAGTAGGTGGGCTAAAGAAATGATGAAGAGCCTTTTTGCTTCCATCTTGTCAGGGTTGCTAGACTGACTTAAATATTTATAGACCAGGGAAATTTTTTTTTCATGATATGCAACATTTAAATTAGCTCTGGTGTTTAGCCAATTGATTTATCAAGTGTTTTTGTCTGTGCGAAATGTGCCAGGACTACTGTCCACAGATTGATGTAATATGCAGTGTGTGATCTAATTGTCGCTATGATTGCTCTTGCTTTTCAGAATTAGTCACTGTTATTATGAACTTCTGACCAATCAGCATCATGTGTTTAACACAGTTGGGTAATAATCAATAGTGTGGTGGTTGGGTTTCTCTATTAATGAGAAACAGCAGGACAGAGATGTCAAACTCTCTGAGGAGGAATTTACTGTAGCCACACTTCATTGGCATAACAACACTTCCTTGTTACTCAATCACATGTCACAGAACCAACCAATCAGAGGCGAGGGTGACCAAGCTCAAGGGAAACATAATGAAAACCACAGTAGGACATTCAGCATGTTTTGGTCCCAAATGCGTAATGCTGTAGAAATTACTTTAACATTGTAAATACACAACTAAGTTTTGTTTAAACTTTAAAAACTCTAGTTTTTTTTACATATATAATTCCACATATGATGATATTTGAGCAATGATCCAGTTTGATTAATTATTGCACCCAGTCCCTGAGCCCATAGGCTACTGTTTGATGACAACCTAGCAGCTGGGAGACACAGTCAGTGTTTTAGGGCTCCTGGTGAAGCCAGTGGTCATCTGGTCTCTTCCAGCCATGACTTGCTTTTCTGTGTTCTGCCATCGTTAACAGTCTGACTGCAAAAGTTGAATAGGTTCAGAGTTGAGAGACAATGTCAAAGTGCGGATTGTAAGCTTCACTAGCATGCAGATATCTCCCGATGGATGTCAACTACAGCGAAGTCATGCTTTTATGATTGCAGATCTGTTTAAAGATTACATCAGTGGATCATGTTTGAGCCCTTTTGCTCTCCACACAGTCTGTTGTCATGTCTGTAGACATCACTGTGTGAACTACAAGTAGATACTCCCAGAACTCTCCCAAAACAAATCCAATCCTGTACTCACAGATTTAGAATTCTTAAACAACTGTTGGTAGATAATTCTCCATTAGTTATACCTTTTAGGAAGGAACACAAAATCTCAACAAAACACACTTTCTTCTATCCCCAGGCACCTCACTGGTGCCACTAGACAATGAAGAATAACCCCCTCATTGTCCAAATGTTATCCTCCTGCTTTCAAAACCAGCCGCACCAAGAAGTAGTATTATTAGAAACAATGACCCTGAACATCTGGAGATCACATCCAGAGAAAGTTTGGGGTGCACAGCAGAGGCTGATTGGATCTATCGGGCAGCCATTAAAAGTAAGTATGCTATTTCCACTTGCCAAACGCCTGAGTGGAAGACAGACATGAAAAAGATCTTTTAGTGAAAACTGAAGAGAGAATCAGGCAGATTACGGTGGAATATCGTTAGTCATTATTCACTCTCCATCTTGGCCAAGAGCCTTGGATCTTTTCCACAATGTGCCATCTCCTCCTTGGCAATGCATCACAAATAATCATGACAACCTTGGGTTTGTTGTGTTTATTCATCTATGAAACAACCCTCTCCCACCTCCCGTGTCCTCTAGTCCTGCTTCTTGTCCAGCCTCGATGCGTCTTGAAAGGAACACCCTTGAAAGGTAAACAGCTGAAGTGGAGGTAAAGGAGTTGATGAATGAAACCCGACAAAGGCTGATCACTAAAGCACTTCCTTTAAAAAAAAAGGACAAACTTATTATCCAGATGTCTAGTTCTCAGAGGCTTATTCAGATGAGAAGTATGCACATACGTAAGATTTTTCTAAAGAGATGTTAATGATATTTTTTCTGCAATTTCTACTTGACAGCTTGCTGGAAAAACTCGATTCTTGCTCTTTCTCTTTCACACATCCTTCCACACCTTAAACACAGCACTCACACACACTCGCACTCCGCTTCGGAGAGACAAAGTCCATCTGCAAATCCAGAGGACTTTAGCTGAAATGTCAGGCAGTGTGTTGAAAGGATCAGATAGCTTTTTGATGTTGCTCAGGCAGTCAGGCGGAAGAGGAAGAGAGACAGGCTTGATAGGCATCAGGTGTAATTTTGGTAACTGCTTTGGCAGCTGATGACTCACCATTCAGAAAACTGCAGGCTGAGCTCCTACACAGAATGACTTTGTCTGGAACCAGACGAGTTGCCTGACACAAGAACATCTGACCTTTGAGCATGAAGATCATTGAAGCTGATCAGCTCCTTCAACTTTTCAGAGGAGAAAGAGCACGAGGTTGAAGGGTGGACAGATGCCAGAGGTTTAAATCAAAACATGATGTTTAAGTTGAACATCTGAGATTAATAGAAAGCTCCCTGTTCTTCGTTTTAGACAAATGGATTTCAGATCCCTTTTCCCCTGAGCCTGTTTCCACCAAGCGGTCTGGTATGGATCAGTACAGTTTGGTACGGGTTGGATCAGTAACGCCTGATCCTGTTTGCGTTTCCACAGCCAACCGTGCCCTACTTGGTGGGCGGTGTGTAAGCTGGATGCCGATAGCCGCGTCAGTTATGTGATAGCGTAACATCATGGCAGCGCGACACAGTGTACCCTGCTAATAAGTGCAACAAAGAAGAAAAAGGAGATTTAAACATGGCGGGGTTTTGTTTTGTTCTTTATTACCGCTGTTGCACGGGAAGTGACGATTCTTTCAACAAATCAATGGACTGCAGTGTTTCCATCTCCACCTTCTGGGGTCGGATCGGTATGTCTGGCACCCCAACAGAAGGGTACCAAAAAGTGGGACGGTACGGCTGGATAATTTGGAGACCTGTCCCGGTTTTAGTCAATGGAAGTCACAAAATGCATGCCGTACCGAGACCAACCTGAACTGAACCACTTGGTGGAAACGGGGGTTAAGTCAGTCTAATAAATGGTGAATGTACTTTGGTGGGGCTGACCAGGTGTCATCTGGGAAACATGGGGCGCTGCATTCTCACAGCAAAATCTTCACAGCCGTGTCTTTAAAACTTGATTCAGTTACATAAATAAGAGACATAATGATACTTTCGAGATATGATTTACAGAAAATATTCTTTTATCATTAATGTTGCCATAAGTATGTATGTGGACAGTTTCTGGTAGCAGTGTCAAAGCCACATAGATAACTAGCTGACAACACAACACAGCTTTAAGAGTGAAGCCTCAGATCCTGGGGATTTTTATAGTAACACTAATAAATGGAAGATGTGTGTAATGTTATTGAAAATGTGCTCTGACTACACTTGTATTCTCTGCTTCACTCATTGATTTGATAATATCGAACAAAATTGGAATAGCATGAAAACACAAAGAGGTTCTCTGAATTCATCATGATATCACTTTCTGTACTTCTAGCTTTTTAAGATTTCAAAATATGTGATCTGAGAGGGGAACAAACACTTTCATCTGGAAATAATATATAAAATGGATCTCATGCCATATCTGAATACAAGTATCAGAACATGTTCAAATAAACCAGAATGCAGGAAATGTCTACTCTGTTCAAAATGTGCAGGTGGTAGACCTTCAGATCCACCGTTACATTGTCCCACCGACTTCTGCTTCTGACGCCCATGCTGCGTCACTAGTCTGTTTCTCTGTGCTACAGTAGAAACATAATGATGTAAGATGGTGGCGTCTGTAGAAATATATGAACACCTCACTGAATTCTCCACAGTGAGATTTACAGATGATTTAAATCTGCAGCCCGGCGTACTAGAAAATACTTTCCTGTACAGTTTCTGAAAAGTACATTTGCTCAGAGAGCTGTTCTGGTTGTCAGCACGAGGTAATTGTGAAAACAGTTTAGAGAGAGCACTGGTAGGTGATCTTATCTTAGATACTGTGAGATATCAGGTTTGAGAAGCAAAAACGTCGGATAGGAATTGGAGGAGCGGCAATAAAACAACAAAGTTTGTGGGAAAATGACAGAAATGCACACTGCTCCTTGATTTAGAGCCACGGGTCGCCTCAGATTCATCCCATTTTTTAAGAAAGTTCACTGCCTTGCAGAGGTATTTACTGAGTCACCAGTCGCATACCATAGCTCTTCTTTTACTGTTTCTTTGCCTTTCACACACATACTGCACAGTTCAAATGAGTTCTGGTGAGCATTCAATTTGTTTTTAGAGCAGGAACAAACATATAACAGCTTTTTCACTGTATTACAGGGGAATAGAGTTGATCTTTCATTGAATGCTTTGTGCTGATCTCTTAATCTCCATGTTATACCTTTTGGACATATTTCCATGTTGGATGAAATTTGTATTTATAGTACCTGGTCTTTCTAGGAGTTTTCGTTGCACTGTTACATAAGACACAGTGAGTTTTTGGGTATGGCCGAGAGGGAGAAATGTTGGACTGTCTTCTTACCTGACTATTTCCATTGCTTTCAACAAAGTCCTCAATGTGCAGACTCTGCGGGACTCCCTCTAGTACAATCTGTTTTTCCCATCCTGCTGAATTGGTAGCAGTAGTGTTGGGAGTTCTGAGTTACAGACGGACACACTGCCCATGACCAATTCGCTGTATTAAATTGAGGAGTCTTTTTAACCCACCACAAGATTTATTTACAAAAAAGTATACCACCATTTTTTAAACACATGACTACAAGCTAATAGGGAACAAAAGCTGTTTCAAAGTGACGTTGCTGGACTTTCTCCGTCCTAAATTAGCGTAGCGCCATAAAATACCTCTTTTAATTTTAAATTGGTCGCACCAGTGTATGGGACGCAAGCTTGCCTTTTAGATGATATAAAAGGTACTAAAAGTGCGTCTTATACAACACATTTTACAGTATATGGTCTTATTGTCTAATCAGGTTTATTGCTTGTCATGCAACAGGAGTTACGAAAGTGAGTATTCAGAGAAAAATGGACTGGTCTTCTGTAGATTATTCATCAAAGCAAATCCTCCCAGCATTAATTCCTGCCTCGTTAGGAATAATGCATAAATGCTGCTTTCCATGTATGATTTGTAGTTTTTAAAGGCTTGAGTGATGAGCGGACCTCAGCAGTAAACCACAGGGGTTCAATGCTGGAACTGTTGTTTTATCAGCACACTGTTATCCAGTCTTTTACCTCACGACCAGACAAATCAGCCTGAGAACTACTTGAACCCTCGCCAAGGCAGTAAAATATGGGCCACAAATGTTGTCCCAGTCGTGACCTACTGGCACGCCTCCTGGCATTGTGATTCTCTGGACTGTCTCCTGTCAGGATTTATTTGATCTTTATGGCACCTCTCACAGTTTATATACTGTAGCCCATGATAAAGCAGCAGCAGGGGAGCTAGAGTTTGCAGGATGGAGTGGAGTTGGAGCCAAATATATTGACTGTCTGTGGGTACAAGTGGATGTTGGTTCTGACAGAAGTGGTTATTTAATAGTAATGAATAAATTATTAGAGCTAATTAATAGTTTTGTCCAGTAACTAGCAGGTTTCACTAAACAAAGACAAGGCAAAAATTTGTACAATTTGTACAGATCTGTAAATACTTAATAAATCTGACTTCTAACTCCACTTAATGCTCTAAATGCTCTAAACAAAGCAGTTTTTAAATTACACTTCACGAACACAAGTACAAACAATTTGCCAAGTACGCCAATTTATTTTTACATTTTCACATAATTTAATTGCTGCTATTGTTGTTGCAATACTTTGCCTCATAATTATAATGGACACCAGAAATACATCAAGTAATAGAGTATATGAGAAAGTATGAAAAGGAAGAAAAGCCTGCACGCAAGAAGGTGATCGAGGTGCAAAGATGGTTGAATAAACATGAGGTTAAAAAATACAGCTAGTTCATACATTAACTGGGCAGGACAGAGTTAATATACAAGTCACCTCAGTTTACATAACTGAACAACAGCAAACATATTGGTGCTGATTAAAACTGACAGTTAAGGCCTGATTGCAAAATTGTCTAATTCACAAACATCACAGTGACAGAAATTTGTTGCAGTTTGAGTGAGTTCGTTTTTTACTTTCTACTGAGAGTTGGGTGTAATTGTGCCTAAGTGATTAAAAGTGATGTCATGCTCAAGCTTTCCATTGATTATGACAACAGGTATCCCAAAAATAATGTACCTGTATATTTAGTCTGTTGTCTTTTAAAATAACTTTGAAATGACTATTTTTTATAATAACCATGTGTTAAATCAGTCTGTGGTGTAGTCTGTGGCTCAACCGGAACATACAGGCACACTTTTCCACATGTGAAGAAGCACAGTCTGGGACATTATTCTGGACAGAGATAAGAGTGTTTTTTAACTTGATGAGCTGCTCTTGCTGGCTCAATCAAGGAATGGAGACAGTGAGTAAAGAGGAGCCAGAGAGTTAAGATGCTTACGGCTCATTTCCACAATGAGACACAAAACAAGAGCAAATTGCACAGAGCCACAGAACTTTGGGCATTTGGACTAAAATGTAATTCTGGCAATATGCTCTGTGTGAATTGGATCTTGAGACAGAGCAGGTATCATGGGAAAATTATGCACAATTTCTGGTGCTTTTATTGGCTGAAGACCATTCATTGTGAATTGGCCAGTTGAGGACAATGACCTGTGGTACGCAAACAAGACGATAGTTTAGCAAATTATCTGCACGGACCAAGCGTTTTTGTCCCCTTAACCCAACAAAACTGCACTAATTTCATTAACTAGTGATGTTGCAGTCACTAATTTGCTCCTCTTTTTAACTGTAATTTAAATTCCGCTGAATTTACTAGTATCAAGGTAATGAAAAACTCAGGGAAAAAGTCAAACAATGTATTTGACGCAGCTAAACACAAGCTTATAGACTCTGCAGGCAAACAATGTCAGCGGGTTTGTTGAGTGTAACAAATGTTAGCAGAGCTAGCCCCACCAGCCTTTAGTCCTCTCTGCAGGTCACACTCCTGTGCTGGTTACACATTGCTCAGGTGGAGTTAACCAGAAACAGCTTACATACAACTGTATCTCCCTTTTCTCAAAATATGCCAACATGCTACTTTTCTGTGCTTGTTTACAACCTGATAGTAGTTGGCATCAACCGGAGCTAAAGCCCTAGTGTGGCTAGTGGCTGCGCTACAGCTCGGGCACAACACATGCCTGGCATTTGAGGCTTATAATAATTACATATTAATAACTCTTTAGACTGACTCGTTATTCTGGTCTTGACTAGCAAGAGTGACAAATCGAGGAGTCGAGTAAACACGCACATCCCTTGAGTAAACCATATCTGTAGTTCTTTTGCGATGATGGTCTGCCTGTCACTGAGAAAAAGACGTGAATGTTGCCTACTAAATGATATAACAGTAAGGTAGGTGCAGAATGAGAGACTGAATAACATAATTTGCATTAGCACAAGTTGTTATCTCCCACTCATTCTCAACTGCTCTCTAAGTTTGACTGAGGCAGTTTTTCAAACTACTTTTGAAATTATCTTGTACTTCATTAGAACTTGGATGGATTTCAAAACAGCTTGCCCCCCTCAGATCTGTCTTTCAGGAAAAATGCTGATTAGCAGGACTGAACTCTGCCTCATCTTAGGTTTGCTGTATTCAGTACATTTACTGTATTTTAAAATGCAGCCTTCTTGCTGAATACTAAACAAGCCTTTGACTCTTGACATTTAATGTAACCTCATTGATTTCACCAACAAATCCAAAGCCCCTTGTCGCTGCTGTGTTAAACTGAGTCTGTTTAGTCTTAATCTTACCAATAGGCAAACAGCCGACCATAAGCAGGCTGAATTTCACAGCTCTTACTCTGAGATGAACTGTAAATTCATTCCACTGCTTTCATGTGAAGCTTGTTATATTGTTTACCTGCTGTTATTCCTCTCCTTGTCCTCCATGGCACTCCAGCCTCTGGAGAGTTATCTGCTGTCTATAGGCTGGTGGTATGTACTCTCCCAGGGGAGGTTAGTGCCTGCTGTCAGTATATGAGCACGGCTGAGGTAGAGACAAGGCCGGGGACACAGGTGATGGCGGTATTCATACATTAACAGAGCAAAGCTCCTGCTGTTTTTCTCCTTCTCACTCCCTGACAGGTCTGCTTTTATCTGTAGAGGTTCAAAGTGAGGACGAAGCTGCTTTACGGCGCTTAAACTTAAAGCCACCCAGTCGATCTTCCAAAGAGGACATACACGTTCATGCACCCACAACCATTCCTGCTTCTCCTCCCTTTCACCTTTGTTAGTCCATGCATAATTCTTTTGGGGTGGCTTCTTCCTCTCTTCTCTCCTGGTGTTTGAGAACACTCCCTTTCTTCTCTTTGACTTCTCTTCATCTAGTGAAGAAGTCCCTGGAGCTCTCCCTCTTTTTCTCACCAGCACAGATAGAAGTGGTTACAGGAGAAGCTCGTGAGTGTGTGGCGTATTCAGGTTCTTGTGTCTTTATGAATTTCATGGACACCCACCGTTGGAGAGGGTTGGATGAATGTGGTTTTGTGAGTCCAGGCATTCCTTTATGCTTCTTTTTTGAATGAGTAAATAAGTGGGTTTTTTTTCCCAGAGAGTGTTTTGTCAACAGGGCTTGAAGTCGCACAGCGTGTGTGTTCATTGTTGTGGAGAGGGTGCATGTGGGCGTGCGGCTGCTGCTGCGGTAGGCATTTCTTCGTGTTTGCCTGCTTGATGGAGGGTAACCGCGAGAAAAAGAAGATAGACAGCAAGCGAGGAGGTGAATCGTAATTAAAACTTTCAGTCTCGTTAAGTTGGTGACAGCTCGCAATCAATGGTGAGGATCTGCCTCCAATACTAACGACCAGGAGGATCATTTGAATTTTACAGGGCCTGGGAACAGTAAGAAGAAATTAATTAAGATATTTATGGCCCCAATTAATCAGGTCACTGAGGAACTTGCTGCAGGTGTACACAACTTGCAAAGAAATATAGTATAGTTGGAATCACATGTTTTCAAACACTTGCAGAATTATCCTCAACTTTACATTTTCTAAAACTCTAATTAGCTCCCTGAAGCTACGAACTATATCGCCCCATTATCTCTATTTACTCTACTGGAAACCACATAGCTGTATGTAAAGGCTACAGGTGAAATCTTCATTTTGGTCCGTGCTGGTTCCACGAGGAAGAAAACAACCTTTTCTCTGTGAAACGTTATATAAAACTCTAATGAGGAAATATGAGCTCCCTTGTGCTTCAAAACAGAGCACCCAATTATCTTTACTTACAGCAGTACAGGCCAATGCACTCTGGGTAATGGCATAACAATAGCTCTCCCAAAAGGTGCCCAGATCAATGTAAAAGGCTGTGACACAGATCAATACATACAAAAGTGCTTCAAATCTGCTGTGAGTGAAATTTCAGGCTGAGAAAACGCTGTGAAACATAAAGAATCAAAGATTAAAAAGTGTTTTTCGCTGCCTTGATGCTTCAAAGGAAAAGTTCCAATTGAAAAGCATGACACGAGGAAATGTTATAAATTTCTGTTCAGCTTGTGATGGTGCCATGTTGATATTCTGCCCTGCATCCCACCACCTGCCCCAGGCTTGTTAACAAGGTGCCCGCAGCAATGATTGCCTGGCCATCAAACTCCCGGCTGATAAGTTCCTCTGGGAGAGAGGAGAGAGAGAGAGAGAGAGAGAGGGGAGCACTGTCATTGAATTCACCCCAATCGCCGCCTCATGCTGTACGTTGGAGATAACCGAACCCAGCCTCACATCCTCTATAATGGCCTCCACGACGGTTATATATATCTTATTCTCTCAAATCTGCCTACGGCTTCATGTAACCACTGGGTATCACCTGTTAGCAGCATTTTATGATTTGATGACTAGATTTATGCTAACAATTACTGTGATGTAGCCTCGTGTCAAGATGGTGGTTGGTGAGATGCCTGTCACTTCTGATGTTGCAAGGCCGAAGAGGGAGATTGGCTGATTGATTGAAGCCTCAGAGAGCACAGAGGGTGAGGGACGCAGTGACAGCAGTGTGATTGACACAGATGAGAGGAAGGAAAGCGGATAGGAGGAAGCAGCAGGGAGGATTGGATACTAAAACAATAGCGAGTTAAGGAGAAGGGATAGAGGGAGATTTAGGGAGATAGATCGGTGGAGGAAGGGACAGGTGGTGAGTGGGAGAGGTGGGAAAAGAGACGCAGAGGAAGGAGGAGGGGGTGGGTAATCTCTTTTTTCTTCTTCGGTGTTCATCAAACGGCTTTGCTCAGAGAGAGACTAAGTCAGAGGTAGTGGAGGACGTTGAGGAGAAGATGAGAGAGAGGAAGAGGGTGAAAAGTATTCCAGGAGGAACATCCTAACTTCAGTCATGCCCCAGTGAATGTGCTGACAGGGTCTGTCTGCGCCACAGCAGAGCAAGTGTCATACACCGAGACAAACCGCACTGCGCAGATCAGGACAAGATGAAACCGGCACCACTTAACCCACAAAGCACAAGTTTCACAAAGTATAGAAACACTGAGGACAGCTTTGAGAGGCTGCTTTGTTTGTCAACAGGAAAATAACATTGAAAGGGACAATCCAAAAGCTTTATAACCTTTTTATCATGAGGACTACTATTTAACCTTCGAGGGCACAGAAAGGACATTTCAGAAGTTGGAATTCAAAACTTAATGTTGTCATCACAAATGCACATTATGATTCATGATTTTCAACACATAGAAGCTGGTCATTTCCTATCAGGTAACTGCCAGACCTGCAAGACAAAATCTTGAATGGTGAACAAGAAGTGGACATAGTCATCTTCACCTCATCCATTTTAAGAAAATTCGGCGTGTTAACTGTCACCATCTTGGCATTTATGAAAACAAAAGTGACCATTCTGGATGAGAGATTGGTTACACATTGCCATGCCTTTATCTTGGTCGACAGGTCACGATGGTAACAAGTTGTAGGTCAAAGGTTGGCAGAGTACTGAACAATAATGCCTTCAACAGTGAAAGACAACCTAATAACACATGCTATATTAAATCAATCCATCTAAAGGCTGTGTAGCACATTTTGCCTCTAATAGGTAAGTGCTAATTTCCAATAACAATCCAAACTGCTCGTCTCAAGAACACAAAGTATTTTTCATAACCAAATTGAAATATTCAGTTTAATGTTAATTAAACTGAACACGAATCTGTTGCTGGGGACATTTTTTGAGCTGTATATATAAATCATATTTTGATCTATTAAATAATCTTATTATCAATATTTTATGATAACATGTTTATATCTTTAGACAGTGGCCACGTAATAAATGGGATAATGGACAGTGACAGGTGGTGGTACCTTCGCTTTGTGTTGGGTCCAAGCGGCAACCTCCGGTCTCAAACTATGAAGCCCATGTGGAAGTGTTATAAACTGCAATTCATTGAGAATCCACTTGAGGCAGGCTGCAGAAACACTGGAAACCACATTGACATGAATGAGAAAAAGACGATCTTTGCAGCATTAATAAACATGTTCACAGCCTGGTTCTAATTTGACATAGAGAGGTCTCGACCTCTCTATGTCAAATTATATCTAATCTATCAGAATATATATCTAAAAAAAATATGTCCATCAAAGATGACAGATTGGCCATAATCCTCCTGTCAACCACCACCTCCACAGGGTCCAGGACTGAGTTGGCCTTCTTCCCCAGTGTGTTCAGTTTTGCTTTAGTAAATCCCTTACTTGTGTTTTCAATATCTCCTTAAGTGTTTAACTTCAGTTAAATGAAAATGTAATTACATGTGGAAAAAAAGCACTTAGGGTACCTGTATTCATGTTTTTTTTCTAATAATGAAAGTAACCTGTTAATTACTTATTGGGTGGTCTGTCTCAGGTAAACCCGCTATATCTGTTTTTAAGTAACAAACTCACTTTCTCTCCTACAAAAAATTCTAAGTTAGAACTTTTTTAGACTGTCTTTTTGGGGCTCAACATCTTACAGCATTTCTATCTGTGAAGCCATATTTCTTGGCTGCCTGACAGCTGTTCAATGTCTCTGCGGCGTTCATAATCATTATCTTAAAATCCTCACAGTCGCTTCAGTTGTTAGTTGAATAGGCCTACTTTTGCAACATTTGTTCCAGACGATCACTGTGTCTCTCCATCTTTCGCCCCCCCCCCCTGTAGCTGTAGTTGTGAATGATGGCTGGCCTCAGTCATGAGTGGTATCCTGGCTTTTCAGAAAAGCTATTGCCCAATTGAAATATATCCCAAAAAAAACAACTCATGCAGATCAAAGAACACCCCAACCAAACCATACAAAGCAATCTGCCATTATTGCTGTCGTCTGCAAATATGTTGTAATACGTTTAAAGGAAGAGTAGAAATGCTCAGTGTGTCAGCTTTAAAGGAAGTTTTCCCTATACAGCACTCCTTTGTGTATTTCTGATGTACTTCCCTCTGTGATGTTCAGGAGCTGCTCTTTGATCTCACTGCTGACGGGCAGGCTGGCGTGTGTGCCTGTGTTAGCGTTGGCGTGTGTAGGTCCCGTGTCAGTGTGTGTGTGTGTGTGTGCACTCGCTGCATGATCTGGAGTCCATTTTGTATGATTTGGGTATAAATAAATAATTTCATTTGAAATATGGATTTATTTATAGTTATTATTCATGTAGTTTGCATGCAAAATAAATCTTTCAAGCCCACAGACAAAAATATCACCCTGCGGCAACACTTCAAAAGCAGCCGTATTCCTGCAGACCTGGCAACTCTGGGTTTATGGTCAGCCTCGACGCAATTGGAGAAATGTTCCAACTTGTTATAATCTCAGCTAGACATAGGGCATTCCTTCTTTAAAACTCTGTGTCTAGTTATTGCACTGCCTTGAGCAAACAGATACAACCTGTCCAGGTTTGTTAAAACAGCATGGAGGAAAGTCTGCCGCCAACACAAGCCATTAGACGACCTTTACAGCACAGCTGGACAGTTCTGTCAATCATAAGAGACAAAACTCATCCTCTCCAACCTGAGCTGCTTGCCTTAGAGAGAGGATTGACTGCATCTGCCCAAGAGAAAGATTAACCGAGGTTGTGTTATTCGAAAAGCAGTCGATGAGGGCTAAAGTGTTGGACAGATTTGACCCGGGCTATGGACACAAGTCAGGATGTGTTTTTGTCTGCTTCTTTAATTATGACCTCTCTTTGTTTCTTTCAAGTCCTCCATTGTTATGAGAGTGCGATATCAAATTACTGGAGAGCTCCTTCAAATGTTAATTTTCTGAATCTCACATGCCTGTCTTTTTGTGCACACAGTATAATGATAAAAGGTCTTTATGTTAATTAAATCTGGCGAATAGTCACATTACTGACTTGTCAGATGCGTAGGCTGATGTAACAGAATTACAAGTGATCTTTGCCTGTTCTCATCTTAAAACAGAAGCACTGATTGATATCTGACATTTTGATTTGGCGTAGGATTTTCATTTGAGTCTTGAGTGCTGAAGAGACACGCTGAGAGTCTGAGTCAGTGCATGAGAACCGAGGAACCTTTTGCATCATCGCAGAGCACTACAAAGTGTATCTGCATCTGCGACTTACATCTGTATTGACATTATTTAAGTGACTGATCAAAGCACAATGTTAATCCAGCTAATTAATCAGGCATCAAAGCGATATGAAGCTAGTTTCATATTAAAGCTGGTCCTCCTTTGCTCTGCAGTCACAAATCCTTGACAGTTGTTCTCATTACAAAATGCTCAGAGCGTTTTCTATTACTGTTATCCTATCTTTTTCCTGGTAGAAAAGTATAATGATAACTTTGTCCCCTTTTATCTAATAGATGTGAGAAAAAAACATTGGGGTCATTATGAAGGTATAAATGGATGTGTGTTCAGGGCTGTAAAAGCCCCCTGTGCTTGTGAAAATGTGATTGCTGCTCTGTTAAAAGGTCCGTCCTGTCTGCTTGTCTGTGAATTCTCCTACCTGTCTATGCCGCTGCACTTTTAATTAACGCAGTGCAATGATTAAAGTTTTAACTTAATTATCTTTATCTTTTCTCTCAGGGTGTTCAGGCCTCTGTGGGAAACTGAATGAGACGCTTTGCAAGACGAGTGGGAAAAAAAACAGCAGAGGGAGGCTTGGCGAGATAGAGGAAGACATTAAGAGGGAAGAAAAAAAAAAAAGCCGGAGTGACTGACACCTGCCCTCCAGCTCAGTGTGAAGGGCACAGCACGGGAGAGTGAGAGGAGGGGCATGAAAAGAGAGAAAATAGAAAGGAGAATGAAGACAACCGGAAAACAAGCCCTGCCTCTCAGCAAACCTCGCTCAAATTAGAACATCTCGCAACAAGACAAAATGATTACAAGAAATCTGCTCCTACTGGGTTTCCTGTGCCTGTGGGAGGGGCTTGTAGGAGGTGCCTCAGCCAGTAAGATCTTACGTAGGAGAGGAGTGGGCGGATCACACGCAGTGAAGCTAGTGGACAGCAGATCTACGGACCAATGGGATGCAAGCGTGGATGCAAATTCAATGCCGGTGGTGACTCTTAGAAACCTGATTAATCATGACCAGGCGGGTGACACCGGATCTTTTTCTTATACCAGAATAGTGCAGAGTCATGCTGCTCCGCAAGTAGCCAACAAGGAGAGGCAAGCTTTCAAGCCAAAGCGAGAGGTCGACTCAGTAAGCAAAAAAGAAGGGGCTCTGCACCTGGTAGCCAATAACAAGGAGTTAAACCAGGATGTGAAGAAAGTTAGGAACAACACAAAGAACTTTGAGAGTCCTGCCAAAACAGCCAGGTCAGAGAAAACATTCACAATCCACCATAAGCTCGATGGACATACCAACAGAACCAGGTTCAAGTCAGGATCCAGATCAAGGAGCAGACCTGATTTGAGTGTCCATACTACAGGGGTGCCAGGGAAAGGATTCAGCGTGGATTCAAGCAGAAAGTTGAACCTAACTGGTAGTTATGGTGTTTTGAAGCTGCTGTCAAAGGAGAACTTAGTCCGGATCGTCAATTCCCAAATGCAAAGTGTTCCCAGCCTGAGCTTCCCCAGCAAGGGCAGCCGGAGCAGGAAAAGAGATTTGATTGACGTTAATCACGGACAGTTAGAGGCTCAGAGAGTGCAGAGACAAGACACGGCTGTCACTCAGTTTCACACTGGATTTGATAATCAGACTGCATATCCTTATGTAAGCCCGGTCCCCACTCCAGATCTTAATCGAGACCAGGGCGCCAACACTCGTAATAATCCTCTAAGTGAAGTCAATCCAGCTTCAAGTAAAGGGCAGGGCATCTTGGGAATGCAGGGTTCAGATAGTGGCGATAATAAGAGCAAACACCTCGTCCGCTCGCTGTCAACACCTCGCAGCGAGGTCAGTCTCAGCCTGGAGAAAGAAGTAATAGGCAGTCACACAGAGCCACCATTTACATCGACGAAACACTTCCCACTGTTTGCTCCCTCTGAAACAAATGATTCTCCGCCGTCTGTGCTGACAATGCAACCCCTGGGACTTAGACCGGGGAACAGAGCAGCAGATTCCCATAGAGACCCATTAACAGAGTCAGCTCACTCTGCTCAAACAGAACCCAGCACAGCTCAGTACCCCGCAGATGAAGACAACAAACTTGTCAACAGCAGTCATGTCCTGAGGCTCCATCCGGCTCCTGAGTGGAGCCACAATGTAGAAGACGCTGCGATGCAAGCTGTCGATCCAGAAAATGGGAAAGGCCTCGTGTTTGAAGAAGCAGAGGAGTCAGAGGTGGAGGGGCGGAGTTACCTGACCGCATGGAAAAGAAGGGGTCACGCTCTCGCAGCAGGAGGAGCTGGATCTGGAACCAGTTCTTTGTGATCGAAGAGTACGCCGGGCCAGAACCTGTGCTCATCGGAAGGGTAAGGAAAAAGAAAAACTTCATTCAACATTTAAAAGGGCTGTGAACTATTTTATGAATGTTTTATGAATATTTAAGACATTGTAACAAGTCTCCTACATGGTGTATTTAACCTCAGGTCCTTCAGGTACACACCTTACAAAAGAAGCGTTAGCATAATCCAGCCTCACAGTCACACTCTGAGTTTTTTGAGCATTGTTATGAACCTACAATTGGAATTGATTTACATTGCTCCACCGCCATGTGGTGCCTTCAGGTAGCTGTAAAAACTTCAATGAATCAATGGTGCATTGAGGCGCAACAGAAGCTCCAGATCACATGCACCCAAGGGGGCTAGTCATGATCACTTCAAATCCGCGCCAACCAAAGGGAATTGACTTATCCATGAGAATTAATAGCTCCACTTTTTCCTCCCACCATTGATCCCCACCCCAAGGCGAGAAGCAAGAGTAGTCGCAGTGTTCCCTCATTTCCCTGTAGGTCAGGCCTGTCAGCTCTCCTCCCTCATGGTCAGAGGTCTGCAAGGTCCCGCTAATGCTATTCATTTGGACTGATTTACACTTGGTTTGACAGGATTTATCATCGCCTGCTCCCTCAGCACAACACACACAGGGTAGTAGTCCTAATGCTCTGCAATGTAATTTATTACAATCATTGACTGGGCATGTCGCACCCTCTCTGCCTGATGCACACTCCCACCTCCGTTTGACAGAGCGAGCAGATAAGCAGGGAGGGGGACACGTGACCGGACAGAAGGTGTCTCGGAGTCCAGCATTGTGATGGTTTCGCTCTCAGTGCTCAGCATGCGCCAACTGTCTCAGCACCCAGCTGCGGTAGATGAGCTAATTTATAAGCCTGTGTGGCCAGTTTGCTGAGCAAATGAATAGTAATGATCCCTGAGTGACTGCTGCAGGCTGCTGGAAGCCACAGAGTGAGGAATGTGTGTGTGCTTCTGTGAGTACTTGAAGTTGAGCTGGTTAAGAGCTCAGTAAGAGATCTTTTACGCTCTGTAGACAAAAGGCCCAATTACCTCGTGTTTCAGATTTCAAAATCCAGGTGCACACAGTTGGGAAGGACCTGCAGCCTCCATGAGAAGCCTCTCTAAGTGCGCCGTGATTAGCCAACATTTAATTTGGTTGTTTTTGCCTTTGCACTTTGACTGATGATGTTCCAAACTGAACGCTACAAAGCACCGGCATAGAGAAGATGTAAGAGCTAACAGTCCAGCTTACAGATGGCACTGTGTGTAAAGCCATTAGTGCCAATCTGCTGTGTCAAGCAGGTGTTTATGCCAGCACATTGTATGGCACTCAAGGAGGGAACAACGCCAGGCCACACACACATGCCCATATGATAGTGCTGACACTTGGAGTACACCCAGAAAGCTATTGTGACTCTCTGTGTGTGTGTTGGTGTGTTTGTATGTGTGTGTGAGTGTGTGTGTGCCTATGTGTGTGTGTGTGTGTGTGTGTGTGTGTGTGTGTGTGTTTGTGTGTGCATGTGTGTGTCTGGCTTGGGTGCTGGGATGGAGATGCGTATGATTAGTACCACACTGTATTATACAGTGACGGCACACATGAATAATGCTCTTATAGATCTTAATACGCTTATGAATTATTAATCTCCTGCTCTGCTCCATGTAGGCTGACGCTATAGGTATAGGGATCAATGCGGACAGGCTGCCTTGTTTTTTCTCGATCAGGGACCTGATTGTGTTTTAATGGAGAGAGCTGTGATGCAGGGTGTGAAGAGAAATTGACTGTACGGGCCAAGACCGACTCCACCTGCCAGATCCAACACCGAATTCGGCCTCGATCAGACGCAAACGCTGTTGCTTGTGACTCACAACACGTGTCTAGCTTTCAGTTGGCTGTACCGTGTCTGCACACACACTCACACACACACACACACACACACACACACACACACACACACACACACACACACACACAAAGCATGCACGTCTAAAGGTGTGATTCTGTATTTAATTGTGGGCTCCCTTTAACAAGCCGCCTGCTAACACTGATTCATGCTGTGTTTTTGTGTGATCCCGGACAGCTCGGTTTTGGATAAATCTCTGCTAAAGCTGGTAACAAGAGCCAGGACTGTAATCTGTGATGTCAACGTGAGGACAAAGGATCTGCAGCTAAACTGATAATGAATTTTGGGGCCAACTTGTGGATGCAGTGACAGCACACAGTGTAGTTTAGCATGGGATATTTATAAGTACTTTCTCTGATTTCAAATTGTTAGAAAGCCATATAAAAAGGCCCCGATCATTTGGAATTAAGTCTAAAAGACTCAGCCACAGTCACCAGCTGTCCATTCACTGTTGTCGGAGCGGAGCTTGATATGTCGTAATACCATGAAGGATCTGAGCTTTTGTTTACTGTAGCATCTTGTTTTGGAGAGTTGTTATGGTTCACAAGAGTTGCCAAAAAGGGCATGAAACATTTTGAGTAGTGAATTGTGTGACTCAGTTTTCTGCCCTCTATCAACGCTCTCTTTCTATCTCTGTCTCAAACACACACACACACACACACACACACACACACCCACACCCACACCCACACACACACACACACACACACACAC